>NC_059448.1:33091388-33701388 GCF_905237065.1 Salmo salar
AAGGTCTAAGTCATGTTTGAGTCACTCTCTAAGTACCCATTTTGCTGTACTGTTTAAACTCGATGATAGAAACATTGTTGACACTTTTCAGCAAGTTGCAATCATGTAATACAGAAATAAACAGTTTTTCAACAACAAACAAGGTCTAAGTCATGTTTGAGTCACTCTCTAAGTACCATTTTGCTGTACTGTTTAAACTCAATGAAAGGAACATTGTTGACACTTTTCAGCAAGTTGCAATCATGAAATACCGAAAACAGTTTTTCACAAACAAGGTCTAAGTCAGAATTTTTGCTGTACAGCTTAATCAGGATGATAGGAAACACTGTTGACA
Source organism: Salmo salar (assembly GCF_905237065.1). Classification (NCBI taxonomy): domain Eukaryota; kingdom Metazoa; phylum Chordata; class Actinopteri; order Salmoniformes; family Salmonidae; genus Salmo; species Salmo salar. The sequence continues at coordinate 33,091,723 of NC_059448.1, forward strand.
CTTTTCAGCAAGTTGTGTAATACAGAAATAAACAGTTTTTCAAAAACAAGGTCTTAAGCCAGGTTTGAGTCACTCTGTAACGAACCATTTTGCTGTACTGTTTAAACCCGATGAAAGGAACATTGTTGACCACTTTTCAGCAAGTTGCAATCATGAAAACAGAAAAAAACAATTTTTTTCACAAACAAGGTCTAAGTCATGTTTGAGTCACTTAAGTTCCATTTTGCTGTACTGTTTAAACTCGATGAAAGGAACATTGTTGACACTTTTCAGCAAGTTGCAATCATGAAATACAGAAATAAACAGTTTTCTCACAAAACAAGGTCTAAGTCATGTATTCTATGTACAATTTTTGCTGTACTGTTTAATCATGATAGAAACACTGTTGACACTTTTCAGCAAGTTGCAATATTAATACAGAAATAAACAGTTTTTCAAAACAAGGTCTAAGTCATGTTTGAGTCACTCTCTAAGAACCATTTTGCTGTACTGTTTAAGCTCGATGAAAGGAACATTGTTGACACTTTTCAGCAAGTTGCAATCATGAAATACAGAAAAAAACAATTTTTCACAAACAAGGTCTAAGTCATGTTATCTTGAAGTACAATTTTGCTACAGCTTAAACTCGATGATAGAAACATTGTTGACACTTTTCAGCAAGTTGTAATGGTACAGAAATAAACAGTTTTTCAAAAACAAGGTCTAAGTCATGTTTGAGTCACTCTCTAAGAACCATTTTGCTGTACTGTTTAAGCTCGATGAAAGGAACATTGTTGACACTTTTCAGCAAGATGCAATCATGAGATACAGAAATAAACAGTTTTTCAAAAACAAGGTCTAAGTCATGTTTGAGTCACTCTCTAAGTACCATTTTGCAGTACTGTTTAAACTCGATGATAGAAACATTGTTGACACTTTTCAGCAAGTTGCAATCATGTAATACAGAAATAAACAGTTTTTCAAAAACAAGGTCTAAGTCATGTTTGAGTCACTCTCTAAGTACCATTTTTGCTGTACTGTTTAAACTCAATGAAAGGAACATTGTTGACACTTTTCAGCAAGTTGCAATCATGAAATACAGAAAAAACTGTTTTTCACAAACAAGGTCTAAGTCATGTAAGTACAATTTTGCTGTACAGCTTAATCAGGATGATAGAAACACTGTTGACACTTTTCAGCAAGTTGTAATACAGAAATAAACAGTTTTTCAAAAACAAGGTCTAAGTCATGTTTGAGTCACTCTGTAAGAACCATTTTGCTGTACTGTTTAAGCTCGATGAAAGGAACATTGTTGACACTTTTCAGCAAGTTGCAATCATGAAAATACAGAAAAAACAATTTTTCACAAACAAGGTCTAAATCATGTTTGATGGCTCTGTAAGTTCAATTTTGCTGTACTGTTTAAACTCGATGATAGAAACATTGTTGACACTTTTCAGCAAGTTGCAATCACACACAGAAATAAACCGTTTTTCAAAAACAAGGTCTAAGTCATGTTTGAGTCACTCTCTAAGTACCATTTTGCTGTATTGTTTAAGCTCGATGATAGGAACATTGTTGACACTTTTCAGCAAGTTGCAATCATGTAATACAGAAATAAACAGTTTTTTCAAAAACAAGGTCTAAATCATGTTTGATGCACTCTCTAAGTACCATTTTTGCTGTACTGTTTAAACTCGATGAAAGGAACATTGTTGACACTTTCAGCAAGTTGCAATCATGAAATACAGAAATAAACAGTTTTTCACAAACAAGGTCTAAGTCATGTTTGAGTTGTAAGAACCATTTTGCTGTACTGTTTAAGCTCGATGAAAGGAACATTGTTGACACTTTTCAGAAGTTGCAATCATGTAAAACAGAAAAACTTTTTCACAAACAAGGTCTAAATCATGTTTGATGCACTCTGTAAGTTCCATTTTTGCTGTACTGTTTAAACTCGATGAAAGGAACATTGTTGACACTTTTTCAGCGAAGATACAATCATGTAATACAGAAATAAATAGTTTTTCAAAAACAAGGTCTAATTCATGTTTGAGTCACTCTCTAAGTACCATTTTGATGTACTGTTTAAACTCGATGATAGAAACATTGTTGACACTTTTCAGCAAGTTGCAATCATGTAATACAGAAATAAACAGTTTTTCAAAAACAAGGTCTAAGTCATGTTTGAGTCACTCTCTAAGTACCATTTTGCTGTACTGTTTAAGCTCAATGAAAGGAACATTGACACTTTTCAGCAAGTTGCAATCATGAAATACAGAAAAAACAGTTTTTCACAAACAAGGTCTAAGTCATGTAAGTACAATTTTGCTGTACAGCTTAATCAGGATGATAGAAACACTGTTGACACTTTTCAGCAAGTTGTAATACAGAAATAAACAGTTTTTCAAAAACAAGGTCTAAATCATGTTTGAGTCACTCTGTAAGAACCATTTTGCTGTACTGTTTAAGCTCGATGAAAGGAACATTGTTGACACTTTTCAGCAAGTTGCAATCATGAAATACAGAAAAAACAATTTTTCACAAACAAGGTCTAAATCATGTTTGATGCACTCTGTAAGTTCCATTTTTGCTGTACTGTTTAAACTCGATGAAAGGAACATTGTTGACACTTTTCAGCAAGATGCAATCATGTAATACAGAAATAAACAGTTTTCAAAAACAAGGTCTAAGTCATGTTTGAGTCACTCTCTAAGTACCATTTTGAAGTACTGTTTAAACTCGATGATAGAAACATTGTTGACACTTTTCAGCAAGTTGCAATCATGTAATACAGAAATAAACAGTTTTTTCTAAAAACAAGGTCTAAGTCATGTTTGAGTCCTCCACTCTCTAATCATTTTTGAAGTACTGTTTAAACTCGATGATAGAAACATTGTTGACACTTTTCAGCAAGTTGCAATCATGTAATACAGAAATAAACAGTTTTTCAAAACAAGGTCTAAGTCATGTTTGAGTCACTCTCTAAGTACCATTTTGCTGTACTGTTTAAACTCAATGAAAGGAACATTGTTGACACTTTTCAGCAAGTTGCAATCATGAAATACAGAAATAAACAGTTTTTCACAAACAAGGTCTAAGTCATGTCAAGTACAATTTTGCTGTACAGCCTAATCAGGATGATAGAAACACTGTTGACACTTTTCAGCAAGTTGTAATACAGAAATAAACAGTTTTTCAAAAACAAGGTCTAAATCATGTTTGAGTCACTCTGTAAGAACCATTTTGCTGTACTGTTTAAGCTCGATGAAAGGAACATTGTTGACACTTTTCAGCAAGTTGCAATCATGAAATACAGAAAAAACAATTTTTCACAAACAAGGTCTAAATCATGTTTGATGCACTCTGTAAGTTCCATTTTGCTGTACTGTTTAAACTCGATGAAAGGAACATTGTTGACACTTTTCAGCAAGATGCAATCATGTAATACAGAAATAAACAGTTTTTCAAAAACAAGGTCTAAGTCATGTTTGAGTCACTCTCTAAGTACCATTTTGCTGTACTGTTTAAACTCGATGAAAGGAACCTTGTTAACACTTTTCAGTAAGTTGCAATCATGAAACCACAGAAATAAACAGTTTTTCAAAAACAAAGTCTAAGTCATGTTTGAGTCACTCTCTAAGTACCATTTGCTGTACTGTTTAAACTCGATGAAAGGAACACTGTTGACACTTTTCAGCAAGTTGCAATCATGAAATACAGAAATAAACCGTTTTCAAAACAAGGTCACTCTGTAAGTACCATTTGCTGTACTGTTTAAACTCGATGAAAGGAACACTGTTGACACTTTTCAGCAAGTTGCAATCGCGAAATACAGAAATAAACCGTTTTTCAAAAACAAGGTCACTCTGTAAGTACCATTTTGCTGTACTGTTTAAACTCGATGAAAGGAACCCTGTTAACACTTTTCAGCAAGTTGCAATCATGAAACACAGAAATAAACAGTTTTTCAAAACAAGGTCTAAGTCATGTTTGAGTCACTCTGTAAGTACAATTTTGCTGTACTGTTTAAACTCGATAAAAGGAACATTGTTGAGACTTTTAAGCAAGTTGCAATCATGAAATACAGAATTCAATTTTTTTCAAAAACAAGGTCTAAGTCAGGTTTAGTGCACTCTGTAAGTTCCATTTTTGCTGTATGGCATAATCAGGATGATAGGAACACTGTGACACTTTTCAGCAAGTTGCAATCATGTAATACAGAAATAAACAGTTTTTCAAAAACAAGGTCTAAATCATGTTTGATGCACTCTGTAAGTACCATTTTTGCTGTACTGCTTAATCAGAATGATAGGAACTGTTGACACCAGCAAGTTGCAATCATGTAACAGAAATAAATAGTTTTTCAAAACAAGGTCATGTTGAAGTCACTGTTTGTCACTCTGTAAGTACCATTTTGCTGTACTGTTTAAACTCGATGAAAGGAACATTGTTGACACTTTTCAGCAAGTTGCAATCATGAAATACAGAAATAAATCGTTTTTCACAAACAAGGTCTAATTCATGTTTGTGCACTCTGTAAGTTCCATTTTTGCTGTACTGCTTAAACTCGATGAAAGGAACATTGTTGACACTTTTCAGAAAGTTGCAATCATGTAATACAGAAATAAACAGTTTTTCAAAAACAAGGTCTAAGTCATGTTTGAGTCACTCTGTAAGAACAATTTTTGCTGTACTGTTTAAGCTCGATGAAAGGAACATTGTTGACACTTTTCAGCAAGTTGCAATCATGAAATACAGAAATAAACAGTTTTCACAAACAAGGTCTAAGTCATGTAAGTACAATTTTGTTGTACAGCTTAATCAGGATGATAGAAACACTGTTGACACTTTTCAGCAAGTTGTAATACAGAAATAAACAGTTTTTCAAAAACAAGGTCTAAGTCATGTTTGAGTCACTCTCTAAGTACCATTTGGCTGTACTGTTTAAACTCAATGAAAGGAACATTGTTGACAATTTTCAGCAAGTTGCAATCATGAAATACAGAAATAAAGAGTTTCTCACAAACAAGGTCTAAATCATGTTTGATGCACTATGTATTTTCAATTTTTGCTGTACTGTTTAAACTCGATGATAGAAACATTGTTGACACTTTTCAGCAAGTTGCAATCATGAAATACAGAAAAAAACAATTTTTCACAAACAAGGTCTAAATCATGTTTGATGCACTCTGTAAGTTCCATTTTTGCTGTACTGTTTAAACTCGATGAAAGGAACATTGTTGACACTTTTCAGCAAGATGCAATCATGTATACAGAAATAAACCGTTTTTCAAAAACAAGGTCTAAGTCATGTTTGAGTCACTCTCTAAGTACCATTTTGCTGTACTGTTTAAACTCGATGATAGAAACATTGTTGACACTTTTCAGCAAGTTGCATGCAATACAGAAATAAACAGTTTTTCAACAACAAGGTCTAAGTCATGTTTGAGTCACTCTCTAAGTACCATTTTGCTGTACTGTTTAAACTCAATGAAAGGAACATTGTTGACACTTTTCAGCAAGTTGCAATCATGAAATACAGAAATAAACAGTTTTTCACAAACAAGGTCTAAGTCATGTAAGTACAATTTTGCTGTACAGCTTAATCAGGATGATAGAAACACTGTTGACACTTTTCAGCAAGTTGTAATACAGAAATAAACAGTTTTTCAAAAACAAGGTCTAAATCATGTTTGAGTCACTCTGTAAGAACCATTTTGCTGTACTGTTTAAGCTCGATGAAAGGAACATTGTTGACACTTTTCAGCAAGTTGCAATCATGAAATACAGAAAAAAAAAAAAATTCACAAACAAGGTCTAAATCATGTTTAATGCACTCTGTAAGTTCCATTTTGCTGTACTGTTTAAACTCGATGAAAGGAACATTGTTGACACTTTTCAGCAAGATGCAATCATGTAATACAGAAATAAACAGTTTTTCAAAAACAAGGTCTAAGTCATGTTTGAGTCACTCTCTAAGTACCTTTTGAAGTACTGTTTAAACTCGCGATGATAGAAACATTGTTGACACTTTTCAGCAAGTTGCAATCATGTAATACAGAAATAAACCCGTTTTTCAAAAACAAGGTCTAAGTCATGTTTGAGTCACTCTCTAAGTACCATTTTTGCTGTACTGTTTAAACTCGATGAAAGGAACATTGTTGACACTTTTTCAGCAAGTTGCAATCATGAATACAGAAATAAACCGTTTTTCACAAACAAGGTCTAATTCATGTTTAGTGCACTCTCTGTAAGTTCCATTTTTGCTGTACTGCTTAAACTCGATGAAAGGAACATTGTTGACACTTTTCAGAAAGTTGCAATCATGTAATACAGAAATAAACAGTTTTTCAAAAACAAGGTCTAAGTCATGTTTGAGTCACTCTCTAAGAACCATTTTGCTGTACTGTTTAAGCTCGCGATGAAAGGAACATTGTTGACACTTTTCAGCAAGTTGCAATCATGAAATACAGAAATAAACAGTTTTTCACAAACAAGGTCTAAGTCATGTAAGTACAATTTTGTTGTACAGCTTAATCAGGATGATAGAAACACTGTTGACACTTTTCAGCAAGTTGTAATGCAGAAATAAACAGTTTTTCAAAAACAAGGTCTAAGTCATGTTTGAGTCACTCTGTAAGAACCATTTTGCTGTACTGTTTAAGCTCGATGAAAGGAACATTGTTGACACTTTTCAGCAAGTTGCAATCATGAAATACAGAAAAAAACAATTTTTCACAAACAAGGTCTAAATCATGTTTGATGCACTCTGTAAGTTCCATTTTTGCTGTACTGTTTAAACCTCGATGAAAGGAACATTGTTGACACTTTTCAGCAAGATGCAATCATGTATACAGAAATAAACCGTTTTTCAAAAACAAGGTCTAAGTCATGTTTGAGTCACTCTCTAAGTACCATTTTGCTGTACTGTTTAAACTCGATGATAGAAACATTGTTGACACTTTTCAGCAAGTTGCAATCATGTAATACAGAAATAAACAGTTTTTCAAAAACAAGGTCTAAGTCATGTTTGAGTCACTCTCTAAGTACCATTTTGCTGTACTGTTTAAACTCAATGAAAGGAACATTGTTGACACTTTTCAGCAAGTTGCAATCATGAAATACAGAAATAAACAGTTTTTCAGCAAACAAGGTCTAAGTCATGTTTGATGAAGTACAATTTTGCTGTACAGCTTAATCAGGATGATAGAAACACTGTTGACACTTTTCAGCAAGTTGTAATACAGAAATAAACAGTTTTTCAAAAACAAGGTCTAAATCATGTTTGAGTCACTCTGTAAGAACCATTTTGCTGTACTGTTTAAGCTCGATGAAAGGAACATTGTTGACACTTTTCAGCAAGTTGCAATCATGAAATACAGAAATAAACAGTTTTTCACCAAACAAGGTCTAAGTCATGTGTCACTAAGTACCATTTTTGCTGTACAGCTTAATCAGATGATAGAAACACTGTTGACACTTTTCAGCAAGTTGCAATACAGAAATAAACAGTTTTTCAAAAACAAGGTCTAAGTCATGTTTGAGTCACTCTGTAAGAACCATTTTGCTGTACTGTTTAAGCTCGATGAAAGGAACATTGTTGACACTTTTCAGCAAGTTGCAATCATGAAATACAGAAAAAAACAATTTTTCACAAACAAGGTCTAAATCTTTGATGCACTCTGTAAGTTCCATTTTGCTGTACTGTTTAAACTCGATGAAAGGAACACTGTTGACACTTTTCAGCAAGTTGCAATCATGTAATACAGAAATAAACAGTTTTCAAAAACAAGGTCTAAGTCATGTTTGAGTCACTCTCTAAGTACCATTTGGCTGTACTGTTTAAACTCGATGAAAGGAACATTGTTGACAATTTTCAGCAAGTTGCAATCATGTAATACAGAAATAAAGAGTTTTTCACAAACAAGGTCTAAGTCATGTTTGATTCACTAGTATTTCAATTTTTGCTGTACTGTTTAAACTCGATGATAGAAACATTGTTGACACTTTTCAGCAAGTTGCCATCATGTAATACAGAAATAAACAGTTTTTCAAAAACAAGGTCTAAGTCATGTTTGAGTCACTCTCTAAGTACCATTTTGCTGTACTGTTTAAACTCGATGAAAGGAACATTGTTGACACTTTTCAGCAAGTTGCAATCATGAAATACAGAAATAAACAGTTTTTCACAAACAAGGTCTAAGTCATGTAAGTACAATTTTGCTGTACAGCTTAATCAGGATGATAGAAACACTGTTGACACTTTTCAGCAAGTTGTAATACAGAAATAAACAGTTTTTCAAAAACAAGGTCTAAGTCATGTTTGAGTCACTCTGTAAGAACCATTTTGCTGTACTGTTTAAGCTCGATGAAAGGAACATTGTTGACACTTTTCAGCAAGTTGCAATCATGAAATACAGAAAAAAACAGTTTTTCACAAACAAGGTCTAAATCATGTTTGATGCACTTGTTCAAGAGATGCACTGTATTTTCAAACTAACTTTTCCTCTTGTACCATTTTTGCTGTACTGTTTAAACTTCGATGATAGAAACATTGTTGACACTTTTCAGCAAGTTGCAATCATGTAATACAGAAATAAACAGTTTTTCAACAACAAGGTCTAAGTCATGTTTGAGTCACTCTCTAAGTACCATTTTGCTGTACTGTTTAAACTCAATGAAAGGAACATTGTTGACACTTTTCAGCAAGTTGCAATCATGAAATACAGAAATAAACAGTTTTTCACAAACAAGGTCTAAGTCATGTAAGTACAATTTTGCTGTACAGCTTAATCAGGATGATAGAAACACTGTTGACACTTTTCAGCAAGTTGTAATACAGAAATAAACAATTTTTCAAAAACAAGGTCTAAATCATGTTTGAGTCACTCTGTAAGTACCATTTTGCTGTACTGTTTAAGCTCGATGAAAGGAACATTGTTGACACTTTTCAGCAAGTTGCAATCATGAAATACAGAAATAAACAGTTTTTCACAAACAAGGTCTAAGTCATGTTTTAGTGCCCTCTGTAAGTACCATTTTGCTGTACTGTTTAAACTCGATGATAGAAACATTGTTGACACTTTTCAGCAAGTTGTTAATACAGAAATAAACAGTTTTTCAAAAACAAGGTCTAAGTCATGTTTGAGTCACTCTCTAAGTACCATTTTGCTGTACTGTTTAAACTCGATGAAAGGAACATTGTTGACACTTTTCAGCAAGTTGCAATCATGAAATACAGAAATAAACAGTTTTTCACAAACAAGGTCTAAGTCATGTTTGACCTCTCTAAGTACCATTTTGCTGTACTGTTTAAACTCAGGATGAAAGAAACACTGTTGACACTTTTCAGCAAGTTGCAATCATAAATACAGAAATAAACAGTTTTTCAAAAACAAGGTCTAAGTCATGTTGAGTCACTTTGTAAGTACCATTTTGCTGTACTGTTTAACTCAATGAAAGGAACACTGTTAACACTTTTCAGCAAGTTGCAATCATGAAACACAGAAATAAACAGTTTTTCAAAACAAGGTCTAAGTCATTTTGAGCACTCTGTAAGACCATTTTGCTGTACTGTTTAAACTCGATGAAAGGAACCCTGTTAACACTTTTCAGCAAGTTGCAATCATGAAACACAGAAATAAACAGTTTTTCAAAAACAAGGTCTAAGTCATGTTTGAGTCACTCTCTAAGTACCATTTGCTGTACTGTTTAAACTCGATGAAAGGAACACTGTTGACACTTTTCAGCAAGTTGCAATCATGAAATACAGAAATAAACCGTTTTTCAAAACAAGGTCTAAATCATGTGTAAGTACCATTTTGCTGTACTGTTTAAACTCGATGAGGAACCCTGTTAACACTTTTCAGCAAGTTGCAATCATGAAACACAGAAATAAACAGTTTTTCAAAAACAAGGTCTAAGTCATGTTTGAGTCACTCTGTAAGTACAATTTTGCTGTACTGTTTAAACTCGATAAAAGGAACATTGTTGAGACTTTTAAGCAAGTTGCAATGATGAAATACAGAAATAAACAGTTTTTCACAAACAAGGTCTAAGTCATGTAAGTACAATTTTGCTGTACAGCTTAATCAGGATGATAGAAACACTGTTGACACTTTTCAGCAAGTTGTAATACAGAAATAAACAGTTTTTCAAAAACAAGGTCTAAGTCATGTTTGAGTCACTCTGTAAGAACCATTTTGCTGTACTGTTTAAGCTCGATGAAAGGAACATTGTTGACACTTTTCAGCAAGTTGCAATCATGAAATACAGAAATAAACAGTTTTTCACAAACAAGGTCTAAGTCATGTAAGTACCATTTTTGCTGTACAGCTTAATCAGGATGATAGAAAACACTGTTGACACTTTTCAGCAAGTTGTAATACAGAAATAAACCGTTTTTCAAAAACAAGGTCTAAGTCATGTTTGAGTCACTCTGTAAGAACCATTTTGCTGTACTGTTTAAGCTCGATGAAAGGAACATTGTTGACACTTTTCAGCAAGTTGCAATCATGAAATACAGAAATAAAGAGTTTCTCACAAACAAGGTCTAAATCATGTTTGATGCACTATGTATTTTCAATTTTTGCTGTACTGTTTAAACTCGATGATAGAAACATTGTTGACACTTTTCAGCAAGTTGCAATCATGTAATACAGAAATAAACAGTTTTTCAAAAACAAGGTCTAAGTCATGTTTGAGTCACTCTCTAAGTACCATTTTGCTGTACTGTTTAAACTCAATGAAAGGAACATTGTTGACACTTTTCAGCAAGTTGCAATCATGAAATACAGAAAAAACAGTTTTTCACAAACAAGGTCTAAGTCATGTAAGTACAATTTTGCTGTACAGCTTAATCAGGATGATAGAAACACTGTTGACACTTTTCAGCAAGTTGTAACACAGAAATAAACAGTTTTTCAAAAACAAGGTCTAAATCATGTTTGAGTCACTCTGTAAGAACCATTTTGCTGTACTGTTTAAGCTCGATGAAAGGAACATTGTTGACACTTTTCAGCAAGTTGCAATCATGAAATACAGAAAAAAACAATTTTTCACAAACAAGGTCTAAATCATGTTTGATGCACTCTGTAAGTTCCATTTTGCTGTACTGTTTAAACTCGATGAAAGGAACATTGTTGACACTTTTCAGCAAGATGCAATCATGTAATACAGAAATAAACCGTTTTTCAAAAACAAGGTCTAAGTCATGTTTGAGTCACTCTCTAAGTACCATTTTGCTGTACTGTTTAAACTCGATGAAAGGAACCCCTGTTAACACTTTTCAGTAAGTTGCAATCATGAAACACAGAAATAAACAGTTTTTCAAAAACAAGGTCTAAGTCATGTTTGAGTCACTCTGTAAGTACCATTTGCTGTACTGTTTAAACTCGATGAAAGGAACACTGTTGACACTTTTCAGCAAGTTGCAATCATGAAATACAGAAATAAACCGTTTTTCAAAAACAAGGTCACTCTGTAAGTACCATTTTGCTGTACTGTTTAAACTCGATGAAAGGAACCCTGTTAACACTTTTCAGCAAGTTGCAATCATGAAACACAGAAATAAACCGTTTTTCAAAAACAAGGTCTAAGTCATGTTTGAGTCACTCTGTAAGTACAATTTTGCTGTACTGTTTAAACTCGATAAAAGGAACATTGTTGAGACTTTTAAGCAAGTTGCAATGATGAAATACAGAAATAAACAGTTTTTCACAAACAAGGTCTAAGTCATGTAAGTCCTTGCTGTACAGCTTAATCAGGATGATAGAAACACTGTTGACACTTTTCAGCAAGTTGTAAACAAATTTTCAACGGTCTAAGTCTATCGATGCTCCCTATTTAAACCTGCCTCTGCAAACTCGTCAGGGTATTATTTGGGATATTACAAATAGTTTGTTTGATCAAATAAGCAAACAGTTTTACTAAATAGTGTAGTCAATATTAAACCTACTGTTAACAATCGGAATACAGAAATAAACAGTTTTTCAAAAACAAGGTCTAAGTCATGTTTGAGTCACTCTGTAAGAACCATTTTGCTGTACTGTTTAAGCTCGATGAAAGGAACATTGTTGACACTTTTCAGCAAGTTGCAATCATGAAATACAGAAATAAACAGTTTTTCACAAACAAGGTCTAAGTCATGTAAGTACAATTTTGCTGTACAGCTTAATCAGGATGATAGAAACCAGACTGTTGACACTTTTCAGCAAGTTGTAATACAGAAATAAACCGTTTTTCAAAAACAAGGTCTAAGTCATGTTTGAGTCACTCTGTAAGAACCATTTTGCTGTACTGTTTAAGCTCGATGAAAGGAACATTGTTGACACTTTTCAGCAAGTTGCAATCATGAAATACAGAAATAAAGAGTTTCTCACAAACAAGGTCTAAATCATGTTTGATGCACTATGTATTTTCAATTTTTGCTGTACTGTTTAAACTCGATGATAGAAACATTGTTGACACTTTTCAGCAAGTTGCAATCATGTAATACAGAAATAAACAGTTTTTCAAAAACAAGGTCTAAGTCATGTTTGAGTCACTCTCTAAGTACCATTTTGCTGTACTGTTTAAACTCAATGAAAGGAACATTGTTGACACTTTTCAGCAAGTTGCAATCATGAAATACAGAAATAAACCGTTTTTCACAAACAAGGTCTAAGTCATGTAAGTACAATTTTGCTGTACAGCTTAATCAGGATGATAGAAACACTGTTGACACTTTTCAGCAAGTTGTAATACAGAAATAAACAGTTTTTCAAAACAAGGTCTAAGTCATGTTTGAGTCACTCTGTAAGAACCATTTTGCTGTACTGTTTAAGCTCGATGAAAGGAACATTGTTGACACTTTTCAGCAAGTTGCAATCATGAAATACAGAAATAAACAGTTTTTCACAAACAAGGTCTAAGTCATGTAAGTACAATTTTGCTGTACAGCTTAATCAGGATGATAGAAACACTGTTGACACTTTTCAGCAAGTTGTAATACAGAAATAAACAGTTTCAAAAACAAGGTCTAAGTCATGTTTGAGTCACTCTGTAAGAACCATTTTGCTGTACTGTTTAAGCTCGATGAAAGGAACATTGTTGACACTTTTCAGCAAGTTGCAATCATGAAATACAGAAAAAAAACAATTTTTCACAAACAAGGTCTAAATCATGTTTGATGCACTCTGTAAGTTCCATTTTTGCTGTACTGTTTAAACTCGATGAAAGGAACATTGTTGACACTTTTCAGCAAGTTGCAATCATGTAATACAGAAATAAACAGTTTTTCAAAAAACAAGGTCTAAGTCATGTTTGAGTCACTCTCTAAGTACCATTTGTCTGTACTGTTTAAACTCAATGAAAGGAACATTGTTGACAATTTTCAGCAAGTTGCAATCATGAAATACAGAAATAAAAGAGTTTCTCACAAACAAGGTCTAAATCATGTTTGATGCACTATGTATTTTCAATTTTTGCTGTACTGTTTAAACTCGATGATAGAAACATTGTTGACACTTTTCAGCAAGTTGCAATCATGTAATACAGAAATAAACAGTTTTTCAAAAACAAGGTCTAAGTCATGTTTGAGTCACTCTCTAAGTACCATTTTGCTGTACTGTTTAAACTCAATGAAAGGAACATTGTTGACACTTTTCAGCAAGTTGCAATCATGAAATACAGAAATAAACCGTTTTTCACAAACAAGGTCTAAGTCATGTAAGTACAATTTTGCTGTACAGCTTAATCAGGATGATAGAAACACTGTTGACACTTTTCAGCAAGTTGTAATACAGAAATAAACAGTTTTTCAAAAACAAGGTCTAAGTCATGTTTGAGTCACTCTGTAAGAACCATTTTGCTGTACTGTTTAAGCTCGATGAAAGGAACATTGTTGACACTTTTCAGCAAGTTGCAATCATGAAATACAGAAATAAACAGTTTTTCACAAACAAGGTCTAAGTCATGTAAGTACAATTTTGCTGTACAGCTTAATCAGGATGATAGAAACACTGTTGACACTTTTCAGCAAGTTGTAATACAGAAATAAACAGTTTTTCAAAAACAAGGTCTAAGTCATGTTTGAGTCACTCTGTAAGAACCATTTTGCTGTACTGTTTAAGCTCGATGAAAGGAACATTGTTGACACTTTTCAGCAAGTTGCAATCATGAAATACAGAAAAAAAACAATTTTTCACAAACAAGGTCTAAATCATGTTTGATGCACTCTGTAAGTTCCATTTTGCTGTACTGTTTAAACTCGATGAAAGGAACATTGTTGACACTTTTCAGCAAGTTGCAATCATGTAATACAGAAATAAACAGTTTTTCAAAAACAAGGTCTAAGTCATGTTTGAGTCACTCTCTAAGTACCATTTGGCTGTACTGTTTAAACTCAATGAAAGGAACATTGTTGACAATTTTCAGCAAGTTGCAATCATGAAATACAGAAATAAAGAGTTTCTCACAAACAAGGTCTAAATCATGTTTGATGCACTATGTATTTTCAATTTTTGCTGTACTGTTTAAACTCGATGATAGAAACATTGTTGACACTTTTCAGCAAGTTGCAATCATGTAATACAGAAATAAACAGTTTTTCAAAAACAAGGTCTAAGTCATGTTTGAGTCACTCTCTAAGTACCATTTTGCTGTACTGTTTAAACTCAATGAAAGGAACATTGTTGACACTTTTCAGCAAGTTGCAATCATGAAATACAGAAATAAACAGTTTTTCACAAACAAGGTCTAAGTCATGTAAGTACAATTTTGCTGTACAGCCTAATCAGGATGATAGAAACACTGTTGACACTTTTCAGCAAGTTGTAATACAGAAATAAACAGTTTTTCAAAAACAAGGCCTAAATCATGTTTGAGTCACTCTGTAAGAACCATTTTGCTGTACTGTTTAAGCTCGATGAAAGGAACATTGTTGACACTTTTCAGCAAGTTGCAATCATGAAATACAGAAAAAACAATTTTTCACAAACAAGGTCTAAATCATGTTTGATGCACTCTGTAAGTTCCATTTTTGCTGTACTGTTTAAACTCGATGAAAGGAACATTGTTGACACTTTTCAGCAAGATGCAATCATGTAATACAGAAATAAACAGTTTTTCAAAAACAAGGTCTAAGTCATGTTTGAGTCACTCTCTAAGTACCATTTTGCTGTACTGTTTAAACTCGATGAAAGGAACCCTGTTAACACTTTTCAGTAAGTTGCAATCATGAAACACAGAAATAAACAGTTTTTCAAAAACAAGGTCTAAGTCATGTTTGAGTCACTCTGTAAGTACCATTTGCTGTACTGTTTAAACTCGATGAAAGGAACACTGTTGACACTTTTCAGCAAGTTGCAATCATGAAATACAGAAATAAACCGTTTTTCAAAAACAAGGTCACTCTGTAAGTACCATTTTGCTGTACTGTTTAAACTCGATGAAAGGAACCCTGTTAACACTTTTCAGCAAGTTGCAATCATGAAACACAGAAATAAACAGTTTTTCAAAAACAAGGTCTAAGTCATGTTTGAGTCACTCTGTAAGTACAATTTTGCTGTACTGTTTAAACTCGATAAAAGGAACATTGTTGAGACTTTTAAGCAAGTTGCAATCATGAAATACAGAATTCAATTTTTTTTCAAAAACAAGGTCTAAGTCAGGTTTAGTGCACTCTGTAAGTTCCATTTTTGCTGTATGGCTTAATCAGGATGATAGGAACACTGTTGACACTTTTCAGCAAGTTGCAATCATGTAATACAGAAATAAACAGTTTTTCAAAAACAAGGTCTAAGTCATGTTTGAGTCACTCTGCAAGTACCATTTTGCTGTACTGTTTAAACTCGATGAAAGGAACATTGTAGACACTTTTCAGCAAGTTGCAATCATGAAAAACAGAAATAAATAGTTTTTCACAAACAAGGTCTAAATCATGTTTGATGCACTCTGTAAGTTCCATTTTTGCTGTACTGATTAATCAGGATGATAGGAACACTGTTGACACGTTTCAGCAAGTTGCAATCATGAAATACAGAAATAAATAGTTTTTCACAAACAAGGTCTAAATCATGTTTGATGCACTCTGTAAGTACCATTTTTGCTGTACTGCTTAATCAGAATGATAGGAACACTGTACTGTTGACACTTTTAAGCAAGTTGCAATCATGTAATACAGAAATAAATAGTTTTTCAAAAACAAGGTCGAAGTCATGTTTGAGTCACTCTGTAAGTACCATTTTGCTGTACTGTTTAAACTCGATGAAAGGAACATTGTTGACACTTTTCAGCAAGTTGCAATCATGAAATACAGAAATAAATCGTTTTTCACAAACAAGGTCTAATTCATGTTTAGTGCACTCTGTAAGTTCCATTTTTGCTGTACTGCTTAAACTCGATGAAAGGAACATTGTTGACACTTTTCAGAAAGTTGCAATCATGTAATACAGAAATAAACAGTTTTTCAAAAACAAGGTCTAAGTCATGTTTGAGTCACTCTGTAAGAACCATTTTGCTGTACTGTTTAAGCTCGATGAAAGGAACATTGTTGACACTTTTCAGCAAGTTGCAATCATGAAATACAGAAATAAACAGTTTTTCACAAACAAGGTCTAAGTCATGTAAGTACAATTTTGTTGTACAGCTTAATCAGGATGATAGAAACACTGTTGACACTTTTCAGCAAGTTGTAATACAGAAATAAACAGTTTTTCAAAAACAAGGTCTAAGTCATGTTTGAGTCACTCTGTAAAAACCATTTTGCTGTACTGTTTAAGCTCGATGAAAGGAACATTGTTGACACTTTTCAGCAAGTTGCAATCATGAAATACAGAAAAAAACAATTTTTCACAAACAAGGTCTAAATCATGTTTGATGCACTCTGTAAGTTCCATTTTGCTGTACTGTTTAAACTCGATGAAAGGAACATTGTTGACACTTTTCAGCAAGTTGCAATCATGTAATACAGAAATAAACAGTTTTTCAAAAACAAGGTCTAAGTCATGTTTGAGTCACTCTCTAAGTACCATTTGGCTGTACTGTTTAAACTCAATGAAAGGAACATTGTTGACAATTTTCAGCAAGTTGCAATCATGAAATACAGAAATAAAGAGTTTCTCACAAACAAGGTCTAAATCATGTTTGATGCACTATGTATTTTCAATTTTTGCTGTACTGTTTAAACTCGATGATAGAAACATTGTTGACACTTTTCAGCAAGTTGCAATCATGTAATACAGAAATAAACAGTTTTTCAAAAACAAGGTCTAAGTCATGTTTGAGTCACTCTCTAAGTACCATTTTGCTGTACTGTTTAAACTCAATGAAAGGAACATTGTTGACACTTTTCAGCAAGTTGCAATCATGAAATACAGAAATAAACAGTTTTTCACAAACAAGGTCTAAGTCATGTAAGTACAATTTTGCTGTACAGCTTAATCAGGATGATAGAAACACTGTTGACACTTTTCAGCAAGTTGTAATACAGAAATAAACAGTTTTTCAAAAACAAGGTCTAAATCATGTTTGAGTCACTCTGTAAGAACCATTTTGCTGTACTGTTTAAGCTCGATGAAAGGAACATTGTTGACACTTTTCAGCAAGTTGCAATCATGAAATACAGAAAAAAACTATTTTTCACAAACAAGGTCTAAATCATGTTTGATGCACTCTGTAAGTTCCATTTTTGCTGTACTGTTTAAACTCGATGAAAGGAACATTGTTGACACTTTTCAGCAAGATGCCATCATGTAATACAGAAATAAACAGTTTTTCAAAAACAAGGTCTAAGTCATGTTTGAGTCACTCTCTAAGTACCATTTTGAAGTACTGTTTAAACTCGATGATAGAAACATTGTTGACACTTTTCAGCAAGTTGCAATCATGAAATACAGAAATAAACAGTTTTTCACAAACAAGGTCTAAGTCATGTAAGTACAATTTTGCTGTACAGCTTAATCAGGATGATAGAAACACTGTTGACACTTTTCAGCAAGTTGTAATACAGAAATAAACAGTTTTTCAAAAACAAGGTCTAAATCATGTTTGAGTCACTCTGTAAGAACCATTTTGCTGTACTGTTTAAGCTCGATGAAAGGAACATTGTTGACACTTTTCAGCAAGTTGCAATCATGAAATACAGAAAAAAACTATTTTTCACAAACAAGGTCTAAATCATGTTTGATGCACTCTGTAAGTTCCATTTTTGCTGTACTGTTTAAACTCGATGAAAGGAACATTGTTGACACTTTTCAGCAAGATGCCATCATGTAATACAGAAATAAACAGTTTTTCAAAAACAAGGTCTAAGTCATGTTTGAGTCACTCTCTAAGTACCATTTTGAAGTACTGTTTAAACTCGATGATAGAAACATTGTTGACACTTTTCAGCAAGTTGCAATCATGTAATACAGAAATAAACAGTTTTTCAAAAACAAGGTCTAAGTCATGTTTGAGTCACTCTCTAAGTACCATTTTGCTGTACTGTTTAAACTCAATGAAAGGAACATTGTTGACACTTTTCAGCAAGTTGCAATCATGAAATACAGAAATAAACAGTTTTTCACAAACAAGGTCTAAGTCATGTAAGTACAATTTTGCTGTACAGCCTAATCAGGATGATAGAAACACTGTTGACACTTTTCAGCAAGTTGTAATACAGAAATAAACAGTTTTTCAAAAACAAGGTCTAAATCATGTTTGAGTCACTCTGTAAGAACCATTTTGCTGTACTGTTTAAGCTCGATGAAAGGAACATTGTTGACACTTTTCAGCAAGTTGCAATCATGAAATACAGAAAAAACTATTTTTCACAAACAAGGTCTAAATCATGTTTGATGCACTCTGTAAGTTCCATTTTTGCTGTACTGTTTAAACTCGATGAAAGGAACATTGTTGACACTTTTCAGCAAGATGCAATCATGTAATACAGAAATAAACAGTTTTTCAAAAACAAGGTCTAAGTCATGTTTGAGTCACTCTCTAAGTACCATTTTGCTGTACTGTTTAAACTCGATGAAAGGAACCCTGTTAACACTTTTCAGTAAGTTGCAATCATGAAATACAGAAATAAACCGTTTTTCAAAAACAAGGTCACTCTGTAAGTACCATTTTGCTGTACTGTTTAAACTCGATGAAAGGAACCCTGTTAACACTTTTCAGCAAGTTGCAATCATGAAACACAGAAATAAACAGTTTTTCAAAAACAAGGTCTAAGTCATGTTTGAGTCACTCTGTAAGTACAATTTTGCTGTACTGTTTAAACTCGATAAAAGGAACATTGTTGAGACTTTTAAGCAAGTTGCAATCATGAAATACAGAATTCATTTTTTTTTCAAAAACAAGGTCTAAGTCATGTTTAGTGCACTCTGTAAGTTCCATTTTTGCTGTATGGCTTAATCAGGATGATAGGAACACTGTTGACACTTTTCAGCAAGTTGCAATCATGTAATACAGAAATAAACAGTTTTTCAAAAACAAGGTCTAAGTCATGTTTGAGTCACTCTGCAAGTACCATTTTGCTGTACTGTTTAAACTCGATGAAAGGAACATTGTAGACACTTTTCAGCAAGTTGCAATCATGAAAAACAGAAATAAATAGTTTTTCACAAACAAGGTCTAAATCATGTTTGATGCACTCTGTAAGTTCCATTTTTGCTGTACTGATTAATCAGGATGATAGGAACACTGTACTGTTGACACTTTTCAGCAAGTTGCAATCATGTAATACAGAAATAAATAGTTTTTCAAAAACAAGGTCGAAGTCATGTTTGAGTCACTCTGTAAGTACCATTTTGCTGTACTGTTTAAACTCGATGAAAGGAACATTGTTGACACTTTTCAGCAAGTTGCAATCATGAAATACAGAAATAAACAGTTTTTCACAAACAAGGTCTAAGTCATGTAAGTACAATTTTGTTGTACAGCTTAATCAGGATGATAGAAACACTGTTGACACTTTTCAGCAAGTTGTAATACAGAAATAAACAGTTTTTCAAAAACAAGGTCTAAATCATGTTTGAGTCACTCTGTAAGAACCATTTTGCTGTACTGTTTAAGCTCGATGAAAGGAACATTGTTGACACTTTTCAGCAAGTTGCAATCATGAAATACAGAAAAAACTATTTTTCACAAACAAGGTCTAAATCATGTTTGATGCACTCTGTAAGTTCCATTTTTTGCTGTACTGTTTAAACTCGATGAAAGGAACATTGTTGACACTTTTCAGCAAGATGCCATCATGTAATACAGAAATAAACAGTTTTTCAAAAACAAGGTCTAAGTCATGTTTGAGTCACTCTCTAAGTACCATTTTGAAGTACTGTTTAAACTCGATGATAGAAACATTGTTGACACTTTTCAGCAAGTTGCAATCATGTAATACAGAAATAAACAGTTTTTCAAAAACAAGGTCTAAGTCATGTTTGAGTCACTCTCTAAGTACCATTTTGCTGTACTGTTTAAACTCAATGAAAGGAACATTGTTGACACTTTTCAGCAAGTTGCAATCATGAAATACAGAAATAAACAGTTTTTCACAAACAAGGTCTAAGTCATGTAAGTACAATTTTGCTGTACAGCCTAATCAGGATGATAGAAACACTGTTGACACTTTTCAGCAAGTTGTAATACAGAAATAAACAGTTTTTCAAAAACAAGGTCTAAATCATGTTTGAGTCACTCTGTAAGAACCATTTTGCTGTACTGTTTAAGCTCGATGAAAGGAACATTGTTGACACTTTTCAGCAAGTTGCAATCATGAAATACAGAAAAAAACAATTTTTCACAAACAAGGTCTAAATCATGTTTGATGCACTCTGTAAGTTCCATTTTGCTGTACTGTTTAAACTCGATGAAAGGAACATTGTTGACACTTTTCAGCAAGTTGCAATCATGTAATACAGAAATAAACAGTTTTTCAAAAACAAGGTCTAAGTCATGTTTGAGTCACTCTCTAAGTACCATTTGGCTGTACTGTTTAAACTCAATGAAAGGAACATTGTTGACAATTTTCAGCAAGTTGCAATCATGAAATACAGAAATAAAGAGTTTCTCACAAACAAGGTCTAAATCATGTTTGATGCACTATGTATTTTCAATTTTTGCTGTACTGTTTAAACTCGATGATAGAAACATTGTTGACACTTTTCAGCAAGTTGCAATCATGTAATACAGAAATAAACAGTTTTTCAAAAACAAGGTCTAAGTCATGTTTGAGTCACTCTCTAAGTACCATTTTGCTGTACTGTTTAAACTCGATGATAGAAACATTGTTGACACTTTTCAGCAAGTTGCAATCATGTAATACAGAAATAAACAGTTTTTCAACAACAAGGTCTAAGTCATGTTTGAGTCACTCTCTAAGTACCATTTTGAAGTACTGTTTAAACTCGATGATAGAAACATTGTTGACACTTTTCAGCAAGTTGCAATCATGAAATACAGAAATAAACAGTTTTTCACAAACAAGGTCTAAGTCATGTAAGTACAATTTTGCTGTACAGCTTAATCAGGATGATAGAAACACTGTTGACACTTTTCAGCAAGTTGTAATACAGAAATAAACAGTTTTTCAAAAACAAGGTCTAAATCATGTTTGAGTCACTCTGTAAGAACCATTTTGCTGTACTGTTTAAGCTCGATGAAAGGAACATTGTTGACACTTTTCAGCAAGTTGCAATCATGAAATACAGAAAAAAACTATTTTTCACAAACAAGGTCTAAATCATGTTTGATGCACTCTGTAAGTTCCATTTTTGCTGTACTGTTTAAACTCGATGAAAGGAACATTGTTGACACTTTTCAGCAAGATGCCATCATGTAATACAGAAATAAACAGTTTTTCAAAAACAAGGTCTAAGTCATGTTTGAGTCACTCTCTAAGTACCATTTTGAAGTACTGTTTAAACTCGATGATAGAAACATTGTTGACACTTTTCAGCAAGTTGCAATCATGTAATACAGAAATAAACAGTTTTTCAAAAACAAGGTCTAAGTCATGTTTGAGTCACTCTCTAAGTACCATTTTGCTGTACTGTTTAAACTCAATGAAAGGAACATTGTTGACACTTTTCAGCAAGTTGCAATCATGAAATACAGAAATAAACAGTTTTTCACAAACAAGGTCTAAGTCATGTAAGTACAATTTTGCTGTACAGCCTAATCAGGATGATAGAAACACTGTTGACACTTTTCAGCAAGTTGTAATACAGAAATAAACAGTTTTTCAAAAACAAGGTCTAAATCATGTTTGAGTCACTCTGTAAGAACCATTTTGCTGTACTGTTTAAGCTCGATGAAAGGAACATTGTTGACACTTTTCAGCAAGTTGCAATCATGAAATACAGAAAAAAACTATTTTTCACAAACAAGGTCTAAATCATGTTTGATGCACTCTGTAAGTTCCATTTTTGCTGTACTGTTTAAACTCGATGAAAGGAACATTGTTGACACTTTTCAGCAAGATGCAATCATGTAATACAGAAATAAACAGTTTTTCAAAAACAAGGTCTAAGTCATGTTTGAGTCACTCTCTAAGTACCATTTTGCTGTACTGTTTAAACTCGATGAAAGGAACCCTGTTAACACTTTTCAGTAAGTTGCAATCATGAAATACAGAAATAAACCGTTTTTCAAAAACAAGGTCACTCTGTAAGTACCATTTTGCTGTACTGTTTAAACTCGATGAAAGGAACCCTGTTAACACTTTTCAGCAAGTTGCAATCATGAAACACAGAAATAAACAGTTTTTCAAAAACAAGGTCTAAGTCATGTTTGAGTCACTCTGTAAGTACAATTTTGCTGTACTGTTTAAACTCGATAAAAGGAACATTGTTGAGACTTTTAAGCAAGTTGCAATCATGAAATACAGAATTCATTTTTTTTCAAAAACAAGGTCTAAGTCATGTTTAGTGCACTCTGTAAGTTCCATTTTGCTGTATGGCTTAATCAGGATGATAGGAACACTGTTGACACTTTTCAGCAAGTTGCAATCATGTAATACAGAAATAAACAGTTTTTCAAAAACAAGGTCTAAGTCATGTTTGAGTCACTCTGCAAGTACCATTTTGCTGTACTGTTTAAACTCGATGAAAGGAACATTGTAGACACTTTTCAGCAAGTTGCAATCATGAAAAACAGAAATAAATAGTTTTTCACAAACAAGGTCTAAATCATGTTTGATGCACTCTGTAAGTTCCATTTTTGCTGTACTGATTAATCAGGATGATAGGAACACTGTACTGTTGACACTTTTCAGCAAGTTGCAATCATGTAATACAGAAATAAATAGTTTTTCAAAAACAAGGTCGAAGTCATGTTTGAGTCACTCTGTAAGTACCATTTTGCTGTACTGTTTAAACTCGATGAAAGGAACATTGTTGACACTTTTCAGCAAGTTGCAATCATGAAATACAGAAATAAATCCTTTTTCACAAACAAGGTCTAATTCATGTTTAGTGCACTCTGTAAGTTCCATTTTTGCTGTACTGCTTAAACTCGATGAAAGGAACATTGTTGACACTTTTCAGAAAGTTGCAATCATGTAATACAGAAATAAACAGTTTTTCAAAAACAAGGTCTAAGTCATGTTTGAGTCACTCTGTAAGAACCATTTTGCTGTACTGTTTAAGCTCGATGAAAGGAACATTGTTGACACTTTTCAGCAAGTTGCAATCATGAAATACAGAAATAAACAGTTTTTCACAAACAAGGTCTAAGTCATGTAAGTACAATTTTGTTGTACAGCTTAATCAGGATGATAGAAACACTGTTGACACTTTTCAGCAAGTTGTAATACAGAAATAAACAGTTTTTCAAAAACAAGGTCTAAGTCATGTTTGAGTCACTCTGTAAGAACCATTTTGCTGTACTGTTTAAGCTCGATGAAAGGAACATTGTTGACACTTTTCAGCAAGTTGCAATCATGAAATACAGAAAAAAACAATTTTTCACAAACAAGGTCTAAATCATGTTTGATGCACTCTGTAAGTTCCATTTTTGCTGTACTGTTTAAACTCGATGAAAGGAACATTGTTGACACTTTTCAGCAAGTTGCAATCATGAAATACAGAAATAAAGAGTTTCTCACAAACAAGGTCTAAATCATGTTTGATGCACTATGTATTTTCAATTTTTGCTGTACTGTTTAAACTCGATGATAGAAACATTGTTGACACTTTTCAGCAAGTTGCAATCATGTAATACAGAAATAAACAGTTTTTCAAAAACAAGGTCTAAGTCATGTTTGAGTCACTCTCTAAGTACCATTTTGCTGTACTGTTTAAACTCGATGATAGAAACATTGTTGACACTTTTCAGCAAGTTGCAATCATGTAATACAGAAATAAACAGTTTTTCAACAACAAGGTCTAAGTCATGTTTGAGTCACTCTCTAAGTACCATTTTGCTGTACTGTTTAAACTCAATGAAAGGAACATTGTTGACACTTTTCAGCAAGTTGCAATCATGAAATACAGAAATAAACAGTTTTTCACAAACAAGGTCTAAGTCATGTAAGTACAATTTTGCTGTACAGCCTAATCAGGATGATAGAAACACTGTTGACACTTTTCAGCAAGTTGTAATACAGAAATAAACAGTTTTTCAAAAACAAGGTCTAAATCATGTTTGAGTCACTCTGTAAGAACCATTTTGCTGTACTGTTTAAGCTCGATGAAAGGAACATTGTTGACACTTTTCAGCAAGTTGCAATCATGAAATACAGAAAAAAACAATTTTTCACAAACAAGGTCTAAATCATGTTTGATGCACTCTGTAAGTTCCATTTTTGCTGTACTGTTTAAACTCGATGAAAGGAACATTGTTGACACTTTTCAGCAAGATGCAATCATGTAATACAGAAATAAACAGTTTTTCAAAAACAAGGTCTAAGTCATGTTTGAGTCACTCTGTAAGTACCATTTGCTGTACTGTTTAAACTCGATGAAAGGAACACTGTTGACACTTTTCAGCAAGTTGCAATCATGAAATACAGAAATAAACCGTTTTTCAAAAACAAGGTCACTCTGTAAGTACCATTTTGCTGTACTGTTTAAACTCGATGAAAGGAACCCTGTTAACACTTTTCAGCAAGTTGCAATCATGAAACACAGAAATAAACAGTTTTTCAAAAACAAGGTCTAAGTCATGTTTGAGTCACTCTGTAAGTACAATTTGCTGTACTGTTTAAACTCGATAAAAGGAACATTGTTGAGACTTTTAAGCAAGTTGCAATCATGAAATACAGAATTCAATTTTTTTTCAAAAACAAGGTCTAAGTCATGTTTAGTGCACTCTGTAAGTTCCATTTTTGCTGTACTGCTTAATCAGGATGATAGGAACACTGTTGACACTTTTCAGCAAGTTGCAATCATGTAATACAGAAATTAACAGTTTTTCAAAAACAAGGTCTAAGTCATGTTTGAGTCACTCTGCAAGTACCATTTTGCTGTACTGTTTAAACTCGATGAAAGGAACATTGTTGACACTTTTCAGCAAGTTGCAATCATGAAAAACAGAAATAAATAGTTTTTCACAAAGAAGGTCTAAATCATGTTTGATGCACTTTGTAAGTTCCATTTTTGCTGTACTTCTTAATCAGGATGATAGGAACACTGTACTGTTGACACTTTTCAGCAAGTTGCAATCATGTAATACAGAAATAAATAGTTTTTCAAAAACAAGGTCGAAGTCATGTTTGAGTCACTCTGTAAGTACCATTTTGCTGTACTGTTTAAACTCGATGAAAGGAACATTGTTGACACTTTTCAGCAAGTTGCAATCATGAAATACAGAAATAAATCGTTTTTCACAAACAAGGTCTAAATCATGTTTGATGCACTATGTATTTTCAATTTTTGCTGTACTGTTTAAACTCGATGATAGAAACATTGTTGACACTTTTCAGCAAGTTGCAATCATGTAATACAGAAATAAACAGTTTTTCAAAAACAAGGTCTAAGTCATGTTTGAGTCACTCTGTAAGTACCATTTTGCTGTACCGTTTAAGCTCGATGAAAGGAACATTGTTGACACTTTTCAGCAAGTTGCAATCATGAAATACAGAAAAAACAATTTTTCACAAACAAAATCTAAATCATGTTTGATGCACTCTGTAAGTTCCATTTTTGCTGTACTGTTTAAACTCGATGAAAGGAACATTGTTGACACTTTTCAGCAAGTTGCAATCATGTAATACAGAAGTAAACAGTTTTTCACAAACAAGGTCTAAATCATGTTTGATGCACTCTGATAGTCCATTTCTGCTGTACTGCTTAATCAGGATGATAGGAACACTGTTGACACTTTTCAGCAAGTTGCAATCATGTAATACAGAAATGAACAGTTTTTCACAAACAAGGTCTAAGTCATGTTTGAGTCACTCTCTAAGTACCATTTTGCTGTACTGTTTAAACTCAATGAAAGGAACATTGTTGACACTTTTCAGCAAGTTGCAATCATGTAATACAGAAATAAACAGTTTTTCACAAACAAGGTCTAAATAATGTTTGATGTACTCTGTAAGTACCATTTTGCTGTACTGTTTAAACTCAATGAAAGGAACATTGTTGACACTTTTCAGCAAGTTGCAATCATGTAATACAGAAATAAACAGTTTTTCACAAACAAGGTCTAAGTCATGTAAGTACAATTTTGCTGTACAGCTTAATCAGGATGATAGAAACACTGTTGACACTTTTCAGCAAGTTGTAATACAGAAATAAACAGTTTTTCAAAAACAAGGTCTAAGTCATGTTTGAGTCACTCTGTAAGAACCATTTTGCTGTACTGTTTAAGCTCGATGAAAGGAACATTGTTGACACTTTTCAGCAAGTTGCAATCATGAAATACAGAAAAAAACAATTTTTCACAAACAAGGTCTAAATCATGTTTGATGCACTCTGTAAGTTCCATTTTTGCTGTACTGTTTAATCTCGATGAAAGGAACATTGTTGACACTTTTCAGCAAGTTGCAATCATGAAATACAGAAATAAAGAGTTTCTCACAAACAAGGTCTAAATCATGTTTGATGCACTATGTATTTTCAATTTTTGCTGTACTGTTTAAACTCGATGATAGAAACATTGTTGACACTTTTTCAGCAAGTTGCAATCATGTAATACAGAAATAAACAGTTTTTCAAAAACAAGGTCTAAGTCATGTTTGAGTCACTCTCTAAGTACCATTTTGCTGTACTGTTTAAACTCAATGAAAGGAACATTGTTGACACTTTTCAGCAAGTTGCAATCATGAAATACAGAAGTAAACAGTTTTTCACAAACAAGGTCTAAATCATGTTTGATGCACTCTGATAGTCCATTTCTGCTGTACTGCTTAATCAGGATGATAGGAACACTGTTGACACTTTTCAGCAAGTTGCAATCATGTAATACAGAAATGAACAGTTTTTCACAAACAAGGTCTAAGTCATGTTTGAGTCACTCTCTAAGTACCATTTTGCTGTACTGTTTAAACTCAATGAAAGGAACATTGTTGACACTTTTCAGCAAGTTGCAATCATGTAATACAGAAATAAACAGTTTTTCACAAACAAGGTCTAAATAATGTTTGATGTACTCTGTAAGTACCATTTTGCTGTACTGTTTAAACTCAATGAAAGGAACATTGTTGACACTTTTCAGCAAGTTGCAATCATGTAATACAGAAATAAACAGTTTTTCACAAACAAGGTCTAAGTCATGTAAGTACAATTTTGCTGTACAGCTTAATCAGGATGATAGAAACACTGTTGACACTTTTCAGCAAGTTGTAATACAGAAATAAACAGTTTTTCAAAAACAAGGTCTAAGTCATGTTTGAGTCACTCTGTAAGAACCATTTTGCTGTACTGTTTAAGCTCGATGAAAGGAACATTGTTGACACTTTTCAGCAAGTTGCAATCATGAAATACAGAAAAAACAATTTTTCACAAACAAGGTCTAAATCATGTTTGATGCACTCTGTAAGTTCCATTTTTGCTGTACTGTTTAATCTCGATGAAAGGAACATTGTTGACACTTTTCAGCAAGTTGCAATCATGAAATACAGAAATAAAGAGTTTCTCACAAACAAGGTCTAAATCATGTTTGATGCACTATGTATTTTCAATTTTTGCTGTACTGTTTAAACTCGATGATAGAAACATTGTTGACACTTTTCAGCAAGTTGCAATCATGTAATACAGAAATAAACAGTTTTACAAAAACAAGGTCTAAGTCATGTTTGAGTCACTCTCTAAGTACCATTTTGCTGTACTGTTTAAACTCAATGAAAGGAACATTGTTGACACTTTTCAGCAAGTTGCAATCATGAAATACAGAAATAAACAGTTTTTCACAAACAAGGTCTAAATCATGTTTGATGCACTCTGTAAGTACCATTTTGCTGTACTGTTTAAACTCGATGAAAGGAACATTGTTGACACTTTTCAGCAAGATGCAATCATGTAATACAGAAATAAACCGTTTTTCAAAAACAAGGTCTAAGTCATGTTTGAGTCACTCTCTAAGTACCATTTTGCTGTACTGTTTAAACTCGATGATAGAAACATTGTTGACACTTTTCAGCAAGTTGCAATCATGTAATACAGAAATAAACAGTTTTTCAAAAACAAGGTCTAAGTCATGTTTGAGTCACTCTCTAAGTACCATTTTGCTGTACTGTTTAAACTCAATGAAAGGAACATTGTTGACACTTTTCAGCAAGTTGCAATCATGAAATACAGAAATAAACAGTTTTTCACAAACAAGGTCTAAGTCATGTAAGTACAATTTTGCTGTACAGCTTAATCAGGATGATAGAAACACTGTTGACACTTTTCAGCAAGTTGTAATACAGAAATAAACAGTTTTTCAAAAACAAGGTCTAAGTCATGTTTGAGTCACTCTGTAAGAACCATTTTGCTGTACTGTTTAAGCTCGATGAAAGGAACATTGTTGACACTTTTCAGCAAGTTGCAATCATGAAATACAGAAAAAAACAATTTTTCACAAACAAGGTCTAAATCATGTTTGATGCACTCTGTAAGTTCCATTTTTGCTGTACTGTTTAATCTCGATGAAAGGAACATTGTTGACACTTTTCAGCAAGTTGCAATCATGAAATACAGAAATAAAGAGTTTCTCACAAACAAGGTCTAAATCTTGTTTGATGCACTATGTATTTTCAATTTTTGCTGTACTGTTTAAACTCGATGATAGAAACATTGTTGACACTTTTCAGCAAGTTGCAATCATGTAATACAGAAATAAACAGTTTTTCAAAAACAAGGTCTAAGTCATGTTTGAGTCACTCTCTAAGTACCATTTTGCTGTACTGTTTAAACTCAATGAAAGGAACATTGTTGACACTTTTCAGCAAGTTGCAATCATGAAATACAGAAGTAAACAGTTTTTCACAAACAAGGTCTAAATCATGTTTGATGCACTCTGATAGTCCATTTCTGCTGTACTGCTTAATCAGGATGATAGGAACACTGTTGACACTTTTCAGCAAGTTGCAATCATGTAATACAGAAATGAACAGTTTTTCACAAACAAGGTCTAAGTCATGTTTGAGTCACTCTCTAAGTACCATTTTGCTGTACTGTTTAAACTCAATGAAAGGAACATTGTTGACACTTTTCAGCAAGTTGCAATCATGTAATACAGAAATAAACAGTTTTTCACAAACAAGGTCTAAATAATGTTTGATGTACTCTGTAAGTACCATTTTGCTGTACTGTTTAAACTCAATGAAAGGAACATTGTTGACACTTTTCAGCAAGTTGCAATCATGTAATACAGAAATAAACAGTTTTTCACAAACAAGGTCTAAGTCATGTAAGTACAATTTTGCTGTACAGATTAATCAGGATGATAGAAACACTGTTGACACTTTTCAGCAAGTTGTAATACAGAAATAAACAGTTTTTCAAAAACAAGGTCTAAGTCATGTTTGAGTCACTCTGTAAGAACCATTTTGCTGTACTGTTTAAGCTCGATGAAAGGAACATTGTTGACACTTTTCAGCAAGTTGCAATCATGAAATACAGAAAAAAACAATTTTTCACAAACAAGGTCTAAATCATGTTTGATGCACTCTGTAAGTTCCATTTTGCTGTACTGTTTAATCTCGATGAAAGGAACATTGTTGACACTTTTCAGCAAGTTGCAATCATGAAATACAGAAATAAAGAGTTTCTCACAAACAAGGTCTAAATCATGTTTGATGCACTATGTATTTTCAATTTTTGCAGTACTGTTTAAACTCGATGATAGAAACATTGTTGACACTTTTCAGCAAGTTGCAATCATGTAATACAGAAATAAACAGTTTTTCAAAAACAAGGTCTAAGTCATGTTTGAGTCACTCTCTAAGTACCATTTTGCTGTACTGTTTAAACTCAATGAAAGGAACATTGTTGACACTTTTCAGCAAGTTGCAATCATGAAATACAGAAATAAACAGTTTTTCACAAACAAGGTCTAAGTCATGTAAGTACAATTTTGCTGTACAGCTTAATCAGGATGATAGAAACACTGTTGACACTTTTCAGCAAGTTGTAATACAGAAATAAACAGTTTTTCAAAAACAAGGTCTAAACCATGTTTGAGTCACTCTGTAAGAACCATTTTGCTGTACTGTTTAAGCTCGATGAAAGGAACATTGTTGACACTTTTCAGCAAGTTGCAATCATGAAATACAGAAAAAAACAATTTTTCACAAACAAGGTCTAAATCATGTTTGATGCACTCTCTAAGTACCATTTTGCTGTACTGTTTAAACTCGATGATAGAAACATTGTTGACACTTTTCAGCAAGTTGCAATCATGTAATACAGAAATAAACAGTTTTTCAAAAACAAGGTCTAAGTCATGTTTGAGTCACTCTCTAAGTACCATTTTGCTGTACTGTTTAAACTCAATGAAAGGAACATTGTTGACACTTTTCAGCAAGTTGCAATCATGAAATACAGAAATAAACAGTTTTTCACAAACAAGGTCTAAGTCATGTAAGTACAATTTTGCTGTACAGCTTAATCAGGATGATAGAAACACTGTTGACACTTTTCAGCAAGTTGTAATACAGAAATAAACAGTTTTTCAAAAACAAGGTCTAAGTCATGTTTGAGTCACTCTGTAAGAACCATTTTGCTGTACTGTTTAAGCTCGATGAAAGGAACATTGTTGACACTTTTCAGCAAGTTGCAATCATGAAATACAGAAATAAACAGTTTTTCAAAAACAAGGTCTAAGTCATGTTTGAGTCACTCTCTAAGTACCATTTGGCTGTACTGTTTAAACTCAATGAAAGGAACATTGTTGACAATTTTCAGCAAGTTGCAATCATGAAATACAGAAATAAAGAGTTTCTCACAAACAAGGTCTAAATCATGTTTGATGCACTATGTATTTTCAATTTTTGCTGTACTGTTTAAACTCGATGATAGAAACATTGTTGACACTTTTCAGCAAGTTGCAATCATGTAATACAGAAAAAACAGTTTTTCACAAACAAGGTCTAAATCATGTTTGATGCACTCTGATAGTCCATTTCTGCTGTACTGCTTAATCAGGATGATAGGAACACTGTTGACACTTTTCAGCAAGTTGCAATCATGTAATACAGAAATGAACAGTTTTTCACAAACAAGGTCTAAATAATGTTTGATGCACTCTGTAAGTACCATTTTGCTGTACTGTTTAAACTCAATGAAAGGAACATTGTTGACACTTTTCTGCAAGTTGCAATCATGTAATACAGAAATAAACAGTTTTTCACAAACAAGGTCTAAGTCATGTAAGTACAATTTTGCTGTACAGTTTAATCAGGATGATAGAAACACTGTTGACACTTTTCAGCAAGTTGTAATACAGAAATAAACAGTTTTTCAAAAACAAGGTCTAAGTCATGTTTGAGTCACTCTCTAAGTACCATTTTGCTGTACTGTTTAAACTCAATGAAAGGAACATTGTTGACAATTTTCAGCAAGTTGCAATCATGAAATACAGAAATAAAGAGTTTCTCACAAACAAGGTCTAAATCATGTTTGATGCACTATGTATTTTCAATTTTTGCTGTACTGTTTAAACTCGATGATAGAAACATTGTTGACACTTTTCAGCAAGTTGCAATCATGTAATACAGAAATAAACAGTTTTTCAAAAACAAGGTCTAAGTCATGTTTGAGTCACTCTCTAAGTACCATTTTGCTGTACAGTTTAAACTCAATGAAAGGAACATTGTTGACACTTTTCAGCAAGTTGCAATCATGAAATACAGAAATAAACAGTTTTTCACAAACAAGGTCTAAGTCATGTACAATTTTGCTGTACAGCTTAATCAGGATGATAGAAACACTGTTGACACTTTTCAGCAAGTTGTAATACAGAAATAAACAGTTTTTCAAAAACAAGGTCTAAGTCATGTTTGAGTCACTCTGTAAGAAACATTTTGCTGTACTGTTTAAGCTCGATGAAAGGAACATTGTTGACACTTTTCAGCAAGTTGCAATCATGAAATACAGAAATAAACAGTTTTTCACAAACAAGGTCTGTCATGTAAGTACAATTTTGCTGTACAGCTTAATCAGGATGATAGAAACACTGTTGACACTTTTCAGCAAGTTGCTAATACAGAAATAAACAGTTTTTCAAAAACAAGGTCTAAGTCATGTTTGAGTCACTCTGTAAGAACCATTTTGCTGTACTGTTTAAGCTCGATGAAAGTAACATTGTTGACACTTTTCAGCAAGTTGCAATCATGAAATACAGAAATAAACAGTTTTCCACAAACAAGGTCTAAGTCATGTTTGATCACTCTGGTAAGAACCATTTTGCTGTACTGTTTAAGCTCGATGAAAGGAACATTGTTGACACTTTTCAGCAAGTTGCAATCATGAAATACAGAAATAAACAGTTTTTCACAAACAAGGTCTCATGTGAAGTACAATTTTGCTGTACAGCTTAATCAGGATGATAGAAACACTGTTGACACTTTTCAGCAAGTTGTAATACAGAAATAAACAGTTTTTCAAAAACAAGGTCTAAGTCATGTTTGAGTCACTCTGTAAGAACCATTTTGCTGTACTGTTTAAGCTCGATGAAAGTAACATTGTTGACACTTTTCAGCAAGTTGCAATCATGAAATACAGAAATAAACAGTTTTTCACAAACAAGGTCTAAATAATGTTTGATGCACTCTGATAGTCCATTTCTGCTGTACTGCTTAATCAGGATGATAGGAACACTGTTGACACTTTTCAGCAAGTTGCAATCATGTAATACAGAAATGAACAGTTTTTCACAAACAAGGTCTAAATAATGTTTGATGCACTCTGTAAGTACCATTTTGCTGTACTGTTTAAACTCAATGAAAGGAACATTGTTGACACTTTTCTGCAAGTTGCAATCATGTAATACAGAAATAAACAGTTTTTCACAAACAAGGTCTAAGTCATGTAAGTACAATTTTGCTGTACAGCTTAATCAGGATGATAGAAACACTGTTGACACTTTTCAGCAAGTTGTAATACAGAAATAAACAGTTTTTCAAAAACAAGGTCTAAGTCATGTTTGAGTCACTCTCTAAGTACCATTTTGCTGTACTGTTTAAACTCAATGAAAGGAACATTGTTGACAATTTTCAGCAAGTTGCAATCATGAAATACAGAAATAAAGAGTTTCTCACAAACAAGGTCTAAATCATGTTTGATGCACTATGTATTTCAATTTTTGCTGTACTGTTTAAACTCGATGATAGAAACATTGTTGACACTTTTCAGCAAGTTGCAATCATGTAATACAGAAATAAACAGTTTTTCAAAAACAAGGTCTAAGTCATGTTTGAGTCACTCTCTAAGTACCATTTTGCTGTACAGTTTAAACTCAATGAAAGGAACATTGTTGACACTTTTCAGCAAGTTGCAATCATGAAATACAGAAATAAACAGTTTTTCACAAACAAGGTCTAAGTCATGTACAATTTTGCTGTACAGCTTAATCAGGATGATAGAAACACTGTTGACACTTTTCAGCAAGTTGTAATACAGAAATAAACAGTTTTTCAAAAACAAGGTCTAAGTCATGTTTGAGTCACTCTGTAAGAAACATTTTGCTGTACTGTTTAAGCTCGATGAAAGGAACATTGTTGACACTTTTCAGCAAGTTGCAATCATGAAATACAGAAATAAACAGTTTTTCACAAACAAGGTCTTCTGTCATAAGTACAATTTTGCTGTACAGCTTAATCAGGATGATAGAAACACTGTTGACACTTTTCAGCAAGTTGTAATACAGAAATAAACAGTTTTTCAAAAACAAGGTCTAAGTCATGTTTGAGTCACTCTGTAAGAACCATTTTGCTGTACTGTTTAAGCTCGATGAAAGTAACATTGTTGACACTTTTCAGCAAGTTGCAATCATGAAATACAGAAATAAACAGTTTTTCACAAACAAGGTCTAAATAATGTTTGATGCACTCTGTAAGTACCATTTTGCTGTACTGTTTAAACTCAATGAAAGGAACATTGTTGACACTTTTCTGCAAGTTGCAATCATGTAATACAGAAATAAACAGTTTTTCACAAACAAGGTCTAAGTCATGTAAGTACAATTTTGCTGTACAGCTTAATCAGGATGATAGAAACACTGTTGACACTTTTCAGCAAGTTGTAATACAGAAATAAACAGTTTTTCAAAAACAAGGTCTAAGTCATGTTTGAGTCACTCTGTAAGAACCATTTTGCTGTACTGTTTAAGCTCGATGAAAGGAACATTGTTGACACTTTTCAGCAAGTTGCAATCATGAAATACAGAAAAAAACAATTTTTCACAAACAAGGTCTAAATCATGTTTGATGCACTCTGTAAGTTCCATTTTTGCTGTACTGTTTAATCTCGATGAAAGGAACATTGTTGACACTTTTCAGCAAGTTGCAATCATGAAATACAGAAATAAAGAGTTTCTCACAAACAAGGTCTAAATCTTGTTTGATGCACTATGTATTTTCAATTTTTGCTGTACTGTTTAAACTCGATGATAGAAACATTGTTGACACTTTTCAGCAAGTTGCAATCATGTAATACAGAAATAAACAGTTTTTCAAAAACAAGGTCTAAGTCATGTTTGAGTCACTCTCTAAGTACCATTTTGCTGTACTGTTTAAACTCAATGAAAGGAACATTGTTGACACTTTTCAGCAAGTTGCAATCATGAAATACAGAAGTAAACAGTTTTTCACAAACAAGGTCTAAATCATGTTTGATGCACTCTGATAGTCCATTTCTGCTGTACTGCTTAATCAGGATGATAGGAACACTGTTGACACTTTTCAGCAAGTTGCAATCATGTAATACAGAAATGAACAGTTTTTCACAAACAAGGTCTAAGTCATGTTTGAGTCACTCTCTAAGTACCATTTTGCTGTACTGTTTAAACTCAATGAAAGGAACATAGTTGACACTTTTCAGCAAGTTGCAATCATGTAATACAGAAATAAACAGTTTTTCACAAACAAGGTCTAAATAATGTTTGATGTACTCTGTAAGTACCATTTTGCTGTACTGTTTAAACTCAATGAAAGGAACATTGTTGACACTTTTCAGCAAGTTGCAATCATGTAATACAGAAATAAACAGTTTTTCACAAACAAGGTCTAAGTCATGTAAGTACAATTTTGCTGTACAGATTAATCAGGATGATAGAAACACTGTTGACACTTTTCAGCAAGTTGTAATACAGAAATAAACAGTTTTTCAAAAACAAGGTCTAAGTCATGTTTGAGTCACTCTGTAAGAACCATTTTGCTGTACTGTTTAAGCTCGATGAAAGGAACATTGTTGACACTTTTCAGCAAGTTGCAATCATGAAATACAGAAAAAAACAATTTTTCACAAACAAGGTCTAAATCATGTTTGATGCACTCTGTAAGTTCCATTTTTGCTGTACTGTTTAATCTCGATGAAAGGAACATTGTTGACACTTTTCAGCAAGTTGCAATCATGAAATACAGAAATAAAGAGTTTCTCACAAACAAGGTCTAAATCATGTTTGATGCACTATGTATTTTCAATTTTTGCAGTACTGTTTAAACTCGATGATAGAAACATTGTTGACACTTTTCAGCAAGTTGCAATCATGTAATACAGAAATAAACAGTTTTTCAAAAACAAGGTCTAAGTCATGTTTGAGTCACTCTCTAAGTACCATTTTGCTGTACTGTTTAAACTCAATGAAAGGAACATTGTTGACACTTTTCAGCAAGTTGCAATCATGAAATACAGAAATAAACAGTTTTTCACAAACAAGGTCTAAGTCATGTAAGTACAATTTTGCTGTACAGCTTAATCAGGATGATAGAAACACTGTTGACACTTTTCAGCAAGTTGTAATACAGAAATAAACAGTTTTTCAAAAACAAGGTCTAAACCATGTTTGAGTCACTCTGTAAGAACCATTTTGCTGTACTGTTTAAGCTCGATGAAAGGAACATTGTTGACACTTTTCAGCAAGTTGCAATCATGAAATACAGAAATAAACAGTTTTTCAAAAACAAGGTCTAAGTCATGTTTGAGTCACTCTCTAAGTACCATTTGGCTGTACTGTTTAAATTCAATGAAAGGAACATTGTTGACAATTTTCAGCAAGTTGCAATCATGAAATACAGAAATAAAGAGTTTCTCACAAACAAGGTCTAAATCATGTTTGATGCACTATGTATTTTCAATTTTTGCTGTACTGTTTAAACTCGATGATAGAAACATTGTTGACACTTTTCAGCAAGTTGCAATCATGTAATACAGAAAAAAACAGTTTTTCACAAACAAGGTCTAAATCATGTTTGATGCACTCTGATAGTCCATTTCTGCTGTACTGCTTAATCAGGATGATAGGAACACTGTTGACACTTTTCAGCAAGTTGCAATCATGTAATACAGAAATGAACAGTTTTTCACAAACAAGGTCTAAATAATGTTTGATGCACTCTGTAAGTACCATTTTGCTGTACTGTTTAAACTCAATGAAAGGAACATTGTTGACACTTTTCTGCAAGTTGCAATCATGTAATACAGAAATAAACAGTTTTTCACAAACAAGGTCTAAGTCATGTAAGTACAATTTTGCTGTACAGCTTAATCAGGATGATAGAAACACTGTTGACACTTTTCAGCAAGTTGTAATACAGAAATAAACAGTTTTTCAAAAACAAGGTCTAAGTCATGTTTGAGTCACTCTCTAAGTACCATTTTGCTGTACTGTTTAAACTCAATGAAAGGAACATTGTTGACAATTTTCAGCAAGTTGCAATCATGAAATACAGAAATAAAGAGTTTCTCACAAACAAGGTCTAAATCATGTTTGATGCACTATGTATTTTCAATTTTTGCTGTACTGTTTAAACTCGATGATAGAAACATTGTTGACACTTTTCAGCAAGTTGCAATCATGTAATACAGAAATAAACAGTTTTTCAAAAACAAGGTCTAAGTCATGTTTGAGTCACTCTCTAAGTACCATTTTGCTGTACAGTTTAAACTCAATGAAAGGAACATTGTTGACACTTTTCAGCAAGTTGCAATCATGAAATACAGAAATAAACAGTTTTTCACAAACAAGGTCTAAGTCATGTACAATTTTGCTGTACAGCTTAATCAGGATGATAGAAACACTGTTGACACTTTTCAGCAAGTTGTAATACAGAAATAAACAGTTTTTCAAAAACAAGGTCTAAGTCATGTTTGAGTCACTCTGTAAGAAACATTTTGCTGTACTGTTTAAGCTCGATGAAAGGAACATTGTTGACACTTTTCAGCAAGTTGCAATCATGAAATACAGAAATAAACAGTTTTTCACAAACAAGGTCTAAGTCATGTAAGTACAATTTTGCTGTACAGCTTAATCAGGATGATAGAAACACTGTTGACACTTTTCAGCAAGTTGTAATACAGAAATAAACAGTTTTTCAAAAACAAGGTCTAAGTCATGTTTGAGTCACTCTGTAAGAACCATTTTGCTGTACTGTTTAAGCTCGATGAAAGGAACATTGTTGACACTTTTCAGCAAGTTGCAATCATGAAATACAGAAAAAAACAATTTTTCACAAACAAGGTCTAAATCATGTTTGATGCACTCTGTAAGTTCCATTTTTGCTGTACTGTTTAAAATCGATGAAAGGAACATTGTTGACACTTTTCAGCAAGATGCAATCATGTAATACAGAAATAAACAGTTTTTCAAAAACAAGGTCTAAGTCATGTTTGAGTCACTCTCTAAGTACCATTTTGCTGTACTGTTTAAACTCGATGATAGAAACATTGTTGACACTTTTCAGCAAGTTGCAATCATGTAATACAGAAATAAACAGTTTTTCAAAAACAAGGTCTAAGTCATGTTTGAGTCACTCTCTAAGTACCATTTTGCTGTACTGTTTAAACTCAATGAAAGGAACATTGTTGACACTTTTCAGCAAGTTGCAATCCTGAAATACAGAAAT
The DNA here is from genome assembly GCF_905237065.1 of Salmo salar. Taxonomy (NCBI): domain Eukaryota; kingdom Metazoa; phylum Chordata; class Actinopteri; order Salmoniformes; family Salmonidae; genus Salmo; species Salmo salar. The sequence goes on from NC_059448.1 coordinate 33,130,160, forward strand.
AAACAGTTTTTCACAAACAAGGTCTAAGTCATGTAAGGCAATTTTGCTGTACAGCTTATCAGGATGATAGAAACACTGTTGACACTTTTCAGCAAGTTGTAATACAGAAATAAACAGTTTTTCAAAAACAAGGTCTAAGTCATGTTTGAGTCACTCTGTAAGAACCATTTTGCTGTACTGTTTAAGCTCGATGAAAGGAACATTGTTGACACTTTTCAGCACCAATCATGGAACACAGAAAAACAATTTTTCACAAACAAGGTCTAAGTCATGTTCAGCAAGTTGCAATCATGAAATACAGAAAAAAACAATTTTTCACAAACAAGGTCTAAGTCATGTTTGAGTCACTCTGTAAGAACCATTTTGCTGTACTGTTTAAGCTCGATGAAAGGAACATTGTTGACACTTTTCAGAAAGTTGCAATCATGTAATACAGAAATAAACAGTTTTTCACAAACAAGGTCTAAATCATGTTTGATGCACTCTGATAGTCCATTTCTGCTGTACTGCTTAATCAGGATGATAGGAACACTGTTGACACTTTTCAGCAAGTTGCAATCATGTAATACAGAAATGAACAGTTTTTCACAAACAAGGTCTAAGTCATGTTTGAGTCACTCTCTAAGTACCATTTTGCTGTACTGTTTAAACTCAATGAAAGGAACATTGTTGACACTTTTCAGCAAGTTGCAATCATGTAATACAGAAATAAACAGTTTTTCACAAACAAGGTCTAAATAATGTTTGATGCACTCTGTAAGTACCATTTTGCTGTAATGTTTAAACTCGATGAAAGGAACATTGTTGACACTTTTCAGCAAGATGCAATCATGTAATACAGAAATAAACAGTTTTTCACAAACAAGGTCTAAGTCATGTTTGAGTCACTCTCTAAGTACCATTTTGCTGTACTGTTTAAACTCGATGATAGAAACATTGTTGACACTTTTCAGCAAGTTGCAATCATGTAATACAGAAATAAACAGTTTTTCAAAAACAAGGTCTAAGTCATGTTTGAGTCACTCTCTAAGTACCATTTTGCTGTACTGTTTAAACTCAATGAAAGGAACATTGTTGACACTTTTCAGCAAGTTGCAATCATGAAATACAGAAATAAACAGTTTTTCACAAACAAGGTCTAAGTCATGTAAGTACAATTTTGCTGTACAGCTTATCAGGATGATAGAAACACTGTTGACACTTTTCAGCAAGTTGTAATACAGAAATAAACAGTTTTTCAAAAACAAGGTCTAAGTCATGTTTGAGTCACTCTGTAAGAACCATTTTGCTGTACTGTTTAAGCTCGATGAAAGGAACATTGTTGACACTTTTCAGCAAGTTGCAATCATGAAATACAGAAAAAAACAATTTTTCACAAACAAGGTCTAAGTCATGTTTGAGTCACTCTGTAAGAACCATTTTGCTGTACTGTTTAAGCTCGATGAAAGGAACATTGTTGACACTTTTCAGAAAGTTGCAATCATGTAATACAGAAATAAACAGTTTTTCACAAACAAGGTCTAAATCATGTTTGATGCACTCTGATAGTCCATTTCTGCTGTACTGCTTAATCAGGATGATAGGAACACTGTTGACACTTTTCAGCAAGTTGCAATCATGTAATACAGAAATGAACAGTTTTTCACAAACAAGGTCTAAGTCATGTTTGAATCACTCTCTAAGTACCATTTTGCTGTACTGTTTAAACTCAATGAAAGGAACATTGTTGACACTTTTCAGCAAGTTGCAATCATGAAATACAGAAATAAACAGTTTTTCACAAACAAGGTCTAAGTCATGTAAGTACAATTTTGCTGTACAGCTTAATCAGGATGATAGAAACACTGTTGACACTTTTCAGCAAGTTGTAATACAGAAATAAACAGTTTTTCAAAAACAAGGTCTAAGTCATGTTTGAGTCACTCTGTAAGAACCATTTTGCTGTACTGTTTAAGCTCGATGAAAGGAACATTGTTGACACTTTTCAGCAAGTTGCAATCATGAAATACAGAAATAAACAGTTTTTCACAAACAAGGTCTAAGTCATGTAAGTACAATTTTGCTGTACAGCTTAATCAGGATGATAGAAACACTGTTGACACTTTTCAGCAAGTTGTAATACAGAAATAAACAGTTTTTCAAAAACAAGGTCTAAATCATGTTTGATGCACTCTGTAAGTTCCATTTTGCTGTACTGTTTAATCTCGATGAAAGGAACATTGTTGACACTTTTCAGCAAGTTGCAATCATGAAATACAGAAATAAAGAGTTTCTCACAAACAAGGTCTCAGTCATGTTTGATGCACTCTGTAAGTACAATTTTTGCTGTACTGTTTAAACTCGATGATAGGAACATAGTTGACACTTTTCAGCAAGTTGCAATCATGTAATACAGAAATAAACAGTTTTTCACAAACAAGGTCTAAGTCATGTTTGAGTACTCTCTAAGTACCATTTTGCTGTACTGTTTAAACTCAATGAAAGGAACATTGTTGACACTTTTCAGCAAGTTGCAATCATGTAATACAGAAATAAACAGTTTTTCACAAACAAGGTCTAAGTCATGTAAGTACAATTTTGCTGTACAGCTTAATCAGGATGATAGAAACACTGTTGACACTTTTCAGCAAGTTGTAATACAGAAATAAACAGTTTTTCAAAAACAAGGTCTAAGCCATGTTTGAGTCACTCTGTAAGAACCATTTTGCTGTACTGTTTAAGCTCGATGAAAGGAACATTGTTGACACTTTTCAGCAAGTTGCAATCATGAAATACAGAAATAAACAGTTTTTCACAAACAAGGTCTAAGTCATGTTTGATTCACTCTCTAAGTACCATTTTGCTGTACTGTTTAATCTCGATGAAAGGAACATTGTTGACACTTTTCAGCAAGTTGCAATCATGAAATACAGAAATAAAGAGTTTCTCACAAACAAGGTCTAAATCATGTTTGATGCACTATGTATTTTCAATTTTTGCTGTACTGTTTAAACTCGATGATAGAAACATTGTTGACACTTTTCAGCAAGTTGCAATCATGTAATACAGAAATAAACAGTTTTTCAAAAACAAGGTCTAAGTCATGTTTGATTCACTCTCTTAGTACCATTTTGCTGTACTGTTTAACTCAGGATGAAAGGAACACTGTTGACACTTTTCAGCAAGTTGCAATCATGAAATACAGAAATAAACAGTTTTTCACAAACAAGGTCTAAGTCATGTGCACTCATAGTCCATTTCTGCTGTACTGCTTAATCAGGATGATAGGAACACTGTTGACACTTTTCAGCAAGTTGCAATCATAATACAGAAATGAACAGTTTTTCAAAAACAAGGTCTAAACCATGTTTGATGCACTCTGTAAGAACCATTTTGCTGTACTGTTTAAACTCGATGAAAGGAACATTGTTGACACTTTTCAGCAAGTTGCAATCATGAAATACAGAAATAAACAGTTTTTCACAAACAAGGTCTAAGTCATGTTGAGTCACTCTCTAAGTACAATTTTGCTGTACTGCTTAAATTCAGGATGATAGAAACACTGTTGACACTTTTCAGCAAGTTGATAATACAGAAATAAACAGTTTTTCAAAAACAAGGTCTAAGTCATGTTTGAGTCACTCTCTAAGTACCATTTTGCTGTACTGTTTAAACTCGATGAAAGAAACATTGTTGACACTTTTCAGCAAGTTGCAATCATGAAATACAGAAATAAAGAGTTTCTCACAAACAAGGTCTAAATCATGTTTGATGCACTCTGTATTGTCAATTTTTGCTGTACTGTTTAACTCGGATGATAGGAACACTGTTGACACTTTTCAGCAAGTTGCAATCATGTAATACAGAAATGAACAGTTTTTCAAAAACAAGGTCTAAGTCATGTTTGAGTCACTCTCTAAGTACCATTTTGCTGTACAGTTTAAACTCAATGAAAGGAACATTGTTGACACTTTTCAGCAAGTTGCAATCATGAAATACAGAAATAAACAGTTTTTCACAAACAAGGTCTAAGTCATGTAGTACAATTTTGCTGTACAGCTTAATCAGGATGATAGAAACACTGTTGACACTTTTCAGCAAGTTGTAATACAGAAATAAACAGTTTTTCAAAAACAAGGTCTAAGTCATGTTTGAGTCACTCTCTAAGAACCATTTTGCTGTACTGTTTAAGCTCGATGAAAGGAACATTGTTGACACTTTTCAGCAAGTTGCAATCATGAAATACAGAAATAAACAGTTTTTCACAAACAAGGTCTGTCATGTAAGTACAATTTTGCTGTACAGCTTAAACTCAGGATGATAGAAACACTGTTGACACTTTTCAGCAAGTTGCAATCTAATACAGAAATAAACAGTTTTTCACAAACAAGGTCTAAGTCATGTTTGAGTCACTCTGTAAGAACCATTTTGCTGTACTGTTTAAGCTCGATGATAGGAACATTGTTGACACTTTTCAGCAAGTTGCAATCATGAAATACAGAAATAAACAGTTTTTCACAAACAAGGTCTAAGTCATGTTTGATTCACTCTCTAAGTACCATTTTGCTGTACTGTTTAAACTCAATGAAAGGAACATTGTTGACACTTTTCTGCAAGTTGCAATCATGTAATACAGAAATAAACAGTTTTTCACAAACAAGGTCTAAGTCATGTGCACAATTTTGCTGTACAGCTTAATCAGGATGATAGAAACACTGTTGACACTTTTCAGCAAGTTGCTAATACAGAAATAAACAGTTTTTCAAAAACAAGGTCTAATTCATGTTTGAGTCACTCTGTAAGAACCATTTTGCTGTACTGTTTAAGCTCGATGAAAGGAACATTGTTGACACTTTTCAGCAAGTTGCAATCATGAAATACAGAAATAAAGAGTTTCTCACAAACAAGGTCTAAGTCATGTTTGCACTATGTATTTTCAATTTTGCTGTACTGCTTAAACTCGGATGATAGAAACACTGTTGACACTTTTCAGCAAGTTGCATCTGTAATACAGAAATAAACAGTTTTTCAAAAACAAGGTCTAAGTCATGTTTGAGTCACTCTGTAAGAACCATTTTGCTGTACAGTTTAAGCTCGATGAAAGGAACATTGTTGACACTTTTCAGCAAGTTGCAATCATGAAATACAGAAATAAACAGTTTTTCACAAACAAGGTCTAAGTCATGTTTGAGTCACTCTCTAAGTACCATTTTGCTGTACAGTTTAAACTCAATGAAAGGAACATTGTTGACACTTTTCAGCAAGTTGCAATCATGAAATACAGAAATAAACAGTTTTTCACAAACAAGGTCTAAGTCATGTCACGTATATTCCATTTTTGCTGTACTGCTTAAACTCAGGATGATAGAAACACTGTTGACACTTTTCAGCAAGTTGAATATAATACAGAAATAAACAGTTTTTCAAAAACAAGGTCTAAGTCATGTTTGAGTCACTCTCTAAGAACCATTTTGCTGTACAGTTTAAGCTCGATGAAAGGAACATTGTTGACACTTTTCAGCAAGTTGCAATCATGAAATACAGAAATAAACAGTTTTTCACAAACAAGGTCTAAGTCATGTAAGTACAATTTTGCTGTACAGCTTAATCAGGATGATAGAAACACTGTTGACACTTTTCAGCAAGTTGTAATACAGAAATAAACAGTTTTTCAAAACAAGGTCTAAGTCATGTTTGAGTCACTCTGTAAGAACCATTTTGCTGTACTGTTTAAGCTCGATGAAAGGAACATTGTTGACACTTTTCAGCAAGTTGCAATCATGAAATACAGAAATAAACAGTTTTTCACAAACAAGGTCTAAATCATGTTGCACTCTAAGTACAATTTTTGCTGTACTGCTTAATCAGGATGAAAGGAACACTGTTGACACTTTTCAGCAAGTTGCAATCATGTAATACAGAAATAAACAGTTTTTCAAAAACAAGGTCTAAGTCATGTTTGAGTCACTCTCTAAGAACCATTTTGCTGTACTGTTTAAGCTCGATGAAAGAAACATTGTTGACACTTTTCAGCAAGTTGCAATCATGAAATACAGAAATAAACAGTTTTTCAAAAACAAGGTCTAAGTCATGTTTGAGTCACTCTGTAAGTTCCATTTTGCTGTACTGTTTAAAATCGATGAAAGGAACATTGTTGACACTTTTCAGCAAGTTGCAATCATGAAATACAGAAAAACACATTTTTCACAAACAAGGTCTAAATCATGTTTGATGCACTCTGTAAGTTCCATTTTGCTGTACTGTTTAAAATCGATGAAAGGAACATTGTTGACACTTTTCAGCAAGATGCAATCATGTAATACAGAAATAAACAGTTTTTCAAAAACAAGGTCTAAGTCATGTTTGAGTCACTCTCTAAGTACCATTTTGCTGTACTGTTTAAACTCGATGATAGAAACATTGTTGACACTTTTCAGCAAGTTGCAATCATGTAATACAGAAATAAACAGTTTTTCAAAAACAAGGTCTAAGTCATGTTTGAGTCACTCTCTAAGTACCATTTTGCTGTACTGTTTAAACTCAATGAAAGGAACATTGTTGACACTTTTCAGCAAGTTGCAATCCTGAAATACAGAAATAAACAGTTTTTCACAAACAAGGTCTAAGTCATGTAAGGACAATTTTGCTGTACAGCTTATCAGGATGATAGAAACACTGTTGACACTTTTCAGCAAGTTGTAATACAGAAATAAACAGTTTTTCAAAAACAAGGTCTAAGTCATGTTTGAGTCACTCTGTAAGAACCATTTTGCTGTACTGTTTAAGCTCGATGAAAGGAACATTGTTGACACTTTTCAGCAAGTTGCAATCATGAAATACAGAAAAAAAACAATTTTTCACAAACAAGGTCTAAGTCATGTTTGAGTCACTCTGTAAGAACCATTTTGCTGTACTGTTTAAGCTCGATGAAAGGAACATTGTTGACACTTTTCAGAAAGTTGCAATCATGTAATACAGAAATAAACAGTTTTTCACAAACAAGGTCTAAATCATGTTTGATGCACTCTGATAGTCCATTTCTGCTGTACTGCTTAATCAGGATGATAGGAACACTGTTGACACTTTTCAGCAAGTTGCAATCATGTAATACAGAAATGAACAGTTTTTCACAAACAAGGTCTAAGTCATGTTTGAGTCACTCTCTAAGTACCATTTTGCTGTACTGTTTAAACTCAATGAAAGGAACATTGTTGACACTTTTCAGCAAGTTGCAATCATGTAATACAGAAATAAACAGTTTTTCACAAACAAGGTCTAAATAATGTTTGATGCACTCTGTAAGTACCATTTTGCTGTAATGTTTAAACTCGATGAAAGGAACATTGTTGACACTTTTCAGCAAGATGCAATCATGTAATACAGAAATAAACAGTTTTTCACAAACAAGGTCTAAGTCATGTTTGAGTCACTCTCTAAGTACCATTTTGCTGTACTGTTTAAACTCGATGATAGAAACATTGTTGACACTTTTCAGCAAGTTGCAATCATGTAATACAGAAATAAACAGTTTTTCAAAACAAGGTCTAAGTCATGTTTGAGTCACTCTCTAAGTACCATTTTGCTGTACTGTTTAAACTCAATGAAAGGAACATTGTTGACACTTTTCAGCAAGTTGCAATCATGAAATACAGAAATAAACAGTTTTTCACAAACAAGGTCTAAGTCATGTAAGTACAATTTTGCTGTACAGCTTATCAGGATGATAGAAACACTGTTGACACTTTTCAGCAAGTTGTAATACAGAAATAAACAGTTTTTCAAAAACAAGGTCTAAGTCATGTTTGAGTCACTCTGTAAGAACCATTTTGCTGTACTGTTTAAGCTCGATGAAAGGAACATTGGTGACACTTTTCAGCAAGTTGCAATCATGAAATACAGAAAAAAAACAATTTTTCACAAACAAGGTCTAAGTCATGTTTGAGTCACTCTGTAAGAACCATTTTGCTGTACTGTTTAAGCTCGATGAAAGGAACATTGTTGACACTTTTCAGAAAGTTGCAATCATGTAATACAGAAATAAACAGTTTTTCACAAACAAGGTCTAAATCATGTTTGATGCACTCTGATAGTCCATTTCTGCTGTACTGCTTAATCAGGATGATAGGAACACTGTTGACACTTTTCAGCAAGTTGCAATCATGTAATACAGAAATGAACAGTTTTTCACAAACAAGGTCTAAGTCATGTTTGAATCACTCTCTAAGTACCATTTTGCTGTACTGTTTAAACTCAATGAAAGGAACATTGTTGACACTTTTCAGCAAGTTGCAATCATGAAATACAGAAATAAACAGTTTTTCACAAACAAGGTCTAAGTCATGTAAGTACAATTTTGCTGTACAGCTTAATCAGGATGATAGAAACACTGTTGACACTTTTCAGCAAGTTGTAATACAGAAATAAACAGTTTTTCAAAAACAAGGTCTAAGTCATGTTTGAGTCACTCTGTAAGAACCATTTTGCTGTACTGTTTAAGCTCGATGAAAGGAACATTGTTGACACTTTTCAGCAAGTTGCAATCATGAAATAGAGAAATAAACAGTTTTTCACAAACAAGGTCTAAGTCATGTAAGTACAATTTTGCTGTACAGCTTAATCAGGATGATAGAAACACTGTTGACACTTTTCAGCAAGTTGTAATACAGAAATAAACAGTTTTTCAAAAACAAGGTCTAAGTCATGTTTGAGTCACTCTGTAAGAACCATTTTGCTGTACTGTTTAAGCTCGATGAAAGGAACATGGTTGACACTTTTCAGCAAGTTGCAATCATGAAATACAGAAAAAAACAATTTTTCACAAACAAGGTCTAAATCATGTTTGATGCACTCCGTAAGTTCCATTTTTGCTGTACTGTTTAAACTCGATGAAAGGAACATTGTTGACACTTTTCAGCAAGTTGCAATCATGAAATACAGAAAAAAAACAATTTTTCACAAACAAGGTCTAAATCATGTTTGATGCACTCTGTAAGTTCCATTTTTGCTGTACTGTTTAAACTCGATGAAAGGAACATTGTTGACACTTTTCAGCAAGTTGCAATCATGTAATACAGAAATAAACAGTTTTTCAAAAACAAGGTCTAAGTCATGTTTGAGTCACTCTCTAAGTACCATTTGGCTGTACTGTTTAAACTCAGATGAAAGGAACATTGTTGACAATTTTCAGCAAGTTGCAATCATGAAATACAGAAAAAAAGAGTTTCTCACAAACAAGGTCTAAATCATGTTTGATGCACTCTGTATTTTCAATTTTTGCTGTACTGTTTTAACTCGATGAAAGGAACATTGTTGACACTTTTCAGCAAGTTGCAATCATGTAATACAGAAATACACAGTTTTTCAAAAACAAGGTCTAAGTCATGTTTGAGTCACTCTGTAAGTACCATTTTGCTGTACCGTTTAAGCTCGATGAAAGGAACATTGTTGACACTTTTCAGCAAGTTGCAATCATGAAATACAGAAATGAACAGTTTTTCACAAACAAGGTCTAAGTCATGTTTGAGTCACTCTCTAAGTACCATTTTGCTGTACTGTTTAAACTCGATGAAAGGAACATTGTTGACACTTTTCAGCAAGTTGCAATCATGTAATACAGAAATAAACAGTTTTTCACAAACAAGGTCTAAATCATGTTTGATGCACTCTGTAAGTACCATTTTGCTGTACTGTTTAAACTCGATGAAAGGAACATTGTTGACACTTTTCAGCAAGTTGCAATCATGTAATACAGAAATAAACAGTTTTTCACAAACAAGGTCTAAGTCATGTAAGTACAATTTTGCTGTACAGCTTAACTCAGGATGATAGAAACACTGTTGACACTTTTCAGCAAGTTGTAATACAGAAATAAACAGTTTTTCAAAAACAAGGTCTAAGTCATGTTTGAGTCACTCTCTAAGAACCATTTTGCTGTACTGTTTAAGCTCGATGAAAGGAACATTGTTGACACTTTTCAGCAAGTTGCAATCATGAAATACAGAAAAAACAATTTTTCACAAACAAGGTCTAAATCATGTTTGATGCACTCTGAAGTTCCCATTTTGCTGTACTGTTTAATCTCGATGATAGGAACATTGTTGACACTTTTCAGCAAGTTGCAATCATGAAATACAGAAATAAAGAGTTTCTCACAAACAAGGTCTAAATCATGTTTGATGCACTCTCTAAGTACCATTTTGCTGTACTGTTTAAACTCGATGATAGAAACATTGTTGACACTTTTCAGCAAGTTGCAATCATGTAATACAGAAGTAAACAGTTTTTCAAAAACAAGGTCTAAGTCATGTTTGATTCACTCTCTAAGTACCATTTCTGCTGTACTGCTTAAACTCAAATGAAAGGAACACTGTTGACACTTTTCAGCAAGTTGCAATCATGAAATACAGAAGTAAACAGTTTTTCACAAACAAGGTCTAAGTCATGTTTGATGCACTCTGATAGTCCATTTCTGCTGTACTGCTTAAACTCAGATGATAGGAACACTGTTGACACTTTTCAGCAAGTTGCAATCATGTAATACAGAAATGAACAGTTTTTCACAAACAAGGTCTAAGTCATGTTTGATGTCACTCTGTAAGTACCATTTTGCTGTACTGTTTAAACTCAATGAAAGGAACATTGTTGACACTTTTCAGCAAGTTGCAATCATGTAATACAGAAATAAACAGTTTTTCACAAACAAGGTCTAAAGTCATGTTCGAAGTACCATTTTGCTGTACTGCTTAAACTCAATGATAGAAACACTGTTGACACTTTTCAGCAAGTTGCAATCATGTAATACAGAAATAAACAGTTTTTCAAAAACAAGGTCTAAGTCATGTTTAACTAAGAACCATTTTGCTGTACAGCTTAACTCAGGATGATAGAAACACTGTTGACACTTTTCAGCAAGTTGCTATAATACAGAAAAAAACAGTTTTTCACAAACAAGGTCTAAGTCATGTTTGATTCACTCTGTAAGATCCATTTTGCTGTACTGTTTAATCTCGATGAAAGGAACATTGTTGACACTTTTCAGCAAGTTGCAATCATGAAATACAGAAAAAAGAATTTCTCACAAACAAGGTCTAAATCATGTTTGATACACTCTGTAATTTCCATTTTTGCTGTACTGTTTAAACTCGATGAAAGGAACATTGTTGACACTTTTCAGCAAGTTGCAATCATGAAATACAGAAATAAAGAGTTTCTCACAAACAAGGTCTAAATCATGTTTGATACACTATGTATTTTCAATTTTTGCTGTACTGTTTAAACTCGATGATAGAAACATTGTTGACACTTTTCAGCAAGTTGCAATCATGTAATACAGAAATAAACAGTTTTTCAAAAACAAGGTCTAAGTCATGTTTGAGTCACTCTCTAAGTACCATTTTGCTGTACTGTTTAAACTCGATGAAAGGAACATTGTTGACACTTTTCAGCAAGATGCAATCATGTAATACAGAAATAAACCGTTTTTCAAAAACAAGGTCTAAGTCATGTTTGAGTCACTCTCTAAGTACCATTTTGCTGTACTGTTTAAACTCGATGATAGAAACATTGTTGACACTTTTCAGCAAGTTGCAATCATGTAATACAGAAATAAACAGTTTTTCAAAAACAAGGTCTAAGTCATGTTTGAGTCACTCTCTAAGTACCATTTTGCTGTACTGTTTAAACTCAATGAAAGGAACATTGTTGACACTTTTCAGCAAGTTGCAATCATGAAATACAGAAATAAACAGTTTTTCACAAACAAGGTCTAAGTCATGTAAGTCCAATTTTGCTGTACAGCTTAATCAGGATGATAGAAACACTGTTGACACTTTTCAGCAAGTTGTAATACAGAAATAAACAGTTTTTCAAAAACAAGGTCTAAGTCATGTTTGAGTCACTCTGTAAGAACCATTTTGCTGTACTGTTTAAGCTCGATGAAAGGAACATTGTTGACACTTTTCAGCAAGTTGCAATCATGAAATACAGAAAAAAACAATTTTTCACAAACAAGGTCTAAATCATGTTTGATGCACTCTGTAAGCTCCATTTTTGCTGTACTGTTTAATCTCGATGAAAGGAACATTGTTGACACTTTTCAGCAAGTTGCAATCATGAAATACAGAAATAAAGAGTTTCTCACAAACAAGGTCTAAATCTTGTTTGATGCACTATGTATTTTCAATTTTTGCTGTACTGTTTAAACTCGATGATAGAAACATTGTTGACACTTTTCAGCAAGTTGCAATCATGTAATACAGAAATAAACAGTTTTTCAAAAACAAGGTCTAAGTCATGTTTGAGTCACTCTCTAAGTACCATTTTGCTGTACTGTTTAAACTCAATGAAAGGAACATTGTTGACACTTTTCAGCAAGTTGAAATCATGAAATACAGAAGTAAACAGTTTTTCACAAACAAGGTCTAAATCATGTTTGATGCACTCTGATAGTCCATTTCTGCTGTACTGCTTAATCAGGATGATAGGAACACTGTTGACACTTTTCAGCAAGTTGCAATCATGTAATACAGAAATGAACAGTTTTTCACAAACAAGGTCTAAGTCATGTTTGAGTCACTCTCTAAGTACCATTTTGCTGTACTGTTTAAACTCAATGAAAGGAACATTGTTGACACTTTTCAGCAAGTTGCAATCATGTAATACAGAAATAAACAGTTTTTCACAAACAAGGTCTAAATAATGTTTGATGTACTCTGTAAGTACCATTTTGCTGTACTGTTTAAACTCAATGAAAGGAACATTGTTGACACTTTTCAGCAAGTTGCAATCATGTAATACAGAAATAAACAGTTTTTCACAAACAAGGTCTAAGTCATGTAAGTACAATTTTGCTGTACAGATTAATCAGGATGATAGAAACACTGTTGACACTTTTCAGCAAGTTGTAATACAGAAATAAACAGTTTTTCAAAAACAAGGTCTAAGTCATGTTTGAGTCACTCTGTAAGAACCATTTTGCTGTACTGTTTAAGCTCGATGAAAGGAACATTGTTGACACTTTTCAGCAAGTTGCAATCATGAAATACAGAAAAAACAATTTTTCACAAACAAGGTCTAAATCATGTTTGATGCACTCTGTAAGTTCCATTTTTGCTGTACTGTTTAATCTCGATGAAAGGAACATTGTTGACACTTTTCAGCAAGTTGCAATCATGAAATACAAGCAAGTTGCAATCATAATACAGAAAAAACATTTTTCACAAGCAAGGTCCAAATTATGTTTGAATGCACTCTGTAAGTTTCCAGTAGCATTTTTGCTGTACTGTTTAAACTCGGATGAAAGGAACATTGTTGACACTTTTCAGCAAGTTGCAATCATGAAATACAGAAATAAAGAGTTTCTCACAAACAAGGTCTAAATCATGTTTGATGCACTATGTATTTTCAATTTTTGCAGTACTGTTTAAACTCGATGATAGAAACATTGTTGACACTTTTCAGCAAGTTGCAATCATGTAATACAGAAATAAACAGTTTTTCAAAAACAAGGTCTAAGTCATGTTTGAGTCACTCTCTAAGTACCATTTTGCTGTACTGTTTAAACTCAATGAAAGGAACATTGTTGACACTTTTCAGCAAGTTGCAATCATGAAATACAGAAATAAACAGTTTTTCACAAACAAGGTCTAAGTCATGTAAGTACAATTTTGCTGTACAGCTTAATCAGGATGATAGAAACACTGTTGACACTTTTCAGCAAGTTGTAATACAGAAATAAACAGTTTTTCAAAAACAAGGTCTAAACCATGTTTGAGTCACTCTGTAAGAACCATTTTGCTGTACTGTTTAAGCTCGATGAAAGGAACATTGTTGACACTTTTCAGCAAGTTGCAATCATGAAATACAGAAAAAAACAATTTTTCACAAACAAGGTCTAAATCATGTTTGATGCACTCTCTAAGTACCATTTTGCTGTACTGTTTAAACTCGATGATAGAAACATTGTTGACACTTTTCAGCAAGTTGCAATCATGTAATACAGAAATAAACAGTTTTTCAAAAACAAGGTCTAAGTCATGTTTGAGTCACTCTCTAAGTACCATTTTGCTGTACTGTTTAAACTCAATGAAAGGAACATTGTTGACACTTTTCAGCAAGTTGCAATCATGAAATACAGAAATAAACAGTTTTTCACAAACAAGGTCTAAGTCATGTAAGTACAATTTTGCTGTACAGCTTAATCAGGATGATAGAAACACTGTTGACACTTTTCAGCAAGTTGTAATACAGAAATAAACAGTTTTTCAAAAACAAGGTCTAAGTCATGTTTGAGTCACTCTGTAAGAACCATTTTGCTGTACTGTTTAAGCTCGATGAAAGGAACATTGTTGACACTTTTCAGCAAGTTGCAATCATGAAATACAGAAATAAACAGTTTTTCAAAAACAAGGTCTAAGTCATGTTTGAGTCACTCTCTAAGTACCATTTGGCTGTACTGTTTAAACTCAATGAAAGGAACATTGTTGACAATTTTCAGCAAGTTGCAATCATGAAATACAGAAATAAAGAGTTTCTCACAAACAAGGTCTAAATCATGTTTGATGCACTATGTATTTTCAATTTTTGCTGTACTGTTTAAACTCGATGATAGAAACATTGTTGACACTTTTCAGCAAGTTGCAATCATGTAATACAGAAAAAAACAGTTTTTCACAAACAAGGTCTAAATCATGTTTGATGCACTCTGATAGTCCATTTCTGCTGTACTGCTTAATCAGGATGATAGGAACACTGTTGACACTTTTCAGCAAGTTGCAATCATGTAATACAGAAATGAACAGTTTTTCACAAACAAGGTCTAAATAATGTTTGATGCACTCTGTAAGTACCATTTTGCTGTACTGTTTAAACTCAATGAAAGGAACATTGTTGACACTTTTCAGCAAGTTGCAATCATGTAATACAGAAATGAACAGTTTTTCACAAACAAGGTCTAAATAATGTTTGATGCACTCTGTAAGTACCATTTTGCTGTACTGTTTAAACTCAATGAAAGGAACATTGTTGACACTTTTCAGCAAGTTGCAATCATGAAATACAGAAATAAACAGTTTTTCACAAACAAGGTCTAAGTCATGTACAATTTTGCTGTACAGCTTAATCAGGATGATAGAAACACTGTTGACACTTTTCAGCAAGTTGTAATACAGAAATAAACAGTTTTTCAAAAACAAGGTCTAAGTCATGTTTGAGTCACTCTGTAAGAAACATTTTGCTGTACTGTTTAAGCTCGATGAAAGGAACATTGTTGACACTTTTCAGCAAGTTGCAATCATGAAATACAGAAATAAACAGTTTTTCACAAACAAGGTCTAAATAATGTTTGATGCACTCTGTAAGTACCATTTTGCTGTACTGTTTAAACTCAATGAAAGGAACATTGTTGACACTTTTCTGCAAGTTGCAATCATGTAATACAGAAATAAACAGTTTTTCACAAACAAGGTCTAAGTCATGTAAGTACAATTTTGCTGTACAGCTTAATCAGGATGATAGAAACACTGTTGACACTTTTCAGCAAGTTGTAATACAGAAATAAACAGTTTTTCAAAAACAAGGTCTAATTCATGTTTGAGTCACTCTCTAAGTACCATTTTGCTGTACTGTTTAAACTCAATGAAAGGAACATTGTTGACAATTTTCAGCAAGTTGCAATCATGAAATACAGAAATAAAGAGTTTCTCACAAACAAGGTCTAAATCATGTTTGATGCACTATGTATTTTCAATTTTTGCTGTACTGTTTAAACTCGATGATAGAAACATTGTTGACACTTTTCAGCAAGTTGCAATCATGTAATACAGAAATAAACAGTTTTTCAAAAACAAGGTCTAAGTCATGTTTGAGTCACTCTCTAAGTACCATTTTGCTGTACAGTTTAAACTCAATGAAAGGAACATTGTTGACACTTTTCAGCAAGTTGCAATCATGAAATACAGAAATAAACAGTTTTTCACAAACAAGGTCTAAGTCATGTAAGTACAATTTTGCTGTACAGCTTAATCAGGATGATAGAAACACTGTTGACACTTTTCAGCAAGTTGTAATACAGAAATAAACAGTTTTTCAAAAACAAGGTCTAAGTCATGTTTGAGTCACTCTGTAAGAAACATTTTGCTGTACTGTTTAAGCTCGATGAAAGGAACATTGTTGACACTTTTCAGCAAGTTGCAATCATGAAATACAGAAATAAACAGTTTTTCACAAACAAGGTCTAAGTCATGTAAGTACAATTTTGCTGTACAGCTTAATCAGGATGATAGAAACACTGTTGACACTTTTCAGCAAGTTGTAATACAGAAATAAACAGTTTTTCAAAAACAAGGTCTAAGTCATGTTTGAGTCACTCTGTAAGAACCATTTTGCTGTACTGTTTAAGCTCGATGAAAGGAACATTGTTGACACTTTTCAGCAAGTTGCAATCATGAAATACAGAAAAAAAATTTTCACAAACAAGGTCTAAATCATGTTTGATGCACTCTGTAAGTTCCATTTTTGCTGTACTGTTTAAACTCGATGAAAGGAACATTGTTGACACTTTTCAGCAAGATGCAATCATGTAATACAGAAATAAACAGTTTTTCAAAAACAAGGTCTAAGTCATGTTTGAGTCACTCTCTAAGTACCATTTTGCTGTACTGTTTAAACTCGATGATAGAAACATTGTTGACACTTTTCAGCAAGTTGCAATCATGTAATACAGAAATAAACAGTTTTTCAAAAACAAGGTCTAAGTCATGTTTGAGTCACTCTGTAAGAAACATTTTGCTGTACTGTTTAAACTCAATGAAAGGAACATTGTTGACACTTTTCAGCAAGTTGCAATCATGAAATACAGAAATAAACAGTTTTTCACAAACAAGGTCTAAGTCATGTAAGTACAATTTTGCTGTACAGCTTATCAGGATGATAGAAACACTGTTGACACTTTTCAGCAAGTTGTAATACAGAAATAAACAGTTTTTCAAAAACAAGGTCTAAGTCATGTTTGAGTCACTCTGTAAGAACCATTTTGCTGTACTGTTTAAGCTCGATGAAAGGAACATTGTTGACACTTTTCAGCAAGTTGCAATCATGAAATACAGAAAAAATACAATTTTTCACAAACAAGGTCTAAGTCATGTTTGAGTCACTCTGTAAGAACCATTTTGCTGTACTGTTTAAGCTCGATGAAAGGAACATTGTTGACACTTTTCAGAAAGTTGCAATCATGTAATACAGAAATAAACAGTTTTTCACAAACAAGGTCTAAATCATGTTTGATGCACTCTGATAGTCCATTTCTGCTGTACTGCTTAATCAGGATGATAGGAACACTGTTGACACTTTTCAGCAAGTTGCAATCATGTAATACAGAAATGAACAGTTTTTCACAAACAAGGTCTAAGTCATGTTTGAGTCACTCTCTAAGTACCATTTTGCTGTACTGTTTAAACTCAATGAAAGGAACATTGTTGACACTTTTCAGCAAGTTGCAATCATGAAATACAGAAATAAACAGTTTTTCACAAACAAGGTCTAAGTCATGTAAGTACAATTTTGCTGTACAGCTTAATCAGGATGATAGAAACACTGTTGACACTTTTCAGCAAGTTGTAATACAGAAATAAACAGTTTTTCAAAAACAAGGTCTAAGTCATGTTTGAGTCACTCTGTAAGAAACATTTTGCTGTACTGTTTAAGCTCGATGAAAGGAACATTGTTGACACTTTTCAGCAAGTTGCAATCATGAAATACAGAAATAAACAGTTTTTCACAAACAAGGTCTAAGTCATGTAAGTACAATTTTGCTGTACAGCTTAATCAGGATGATAGAAACACTGTTGACACTTTTCAGCAAGTTGTAATACAGAAATAAACAGTTTTTCAAAAACAAGGTCTAAGTCATGTTTGAGTCACTCTGTAAGTTCCATTTTTGCTGTACTGTTTAAACTCGATGAAAGGAACATTGTTGACACTTTTCAGCCAGTTGCAATCATGTAATACAGAAATAAACAGTTTTTCAAAAACAAGGTCTAAGTCATGTTTGAGTCACTCTCTAAGTACCATTTTGCTGTACTGTTTAAACTCGATGATAGAAACATTGTTGACACTTTTCAGCAAGTTGCAATCATGTAATACAGAAATAAACAGTTTTTCAAAAACAAGGTCTAAGTCATGTTTGAGTCACTCTGTAAGAAACATTTTGCTGTACTGTTTAAACTCAATGAAAGGAACATTGTTGACACTTTTCAGCAAGTTGCAATCATGAAATACAGAAATAAACAGTTTTTCACAAACAAGGTCTAAGTCATGTAAGTACAATTTTGCTGTACAGCTTATCAGGATGATAGAAACACTGTTGACACTTTTCAGCAAGTTGTAATACAGAAATAAACAGTTTTTCAAAAACAAGGTCTAAGTCATGTTTGAGTCACTCTGTAAGAACCATTTTGCTGTACTGTTTAAGCTCGATGAAAGGAACATTGTTGACACTTTTCAGCAAGTTGCAATCATGAAATACAGAAAAATACAATTTTTCACAAACAAGGTCTAAGTCATGTTTGAGTCACTCTGTAAGAACCATTTTGCTGTACTGTTTAAGCTCGATGAAAGGAACATTGTTGACACTTTTCAGAAAGTTGCAATCATGTAATACAGAAATAAACAGTTTTTCACAAACAAGGTCTAAATCATGTTTGATGCACTCTGATAGTCCATTTCTGCTGTACTGCTTAATCAGGATGATAGGAACACTGTTGACACTTTTCAGCAAGTTGCAATCATGTAATACAGAAATGAACAGTTTTTCACAAACAAGGTCTAAGTCATGTTTGAGTCACTCTCTAAGTACCATTTTGCTGTACTGTTTAAACTCAATGAAAGGAACATTGTTGACACTTTTCAGCAAGTTGCAATCATGAAATACAGAAATAAACAGTTTTTCACAAACAAGGTCTAAGTCATGTAAGTACAATTTTGCTGTACAGCTTAATCAGGATGATAGAAACACTGTTGACACTTTTCAGCAAGTTGTAATACAGAAATAAACAGTTTTTCAAAAACAAGGTCTAAGTCATGTTTGAGTCACTCTGTAAGAAACATTTTGCTGTACTGTTTAAGCTCGATGAAAGGAACATTGTTGACACTTTTCAGCAAGTTGCAATCATGAAATACAGAAATAAACAGTTTTTCACAAACAAGGTCTAAGTCATGTAAGTACAATTTTGCTGTACAGCTTAATCAGGATGATAGAAACACTGTTGACACTTTTCAGCAAGTTGTAATACAGAAATAAACAGTTTTTCAAAAACAAGGTCTAAGTCATGATTGAGTCACTCTGTAAGAACCATTTTGCTGTACTGTTTAAGCTCGATGAAAGGAACATTGTTGACACTTTTCAGCAAGTTGCAATCATGAAATACAGAAAAAAACAATTTTTCACAAACAAGGTCTAAATCATGTTTGATGCACTCTGTAAGTTCCATTTTTGCTGTACTGTTTAAACTCGATGAAAGGAACATTGTTGACACTTTTCAGCAAGATGCAATCATGTAATACAGAAATAAACAGTTTTTCAAAAACAAGGTCTAAGTCATGTTTGAGTCACTCTCTAAGTACCATTTTGCTGTACTGTTTAAACTCGATGATAGAAACATTGTTGACACTTTTCAGCAAGTTGCAATCATGTAATACAGAAATAAACAGTTTTTCAAAAACAAGGTCTAAGTCATGTTTGAGTCACTCTCTAAGTACCATTTTGCTGTACAGCTTAATCAGGATGATAGAAACACTGTTGACACTTTTCAGCAAGTTGCTAATACAGAAATAAACAGTTTTTCAAAAACAAGGTCTAAGTCATGTTTGAGTCACTCTGTAAGAACCATTTTGCTGTACTGTTTAAGCTCGATGAAAGGAACATTGTTGACACTTTTCAGCAAGTTGCAATCATGAAATACAGAAATAAACAGTTTTTCAAAAACAAGGTCTAAGTCATGTTTGAGTCACTCTCTAAGTACCATTTGGCTGTACTGTTTAAACTCAATGAAAGGAACATTGTTGACAATTTTCAGCAAGTTGCAATCATGAAATACAGAAATAAAGAGTTTCTCACAAACAAGGTCTAAATCATGTTTGATGCACTATGTATTTTCAATTTTTGCTGTACTGTTTAAACTCGATGATAGAAACATTGTTGACACTTTTCAGCAAGTTGCAATCATGTAATACAGAAAAAAACAGTTTTTCACAAACAAGGTCTAAATCATGTTTGATGCACTCTGATAGTCCATTTCTGCTGTACTGCTTAATCAGGATGATAGGAACACTGTTGACACTTTTCAGCAAGTTGCAATCATGTAATACAGAAATGAACAGTTTTTCACAAACAAGGTCTAAATAATGTTTGATGCACTCTGTAAGTACCATTTTGCTGTACTGTTTAAACTCAATGAAAGGAACATTGTTGACACTTTTCAGCAAGTTGCAATCATGTAATACAGAAATGAACAGTTTTTCACAAACAAGGTCTAAATAATGTTTGATGCACTCTGTAAGTACCATTTTGCTGTACTGTTTAAACTCAATGAAAGGAACATTGTTGACACTTTTCAGCAAGTTGCAATCATGAAATACAGAAATAAACAGTTTTTCACAAACAAGGTCTAAGTCATGTACAATTTTGCTGTACAGCTTAATCAGGATGATAGAAACACTGTTGACACTTTTCAGCAAGTTGTAATACAGAAATAAACAGTTTTTCAAAAACAAGGTCTAAGTCATGTTTGAGTCACTCTGTAAGAAACATTTTGCTGTACTGTTTAAGCTCGATGAAAGGAACATTGTTGACACTTTTCAGCAAGTTGCAATCATGAAATACAGAAATAAACAGTTTTTCACAAACAAGGTCTAAATAATGTTTGATGCACTCTGTAAGTACCATTTTGCTGTACTGTTTAAACTCAATGAAAGGAACATTGTTGACACTTTTCTGCAAGTTGCAATCATGTAATACAGAAATAAACAGTTTTTCACAAACAAGGTCTAAGTCATGTAAGTACAATTTTGCTGTACAGCTTAATCAGGATGATAGAAACACTGTTGACACTTTTCAGCAAGTTGTAATACAGAAATAAACAGTTTTTCAAAAACAAGGTCTAATTCATGTTTGAGTCACTCTCTAAGTACCATTTTGCTGTACTGTTTAAACTCAATGAAAGGAACATTGTTGACAATTTTCAGCAAGTTGCAATCATGAAATACAGAAATAAAGAGTTTCTCACAAACAAGGTCTAAATCATGTTTGATGCACTATGTATTTTCAATTTTTGCTGTACTGTTTAAACTCGATGATAGAAACATTGTTGACACTTTTCAGCAAGTTGCAATCATGTAATACAGAAATAAACAGTTTTTCAAAAACAAGGTCTAAGTCATGTTTGAGTCACTCTCTAAGTACCATTTTGCTGTACAGTTTAAACTCAATGAAAGGAACATTGTTGACACTTTTCAGCAAGTTGCAATCATGAAATACAGAAATAAACAGTTTTTCACAAACAAGGTCTAAGTCATGTAAGTACAATTTTGCTGTACAGCTTAATCAGGATGATAGAAACACTGTTGACACTTTTCAGCAAGTTGTAATACAGAAATAAACAGTTTTTCAAAAACAAGGTCTAAGTCATGTTTGAGTCACTCTGTAAGAAACATTTTGCTGTACTGTTTAAGCTCGATGAAAGGAACATTGTTGACACTTTTCAGCAAGTTGCAATCATGAAATACAGAAATAAACAGTTTTTCACAAACAAGGTCTAAGTCATGTAAGTACAATTTTGCTGTACAGCTTAATCAGGATGATAGAAACACTGTTGACACTTTTCAGCAAGTTGTAATACAGAAATAAACAGTTTTTCAAAAACAAGGTCTAAGTCATGTTTGAGTCACTCTGTAAGAACCATTTTGCTGTACTGTTTAAGCTCGATGAAAGGAACATTGTTGACACTTTTCAGCAAGTTGCAATCATGAAATACAGAAAAAAACAATTTTTCACAAACAAGGTCTAAATCATGTTTGATGCACTCTGTAAGTTCCATTTTGCTGTACTGTTTAAACTCGATGAAAGGAACATTGTTGACACTTTTCAGCAAGATGCAATCATGTAATACAGAAATAAACAGTTTTTCAAAAACAAGGTCTAAGTCATGTTTGAGTCACTCTCTAAGTACCATTTTGCTGTACTGTTTAAACTCGATGATAGAAACATTGTTGACACTTTTCAGCAAGTTGCAATCATGTAATACAGAAATAAACAGTTTTTCAAAAACAAGGTCTAAGTCATGTTTGAGTCACTCTCTAAGTACCATTTTGCTGTACTGTTTAAACTCAATGAAAGGAACATTGTTGACACTTTTCAGCAAGTTGCAATCATGAAATACAGAAATAAACAGTTTTTCACAAACAAGGTCTAAGTCATGTAAGTACAATTTTGCTGTACAGCTTATCAGGATGATAGAAACACTGTTGACACTTTTCAGCAAGTTGTAATACAGAAATAAACAGTTTTTCAAAAAAAGGTCTAAGTCATGTTTGAGTCACTCTGTAAGAACCATTTTGCTGTACTGTTTAAGCTCGATGAAAGGAACATTGTTGACACTTTTCAGCAAGTTGCAATCATGAAATACAGAAAAAAACAATTTTTCACAAACAAGGTCTAAGTCATGTTTGAGTCACTCTGTAAGAACCATTTTGCTGTACTGTTTAAGCTCGATGAAAGGAACATTGTTGACACTTTTCAGAAAGTTGCAATCATGTAATACAGAAATAAACAGTTTTTCACAAACAAGGTCTAAATCATGTTTGATGCACTCTGATAGTCCATTTCTGCTGTACTGCTTAATCAGGATGATAGGAACACTGTTGACACTTTTCAGCAAGTTGCAATCATGTAATACAGAAATGAACAGTTTTTCACAAACAAGGTCTAAGTCATGTTTGAGTCACTCTCTAAGTACCATTTTGCTGTACTGTTTAAACTCAATGAAAGGAACATTGTTGACACTTTTCAGCAAGTTGCAATCATGTAATACAGAAATAAACAGTTTTTCACAAACAAGGTCTAAATAATGTTTGATGCACTCTGTAAGTACCATTTTGCTGTACTGTTTAAACTCAATGAAAGGAACATTGTTGACACTTTTCAGCAAGTTGCAATCATGAAATACAGAAATAAACAGTTTTTCACAAACAAGGTCTAAATAATGTTTGATGCACTCTGTAAGTACCATTTTGCTGTACTGTTTAAACTGAATGAAAGGAACATTGTTGACACTTTTCTGCAAGTTGCAATCATGTAATACAGAAATAAACAGTTTTTCACAAACAAGGTCTAAGTCATGTAAGTACAATTTTGCTGTACAGCTTAATCAGGATGATAGAAACACTGTTGACACTTTTCAGCAAGTTGTAATACAGAAATAAACAGTTTTTCAAAAACAAGGTCTAAGTCATGTTTGAGTCACTCTCTAAGTACCATTTTGCTGTACTGTTTAAACTCAATGAAAGGAACATTGTTGACAATTTTCAGCAAGTTGCAATCATGAAATACAGAAATAAAGAGTTTCTCACAAACAAGGTCTAAATCATGTTTGATGCACTATGTATTTTCAATTTTTGCTGTACTGTTTAAACTCGATGATAGAAACATTGTTGACACTTTTCAGCAAGTTGCAATCATGTAATACAGAAATAAACCGTTTTTCAAAAACAAGGTCTAAGTCATGTTTGAGTCACTCTCTAAGTACCATTTTGCTGTACAGTTTAAACTCAATGAAAGGAACATTGTTGACACTTTTCAGCAAGTTGCAATCATGAAATACAGAAATAAACAGTTTTTCACAAACAAGGTCTAAATCATGTTTGATGCACTCTGTAAGTTCCCATTTTTGCTGTACTGTTTAAACTCGATGAAAGGAACATTGTTGACACTTTTCAGCAAGATGCAATTATTAAATAAATTTTCAAAAACAAAGGTCTAAGTCATTTAGATCACTCTACTAAAACCATTTTGCTGTAACAGTTTAAACTCAATGAAAGGAACATTGTTGACACTTTTCAGCAAGTTGCAATCATGAAATACAGAAATAAACAGTTTTTCACAAACAAGGTCTAAATCATGTTTGATGCACTCTGTAAGTTCCATTTTTGCTGTACTGTTTAAACTCGATGAAAGGAACATTGTTGACACTTTTCAGCAAGATGCAATCATGTAATACAGAAATAAACAGTTTTTCAAAAACAAGGTCTAAGTCATGTTTGAGTCACTCTCTAAGTACCATTTTGCTGTACTGTTTAAACTCGATGATAGAAACATTGTTGACACTTTTCAGCAAGTTGCAATCATGTAATACAGAAATAAACAGTTTTTCAAAAACAAGGTCTAAGTCATGTTTGAGTCACTCTCTAAGTACCATTTTGCTGTACTGTTTAAACTCAATGAAAGGAACATTGT
Organism: Salmo salar; assembly: GCF_905237065.1. Lineage (NCBI taxonomy): Eukaryota > Metazoa > Chordata > Actinopteri > Salmoniformes > Salmonidae > Salmo > Salmo salar. The sequence continues at coordinate 33,154,641 of NC_059448.1, forward strand.
TGACACTTTTCAGCAAGTTGCAATCATGAAATACAGAAATAAAGAGTTTTTCACAAACAAGGTCTAAGTCATGTAAGTACAATTTTGCTGTACAGCTTATCAGGATGATAGAAACACTGTTGACACTTTTCAGCAAGTTGTAATACAGAAATAAACAGTTTTTCAAAAACAAGGTCTAAGTCATGTTTGAGTCACTCTGTAAGAACCATTTTGCTGTACTGTTTAAGCTCGATGAAAGGAACATTGTTGACACTTTTCAGCAAGTTGCAATCATGAAATACAGAAAAAAAACAATTTTTCACAAACAAGGTCTAAGTCATGTTTGAGTCACTCTGTAAGAACCATTTTGCTGTACTGTTTAAGCTCGATGAAAGGAACATTGTTGACACTTTTCAGAAAGTTGCAATCATGTAATACAGAAATAAACAGTTTTTCACAAACAAGGTCTAAATCATGTTTGATGCACTCTGATAGTCCATTTCTGCTATACTGCTTAATCAGGATGATAGGAACACTGTTGACACTTTTCAGCAAGTTGCAATCATGTAATACAGAAATGAACAGTTTTTCACAAACAAGGTCTAAGTCATGTTTGAGTCACTCTGTAAGAAACATTTTGCTGTACTGTTTAAGCTCGATGAAAGGAACATTGTTGACACTTTTCAGCAAGTTGCAATCATGAAATACAGAAATAAACAGTTTTTCACAAACAAGGTCTAAGTCATGTAAGTACAATTTTGCTGTACAGCTTAATCAGGATGATAGAAACACTGTTGACACTTTTCAGCAAGTTGTAATACAGAAATAAACAGTTTTTCAAAAACAAGGTCTAAGTCATGTTTGAGTCACTCTGTAAGAACCATTTTGCTGTACTGTTTAAGCTCGATGAAAGGAACATTGTTGACACTTTTCAGCAAGTTGCAATCATGAAATACAGAAAAAACAATTTTTCACAAACAAGGTCTAAATCATGTTTGATGCACTCTGTAAGTTCCATTTTTGCTGTACTGTTTAATCTCGATGAAAGGAACATTGTTGACACTTTTCAGCAAGTTGCAATCATGTAATACAGAAATAAACAGTTTTTCAAAAACAAGGTCTAAGTCATGTTTGAGTCACTCTGTAAGAACCATTTTGCTGTACTGTTTAAGCTCGATGAAAGGAACATTGTTGACACTTTTCAGCAAGTTGCAATCATGAAATACAGAAATAAACAGTTTTTTACAAACAAGGTCTAAGTCATGTAAGTACAATTTTGCTGTACAGCTTAATCAGGATGATAGAAACACTGTTGACACTTTTCAGCAAGTTGTAATACAGAAATAAACAGTTTTTCAAAAACAAGGTCTAAGTCATGTTTGAGTCACTCTGTAAGAACCATTTTGCTGTACTGTTTAAGCTCGATGAAAGGAACATTGTTGACACTTTTCAGCAAGTTGCAATCATGAAATACAGAAAAAAACAATTTTTCACAAACAAGGTCTAAATCATGTTTGATGCACTCTGTAAGTTCCATTTTTGCTGTACTGTTTAAACTCGATGAAAGGAACATTGTTGACACTTTTCAGCAAGTTGCAATCATGTAATACAGAAATAAACAGTTTTTCAAAAACAAGGTCTAAGTCATGTTTGAGTCACTCTCTAAGTACCATTTGGCTGTACTGTTTAAACTCAATGAAAGGAACATTGTTGACAATTTTCAGCAAGTTGCAATCATGAAATACAGAAATAAAGAGTTTCTCACAAACAAGGTCTAAATCATGTTTGATGCACTATGTATTTTCAATTTTTGCTGTACTGTTTAAACTCGATGATAGAAACATTGTTGACACTTTTCAGCAAGTTGCAATCATGTAATACAGAAATAAACAGTTTTTCAAAAACAAGGTCTAAGTCATGTTTGAGTCACTCTCTAAGTACCATTTTGCTGTACTGTTTAAACTCAATGAAAGGAACATTGTTGACACTTTTCAGCAAGTTGCAATCATGAAATACAGAAATAAACAGTTTTTCACAAACAAGGTCTAAGTCATGTAAGTACAATTTTGCTGTACAGCTTAATCAGGATGATAGAAACACTGTTGACACTTTTCAGCAAGTTGTAATACAGAAATAAACAGTTTTTCAAAAACAAGGTCTAAGTCATGTTTGAGTCACTCTGTAAGAACCATTTTGCTGTACTGTTTAAGCTCGATGAAAGGAACATTGTTGACACTTTTCAGCAAGTTGCAATCATGAAATACAGAAATAAACAGTTTTTCACAAACAAGGTCTAAGTCATGTAAGTACAATTTTGCTGTACAGCTTAATCAGGATGATAGAAACACTGTTGACACTTTTCAGCAAGTTGTAATACAGAAATAAACAGTTTTTCAAAAACAAGGTCTAAGTCATGTTTGAGTCACTCTGTAAGAACCATTTTGCTGTACTGTTTAAGCTCGATGAAAGAACATTGTTGACACTTTTCAGCAAGTTGCAATCATGAAATACAGAAAAAAACAATTTTTCACAAACAAGGTCTAAATCATGTTTGATGCACTCTGTAAGTTCCATTTTTGCTGTACTGTTTAAACTCGATGAAAGGAACATTGTTGACACTTTTCAGCAAGATGCAATCATGTAATACAGAAATAAACCGTTTTTCAAAAACAAGGTCTAAGTCATGTTTGAGTCACTCTCTAAGTACCATTTTGCTATACTGTTTAAACTCGATGATAGAAACATTGTTGACACTTTTCAGCAAGTTGCAATCATGTAATACAGAAATAAACAGTTTTTCAAAAACAAGGTCTAAGTCATGTTTGAGTCACTCTCTAAGTACCATTTTGCTGTACTGTTTAAACTCAATGAAAGGAACATTGTTGACACTTTTCAGCAAGTTGCAATCATGAAATACAGAAATAAACAGTTTTTCACAAACAAGGTCTAAATAATGTTTGCTGCACTCTGTAAGTACCATTTTGCTGTACTGTTTAAACTCAATGAAAGGAACATTGTTGACACTTTTCAGCAAGTTGCAATCATGTAATACAGAAATAAACAGTTTTTCAAAAACAAGGTCTAAGTCATGTTTGAGTCACTCTCTAATTACCATTTTGCTGTACTGTTTAAACTCAATGAAAGGAACATTGTTGACACTTTTCAGCAAGTTGCAATCATGAAATACAGAAATAAACAGTTTTTCACAAACAAGGTCTAAGTCATGTAAGTACAATTTTGCTGTACAGCTTAATCAGGATGATAGAAACACTGTTGACACTTTTCAGCAAGTTGTAATACAGAAATAAACAGTTTTTCAAAAACAAGGTCTAAACCATGTTTGAGTCACTCTGTAAGAACCATTTTGCTGTACTGTTTAAGCTCGATGAAAGGAACATTGTTGACACTTTTCAGCAAGTTGCAATCATGAAATACAGAAAAAAACAATTTTTCACAAACAAGGTCTAAATCATGTTTGATGCACTCTGTAAGTTCCATTTTTGCTGTACTGTTTAAACTCGATGAAAGGAACATTGTTGACACTTTTCAGCAAGTTGCAATCATGAAATACAGAAATAAACAGTTTTTCACAAACAAGGTCTAAATCATGTTTGATGCACTCTGATAGTCCATTTCTGCTGTACTGTTTAATCAGGATGATAGGAACACTGTTGACACTTTTCAGCAAGTTGCAATCATGTAATACAGAAATGAACAGTTTTTCACAAACAAGGTCTAAGTCATGTTTGAGTCACTCTCTAAGTACCATTTTGCTGTACTGTTTAAACTCAATGAAAGGAACATTGTTGACACTTTTCAGCAAGTTGCAATCATGAAATACAGAAATAAACAGTTTTTCACAAACAAGGTCTAAATAATGTTTGATGCACTCTGTAAGTACCATTTTGCTGTACTGTTTAAACTCAATGAAAGGAACATTGTTGACACTTTTCTGCAAGTTGCAATCATGTAATACAGAAATAAACAGTTTTTCACAAACAAGGTCTAAGTCATGTAAGTACAATTTTGCTGTACAGCTTAATCAGGATGATAGAAACACTGTTGACACTTTTCAGCAAGTTGTAATACAGAAATAAACAGTTTTTCAAAAACAAGGTCTAAGTCATGTTTGAGTCACTCTGTAAGAACCATTTTGCTGTACTGTTTAAGCTCGATGAAAGGAACATTGTTGACACTTTTCAGCAAGTTGCAATCATGAAATACAGAAATAAACAGTTTTTCACAAACAAGGTCTAAGTCATGTAAGTACAATTTTGCTGTACAGCTTAATCAGGATGATAGAAACACTGTTGACACTTTTCAGCAAGTTGTAATACAGAAATAAACAGTTTTTCAAAAACAAGGTCTAAGTCATGTTTGAGTCACTCTGTAAGAACCATTTTGCTGTACTGTTTAAGCTCGATGAAAGGAACATTGTTGACACTTTTCAGCAAGTTGCAATCATGTAATACAGAAAAAAACAGTTTTTCAAAAACAAGGTCTAAGTCATGTAAGTACAATTTTGCTGTACTGTTTAAGCTCGATGATAGAAACACTGTTGACACTTTTCAGCAAGTTGTAATACAGAAATAAACAGTTTTTCACAAACAAGGTCTAAATAATGTTTGATGCACTCTGTAAGTACCATTTTTGCTGAACTGTTTAAACTCGATGAAAGGAACATTGTTGACACTTTTCAGCAAGTTGCAATCATGTAATACAGAAATGAACAGTTTTTGAAAAACAAGGTCTAAGCCATGTTTGAGTCACTCTGTAAGTACCATTTTGCTGTACTGTTTAAGCTCGATGAAAGGAACATTGTTGACACTTTTCAGCAAGTTGCAATCATGAAATATAGAAATAAAGTTTTTCACAAACAAGGTGTATATCATGTTTGATGCACTCTGTAGGTACCATTTTTGCTGTACTGCTTAATCCAAGAAAGGAACACTGTTGACACTTTTCAGCAAGTTGCAATCATGTAATACAGAAATGAACAGTTTTTCAAAAACAAGGTCTAAGTCATGTTTGAGTCACTCTGTAAGTACCATTTTGCTGTACTGTTTAAACTCGATGAAAGGAACATTGTTGACACTTTTCAGCAAGTTGCAATCATGTAATACAGAAATAAACAGTTTTTCACAAACAAGGTCTAAATAATGTTTGATGCACTCTGTAAGTACCATTTTTGCTGAACTGTTTAAACTCGATGAAAGGAACATTGTTGACACTTTTCAGCAAGTTGCAATCATGTAATACAGAAATAAACAGTTTTTGAAAAACAAGGTCTAAGCCATGTTTGAGTCACTCTGTAAGTACCAATTTGCAGTACTGTTTAAGCTCGATGAAAGGAACATTGTTGACACTTTTCAGCAAGTTGCAATCATGAAATATAGAAATAAAGTTTTTTACAAACAAGGTGTAAATCATGTTTGATGCACTCTGTAGGTACCATTTTTGCTGTACTGCTTAATCCAAGAAAGGAACACTGTTGACACTTTTCAGCAAGTTGCAATCATGTAATACAGAAATGAACAGTTTTTCAAAAACAAGGTCTAAGTCATGTTTGAGTCACTCTGTAAGTACCATTTTGCTGTACTGTTTAAGCTCGATGAAAGGAACATTGTTGACACTTTTCAGCAAGTTGCAATCATGTAATACAGAAATAAACAGTTTTTCAAAAACAAGGTCTAAGTCATGTTTGAGTCACTGTAAGTACCATTTTGCTGTACTGTTTAAGCTCGATGAAAGGAACATTGTTGACACTTTTCAGCAAGTTGCAATCATGTAATACAGAAATAAACAGTTTTTCACAAACAAGGTCTAAGTCATGTAAGTACAATTTTGCTGTACTGTTTAAGCTCGATGATAGAAACACTGTTGACACTTTTCACCAAGTTGTAATACAGAAATAAACAGTTTTTCACAAACAAGGTCTAAATAATGTTTGATGCACTCTGTAAGTACCATTTTTGCTGAACTGTTTAAACTCGATGAAAGGAACATTGTTGACACTTTTCAGCAAGTTGCAATCATGTAATACAGAAATAAACAGTTTTTCAAAAACAAGGTCTAAGCCATGTTTGAGTCACTCTGTAAGTACCATTTTTGCTGTACTGTTTAAGCTCGATGAAAGGAACATTGTTGACACTTTTCAGCAAGTTGCAATCATGAAATACAGAAAAAAGTTTTTCACAAACAAGGTCTAAGTCATGTAAGTACAATTTTGCTGTACTGCTTAATAAGGATGATAGAAACACTGTTGACACTTTTCAGCAAGTTGTAATACAGAAATAAACAGTTTTTCACAAACAAGGTCTAAATAATGTTTGATGCACTCTGTAAGTACTATTTTTGCTGTACTGTTTAAACTCGATGAAAGGAACATTGTTGACACTTTTCAGCAAGTTGCAATCATGTAATACAGAAATAAACAGTTTTTCAAAAACAAGGTCTAAGCCATGTTTGAGTCACTCTGTAAGTACCATTTTGCTGTACTGTTTAAGCTCGATGAAAGGAACATTGTTGACACTTTTCAGCAAGTTGCAATCATGAAATACAGAAATAAACAGTTTTTCACAAACAAGGTCTAAGTCATGTAAGTACAATTTTGCTGTACAGCTTAATCAGGATGATAGAAACACTGTTGACACTTTTCAGCAAGTTGTAATACAGAAATAAACAGTTTTTCAAAAACAAGGTCTAAGTCATGTTTGAGTCACTCTGTAAGAACCATTTTGCTGTACTGTTTAAGCTCGATGAAAGGAACATTGTTGACACTTTTCAGCAAGTTGCAATCATGAAATACAGAAATAAACAGTTTTTCACAAACAAGGTCTAAGTCATGTAAGTACAATTTTGCTGTACAGCTTAATCAGGATGATAGAAACACTGTTGACACTTTTCAGCAAGTTGTAATACAGAAATAAACAGTTTTTCAAAAACAAGGTCTAAGTCATGTTTGAGTCACTCTGTAAGAACCATTTTGCTGTACTGTTTAAGCTCGATGAAAGGAACATTGTTGACACTTTTCAGCAAGTTGCAATCATGAAATACAGAAAAAAACAATTTTTCACAAACAAGGTCTAAATCATGTTTGATGCACTCTGTAAGTTCCATTTTTGCTGTACTGTTTAAACTCGATGAAAGGAACATTGTTGACACTTTTCAGCAAGATGCAATCATGTAATACAGAAATAAACCGTTTTTCAAAAACAAGGTCTAAGTCATGTTTGAGTCACTCTCTAAGTACCATTTTGCTATACTGTTTAAACTCGATGATAGAAACATTGTTGACACTTTTCAGCAAGTTGCAATCATGTAATACAGAAATAAACAGTTTTTCAAAAACAAGGTCTAAGTCATGTTTGAGTCACTCTCTAAGTACCATTTTGCTGTACTGTTTAAACTCAATGAAAGGAACATTGTTGACACTTTTCAGCAAGTTGCAATCATGAAATACAGAAATAAACAGTTTTTCACAAACAAGGTCTAAATAATGTTTGCTGCACTCTGTAAGTACCATTTTGCTGTACTGTTTAAACTCAATGAAAGGAACATTGTTGACACTTTTCAGCAAGTTGCAATCATGTAATACAGAAATAAACAGTTTTTCACAAACAAGGTCTAAGTCATGTAAGTACAATTTTGCTGTACAGCTTAATCAGGATGATAGAAACACTGTTGACACTTTTCAGCAAGTTGTAATACAGAAATAAACAGTTTTTCAAAAACAAGGTCTAAGTCATGTTTGAGTCACTCTGTAAGAAACATTTTGCTGTACTGTTTAAGCTCGATGAAAGGAACATTGTTGACACTTTTCAGCAAGTTGCAATCATGAAATACAGAAATAAACAGTTTTTCACAAACAAGGTCTAAGTCATGTAAGTACAATTTTGCTGTACAGCTTAATCAGGATGATAGAAACACTGTTGACACTTTTCAGCAAGTTGTAATACAGAAATAAACAGTTTTTCAAAAACAAGGTCTAAGTCAAGTTTGAGTCACTCTGTAAGAACCATTTTGCTGTACTGTTTAAGCTCGATGAAAGGAACATTGTTGACACTTTTCAGCAAGTTGCAATCATGAAATACAGAAAAAAAACAATTTTTCACAAACAAGGTCTAAATCATGTTTGATGCACTCTGTAAGTTCCATTTTTGCTGTAATGTTTAAACTCGATGAAAGGAACATTGTTGACACTTTTCAGCAAGTTGCAATCATGTAATACAGAAATAAACAGTTTTTCAAAAACAAGGTCTAAGTCATGTTTGAGTCACTCTCTAAGTACCATTTGGCTGTACTGTTTAAACTCAATGAAAGGAACATTGTTGACAATTTTCAGCAAGTTGCAATCATGAAATACAGAAATAAAGAGTTTCTCACAAACAAGGTCTAAATCATGTTTGATGCACTATGTATTTTCAATTTTTGCTGTACTGTTTAAACTCGATGATAGAAACATTGTTGACACTTTTCAGCAAGTTGCAATCATGTAATACAGAAATAAACAGTTTTTCAAAAACAAGGTCTAAGTCATGTTTGAGTCACTCTCTAATTACCATTTTGCTGTACTGTTTAAACTCAATGAAAGGAACATTGTTGACACTTTTCAGCAAGTTGCAATCATGAAATACAGAAATAAACAGTTTTTCACAAACAAGGTCTAAGTCATGTAAGTACAATTTTGCTGTACAGCTTAATCAGGATGATAGAAACACTGTTGACACTTTTCAGCAAGTTGTAATACAGAAATAAACAGTTTTTCAAAAACAAGGTCTAAACCATGTTTGAGTCACTCTGTAAGAACCATTTTGCTGTACTGTTTAAGCTCGATGAAAGGAACATTGTTGACACTTTTCAGCAAGTTGCAATCATGAAATACAGAAAAAACAATTTTTCACAAACAAGGTCTAAATCATGTTTGATGCACTCTGTAAGTTCCATTTTTGCTGTACTGTTTAAACTCGATGAAAGGAACATTGTTGACACTTTTCAGCAAGATGCAATCATGTAATACAGAAATAAACAGTTTTTCAAAAACAAGGTCTAAGTCATGTTTGAGTCACTCTCTAATTACCATTTTGCTGTACTGTTTAAACTCAATGAAAGGAACATTGTTGACACTTTTCAGCAAGTTGCAATCATGAAATACAGAAATAAACAGTTTTTCACAAACAAGGTCTAAGTCATGTAAGTACAATTTTGCTGTACAGCTTAATCAGGATGATAGAAACACTGTTGACACTTTTCAGCAAGTTGTAATACAGAAATAAACAGTTTTTCAAAAACAAGGTCTAAACCATGTTTGAGTCACTCTGTAAGAACCATTTTGCTGTACTGTTTAAGCTCGATGAAAGGAACATTGTTGACACTTTTCAGCAAGTTGCAATCATGAAATACAGAAAAAAACAATTTTTCACAAACAAGGTCTAAATCATGTTTGATGCACTCTGTAAGTTCCATTTTTGCTGTACTGTTTAAACTCGATGAAAGGAACATTGTTGACACTTTTCAGCAAGATGCAATCATGTAATACAGAAATAAACAGTTTTTCAAAAACAAGGTCTAAGTCATGTTTGAGTCACTCTCTAAGTACCATTTTGCTGTACTGTTTAAACTCGATGATAGAAACATTGTTGACACTTTTCAGCAAGTTGCAATCATGTAATACAGAAATAAACAGTTTTTCAAAAACAAGGTCTAAGTCATGTTTGAGTCACTCTCTAAGTACCATTTTGCTGTACTGTTTAAACTCAATGAAAGGAACATTGTTGACACTTTTCAGCAAGTTGCAATCATGAAATACAGAAATAAACAGTTTTTCACAAACAAGGTCTAAGTCATGTAAGTACAATTTTGCTGTACAGCTTAATCAGGATGATAGAAACACTGTTGACACTTTTCAGCAAGTTGTAATACAGAAATAAACAGTTTTTCAAAAACAAGGTCTAAGTCATGTTTGAGTCACTCTGTAAGAACCATTTTGCTGTACTGTTTAAGCTCGATGAAAGGAACATTGTTGACACTTTTCAGCAAGTTGCAATCATGAAATACAGAAATAAACAGTTTTTCAAAAACAAGGTCTAAGTCATGTTTGAGTCACTCTCTAAGTACCATTTGGCTGTACTGTTTAAACTCAATGAAAGGAACATTGTTGACAATTTTCAGCAAGTTGCAATCATGAAATACAGAAATAAACAGTTTTTCACAAACAAGGTCTAAATAATGTTTGATGCACTCTGTAAGTACCATTTTTGCTGAACTGTTTAAACTCGATGAAAGGAACATTGTTGACACTTTTCAGCAAGTTGCAATCATGTAATACAGAAATAAACAGTTTTTGAAAAACAAGGTCTAAGCCATGTTTGAGTCACTCTGTAAGTACCATTTTGCTGTACTGTTTAAGCTCGATGAAAGGAACATTGCTGACACTTTTCAGCAAGTTGCAATCATGAAATATAGAAATAAAGTTTTTACAAACAAGGTGTAAATCATGTTTGATGCACTCTGTAGGTACCATTTTTGCTGTACTGCTTAATCCAAGAAAGGAACACTGTTGACACTTTTCAGCAAGTTGCAATCATGTAATACAGAAATGAACAGTTTTTCAAAAACAAGGTCTAAGTCATGTTTGAGTCACTCTGTAAGTACCATTTTGCTGTACTGTTTAAGCTCGATGAAAGGAACATTGTTGACACTTTTCAGCAAGTTGCAATCATGTAATACAGAAATAAACAGTTTTTCAAAAACAAGGTCTAAGTCATGTTTGAGTCACTGTAAGTACCATTTTGCTGTACTGTTTAAGCTCGATGAAAGGAACATTGTTGACACTTTTCAGCAAGTTGCAATCATGTAATACAGAAATAAACAGTTTTTCACAAACAAGGTCTAAGTCATGTAAGTACAATTTTGCTGTACTGTTTAAGCTCGATGATAGAAACACTGTTGACACTTTTCACCAAGTTGTAATACAGAAATAAACAGTTTTTCACAAACAAGGTCTAAATAATGTTTGATGCACTCTGTAAGTACCATTTTTGCTGAACTGTTTAAACTCGATGAAAGGAACATTGTTGACACTTTTCAGCAAGTTGCAATCATGTAATACAGAAATAAACAGTTTTTCAAAAACAAGGTCTAAGCCATGTTTGAGTCACTCTGTAAGTACCATTTTGCTGTACTGTTTAAGCTCGATGAAAGGAACATTGTTGACACTTTTCAGCAAGTTGCAATCATGAAATACAGAAAAAAGTTTTTCACAAACAAGGTCTAAGTCATGTAAGTACAATTTTGCTGTACTGCTTAATCAGGATGATAGAAACACTGTTGACACTTTTCAGCAAGTTGTAATACAGAAATAAACAGTTTTTCACAAACAAGGTCTAAATAATGTTTGATGCACTCTGTAAGTACTTTTTTTGCTGTACTGTTTAAACTCGATGAAAGGAACATTGTTGACACTTTTCAGCAAGTTGCAATCATGTAATACAGAAATAAACAGTTTTTCAAAAACAAGGTCTAAGCCATGTTTGAGTCACTCTGTAAGTACCATTTTGCTGTACTGTTTAAGCTCGATGAAAGGAACATTGTTGACACTTTTCAGCAAGTTGCAATCATGAAATACAGAAATAAACAGTTTTTCACAAACAAGGTCTAAGTCATGTAAGTACAATTTTGCTGTACAGCTTAATCAGGATGATAGAAACACTGTTGACACTTTTCAGCAAGTTGTAATACAGAAATAAACAGTTTTTCAAAAACAAGGTCTAAGTCATGTTTGAGTCACTCTGTAAGAACCATTTTGCTGTACTGTTTAAGCTCGATGAAAGGAACATTGTTGACACTTTTCAGCAAGTTGCAATCATGAAATACAGAAATAAACCGTTTTTCACAAACAAGGTCTAAGTCATGTAAGTACAATTTTGCTGTACAGCTTAATCAGGATGATAGAAACACTGTTGACACTTTTCAGCAAGTTGTAATACAGAAATAAACAGTTTTTCAAAAACAAGGTCTAAGTCATGTTTGAGTCACTCTGTAAGAACCATTTTGCTGTACTGTTTAAGCTCGATGAAAGGAACATTGTTGACACTTTTCAGCAAGTTGCAATCATGAAATACAGAAAAAAACAATTTTTCACAAACAAGGTCTAAATCATGTTTGATGCACTCTGTAAGTTCCATTTTTGCTGTACTGTTTAAACTCGATGAAAGGAACATTGTTGACACTTTTCAGCAAGATGCAATCATGTAATACAGAAATAAACCGTTTTTTCAAAAACAAGGTCTAAGTCATGTTTGAGTCACTCTCTAAGTACCATTTTGCTATACTGTTTAAACTCGATGATAGAAACATTGTTGACACTTTTCAGCAAGTTGCAATCATGTAATACAGAAATAAACAGTTTTTCAAAAACAAGGTCTAAGTCATGTTTGAGTCACTCTCTAAGTACCATTTTGCTGTACTGTTTAAACTCAATGAAAGGAACATTGTTGACACTTTTCAGCAAGTTGCAATCATGAAATACAGAAATAAACAGTTTTTCACAAACAAGGTCTAAATAATGTTTGCTGCACTCTGTAAGTACCATTTTGCTGTACTGTTTAAACTCAATGAAAGGAACATTGTTGACACTTTTCAGCAAGTTGCAATCATGTAATACAGAAATAAACAGTTTTTCACAAACAAGGTCTAAGTCATGTAAGTACAATTTTGCTGTACAGCTTAATCAGGATGATAGAAACACTGTTGACACTTTTCAGCAAGTTGTAATACAGAAATAAACAGTTTTTCAAAAACAAGGTCTAAGTCATGTTTGAGTCACTCTGTAAGAAACATTTTGCTGTACTGTTTAAGCTCGATGAAAGGAACATTGTTGACACTTTTCAGCAAGTTGCAATCATGAAATACAGAAATAAACAGTTTTTCACAAACAAGGTCTAAGTCATGTAAGTACAATTTTGCTGTACAGCTTAATCAGGATGATAGAAACACTGTTGACACTTTTCAGCAAGTTGTAATACAGAAATAAACAGTTTTTCAAAAACAAGGTCTAAACCATGTTTGAGTCACTCTGTAAGAACCATTTTGCTGTACTGTTTAAGCTCGATGAAAGGAATATTGTTGACACTTTTCAGCAAGTTGCAATCATGAAATACAGAAAAAACAATTTTTCACAAACAAGGTCTAAATCATGTTTGATGCACTCTGTAAGTTCCATTTTGCTGTACTGTTTAAACTCGATGAAAGGAACATTGTTGACACTTTTCAGCAAGATGCAATCATGTAATACAGAAATAAACAGTTTTTCAAAAACAAGGTCTAAGTCATGTTTGAGTCACTCTCTAAGTACCATTTTGCTGTACTGTTTAAACTCGATGATAGAAACATTGTTGACACTTTTCAGCAAGTTGCAATCATGTAATACAATAATAAACAGTTTTTCAAAAACAAGGTCTAAGTCATGTTTGAGTCACTCTCTAAGTACCATTTTGCTGTACTGTTTAAACTCAATGAAAGGAACATTGTTGACACTTTTCAGCAAGTTGCAATCATGAAATACAGAAATAAACAGTTTTTCACAAACAAGGTCTAAGTCATGTAAGTACAATTTTGCTGTACAGCTTAATCAGGATGATAGAAACACTGTTGACACTTTTCAGCAAGTTGTAATACAGAAATAAACAGTTTTTCAAAAACAAGGTCTAAGTCATGTTTGAGTCACTCTGTAAGAACCATTTTGCTGTACTGTTTAAGCTCGATGAAAGGAACATTGTTGACACTTTTCAGCAAGTTGCAATCATGAAATACAGAAATAAACAGTTTTTCAAAAACAAGGTCTAAGTCATGTTTGAGTCACTCTCTAAGTACCATTTGGCTGTACTGTTTAAACTCAATGAAAGGAACATTGTTGACAATTTTCAGCAAGTTGCAATCATGAAATACAGAAATAAAGAGTTTCTCACAAACAAGGTCTAAATCATGTTTGATGCACTATGTATTTTCAATTTTTGCTGTACTGTTTAAACTCGATGATAGAAACATTGTTGACACTTTTCAGCAAGTTGCAATCATGTAATACAGAAATAAACAGTTTTTCACAAACAAGGTCTAAATCATGTTTGATGCACTCTGATAGTCCATTTCTGCTGTACTGCTTAATCAGGATGATAGGAACACTGTTGACACTTTTCAGCAAGTTGCAATCATGTAATACAGAAATGAACAGTTTTTCACAAACAAGGTCTAAGTCATGTTTGAGTCACTCTCTAAGTACCATTTTGCTGTACTGTTTAAACTCAATGAAAGGAACATTGTTGACACTTTTCAGCAAGTTGCAATCATGTAATACAGAAATAAACAGTTTTTCACAAACAAGGTCTAAGTCATGTAAGTACAATTTTGCTGTACAGCTTAATCAGGATGATAGAAACACTGTTGACACTTTTCAGCAAGTTGTAATACAGAAATAAACAGTTTTTCAAAAACAAGGTCTAAGTCATGTTTGAGTCACTCTGTAAGAACCATTTTGCTGTACTGTTTAAGCTCGATGAAAGGAACATTGTTGACACTTTTCAGCAAGTTGCAATCATGAAATACAGAAAAAACAATTTTTTCACAAACAAGGTCTAAATCATGTTTGATGCACTCTGTAAGTTCCATTTTTGCTGTACTGTTTAATCTCGATGAAAGGAACATTGTTGACACTTTTCAGCAAGTTGCAATCATGTAATACAGAAATAAACAGTTTTTCAAAAACAAGGTCTAAGTCATGTTTGAGTCACTCTGTAAGAACCATTTTGCTGTACTGTTTAAGCTCGATGAAAGGAACATTGTTGACACTTTTCAGCAAGTTGCAATCATGAAATACAGAAATAAACAGTTTTTCACAAACAAGGTCTAAGTCATGTAAGTACAATTTTGCTGTACAGCTTAATCAGGATGATAGAAACACTGTTGACACTTTTCAGCAAGTTGTAATACAGAAATAAACAGTTTTTCAAAAACAAGGTCTAAGTCATGTTTGAGTCACTCTGTAAGAACCATTTTGCTGTACTGTTTAAGCTCGATGAAAGGAACATTGTTGACACTTTTCAGCAAGTTGCAATCATGAAATACAGAAAAAAACAATTTTTCACAAACAAGGTCTAAATCATGTTTGATGCACTCTGTAAGTTCCATTTTTGCTGTACTGTTTAAACTCGATGAAAGGAACATTGTTGACACTTTTCAGCAAGTTGCAATCATGTAATACAGAAATAAACAGTTTTTCAAAAACAAGGTCTAAGTCATGTTTGAGTCACTCTCTAAGTACCATTTGGCTGTACTGTTTAAACTCAATGAAAGGAACATTGTTGACAATTTTCAGCAAGTTGCAATCATGAAATACAGAAATAAAGAGTTTCTCACAAACAAGGTCTAAATCATGTTTGATGCACTATGTATTTTCAATTTTTGCTGTACTGTTTAAACTCGATGATAGAAACATTGTTGACACTTTTCAGCAAGTTGCAATCATGTAATACAGAAATAAACAGTTTTTCAAAAACAAGGTCTAAGTCATGTTTGAGTCACTCTCTAAGTACCATTTTGCTGTACTGTTTAAACTCAATGAAAGGAACATTGTTGACACTTTTCAGCAAGTTGCAATCATGAAATACAGAAATAAACAGTTTTTCACAAACAAGGTCTAAGTCATGTAAGTACAATTTTGCTGTACAGCTTAATCAGGATGATAGAAACACTGTTGGACACTTTTCAGCAAGTTGTAATACAGAAATAAACAGTTTTTCAAAAAACAAGGTCTAAGTCATGTTTGAGTCACTCTGTAAGAACCATTTTGCTGTACTGTTTAAGCTCGATGAAAGGAACATTGTTGACACTTTTCAGCAAGTTGCAATCATGAAATACAGAAATAAACAGTTTTTCACAAACAAGGTCTAAGTCATGTAAGTACAATTTTGCTGTACAGCTTAATCAGGATGATAGAAACACTGTTGACACTTTTCAGCAAGTTGTAATACAGAAATAAACAGTTTTTCAAAAACAAGGTCTAAGTCATGTTTGAGTCACTCTGTAAGAACCATTTTGCTGTACTGTTTAAACTCAATGAAAGGAACATTGTTGACAATTTTCAGCAAGTTGCAATCATGAAATACAGAAATAAAGAGTTTCTAACAAACAAGGTCTAAATCATGTTTGATGCACTATGTATTTTCAATTTTGCTGTACTGTTTTAAACTCGATGATAAACATTGTTGACACTTTTCAGCAAGTTGCAATCATGTAATACAGAAATAAACAGTTTTTTCACAAACAAGGTCTAAATCATGTTTGATGCACTCTGATAGTCCATTTCTGCTGTACTGTTAATCAGGATGATAGGAACACTGTTGACACTTTTCAGCAAGTTGCAATCATGTAATACAGAAATGAACAGTTTTTCACAAACAAGGTCTAAGTCATGTTTGAGTCACTCTCTAAGTACCATTTTGCTGTACTGTTTAAACTCAATGAAAGGAACATTGTTGACACTTTTCAGCAAGTTGCAATCATGAAATACAGAAATAAACAGTTTTTTCACAAACAAGGTCTAAATAATGTTTGATGCACTCTGTAAGTACCATTTTGCTGTACTGTTTAAACTCATTGAAAGGAACATTGACACTTTTCTGCAAGTTGCAATCATGTAATACAGAAATAAACAGTTTTTCACAAACAAGGTCTAAGTCATGTAAGTACAATTTTGCTGTACAGCTTAATCAGGATGATAGAAACACTGTTGACACTTTTCAGCAAGTTGTAATACAGAAATAAACAGTTTTTCAAAAAACAAGGTCTAAGTCATGTTTGAGTCACTCTGTAAGAACCATTTTGCTGTACTGTTTAAGCTCGATGAAAGGAACATTGTTGACACTTTTCAGCAAGTTGCAATCATGAAATACAGAAATAAACAGTTTTTCAAAAACAAGGTCTAATTCATGTGACTCTAAGTACCATTTTGCTGTACAGCTTAAACTCAATGAAAGAAACATTGTTGACAATTTTCAGCAAGTTGCAATCATAAATACAGAAATAAACAGTTTTTCACAAACAAGGTCTAAATCATGTTTGATTCACTCTGTAAGTACCATTTTTGCTGAACTGTTTAAACTCGATGAAAGGAACATTGTTGACACTTTTCAGCAAGTTGCAATCATGTAATACAGAAATAAACAGTTTTTCACAAACAAGGTCTAAGCCATGTTTGAGTCACTCTGTAAGTACCATTTTTGCTGTACTGTTTAAGCTCGATGAAAGGAACATTGTTGACACTTTTCAGCAAGTTGCAATCATGTAATACAGAAATAAAGTTTTTTAAAAACAAGGTGTAAGTCATGTTTGATTCACTCTGTAGGTACCATTTTTGCTGTACTGCTTAACTCGAAGAAAGAAACATTGTTGACACTTTTCAGCAAGTTGCAATCATGTAATACAGAAATAAACAGTTTTTCAAAAACAAGGTCTAAGTCATGTTTGAGTCACTCTGTAAGTACCATTTTGCTGTACTGTTTAAACTCGATGAAAGGAACATTGTTGACACTTTTCAGCAAGTTGCAATCATGAAATACAGAAATAAACAGTTTTTCACAAACAAGGTCTAAGTCATGTAAGTACAATTTTGCTGTACTGCTTAAGCTCGATGATAGAAACACTGTTGACACTTTTCACCAAGTTGTAATACAGAAATAAACAGTTTTTCACAAACAAGGTCTAAGTAATGTTTGATTCACTCTGTAAGTACCATTTTGCTGTACTGTTTAAGCTCGATGAAAGGAACATTGTTGACACTTTTCAGCAAGTTGCAATCATGAAATACAGAAATAAACAGTTTTTCAAAAACAAGGTCTAAAGTCATGTTTGAGTCACTCTCTAAGTACCATTTTTGCTGTACTGTTTAAACTCGATGAAAGGAACATTGTTGACAATTTTCAGCAAGTTGCAATCATGAAATACAGAAATAAGAGTTTCTCACAAACAAGGTCTAAATCATGTTTGATACTATGTATTCAATTTTGCTGTACTGTTTAAACTCGATGATAGAAACATTGTTGACACTTTTCGCAAGTTGCATGTAATACAGAAATAAACAGTTTTTCACAAACAAGGTCTAAATCATGTTTGTCACTCTGATAGTACATTTTTGCTGTACTGCTTAATCAGGATGATAGGAACACTGTTGACACTTTTCAGCAAGTTGCAATCATGTAATACAGAAATAAACAGTTTTTCACAAACAAGGTCTAAGTCATGTTTGAGTCACTCTGTAAGTACCATTTTGCTGTACTGTTTAAACTCGATGAAAGGAACATTGTTGACACTTTTCAGCAAGTTGCAATCATGAAATACAGAAATAAACAGTTTTTTCACAAACAAGGTCTAAGTCATGTAAGTACAATTTTGCTGTACAGCTTAATCAGGATGATAGAAACACTGTTGACACTTTTCAGCAAGTTGTAATACAGAAATAAACAGTTTTTTCAAAAACAAGGTCTAAAGTCATGTTTGAGTCACTCTGTAAGTTCCATTTTGCTGTACTGTTTAAACTCGTGAAAGGAACATTGTTGACACTTTTCAGCAAGTTGCAATCATGAAATACAAGAAATAAACAGTTTTTCACAAACAAGGTCTAAGTCATGTTTGATCACTCTGTAAGTACCATTTTGCTGTACTGTTTAAACTCGATGAAAGGAACATTGTTGACACTTTTCAGCAAGTTGCAATCATGAAATACAGAAATAAACAGTTTTTCAAAAACAAGGTCTAAGTCATGTTTGAGTCACTCTCTAATTACCATTTTTGCTGTACTGTTTAAACTCGGATGTAGGAACATTGTTGACACTTTTCAGCAAGTTGCAATCATGTAATACAGAAATAAACAGTTTTTTCAAAAACAAGGTCTAAGTCATGTTTGAGTCACTCTCTAAGTACCATTTTGCTGTACTGTTTAAACTCAATGAAGGAACATTGTTGACACTTTTCAGCAAGTTGCAATCATGAAATACAGAAATAAACAGTTTTTCACAAACAAGGTCTAAGTCATGTAAGTACAATTTTGCTGTACAGCTTAATCAGGATGATAGAAACACTGTTGACACTTTTCAGCAAGTTGTAATACAGAATAAACAGTTTTTCAAAAACAAGGTCTAAGTCATGTTTGAGTCACTCTGTAAGAACCATTTTGCTGTACTGTTTAAGCTCGATGAAAGGAACATTGTTGACACTTTTCAGCAAGTTGCAATCATGAAATACAGAATAAACAGTTTTTCACAAACAAGGTCTAAGTCATGTTTGAGTCACTCTCTAAGTACCATTTTGCTGTACTGTTTAAACTCGATGAAAGGAACATTGTTGACAATTTTCAGCAAGTTGCAATCATGAAATACAGAAATAAAAGTTTCTCACAAACAAGGTCTAAATCATGTTTGATGCACTCTGTATTTTCAATTTTTGCTGTACTGTTTAAACTCGATGATAGAAACATTGTTGACACTTTTCAGCAAGTTGCAATCATGTAATACAGAAATAAACAGTTTTTCACAAACAAGGTCTAAATCATGTTTGATGCACTCTGAAGTCCATTTCTCCTTGTACTGCTTAATCAGGATGATAGAAACACTGTTGACACTTTTCAGCAAGTTGCAATCATGTAATACAGAAATGAACAGTTTTTCACAAACAAGGTCTAAGTCATGTTTGAGTCACTCTCTAAGTACCATTTTGCTGTACTGTTTAAACTCAATGAAAGGAACATTGTTGACACTTTTCAGCAAGTTGCAATCATGAAATACAGAAATAACAGTTTTTCACAAACAAGGTCTAAATTGTTTGCATGTAAGTACCATTTTGCTGTACTGCTTAACTCAGTGATAGAACACTGTTGACACTTTTCAGCAAGTTGTAATACAGAAATAAACAGTTTTTCACAAACAAGGTCTAAGTCATGTAGTCACTTAACCTTGCTGTACAGCTTAACTCAGGATGATAGAAACATTGTTGACACTTTTCAGCAAGTTGCATTAAATACAGAAAAAACAGTTTTTCAAAACAAGGTCTAAGTCATGTTTGAGTCACTCTCTAAGAACCATTTTTGCTGTACTGTTTAAGCTCGATGAAAGGAACATTGTTGACACTTTTCAGCAAGTTGCAATCATGAATTTACAGAAATAAACAGTTTTCTCACAAACAAGGTCTAAGTCATGCTTAAGTATCAATTTTGCTGTACAGCTTAATCAGGATGATAGAAACACTGTTGACACTTTTCAGCAAGTTGTAATACAGAAATAAACAGTTTTTCAAAACAAGGTCTAAGTCATGTTTGAGTCACTCTGTAAGAACCATTTTGCTGTACTGTTTAAGCTCGATGAAAGGAACACTGTTGACACTTTTCAGCAAGTTGCAATCATGAAATACAGAAAAAACAATTTTTCACAAACAAGGTCTAAATCATGTTTGATGCACTCTGCTAAGTTCCATTTTTGCTGTACTGTTTTAAACTCGATGAAAGGAACATTGTTGACACTTTTCAGCAAGATGCAATCATGTAATACAGAAATAAACAGTTTTTCAAAAACAAGGTCTAAGTCATGTTTGAGTCACTTTAAGTACCATTTTTGCTGTACTGTTTAAACTCGATGATAGAAACATTGTTGACACTTTTCAGCAAGTTGCAATCATGTAATACAGAAATAAACAGTTTTTCAAAAACAAGGTCTAAGTCATGTTTGATCACTCTCTAAGTACCATTTTGCTGTACTGTTTAAACTCAATGAAAGGAACATTGTTGACACTTTTCAGCAAGTTGCAATCATGAAATACAGAAATAAACAGTTTTTCACAAACAAGGTCTAAGTCATGTAGTACAATTTTGCTGTACAGCTTAATCAGGATGATAGAAACACTGTTGACACTTTTCAGCAAGTTGTAATACAGAAATAAACAGTTTTTCAAAAACAAGGTCTAAGTCATGTTTGAGTCACTCTGTAAGAACCATTTTGCTGTACTGTTTAAGCTCGATGAAAGGAACATTGTTGACACTTTTCAGCAAGTTGCAATCATGAAATACAGAAATAAACAGTTTTTCAAAAACAAGGTCTAAGTCATGTTTGAGTCACTCTCTAAGTACCATTTTGCTGTACTTAAACTCAATGAAGGAACATTGTTGACAATTTTCAGCAAGTTGCAATCATGAAATACAGAAATAAAGAGTTTCTCACAAACAAAGGTCTAAATCATGTTTGATGCACTATGTATTTTCAATTTTTGCTGTACTGTTTAAACTCGATGATAGAAACATTGTTGACACTTTTCAGCAAGTTGCAATCATGTAATACAGAAATAAACAGTTTTTCACAAACAAGGTCTAAATCATGTTTGATGCACTCTGATAGTTCCATTTCTGCTGTACTGCTTAACTCAGGATGATAGGAACACTGTTGACACTTTTCAGCAAGTTGCAATCATGTAATACAGAAATGAACAGTTTTTCACAAACAAGGTCTAAGTCATGTTTGAGTCACTCTCTAAGTACCATTTTGCTGTACTGTTTAAACTCAATGAAAGGAACATTGTTGACACTTTTCAGCAAGTTGCAATCATGAAATACAGAAATAAACAGTTTTTCACAAACAAGGTCTAAGTCATGTCTAAGTATTTCAATTTTTGCTGTACAGCTTAACTCAGGATGATAGAAACACTGTTGACACTTTTCAGCAAGTTGTAATACAAGAAATAAACAGTTTTTTTCAAAAACAAGGTCTAAGTCATGTTTGATTCACTCTGTAAGTACCATTTTTGCTGTACTGTTTAAACTCGATGAAAGGAACATTGTTGACACTTTTCAGCAAGATGCAATCATGAAATACAGAAATAAACAGTTTTTCACAAACAAGGTCTAAGTCATGTTGAGTCACTCTTTAAGTACCATTTTTGCTGTACTGTTTAAACTCAGATGATAGAAACACTGTTGACACTTTTTCAGCAAGTTGCAATCATGTTACAGAAATAAACAGTTTTTCAAAAACAAGGTCTAAGTCATGTTTGAGTCACTCTGTAAGTACCATTTTGCTGTACTGTTTAAACTCGATGAAAGGAACATTGTTGACACTTTTCAGCAAGTTGCAATCATGAAATACAGAAATAAACAGTTTTTCACAAACAAGGTCTAAGTCATGTAAGTACAATTTTGCTGTACAGCTTAATCAGGATGATAGAAACACTGTTGACACTTTTCAGCAAGTTGTAATACAGAAATAAACAGTTTTTTCAAAAAACAAGGTCTAAGTCATGTTTGAGTCACTCTGTAAGAACCATTTTGCTGTACTGTTTAAACTCAATGAAAGGAACATTGTTGACACTTTTCAGCAAGTTGCAATCATGAAATACAGAAATAAAGAGTTTCTCACAAACAAGGTCTAAATCATGTTTGATGCACTATGTATTTTCAATTTTTGCTGTACTGTTTAAACTCGATGATAGAAACATTGTTGACACTTTTCCGCAAGTTGCAATCATGTAATACAGAAATAAACAGTTTTTCACAAACAAGGTCTAAATCATGTTTGATGCACTCTGATAGTCCATTTCTGCTGTACTGCTTAATCAGGATGATAGGAACACTGTTGACACTTTTCAGCAAGTTGCAATCATGTAATACAGAAATGAACAGTTTTTCACAAACAAGGTCTAAGTCATGTTTGAGTCACTCTCTAAGTACCATTTTGCTGTACTGTTTAAACTCAATGAAAGGAACATTGTTGACACTTTTCAGCAAGTTGCAATCATGAAATACAGAAATAAACAGTTTTTCACAAACAAGGTCTAAATAATGTTTGATGCACTCTGTAAGTACCATTTTGCTGTACTGTTTAAACTCATTGAAAGGAACATTGACACTTTTCTGCAAGTTGCAATCATGTAATACAGAAATAAACAGTTTTTCACAAACAAGGTCTAAGTCATGTGACAATTTTGCTGTACAGCTTAATCAGGATGATAAACACTGTTGACACTTTTCAGCGTTGTAATACAGAAATAAACAGTTTTTCAAAAACAAGGTCTAAGTCATGTTTGAGTCACTCTGTAAGAAACCATTTTGCTGTACTGTTTAAGCTCGATGAAAGGAACATTGTTGACACTTTTCAGCAAGTTGCAATCATGAAATACAGAAATAAACAGTTTTTCACAAACAAGGTCTAAGTCATGTAAGTACAATTTTGCTGTACAGCTTAATCAGGATGATAGAAACACTGTTGACACTTTTCAGCAAGTTGTAATACAGAAATAAACAGTTTTTCAAAAACAAGGTCTAAGTCATGTTTGAGTCACTCTGTAAGAACCATTTTGCTGTACTGTTTAAAGCTCGATGAAAGGAACATTGTTGACACTTTTCAGCAAGTTGCAATCATGAAATACAGAAAAAACAGTTTTTTCACAAACAAGGTCTAAGTCATGTTTGACTCTGTAAGTACAATTTTTGCTGTACTGTTTAAGCTCGATGATAGAAACACTGTTGACACTTTTCAGCAAGTCAATCTGTAATACAGAAAAAACAGTTTTTCAAAAACAAGGTCTAAGTCATGTTACAGTACCATTTTGCTGAACTGTTTAAACTCGATGAAAGGAACATTGTTGACACTTTTCAGCAAGTTGCAATCATGTAATACAGAAATGAACAGTTTTTGAAAAACAAGGTCTAAGTCATGTTTGAGTCACTCTGTAAGTACCATTTTGCTGTACTGTTTAAGCTCGATGAAAGGAACATTGTTGACACTTTTCAGCAAGTTGCAATCATGAAATACAGAAATAAACGTTTTTCACAAACAAGGTGTATATCATGTTTGATGCACTCTGTAGGTACCATTTTTGCTGTACTGCTTAAACTCCAAGAAAGGAACACTGTTGACACTTTTCAGCAAGTTGCAATCATGTAATACAGAAATGAACAGTTTTTCAAAAACAAGGTCTAAGTCATGTTTGAGTCACTCTGTAAGTACCATTTTGCTGTACTGTTTAAACTCGATGAAAGAAACATTGTTGACACTTTTCAGCAAGTTGCAATCATGTAATACAGAAATAAACAGTTTTTCAAAAACAAGGTCTAAGTCATGTTTGATTCACTCTTAAGTACCATTTTGCTGTACTGTTTAAACTCGATGATAGGAACATTGTTGACACTTTTCGCAAGTTGCAATCATGTAATACAGAAATAAACAATTTTTCACAAACAAGGTCTAAGTCATGTTTGATGCACTCTGTAAGTTCCATTTTGCTGTACTGTTTAAACTCGATGAAAGGAACATTGTTGACACTTTTCAGCAAGTTGCAATCAAGAAATACAGAAATAAACAGTTTTTTCACAAACAAGGTCTAAGTCATGTTTGAGTCACTCTCTAAGTACCATTTTCTGTACTGTTTTAAACTCAATGAAAGGAACATTGTTGACAATTTTCAGCAAGTTGCAATCATGAAATACAGAAATAAAGAGTTTCTCACAAACAAGGTCTAAATCATGTTTGATGCACTCTGATAGTCCATTTCTGCTGTACTGTTTAACTCAGGATGATAGGAACACTGTTGACACTTTTCAGCAAGTTGCAATCATGTAATACAGAAATGAACAGTTTTTCACAAACAAGGTCTAAGTCATGTTTGATGCACTCTGTAAGTACCATTTTTGCTGTACTGTTTAAACTCGATGAAAGGAACATTGTTGACACTTTTCAGCAAGTTGCAATCATGTAATACAGAAATAAACAGTTTTTCAAAAACAAGGTCTAAGTCATGTTTGAGTCACTCTCTAAGTACCATTTTGCTGTACTGTTTAAACTCAATGAAAGGAACATTGTTGACACTTTTCAGCAAGTTGCAATCATGAAATACAGAAATAAACAGTTTTTCACAAACAAGGTCTAAGTCATGTAAGTACAATTTTGCTGTACAGCTTAATCAGGATGATAGAAACACTGTTGACACTTTTCAGCAAGTTGTAATACAGAAATAAACAGTTTTTCAAAAACAAGGTCTAAGTCATGTTTGAGTCACTCTGTAAGAACCATTTTGCTGTACTGTTTAAGCTCGATGAAAGGAACATTGTTGACACTTTTCAGCAAGTTGCAATCATGAAATACAGAAAAAAATTTTTTTTCACAAACAAGGTCTAAATCATGTTTGATGCACTCTGTAAGTTCCATTTTTGCTGTACTGTTTAAACTCGATGAAAGGAACATTGTTGACACTTTTCAGCAAGTTGCAATCATGAAATACAGAAATAAACGGTTTTTTCAAAAACAAGGTCTAAGTCTGTTTGAGTCACTCTCTAAGTACCATTTTGCTGTACTGTTTAAACTCGATGATAGAAACATTGTTGACACTTTTCAGCAAGTTGCAATCATGTAATACAGAAATAAACAGTTTTTTTTTTTTTTTCAAAAACAAGGTCTAAGTCATGTTTGAGTCACTCTCTAAGTACCATTTTGCTGTACTGTTTAAACTCAATGAAAGGAACATTGTTGACACTTTTCAGCAAGTTGCAATCATGAAATACAGAAATAAACAGTTTTTCACAAACAAGGTCTAAGTCATGTTCTAAGTACAATTTTGCTGTACAGCTTAATCAGGATGATAGAAACACTGTTGACACTTTTCAGCAAGTTGTAATACAGAAATAAACAGTTTTTCAAAAACAAAGGTCTAAGTCATGTTTGAGTCACCTGTAAGAACCATTTTGCTGTACTGTTTAAGCTCGATGAAAGGAACATTGTTGACACTTTTCAGCAAGTTGCAATCATGAAATACAGAAAAAACAGTTTTTCACAAACAAGGTCTAAGCATTAAGTACAATCTGCTGTACGTTAATCAGGATGATAGAAACACTGTTGACACTTTTCAGCAAGTTGTACAGAAATAAAAGTTTTTCAAAAACAAGGTCTAAGTCATGTTTGAGTCACTCTGTAAGAACCATTTTGCTGTACTGTTTAAACTCAATGAAAGGAACATTGTTGACAATTTTCAGCAAGTTGCAATCATGAAATACAGAAATAAAGAGTTTCTAACAAACAAGGTCTAAATCATGTTTGATGCACTATGTATTTTCAATTTTTGCTGTACTGTTTAAACTCGATGATAGAAACATTGTTGACACTTTTCAGCAAGTTGCAATCATGTAATACAGAAATAAACAGTTTTTTACAAACAAGGTCTAAATCATGTTTGATGCACTCTGATAGTCCATTTCTGCTGTACTGCTTAATCAGGATGATAGGAACACTGTTGACACTTTTCAGCAAGTTGCAATCATGTAATACAGAAATGAACAGTTTTTTCACAAACAAGGTCTAAGTCATGTTTGAGTCACTCTCTAAGTACCATTTCTGTACTGTTTAAACTCAATGAAAGGAACATTGTTGACACTTTTCAGCAAGTTGCAATCATGAAATACAGAAATAAACAGTTTTTTCACAAACAAGGTCTAAATAATGTTTGATGCACTCTGTAAGTACCATTTTGCTGTACTGTTTAAACTCATTGAAAGGAACATTGACACTTTTCTGCAAGTTGCAATCATGTAATACAGAAATAAACAGTTTTTCACAAACAAGGTCTAAGTCATGTAAGTACAATTTTGCTGTACAGCTTAATCAGGATGATAGAAACACTGTTGACACTTTTCAGCAAGTTGTAATACAGAAATAAACAGTTTTTCAAAAACAAGGTCTAAGTCATGTTTGAGTCACTCTGTAAAGAACCATTTTTGCTGTACTGTTTTTGCTCGATGAAAGGAACATTGTTGACACTTTTCAGCAAGTTGCAATCATGAAATACAGAAATAAACAGTTTTTCACAAACAAGGTCTAAGTCATGTTAAGTACAATTTTTGCTGTACAGCTTAATCAGGATGATAGGAAACACTGTTGACACTTTTCAGCAAGTTGTAATCAGAAATAAACAGTTTTTCAAAAACAAGGTCTAAGTCATGTTTGAGTCACTCTGTAAGAACCATTTTGCTGTACTGTTTAAGCTCGATGAAAGGAACATTGTTGACACTTTTCAGCAAGTTGCAATCATGAAATACAGAAATAAACAGTTTTTCTCAAAAACAAGGTCTAAGTCATGTAAGTACAATTTTGCTGTACTGTTTAAGCTCGATGATAGAAACACTGTTGACACTTTTCAGCAAGTTGTAATACAGAAAAAAACAGTTTTTCAAAAACAAGGTCTAAGTCATGTAAGTACCATTTTTGCTGAACTGTTTAAACTCGATGAAAGGAACATTGTTGACACTTTTCAGCAAGTTGCAATCATGTAATACAGAAATGAACAGTTTTTGAAAAACAAGGTCTAAGCCATGTTTGAGTCCACTCTGTAAGTACCATTTTGCTGTACTGTTTAAGCTCGATGAAAGGGAACATTGTTGACACTTTTCAGCAAGTTGCAATCATGAAATATAGAAATAAAGTTTTCACAAACAAGGTGTATATCATGTTTGATGCACTCTGTAGGTACCATTTTTTGCTGTACTGTTTAATCCAAGAAAGGAACACTGTTGACACTTTTCAGCAAGTTGCAATCATGTAATACAGAAATGAACAGTTTTTCAAAACAAGGTCTAAGTCATGTTTGAGTCACTCTGTAGGTACCATTTTGCTGTACTGTTTAAACTCGATGATAGAAACATTGTTGACACTTTTCTGCAAGTTGCAATCATGTAATACAGAAAAAACAATTTTTCACAAACAAGGTCTAAATCATGTTTGATGCACTCTGTAAGTTCCATTTTTGCTGTACTGTTTTAAACTCGATGAAAGGAACATTGTTGACACTTTTTCAGCAAGTTGCAATCAAGAAATACAGAAATAAACAGTTTTTCAAAAACAAGGTCTAAGTCATGTTTGAGTCACTCTCTATAAGTACCATTTGGCTGTACTGTTTAAACTCGATGAAAGGAATATTGTTGACACTTTTCAGCAAGTTGCAATCATGTAATACAGAAATAAACAGTTTTTCAAAAACAAGGTCTAAGTCATGTTTGAGTCACTCTCTAAGTACCATTTTGCTGTACTGTTTAAACTCAATGAAAGGAACACTGTTGACACTTTTCAGCAAGTTGCAATCATGAAATACAGAAATAAACAGTTTTTCACAAACAAGGTCTAAGTCATGTAAGTACAATTTTGCTGTACAGCTTACTCAGGATGATAGAAACACTGTTGACACTTTTCAGCAAGTTGTAATACAGAAATAAACAGTTTTTCAAAAACAAGGTCTAAGTCATGTTTGAGTCACTCTGTAAGAACCATTTTGCTGTACTGTTTAAGCTCGATGAAAGGAACATTGTTGACACTTTTCAGCAAGTTGCAATCATGAAATACAGAAAAAAACAATTTTTCACAAACAAGGTCTAAATCATGTTTGGCACCAAGTTCCATTTTTGCTGTACTGTTTAAACTCGGATGATAGAAACACTGTTGACACTTTTCAGCAAGTTGACTAAATACAGAAATAAACAGTTTTTCAAAAACAAGGTCTAAGTCATGTTTGAGTCACTCTCTATAAGTACCATTTTGCTGTACTGTTTAAACTCAATGAAAGGAACATTGTTGACAATTTTCAGCAAGTTGCAATCATGAAATACAGAAATAAAGAGTTTCTCACAAACAAGGTCTAAATCATGTTTGATGCACTATGTATTTCTCAATTTTTGCTGTACTGTTTAAACTCGATGATAGAAACATTGTTGACACTTTTCAGCAAGTTGCAATCATGTAATACAGAAATAAACAGTTTTTCACAAACAAGGTCTAAATCATGTTTGATGCACTCTGATAGTCCATTTCTGCTGTACTGCTTAATCAGGATGATAGGAACACTGTTGACACTTTTCAGCAAGTTGCAATCATGTAATACAGAAATGAACAGTTTTTCACAAACAAGGTCTAAGTCATGTTTGAGTCACTCTCTAAGTACCATTTTGCTGTACTGTTTAAACTCAATGAAAGGAACATTGTTGACGACTTTTCAGCAAGTTGCAATCATGTAATACAGAAATAAACAGTTTTTCACAAACAAGGTCTAAGTCATGTAAGTACAATTTTGCTGTACAGCTTAATCAGGATGATAGAAACACTGTTGACACTTTTTTCAAAGTTGTAAAGAAATAAACAGTTTTTCAAAAACAAGGTCTAAGTCATGTTTGAGTCACTCTGTAAGAACCATTTTGCTGTACTGTTTAAGCTCGATGAAAGGAACATTGTTGACACTTTTCAGCAAGTTGCAATCATGGAAATACAGAAATAAACAGTTTTTCACAAACAAGGTCTAAGTCATGTAAGTACAATTTTGCTGTACTGCTTAAGCTCAATGATAGAAACACTGTTGACACTTTTCAGCAAGTTGTAATCAGAAATAAACAGTTTTTTCACAAACAAGGTCTAAATAATGTTTGATGCACTCTGTAAGTACCATTTTGCTGAACTGTTTAAACTCGATGAAAGGAACATTGTTGACACTTTTCAGCAAGTTGCAATCATGTAATACAGAAATAAACAGTTTTTCACAAACAAGGTCTAATAATGTTTGATGCACTCTGTAAGTACCATTTTTGCTGAACTGTTTAAACTCGATGAAAGGAACATTGTTGACACTTTTCAGCAAGTTGCAATCATGTAATACAGAAATAAACAGTTTTTGAAAAACAAGGTCTAAGCCATGTTTGAGTCACTCTGTAAGTACCATTTTGCTGTACTGTTTAAGCTCGATGAAAGGAACATTGTTGACACTTTTCAGCAAGTTGCAATCATGAAATATAGAAATAAAGTTTTTCACCAACAAGGTGTAAATCATGTTTGATGCACTCTGTAGGTACCATTTTTGCTGTACTGCTTAATCCAAGAAAGGAACACTGTTGACACTTTTCAGCAAGCAATCGTTAATACAGAAATGAACAGTTTTTCAAAAACAAGGTCTAAGTCATGTTTGAGTCACTCTGTAAGTACCATTTTGCTGTACTGTTCTAAGCTCGATGAAAGGAACATTGCTGACACTTTTCAGCAAGTTGCAATCATGAAATACAGAGAATTTTTTTCACAAACAAGGTCAAATCATGTTTGATGCACTCTGTAAGTTCCAGTTTTTGCTGTACTGTTTAAACTCGATGAAAGGAACATTGTTGACACTTTCGGCAAGTTGCAATCATGTAATACAGAAATAAACAGTTTTTCAAAAACAAGGTCTAAGTCATGTTTGAGTCACTCTCTAAGTACCATTTTGCTGTACTGTTTAAGCTCGATGAAAGGAACATTGTTGACACTTTCAGCAAGTTGCAATCATGTAATACAGAAATAAACAGTTTTTCACAAACAAGGTCTAAGTCATGTCTAAGTACAATTTTGCTGTACTGCTTAAACTCAGGATGATAGAAACACTGTTGACACTTTTCAGCAAGTTGTAATACAGAAATAAACAGTTTTTCACAAACAAGGTCTAAATAATGTTTGATGCACTCTGTAGTACTATTTTTGCTGTACTGTTTAAACTCGATGAAAGGAACATTGTTGACACTTTTCAGCAAGTTGCAATCATGTAATACAGAAATAAACAGTTTTTCAAAAACAAGGTCTAAGCCATGTTTGAGTCACTCTGTAAGTACCATTTTTGCTGTACTGTTTAAGCTCGATGAAAGGAACATTGTTGACACTTTTCAGCAAGTTGCAATCATGAAATACAGAAAAAAACAGTTTTTTCAAAACAAGGTCTAAGTCATGTAAGTACAATTTTTGCTGTACTGTTTAAGCCTCTGATGATAGAAACACTGTTGACACTTTTCAGCAAGTTGTAATCATGTAATACAGAAATAAACAGTTTTTGCCAAAAACAAGGTCTAAGCCATGTTTGAGTCACTCTGTAAGTACCATTTTTGCTGTACTGTTTAAGCTCGATGAAAGGAACATTGTTGACACTTTTCAGCAAGTTGCAATCATGAAATACAGAAAAAACAGTTTTTCACAAACAAGGTCTAAATCATGTAAGTACTATAATTTTGCTGTACTGCTTAATCAGAATGATAGAAACACTGTTGACACTTTTCAGCAAGTTGTAATAAAGAAATAAACAGTTTTTCACAAACAAGGTCTAAATCATGTTTGATGCACTCTGTAAGTACAATTTTGCTGTACTGTTTAAACTCGATGAAAGGGAACATTGTTGACACTTTTCAGCAAGTTGCAATCATGAAATACAGAAATAACAGTTTTTCACAAACAAGGTCTAAATCATGTTTGATGCACTCTGATAGTCCATTTCTGCTGTACTGCTTAATCAGGATGATAGGAACACTGTTGACACTTTTCAGCAAGTTGCAATCATGTAATACAGAAATAAACAGTTTTTCAAAAAACAAGGTCTAAGTCATGTTTGAGTCACTCTAGTACCATTTTGCTGTACTGTTTAAGCTCGATGAAAGGAACATTGTTGACACTTTTCAGCAAGTTGCAATCATGAAATACAGAAAAAACAGTTTTTCACAAACAAGGTCTAAGTCATGTAAGTACCATTTTGCTGTACTGTTTAAGCTCGAAGTGATAGAAACACTGTTGACACTTTTCAGCAAGTTGCCCATAAATACAGAAATAAACAGTTTTTCACAAACAAGGGTCTAAATAATGTTTGATGCACTCTGTAAGTACCATTTTTGCTGAACTGTTTAAACTCGATGAAAGGAACATTGTTGACACTTTTCAAGGCAAGTTGCAATCATGTAATACAGAAATACAGTTTTTCAAAAACAAGGTCTAAGCCATGTTTGAGTCATGTAAGTACCATTTTGCTGTACTGTTTAAGCTCGATGATAGAAACACTGTTGACACTTTTCAGCAAGTTGTAATACAGAAATAAACAGTTTTTCACAAACAAGGTCTAAATAATGTTTGATGCACTCTGTAAGTACCATTTTTGCTGAACTGTTTAAACTCGATGAAAGGAACATTGTTGACACTTTTCAGCAAGTTGCAATCATGTAATACAGAAATAAACAGTTTTTCAAAAACAAGGTCTAAGCCAATGTTTGAGTCACTCTGTAAGTACCATTTTTGCTGTACTGTTTAAGCTCGATGAAAGGAACATTGTTGACGAAGTTGCAATCATGAAATACAAAAAAAACAGTTTTTCACAAACAAGGTCTAAGTCATTAAGTACAATTTTGCTGTACTGCTTAATAAGGATGTAGAAACACTGTTGACACTTTTCAGCAAGTTGTAATACAGAAATAAACAGTTTTTCACAAACAAGGTCTAAATAATGTTTGATGCACTCTGTAAGTACTATTTTTGCTGTACTGTTTAAACTCGATGAAAGGAACATTGTTGACACTTTTCAGCAAGTTGCAATCATGAAATACAGAAATAACAGTTTTTCACAAACAAGGTCTGAATCATGTTTGATGCACTCTGATAGTACCATTTCGCTGTACTGCTTAATCAGGATGATAGGAACACTGTTGACACTTTTCAGCAAGTTGCAATCATGTAATACAGAAATAAACAGTTTTTCAAAAACAAGGTCTAAGTCATGTTTGAGTCACTCTGTAAGTACCATTTTGCTGTACTGTTTAAGCTCGATGAAAGGAACATTGTTGACACTTTTCAGCAAGTTGCAATCATGAAATACAGAAAAAAACCGTTTTTCACAAACAAGGTCTAAGTCATGTAAGTACAATTTTGCTGTACTGCTTAATCAGAATGATAGAAACACTGTTGACACTTTTCAGCAAGTTGTAATACAGAAATAAACAGTTTTTCACAAACAAGGTCTAAATAATGTTTGATGCACTCTGTAAGTACTATTATTGCTGTACTGTTTAAACTGATGAAAGGAACATTGTTGACACTTTTCAGCAAGTTGCAATCATGAAATACAGAAAAACAGTTTTTCACAAACAAGGTCTAAATCATGTTTGATGCACTCTGATAGTCCATTTCTGCTGTACTGCTTAATCAGGATGATAGGAACACTGTTGACACTTTTCAGCAAGTTGCAATCATGTAATACAGAAATAAACAGTTTTTTCAAAAACAAGGTCTAAGCCATGTTTGAGTCACTCTGTAAGTACCATTTTGCTGTACTGTTTAAGCTCGATGAAAGGAACATTGTTGACACTTTTCAGCAAGTTGCAATCATGAAATACAGAAAAAAACAGTTTTTCACAAACAAGGTCTAAGTCATGTAAGTACAATTTTGCTGTACTGTTTAAGCTCGATGATAGAAACACTGTTGACACTTTTCAGCAAGTTGTAATACAGAAATAAACAGTTTTTCACAAACAAGGTCTAAATAATGTTTGATGCACTCTGTAAGTACCATTATTGCTGAACTGTTTAAACCTCGATGAAAGGAACATTGTTGACACTTTTCAGCAAGTTGCAATCATGTAATACAGAAATAAACAGTTTTTCAAAAACAAGGTCTAAGCCATGTTTGAGTCACTCTGTAAGTACCATTTTTGCTGTACTGTTTAAGCTCGATGAAAGGAACATTGTTGACACTTTTCAGCAAGTTGCAATCATGAAATACAGAAAAAAAACAGTTTTTCACAAACAAGGTCTAAGTCATGTAAGTACAATTTTGCTGTACTGCTTAATAAGGATGATAGAAACACTGTTGACACTTTTCAGCAAGTTGTAATACAGAAATAAACAGTTTTTCACAAACAAGGTCTAAATAATGTTTGATGCACTCTGTAAGTACTATTTTTGCTGTACTGTTTAAACTCGATGAAAGGAACATTGTTGACACTTTTTCAGCAAGTTGCAATCATGTAATACAGAAATAAACAGTTTTTCAAAAACAAGGTCTAAGTCATGTTTGAGTCACTCTGTATGTACCATTTTGCTGTACTGTTTAAGCTCGATAAAAGGAACATTGTTGACACTTTTCAGCAAGTTGCAATCATGTGAAATACAGAAAAAAACAGTTTTTCACAAACAAGGTCTAAGTCATGTAAGTACAATTTTGCTGTACTGCTTAATCAGAATGATAGAAACACTGTTGACACTTTTCAGCAAGTTGTAATACAGAAATAAACAGTTTTTCACAAACAAGGTCTAAATAATGTTTGATGCACTCTGTAAGTACTATTTTTGCTGTACTGTTTAAACTCTCGATGAAAGGAACATTGTTGACACTTTTCAGCAAGTTGCAATCATGAAATACAGAAAAAAACAGTTTTTCACAAACAAGGTCTAAATCATGTTTGATGCACTCTGATAGTCCATTTCTGCTGTACTGCTTAATCAGGATGATAGGAACACTGTTGACACTTTTCAGCAAGTTGCAATCATGTAATACAGAAATAAAAAGTTTTTCAAAAACAAGGTCTAAGCCATGTTTGAGTCACTCTGTAAGTACCATTTTGCTGTACTGTTTAAGCTCTGATGAAAGGAACATTGTTGACACTTTTCAGCAAGTTGCAATCATGAAATACAGAAAAAAACAGTTTTTCACAAACAAGGTCTAAGTCATGTAAGTACAATTTTGCTGTACTGTTTAAGCTCGATGATAGAAACACTGTTGACACTTTTCAGCAAGTTGTAATACAGAAATAAACAGTTTTTCACAAACAAGGTCTAAATAATGTTTGATGCACTCTGTAAGTACCATTTTTGCTGAACTGTTTAAACTCGATGAAAGGAACATTGTTGACACTTTTCAGCAAGTTGCAATCATGTAATACAGAAATAAACAGTTTTTGAAAAACAAGGTCTAAGCCATGTTTGAGTCACTCTGTAAGTACCATTTTGCTGTACTGTTTAAGCTCGATGAAAGGAACATTGTTGACACTTTTCAGCAAGTTGCAATCATGAAATATAGAAATAAAGTTTTTCACAAACAAGGTGTAAGTCATGTTTGATGCACTCTGTAGGTACCATTTTGCTGTACTGCTTAATCCAAGAAAGGAACACTGTTGACACTTTTCAGCAAGTTGCAATCATGTAATACAGAAATAAACAGTTTTTCAAAAACAAGGTCTAAGTCATGTTTGAGTCACTCTGTAAGTACCATTTTGCTGTACTGTTTAAGCTCGATGAAAGGAACATTGTTGACACTTTTCAGCAAGTTGCAATCATGAAATACAGAAAAAAACAGTTTTTCACAAACAAGGTCTAAGTCATGTAAGTACAATTTTGCTGTACTGCTTAATCAGGATGATAGAAACACTGTTGACACTTTTCAGCAAGTTGTAATACAGAAATAAACAGTTTTTCACAAACAAGGTCTAAATAATGGTTGATGCACTCTGTAAGTACCATTTTTGCTGAACTGTTGAAACTCGATGAACGGAACATTGTTGACACTTTTCTGCAAGTTGCAATTATGTAATACAGAAATAAACAGTTTTTGAAAAACAAGGTCTAAGCCATGTTTGAGTCACTCTGTAAGTACCATTTTGCTGTACTGTTTAAGCTCGATGAAAGGAACATTGTTGACACTTTTCAGCAAGTTGCAATCATGAAATACAGAAAAAAACAGTTTTTCACAAACAAGGTCTAAGTCATGTAAGTACAATTTTGCTGTAGTGCTTAATCAGGATGATAGAAACACTGTTGACACTTTTCAGCAAGTTGTAATACAGAAATAAACTGTTTTTCACAAACAAGGTCTAAATAATGTTTGATGCACTCTGAAAAGTACTATTTTTGCTGTACTGTTTAAACTCGATGAAAGGAACATTGTTGACACTTTTCAGCAAGTTGCAATCATGAAATACAGAAAAAAACAGTTTTTCACAAACAAGGTCTAAATCATGTTTGATGCACTCGGACAGTCCATTTCTGCTGTACTGCTTAATCAGGATGATAGGAACACTGTTGACACTTTTCAGCAAGTTGCAATCATGTAATACAGAAATAAACAGTTTTTCAAAAACAAGGTCTAAGCCATGTTTGAGTCACTCTGTAAGTACCATTTTGCTGTACTCTTTAAGCTCGATGAAAGGAACATTGTTGACACTTTTCAGCAAGTTGCAATCATGAAATACAGAAAAAACAGTTTTTCACAAACAAGGTCTAAGTCATGTAAGTACAATTTTGCTGTACTGTTTAAGCTCGATGATAGAAACACCTGTTGACACTTTTCAGCAAGTTGTAATACAGAAATAAACAGTTTTTCACAAACAAGGTCTAAATAATGTTTGATGCACTCTGTAAGTACCATTTTTGCTGAACTGTTTAAACTCGATGAAAGGAACATTGTTGACACTTTTCAGCAAGTTGCAATCATGTAATACAGAAATAAACAGTTTTTCAAAAACAAGGTCTAAGCCATGTTTGAGTCACTCTGTAAGTACCATTTTTGCTGTACTGTTTAAGCTCGATGAAAGGAACATTGTTGACACTTTTCAGCAAGTTGCAATCATGAAATAAGGAAAAAAACAGTTTTTCACAAACAAGGTCTAAGTCATGTAAGTACAATTTTGCTGTACTGCTTAATCAGGATGATAGAAACACTGTTGACACTTTTCAGCAAGTTGTAATACAGAAATAAACAGTTTTTCACAAACAAGGTCTAAATAATGGTTGATGCACTCTGTAAGTACCATTTTTGCTGAACTGTTGAAACTCGATGAACGGAACATTGTTGACACTTTTCTGCAAGTTGCAATTATGTAATACAGAAATAAACAGTTTTTTGAAAAACAAGGTCTAAGCCATGTTTGAGTCACTCTGTAAGTACCATTTTGCTGTACTGTTTAAGCTCGATGAAAGGAACATTGTTGACACTTTTCAGCAAGTTGCAATCATGAAATACAGAAAAAACAGTTTTTCACAAACAAGGTCTAAGTCATGTAAGTACAATTTTGCTGTAGTGCTTAATCAGGATGATAGAAACACTGTTGACACTTTTCAGCAAGTTGTAATACAGAAATAAACTGTTTTTCACAAACAAGGTCTAAATAATGTTTGATGCACTCTGAAAAGTACTATTTTTGCTGTACTGTTTAAACTCGATGAAAGGAACATTGTTGACACTTTTCAGCAAGTTGCAATCATGAAATACAGAAAAAAACAGTTTTTCACAAACAAGGTCTAAATCATGTTTGATGCACTCGGACAGTCCATTTCTGCTGTACTGCTTAATCAGGATGATAGGAACACTGTTGACACTTTTCAGCAAGTTGCAATCATGTAATACAGAAATAAACAGTTTTTCAAAAACAAGGTCTAAGTCATGTTTGAGTCACTCTGTAAGTACCATTTTGCTGTACTCTTTAAGCTCGATGAAAGGAACATTGTTGACACTTTTCAGCAAGTTGCAATCATGAAATACAGAAAAAAACAGTTTTTCACAAACAAGGTCTAAGTCATGTAAGTACAATTTTGCTGTACTGTTTAAGCTCGATGATAGAAACACCTGTTGACACTTTTCAGCAAGTTGTAATACAGAAATAAACAGTTTTTCACAAACAAGGTCTAAATAATGTTTGATGCACTCTGTAAGTACCATTTTTGCTGAACTGTTTAAACTCGATGAAAGGAACATTGTTGACACTTTTCAGCAAGTTGCAATCATGTAATACAGAAATAAACAGTTTTTCAAAAACAAGGTCTAAGCCATGTTTGAGTCACTCTGTAAGTACCATTTTGCTGTACTGTTTAAGCTCGATGAAAGGAACATTGTTGACACTTTTCAGCAAGTTGCAATCATGAAATACAGAAAAAACAGTTTTTCACAAACAAGGTCTAAGTCATGTAAGTACAATTTTGCTGTACTGCTTAATCAGGATGATAGAAACACTGTTGACACTTTTCAGCAAGTTGTAATACAGAAATAAACCGTTTTTCACAAACAAGATCTAAATAATGTTTGATGCACTCTGTAAGTACTATTTTTGCTGTACTGTTTAAACTCGATGAAAGGAACATTGTTGACACTTTTCAGCAAGTTGCAATCATGAAATACAGAAAAAACAGTTTTTCACAAACAAGGTCTAAATCATGTTTGATGCACCTGATAGTCCATTTCTGCTGTACTGCTTAATCAGGATGATAGGAACACTGTTGACACTTTTCAGCAAGTTGCAATCATGTAATACAGAAATAAAAAGTTTTTTTCAAAAACAAGGTCTAAGCCATGTTTGAGTCACTCTGTAAGTACCATTTTGCTGTACTGTTTAAGCTCGATGAAAGGAACATTGTTGACACTTTTCAGCAAGTTGCAATCATGAAATACAGAAAAAAACAGTTTTTCACAAACAAGGTCTAAGTCATGTAAGTACAATTTTGCTGTACTGTTTAAGCTCGATGATAGAAACACTGTTGACACTTTTCAGCAAGTTGTAATACAGAAATAAACAGTTTTTCACAAACAAGGTCTAAATAATGTTTGATGCACTCTGTAAGTACCATTTTTGCTGAACTGTTTAAACTCGATGAAAGGAACATTGTTGACACTTTTCAACAAGTTGCAATCATGTAATACAGAAATAAACAGTTTTTGAAAAACAAGGTCTAAGCCATGTTTGAGTCACTCTGTAAGTACCATTTTGCTGTACTGTTTAAGCTCGATGAAAGGAACATTGTTGACACTTTTCAGCAAGTTGCAATCATGAAATATAGAAATAAAGTTTTTCACAAACAAGGTGTAAATCATGTTTGATGCACTCTGTAGGTACCATTTTTGCTGTACTGCTTAATCCAAGAAAGGAACACTGTTGACACTTTTCAGCAAGTTGCAATCATGTAATACAGAAATAAACAGTTTTTCAAAAACAAGGTCTAAGTCATGTTTGAGTCACTCTGTAAGTACCATTTTTGCTGTACTGTTTAAGCTCGATGAAAGGAACATTGTTGACACTTTTCAGCAAGTTGCAATCATGAAATAAGGAAAAAACAGTTTTTCACAAACAAGGTCTAAGTCATGTAAGTACAATTTTGCTGTACTGCTTAATCAGGATGATAGAAACACTGTTGACACTTTTCAGCAAGTTGTAATACAGAAATAAACAGTTTTTCACAAACAAGGTCTAAATAATGGTTGATGCACTCTGTAAGTACCATTTTTGCTGAACTGTTGAAACTCGATGAACGGAACATTGTTGACACTTTTCTGCAAGTTGCAATTATGTAATACAGAAATAAACAGTTTTTGAAAAACAAGGTCTAAGCCATGTTTGAGTCACTCTGTAAGTACCATTTTGCTGTACTGTTTAAGCTCGATGAAAGGAACATTGTTGACACTTTTCAGCAAGTTGCAATCATGAAATACAGAAAAAAACAGTTTTTCACAAACAAGGTCTAAGTCATGTAAGTACAATTTTGCTGTAGTGCTTAATCAGGATGATAGAAACACTGTTGACACTTTTCAGCAAGTTGTAATACAGAAATAAACTGTTTTTCACAAACAAGGTCTAAATAATGTTTGATGCACTCTGAAAAGTACTATTTTTGCTGTACTGTTTAAACTCGATGAAAGGAACATTGTTGACACTTTTCAGCAAGTTGCAATCATGAAATACAGAAAAAACAGTTTTTCACAAACAAGGTCTAAGCCATGTTTGATTCACTCTGACAGTCCATTTCTGCTGTACTGCTTAAGCTCAGGATGATAGGAACACTGTTGACACTTTTCAGCAAGTTGCAATCATGTAATACAGAAATAAACAGTTTTTCAAAAACAAGGTCTAAGTCATGTAAGTACAATTTTGCTGTACTGTTTAAGCTCGATGATAGAAACACTGTTGACACTTTTCAGCAAGTTATAATACAGAAATAAACAGTTTTTCACAAACAAGGTCTAAATAATGTTTGATGCACTCTGTAAGTACCATTTTTGCTGAACTGTTTAAACTCGATGAAAGGAACATTGTTGACACTTTTCAGCAAGTTGCAATCATGTAATACAGAAATAAACAGTTTTTCAAAAACAAGGTCTAAGCCATGTTTGAGTCACTCTGTAAGTACCATTTTTGCTGTACTGTTTAAGCTCGATGAAAGGAACATTGTTGACACTTTTCAGCAAGTTGCAATCATGAAATACAGAAAAAACAGTTTTTCATAACAAGGTCTAAGTCATGTTTGATGCACTCGAAGTACAATTTTGCTGTACTGCTTAATCAGGATGATGGAAACACTGTTGACACTTTTCAGCAAGTTGTAATACAGAAATAAACCGTTTTTCACAAACAAGATCTAAATAATGTTTGATTCACTCTGTAAGTACCATTTTTGCTGTACTGTTTAAACTCGATGAAAGGAACATTGTTGACACTTTTCAGCAAGTTGCAATCATGAAATACAGAAAAAAACCGTTTTTCACAAACAAGGTCTAAGTCATGTAAGCACAATTTTGCTGTACTGCTTAATCAGAATGATAGAAACACTGTTGACACTTTTCAGCAAGTTGTAATATAGAAATAAACAGTTTTTCACAAACAAGGTCTAAATAATGTTTGATGCACTCTGTAAGTACCATTTTTGCTGTACTGTTTAAACTCGATGAAAGGAACATTGTTGACACTTTTCAGCAAGTTGCAATCATGAAATACAGAAAAAAACAGTTTTTCACAAACAAGGTCTAAATCATGTTTGATGCACTCTGATAGTCCATTTCTGCTGTACTGCTTAATCAGGATGATAGGAACACTGTTGACACTTTTCAGCAAGTTGCAATCATGTAATACAGAAATAAAAAGTTTTTCAAAAACAAGGTCTAAGCCATGTTTGAGTCACTCTGTAAGTACCATTTTGCTGTACTGTTTAAGCTCGATGAAAGGAACATTGTTGACACTTTTCAGCAAGTTGCAATCATGAAATACAGAAAAAAACAGTTTTTCACAAACAAGGTCTAAGTCATGTAAGTACAATTTTGCTGTACTGTTTAAGCTCGATGATAGAAACACTGTTGACACTTTTCAGCAAGTTGTAATACAGAAATAAACAGTTTTTCACAAACAAGGTCTAAATAATGTTTGATGCACTCTGTAAGTACCATTTTTGCTGAACTGTTTAAACTCGATGAAAGGAACATTGTTGACACTTTTCAGCAAGTTGCAATCATGTAATACAGAAATAAACAGTTTTTCAAAAACAAGGTCTAAGCCATGTTTGAGTCACTCTGTAAGTACCATTTTTGCTGTACTGTTTAAGCTCGATGATAGAAACACTGTTGACACTTTTCAGCAAGTTGTAATACAGAAATAAACAGTTTTTCACAAACAAGGTCTAAATAATGTTTGATGCACTCTGTAAGTACCATTTTTGCTGAACTGTTTAAACTCGATGAAAGGAACATTGTTGACACTTTTCAGCAAGTTGCAATCATGTAATACAGAAATAAACAGTTTTTGAAAAACAAGGTCTAAGCCATGTTTGAGTCACTCTGTAAGTACCATTTTGCTGTACTGTTTAAGCTCGATGAAAGGAACATTGTTGACACTTTTCAGCAAGTTGCAATCATGAAATATAGAAATAAAGTTTTTCACAAACAAGGTGTAAATCATGTTTGATGCACTCTGTAGGTACCATTTTGCTGTACTGCTTAATCCAAGAAAGGAACACTGTTGACACTTTTCAGCAAGTTGCAATCATGTAATACAGAAATAAACAGTTTTTCAAAAACAAGGTCTAAGTCATGTTTGAGTCACTCTGTAAGTACCATTTTTGCTGTACTGTTTAAGCTCGATGAAAGGAACATTGTTGACACTTTTCAGCAAGTTGCAATCATGAAATAAGGAAAAAAACAGTTTTTCACAAACAAGGTCTAAGTCATGTAAGTACAATTTTGCTGTACTGCTTAAGCTCAGGATGATAGAAACACTGTTGACACTTTTCAGCAAGTTGTAATACAGAAATAAACAGTTTTTCACAAACAAAGGTCTAAATAATGTTTGATGCACTCTGTAAGTACCATTTTGCTGAACTGTTTAAACTCGATGAACGGAACATTGTTGACACTTTTCTGCAAGTTGCAATTATGTAATACAGAAATAAACAGTTTTTCAAAAACAAAGGTCTAAGCCATGTTTGAGTCACTCTGTAAGTACCATTTTGCTGTACTGTTTAAGCTCGATGAAAGGAACATTGTTGACACTTTTCAGCAAGTTGCAATCATGAAATACAGAAAAAAACTGTTTTTCACAAACAAGGTCTAAGTCATGTAAGTACAATTTTGCTGTAGTGCTTAATCAGGATGATAGAAACACTGTTGACACTTTTCAGCAAGTTGTAATACAGAAATAAACCGTTTTTCACAAACAAGGTCTAAATAATGTTTGATGCACTCTGAAAGTACTATTTTTGCTGTACTGTTTAAACTCGATGAAAGGAACATTGTTGACACTTTTCAGCAAGTTGCAATCATGAAATACAGAAAAAACAGTTTTTCACAAACAAGGTCTAAATCATGTTTGATGCACTCGGACAGTCCATTTCTGCTGTACTGCTTAATCAGGATGATAGGAACACTGTTGACACTTTTCAGCAAGTTGCAATCATGTAATACAGAAATAAACAGTTTTTCAAAAACAAGGTCTAAGCCATGTTTGAGTCACTCTGTAAGTACCATTTTGCTGTACTCTTTAAGCTCGATGAAAGGAACATTGTTGACACTTTTCAGCAAGTTGCAATCATGAAATACAGAAAAAAACAGTTTTTCACAAACAAGGTCTAAGTCATGTAGTACAATTTTGCTGTACTGTTTAAGCTCGATGATAGAAACACTGTTGACACTTTTCAGCAAGTTGTAATACAGAAATAAACAGTTTTTCACAAACAAGGTCTAAATAATGTTTGATGCACTCTGTAAGTACCATTTTTGCTGAACTGTTTAAACTCGATGAAAGGAACATTGTTGACACTTTTCAGCAAGTTGCAATCATGTAATACAGAAATAAACAGTTTTTGAAAAACAAGGTCTAAGCCATGTTTGAGTCACTCTGTAAGTACCATTTTGCTGTACTGTTTAAGCTCGATGAAAGGAACATTGTTGACACTTTTCAGCAAGTTGCAATCATGAAATATAGAAATAAAGTTTTTCACAAACAAGGTGTAAATCATGTTTGATGCACTCTGTAGGTACCATTTTTGCTGTACTGCTTAATCCAAGAAAGGAACACTGTTGACACTTTTCAGCAAGTTGCAATCATGTAATACAGAAATAAACAGTTTTTCAAAAACAAGGTCTAAGTCATGTTTGAGTCACTCTGTAAGTACCATTTTTGCTGTACTGTTTAAGCT
This sequence comes from Salmo salar, assembly GCF_905237065.1. Taxonomy (NCBI): domain Eukaryota; kingdom Metazoa; phylum Chordata; class Actinopteri; order Salmoniformes; family Salmonidae; genus Salmo; species Salmo salar. The sequence goes on from NC_059448.1 coordinate 33,197,882, forward strand.
CGATGAAAGGAACATTGTTGACACTTTTCAGCAAGTTGCAATCATGAAATAAGGAAAAAAACAGTTTTTCACAAACAAGGTCTAAGTCATGTAAGTACAATTTTGCTGTACTGTTTAAGCTCGATGATAGAAACACTGTTGACACTTTTGAGCAAGTTGTAATACAGAAATAAACAGTTTTTCACAAACAAGGTCTAAATAATGTTTTATGCACTCTGTAAGTACCATTTTTGCTGAACTGTTTAAACTCGATGAAAGGAACATTGTTGACACTTTTCAGCAAGTTGCAATCATGTAATACAGAAATAAACAGTTTTTCAAAAACAAGGTCTAAGCCATGTTTGAGTCACTCTGTAAGTACCATTTTTGCTGTACTGTTTAAGCTCGATGAAAGGAACATTGTTGACACTTTTCAGCAAGTTGCAATCATGAAATACAGAAAAAAACTGTTTTTCACAAACAAGGTCTAAGTCATGTAAGTACAATTTTGCTGTACTGCTTAATCAGGATGATAGAAACACTGTTGACACTTTTCAGCAAGTTGTAATACAGAAATAAACCGTTTTTCACAAACAAGATCTAAATAATGTTTGATGCACTCTGTAAGTACTATTTTTGCTGTACTGTTTAAACTCGATGAAAGGAACATTGTTGACACTTTTCAGCAAGTTGCAATCATGAAATACAGAAAAAAACAGTTTTTCACAAACAAGGTCTAAATCATGTTTGATGCACTCTGATAGTCCATTTCTGCTGTACTGCTTAATCAGGATGATAGGAACACTGTTGACACTTTTCAGCAAGTTGCAATCATGTAATACAGAAATAAAAAGTTTTTCAAAAACAAGGTCTAAGCCATGTTTGAGTCACTCTGTAAGTACCATTTTGCTGTACTCTTTAAGCTCGATGAAAGGAACATTGTTGACACTTTTCAGCAAGTTGCAATCATGAAATACAGAAAAAAACCGTTTTTCACAAACAAGGTCTAAGTCATGTAAGTACAATTTTGCTGTACTGTTTAAGCTCGATGATAGAAACACTGTTGACACTTTTCAGCAAGTTGTAATACAGAAATAAACAGTTTTTCACAAACAAGGTCTAAATAATGTTTGATGCACTCTGTAAGTACCATTTTTGCTGAACTGTTTAAACTCGATGAAAGGAACATTGTTGACACTTTTCAGCAAGTTGCAATCATGTAATACAGAAATAAACAGTTTTTGAAAAACAAGGTCTAAGCCATGTTTGAGTCACTCTGTAAGTACCATTTTGCTGTACTGTTTAAGCTCGATGAAAGGAACATTGTTGACACTTTTCAGCAAGTTGCAATCATGAAATATAGAAATAAAGTTTTTCACAAACAAGGTGTAAATCATGTTTGATGCACTCTGTAGGTACCATTTTTGCTGTACTGCTTAATCCAAGAAAGGAACACTGTTGACACTTTTCAGCAAGTTGCAATCATGTAATACAGAAATAAACAGTTTTTCAAAAACAAGGTCTAAGTCATGTTTGAGTCACTCTGTAAGTACCATTTTTGCTGTACTGTTTAAGCTCGATGAAAGGAACATTGTTGACACTTTTCAGCAAGTTGCAATCATGAAATAAGGAAAAAAACAGTTTTTCACAAACAAGGTCTAAGTCATGTAAGTACAATTTTGCTGTACTGCTTAAGTCAGGATGATAGAAACACTGTTGACACTTTTCAGCAAGTTGTAATACAGAAATAAACAGTTTTTCACAAACAAGGTCTAAATAATGGTTGATGCACTCTGTAAGTACCATTTTTGCTGAACTGTTGAAACTCGATGAACGGAACATTGTTGACACTTTTCTGCAAGTTGCAATCATGTAATACAGAAATAAACAGTTTTTGAAAAACAAGGTCTAAGCCATGTTTGAGTCACTCTGTAAGTACCATTTTGCTGTACTGTTTAAGCTCGATGAAAGGAACATTGTTGACACTTTTCAGCAAGTTGCAATCATGAAATACAGAAAAAACAGTTGTTCACAAACAAGGTCTAAGTCATGTGCAAGTACAATTTTGCTGTACTGCTTAATCAGGATGATAGAAACACTGTTGACACTTTTCAGCAAGTTGTAATACAGAAATAAACTGTTTTTCACAAACAAGGTCTAAATAATGTTTGATGCACTCTGAAAAGTACTATTTTTGCTGTACTGTTTAAACTCGATGAAAGGAACATTGTTGACACTTTTCAGCAAGTTGCAATCATGAAATACAGAAAAAAACAGTTTTTCACAAACAAGGTCTAAATCATGTTTGATGCACTCGGACAGTCCATTTCTGCTGTACTGCTTAATCAGGATGATAGGAACACTGTTGACACTTTTCAGCAAGTTGCAATCATGTAATACAGAAATAAACAGTTTTTCAAAAACAAGGTCTAAGCCATGTTTGAGTCACTCTGTAAGTACCATTTTGCTGTACTCTTTAAGCTCGATGAAAGGAACATTGTTGACACTTTTCAGCAAGTTGCAATCATGAAATACAGAAAAAACCGTTTTTCACAAACAAGGTCTAAGTCATGTAAGTACAATTTTGCTGTACTGTTTAAGCTCGATGATAGAAACACTGTTGACACTTTTCAGCAAGTTGTAATACAGAAATAAACAGTTTTTCACAAACAAGGTCTAAATAATGTTTGATGCACTCTGTAAGTACCATTTTTGCTGAACTGTTTAAACTCGATGAAAGGAACATTGTTGACACTTTTCAGCAAGTTGCAATCATGAAATACAGAAAAAAACAGTTTTCAAAAACAAGGTCTAAGTCACTTGTAAGTACAATTTTGCTGTACTGTTTAAGCTCAATGATAGAAACACTGTTGACACTTTTCAGCAAGTTGCATAATACAGAAATAAACAGTTTTTCACAAACAAGGTCTAAATAATGTTTGATGCACTCTGTAAGTACTATTTTTGCTGTACTGTTTAAACTCGATGAAAGGAACATTGTTGACACTTTTCAGCAAGTTGCAATCATGTAATACAGAAATAAACAGTTTTTCAAAAACAAGGTCTAAGCCATGTTTGAGTCACTCTGTAAGTACCATTTTGCTGTACTGTTTAAGCTCGATGAAAGGAACATTGTTGACACTTTTCAGCAAGTTGCAATCATGAAATACAGAAAAAAACAGTTTTTCACAAACAAGGTCTAAGTCATGTAAGTACAATTTTGCTGTACTGTTTAAGCTCGATGATAGAAACACTGTTGACACTTTTCAGCAAGTTGTAATACAGAAATAAACAGTTTTTCACAAACAAGGTCTAAATAATGTTTGATGCACTCTGTAAGTACCATTTTTGCTGAACTGTTTAAACTCGATGAAAGGAACATTGTTGACACTTTTCAGCAAGTTGCAATCATGTAATACAGAAATAAACAGTTTTTGAAAAACAAGGTCTAAGCCATGTTTGAGTCACTCTGTAAGTACCATTTTGCTGTACTGTTTAAGCTCGATGAAAGGAACATTGTTGACACTTTTCAGCAAGTTGCAATCATGAAATATAGAAATAAAGTTTTCACAAACAAGGTCTAAATCATGTTTGATCATTAGGTACCATTTTTGCTGTACTGCTTAATCAAGAAAGGAACACTGTTGACACTTTTCAGCAAGTTGCAGTAATACAGAAATAAACAGTTTTTCAAAAACAAGGTCTAAGTCATGTTTGAGTCACTCTGTAAGTACCATTTTTGCTGTACTGTTTAAACTCGATGAAAGGAACATTGTTGACACTTTTCAGCAAGTTGCAATCATGAAATAAGAAAAAAACAGTTTTTCACAAACAAGGTCTAAGTCGTACAATTTTGCTGTACTGCTTAATCGGTGTGCTTTTCAGCAAGTTGTAATACAAATAAACGTTTTTCACAAACAAGGTCTAAATAATGTTTGATGCACTCTGTAAGTACCATTTTTGCTGAACTGTTTAACTCGATGAACGGAACATTGTTGACACTTTTCAGCAAGTTGCAATTATGTAATACAGAAATAAACAGTTTTTCAAAAACAAGGTCTAAGCCATGTTTGAGTCACTCTGTAAGTACCATTTTGCTGTACTGTTTAAGCTCGATGAAAGGAACATTGTTGACACTTTTCAGCAAGTTGCAATCATGAAATACAGAAAAAAACAGTTTTTCACAAACAAGGTCTAAGTCATGTAAGTACAATTTTGCTGTAGTGCTTAATCAGGATGATAGAAACACTGTTGACACTTTTCAGCAAGTTGTAATACAGAAATAAACAGTTTTTCACAAACAAGGTCTAAATAATGTTTGATGCACTCTGTAAAGTACTATTTTGCTGTACTGTTTAAACTCGATGAAAGGAACATTGTTGACACTTTTCAGCAAGTTGCAATCATGAAATACAGAAAAAAACAGTTTTTCACAAACAAGGTCTAAATCATGTTTGATGCACTCGGACAGTCCATTTCTGCTGTACTGCTTAATCAGGATGATAGGAACACTGTTGACACTTTTCAGCAAGTTGCAATCGTAATACAGAAATAAACAGTTTTTCAAAAACAAGGTCTAAGCCATGTTTGATTCACTCTGTAAGTACCATTTTTGCTGAACTCTTTAAACTCGAAGAAAGGAACATTGTTGACACTTTTCAGCAAGTTGCAATCATGAAATACAGAAAAAAACAGTTTTTCACAAACAAGGTCTAAGTCATGTAAGTACAATTTTGCTGTACTGTTTAAGCTCGATGAAAGGAACATTGTTGACACTTTTCAGCAAGTTGCAATCATGAAATATAGAAATAAAGTTTTCACAAACAAGGTGTAAATCATGTTTGATGCACTCTGTAGGTACCATTTTTGCTGTACTGCTTAATCCAAGAAAGGAACACTGTTGACACTTTTCAGCAAGTTGCAATCATGTAATACAGAAATAAACAGTTTTTCAAAAACAAGGTCTAAGTCATGTTTGAGTCACTCTGTAAGTACCATTTTTGCTGTACTGTTTAAGCTCGATGAAAGGAACATTGTTGACACTTTTCAGCAAGTTGCAATCATGAAATAAGGAAAAAAACAGTTTTTCACAAACAAGGTCTAAGTCATGTAAGTACAATTTTGCTGTACTGCTTAATCAGGATGATAGAAACACTGTTGACACTTTTCAGCAAGTTGTAATACAGAAATAAACAGTTTTTCACAAACAAGGTCTAAATAATGGTTGATGCACTCTGTAAAGTACCATTTTTGCTGAACTGTTGAAACCTCGATGAACGGAACATTGTTGACACTTTTCTGCAAGTTGCAATTATGTAATACAGAAATAAACAGTTTTTGAAAAACAAGGTCTAAGCCATGTTTGAGTCACTCTGTAAGTACCATTTTGCTGTACTGTTTAAGCTCGATGAAAGGAACATTGTTGACACTTTTCAGCAAGTTGCAATCATGAAATACAGAAAAAACAGTTTTTCACAAACAAGGTCTAAGTCATGTAAGTACAATTTTGCTGTAGTGCTTAATCAGGATGATAGAAACACTGTTGACACTTTTCAGCAAGTTGTAATACAGAAATAAACTGTTTTTCACAAACAAGGTCTAAATAATGTTTGATGCACTCTGAAAAGTACTATTTTTGCTGTACTGTTTAAACTCGATGAAAGGAACATTGTTGACACTTTTCAGCAAGTTGCAATCATGAAATACAGAAAAAAAACAGTTTTTCACAAACAAGGTCTAAATCATGTTTGATGCACTCGGACAGTCCATTTCTGCTGTACTGCTTAATCAGGATGATAGGAACACTGTTGACACTTTTCAGCAAGTTGCAATCATGTAATACAGAAATAAACAGTTTTTCAAAAACAAGGTCTAAGCCATGTTTGAGTCACTCTGTAAGTACCATTTTGCTGTACTCTTTAAGCTCGATGAAAGGAACATTGTTGACACTTTTCAGCAAGTTGCAATCATGAAATACAGAAAAAAACAGTTTTTCACAAACAAGGTCTAAGTCATGTAAGTACAATTTTGCTGTACTGTTTAAGCTCGATGATAGAAACACTGTTGACACTTTTCAGCAAGTTGTAATACAGAAATAAACAGTTTTTCACAAACAAGGTCTAAATAATGTTTGATGCACTCTGTAAGTACCATTTTTGCTGAACTGTTTAAACTCGATGAAAGGAACATTGTTGACACTTTTCAGCAAGTTGCAATCATGTAATACAGAAATAAACAGTTTTTCAAAAACAAGGTCTAAGCCATGTTTGAGTCACTCTGTAAGTACCATTTTTGCTGTACTGTTTAAGCTCGATGAAAGGAACATTGTTGACACTTTTCAGCAAGTTGCAATCATGAAATACAGAAAAAAACAGTTTTTCATAACAAGGTCTAAGTCATGTAAGTACAATTTTGCTGTACTGCTTAATCAGGATGATGGAAACACTGTTGACACTTTTCAGCAAGTTGTAATACAGAAATAAACCGTTTTTCACAAACAAGATCTAAATAATGTTTGATGCACTCTGTAAGTACTATTTTTGCTGTACTGTTTAAACTCGATGAAAGGAACATTGTTGACACTTTTCAGCAAGTTGCAATCATGAAATACAGAAAAAACAGTTTTTCACAAACAAGGTCTAAATCATGTTTGATGCCTCTGATAGTCCATTTCTGCTGTACTGCTTAATCAGGATGATAGGAACACTGTTGACACTTTTCAGCAAGTTGCAATCATGTAATACAGAAATAAACAGTTTTTCAAAACAAGGTCTAAGCCATGTTTGAGTCACTCTGTAAGTACCATTTTGCTGTACTGTTTAAGCTCGATGAAAGGAACATTGTTGACACTTTTCAGCAAGTTGCAATCATGAAATACAGAAAAAACTGTTTTTTCACAAACAAGGTCTAAGTCATGTAAGTACAATTTTGCTGTACTGTTTAAGCTCGATGATAGAAACACTGTTGACACTTTTCAGCAAGTTGTAATACAGAAATAAACAGTTTTTCACAAACAAGGTCTAAATAATGTTTGATGCACTCTGTAAGTACCATTTTTGCTGAACTGTTTAAACTCGATGAAAGGAACATTGTTGACACTTTTCAGCAAGTTGCAATCATGTAATACAGAAATAAACAGTTTTTGAAAAACAAGGTCTAAGCCATGTTTGAGTCACTCTGTAAGTACCATTTTGCTGTACTGTTTAAGCTCGATGAAAGGAACATTGTTGACACTTTTCAGCAAGTTGCAATCATGAAATATAGAAATAAAGTTTTTCACAAACAAGGTGTAAATCATGTTTGATGCACTCTGTAGGTACCATTTTTGCTGTACTGCTTAATCCAAGAAAGGAACACTGTTGACACTTTTCAGCAAGTTGCAATCATGTAATACAGAAATAAACAGTTTTTCAAAAACAAGGTCTAAGTCATGTTTGAGTCACTCTGTAAGTACCATTTTTGCTGTACTGTTTAAGCTCGATGAAAGGAACATTGTTGACACTTTTCAGCAAGTTGCAATCATGAAATAAGGAAAAAACAGTTTTTCACAAACAAGGTCTAAGTCATGTAAGTACAATTTTGCTGTACTGCTTAATCAGGATGATAGAAACACTGTTGACACTTTTCAGCAAGTTGTAATACAGAAATAAACAGTTTTTCACAAACAAGGTCTAAATAATGGTTGATGCACTCTGTAAGTACCATTTTTGCTGAACTGTTGAAACTCGATGAACGGAACATTGTTGACACTTTTCTGCAAGTTGCAATTATGTAATACAGAAATAAACAGTTTTTGAAAAACAAGGTCTAAGCCATGTTTGAGTCACTCTGTAAGTACCATTTTGCTGTACTGTTTAAGCTCGATGAAAGGAACATTGTTGACACTTTTCAGCAAGTTGCAATCATGAAATACAGAAAAAAACAGTTGTTCACAAACAAGGTCTAAGTCATGTAAGTACAATTTTGCTGTAGTGCTTAATCAGGATGATAGAAACACTGTTGACACTTTTCAGCAAGTTGTAATACAGAAATAAACTGTTTTTCACAAACAAGGTCTAAATAATGTTTGATGCACTCTGAAAAGTACTATTTTTGCTGTACTGTTTAAACTCGATGAAAGGAACATTGTTGACACTTTTCAGCAAGTTGCAATCATGAAATACAGAAAAAACAGTTTTTCACAAACAAGGTCTAAATCATGTTTGATGCACTCGGACAGTCCATTTCTGCTGTACTGCTTAATCAGGATGATAGGAACACTGTTGACACTTTTCAGCAAGTTGCAATCATGTAATACAGAAATAAACAGTTTTTCAAAAACAAGGTCTAAGCCATGTTTGAGTCACTCTGTAAGTACCATTTTGCTGTACTCTTTAAGCTCGATGAAAGGAACATTGTTGACACTTTTCAGCAAGTTGCAATCATGAAATACAGAAAAAAACAGTTTTTCACAAACAAGGTCTAAATCATGTTTGATGCACTCTGATAGTCCATTTCTGCTGTACTGTTTAATCAGGATGATAGGAACACTGTTGACACTTTTCAGCAAGTTGCAATCATGTAATACAGAAATAAACAGTTTTTCAAAAACAAGGTCTAAGCCATGTTTGAGTCACTCTTTAAGTACCATTTTTGCTGTACTGTTTAAGCTCGCTGATAGAAACACTGTTGACACTTTTCAGCAAGTTGTAATACAGAAATAAACAGTTTTTCACAAACAAGGTCTAAATAATGTTTGATGCACTCTGTAAGTACCATTTTTGCTGAACTGTTTAAACTCGATGAAAGGAACATTGTTGACACTTTTCAGCAAGTTGCAATCATGTAATACAGAAATAAACAGTTTTAGAAAAACAAGGTCTAAGCCATGTTTGAGTCACTCTGTAAGTACCATTTTGCTGTACTGTTTAAGCTCGATGAAAGGAACATTGTTGACACTTTTCAGCAAGTTGCAATCATGAAATATAGAAATAAAGTTTTTCACAAACAAGGTGTAAATCATGTTTGATGCACTCTGTAGGTACCATTTTTGCTGTACTGCTTAATCCAAGAAAGGAACACTGTTGACACTTTTCAGCAAGTTGCAATCATGTAATACAGAAATAAACAGTTTTTCAAAAACAAGGTCTAAGTCATGTTTGAGTCACTGTAAGTACCATTTTGCTGTACTGTTTAAGCTCGATGAAAGGAACATTGTTGACACTTTTCAGCAAGTTGCAATCATGAAATACAGAAAAAAACCGTTTTTCACAAACAAGGTCTAAATCATGTTTGATGCACTCTGATAGTCCATTTTTGCTGTACTGTTTAAGCTCGATGATAGAAACACTGTTGACACTTTTCAGCAAGTTGTAATACAGAAATAAACAGTTTTTCACAAACAAGGTCTAAATAATGTTTGAGTCACTCTGTAAGTACCATTTTGCTGTACTGTTTAAGCTCGATGAAAGGAACATTGTTGACACTTTTCAGCAAGTTGCAATCATGTAATACAGAAATAAACAGTTTTTGAAAAACAAGGTCTAAGCCATGTTTGAGTCACTCTGTAAGTACCATTTTGCTGTACTGTTTAAGCTCGATGAAAGGAACATTGTTGACACTTTTCAGCAAGTTGCAATCATGAAATAAGGAAAAAAACAGTTTTTCACAAACAAGGTCTAAGTCATGTAAGTACAATTTTGCTGTACTGCTTAATCAGGATGATAGAAACACTGTTGACACTTTTCAGCAAGTTGTAATACAGAAATAAACAGTTTTTCACAAACAAGGTCTAAATAATGGTTGATGCACTCTGTAAGTACCATTTTTGCTGAACTGTTGAAACTTCGATGAACGGAACATTGTTGACACTTTTCTGCAAGTTGCAATTATGTAATACAGAAATAAACAGTTTTTGAAAAACAAGGTCTAAGCCATGTTTGAGTCACTCTGTAAGTACCATTTTGCTGTACTGTTTAAGCTCGATGAAAGGAACATTGTTGACACTTTTCAGCAAGTTGCAATCATGAAATACAGAAAAAAACAGTTTTTCACAAACAAGGTCTAAGTCATGTAAGTACAATTTTGCTGTAGTGCTTAATCAGGATGATAGAAACACTGTTGACACTTTTCAGCAAGTTGTAATACAGAAATAAACTGTTTTTCACAAACAAGGTCTAAATAATGTTTGATGCACTCTGAAAAGTACTATTTTTGCTGTACTGTTTAAACTCGATGAAAGGAACATTGTTGACACTTTTCAGCAAGTTGCAATCATGAAATACAGAAAAAACAGTTTTTCACAAACAAGGTCTAAATCATGTTTGATGCACTCGGACAGTCCATTTCTGCTGTACTGCTTAATCAGGATGATAGGAACACTGTTGACACTTTTAAGCAAGTTGCAATCATGTAATACAGAAATAAACAGTTTTTCAAAAACAAGGTGTAAGCCATGTTTGAGTCACTCTGTAAGTACCATTTTTGCTGTACTGTTTAAGCTCGATGATAGAAACACTGTTGACACTTTTCAGCAAGTTGTAATACAGAAATAAACAGTTTTTCACAAACAAGGTCTAAATAATGTTTGATGCACTCTGTAAGTACCATTTTTGCTGAACTGTTTAAACTCGATGAAAGGAACATTGTTGACACTTTTCAGCAAGTTGCAATCATGTAATACAGAAATAAACAGTTTTAGAAAAACAAGGTCTAAGCCATGTTTGAGTCACTCTGTAAGTACCATTTTGCTGTACTGTTTAAGCTCGATGAAAGGAACATTGTTGACACTTTTCAGCAAGTTGCAATCATGAAATATAGAAATAAAGTTTTTCACAAACAAGGTGTAAATCATGTTTGATGCACTCTGTAGGTACCATTTTTGCTGTACTGCTTAATCCAAGAAAGGAACACTGTTGACACTTTTCAGCAAGTTGCAATCATGTAATACAGAAATAAACAGTTTTTCAAAAACAAGGTCTAAGTCATGTTTGAGTCACTCTGTAAGTACCATTTTTGCTGTACTGTTTAAGCTCGATGAAAGGAACATTGTTGACACTTTTCAGCAAGTTGCAATCATGAAATAAGGAAAAAAACAGTTTTTCACAAACAAGGTCTAAGTCATGTAAGTACAATTTTGCTGTAGTGCTTAATCAGGATGATAGAAACACTGTTGACACTTTTCAGCAAGTTGTAATACAGAAATAAACTGTTTTTCACAAACAAGGTCTAAATAATGTTTGATGCACTCTGAAAAGTACTATTTTTGCTGTACTGTTTAAACTCAATGAAAGGAACATTGTTGACACTTTTTCAGCAAGTTGCAATCATGAAATACAGAAAAAACTGTTTTTCACAAACAAGGTCTAAATCATGTTTGATGCACTCGGACAGTCCATTTCTGCTGTACTGCTTAATCAGGATGATAGGAACACTGTTGACACTTTTCAGCAAGTTGCAATCATGTAATACAGAAATAAACAGTTTTTCAAAAACAAGGTCTAAGCCATGTTTGAGTCACTCTGTAAGTACCATTTTGCTGTACTGTTTAAGCTCGATGAAAGGAACATTGTTGACACTTTTCAGCAAGTTGCAATCATGAAATACAGAAAAAAACAGTTTTTCACAAACAAGGTCTAAGTCATGTAAGTACAATTTTGCTGTACTGTTTAAGCTCGATGATAGAAACACTGTTGACACTTTTCAGCAAGTTGTAATACAGAAATAAACAGTTTTTCACAAACAAGGTCTAAATAATGTTTGATGCACTCTGTAAGTACCATTTTTGCTGAACTGTTTAAACTCGATGAAAGGAACATTGTTGACACTTTTCAGCAAGTTGCAATCATGTAATACAGAAATAAATAGTTTTTGAAAAACAAGGTCTAAGCCATGTTTGAGTCACTCTGTAAGTACCATTTTGCTGTACTGTTTAAGCTCGATGAAAGAACATTGTTGACACTTTTCAGCAAGTTGCAATCATGAAATATAGAAATAAAGTTTTTCACAAACAAGGTGTAAATCATGTTTGATGCACTCTGTAGGTACCAATTTTGCGGTACTACTTAATCCAAGAAAGGAACACTGTTGACACTTTTCAGCAAGTTGCAATCATGTAATACAGAAATGAACAGTTTTTCAAAAACAAGGTCTAAGTCATGTTTGAGTCACTCTGTAAGTACCATTTTGCTGTACTGTTTAAGCTCGATGAAAGGAACATTGTTGACACTTTTTCAGCAAGTTGCAATCATGAAATACAGAAAAAACAGTTTTTCACAAACAAGGTCTAAATCATGTTTGATGCACTCTGATAGTCCATTTCTGCTGTACTGTTTAATCAGGATGATAGGAACACTGTTGACACTTTTCAGCAAGTTGCAATCTGTAATACAGAAATAAACAGTTTTTCAAAAACAAGGTCTAAGCCATGTTTGAGTCACTCTGTAAGTACCATTTTTGCTGTACTGTTTAAGCTCGATGATTGAAACACTGTTGACAGTTTTCAGAAAGTTGTAATACAGAAATAAACAGTTTTTCACAAACAAGGTCTAAATAATGTTTGATGCACTCTGTAAGTACTATTTTTGCTGTACTGTTTAAACTCGATGAATGGAACATTGTTGACACTTTTCAGCAAGTTGCAATCATGTAATACAGAAATAAACAGTTTTTCAAAAACAAGGTCTAAGTACAATTATTCTGTACTGCTTAATCAGGATGATAGGAACACTGTTGACACTTTTCAGCAAGTTGCAATCATGTAATACAGAAATAAACAGTTTTTCAAAAACAAGGTCTAAGTCATGTTTGAGTCACTCTGTAAGTTCCATTTTGCTGTACTGTTTAAGCTCGATGAAAGGAACATTGTTGACACTTTTCAGCAAGTTGCAATCATGAAATACAGAAAAAAACAGGTTTTCACAAACAAGGTCTAAGTCATGGAAGTACAATTTTGCTGTACTGCATAATCAGGATGATAGAAACACTGTTGACACTTTTCAGCAAGTTGTAATCATGTAATACAGAAATAAATAGTTTTTGAAAAACAAGGTCTAAGCCATGTTTGAGTCACTCTGTAAGTACCATTTTGCTGTACTGTTTAAGCTCGATGAAAGAACATTGTTGACACTTTTCAGCAAGTTGCAATCATGAAATATAGAAATAAAGTTTTTCACAAACAAGGTGTAAATCATGTTTGATGCACTCTGTAGGTACCAATTTTGCGGTACTACTTAATCCAAGAAAGGAACACTGTTGACACTTTTCAGCAAGTTGCAATCATGTAATACAGAAATGAACAGTTTTTCAAAAACAAGGTCTAAGTCATGTTTGAGTCACTCTGTAAGTACCATTTTGCTGTACTGTTTAAGCTCGATGAAAGGAACATTGTTGACACTTTTCAGCAAGTTGCAATCATGAAATACAGAAAAAACAGTTTTTCACAAACAAGGTCTAAATCATGTTTGATGCACTCTGATAGTCCATTTCTGCTGTACTGTTTAATCAGGATGATAGGAACACTGTTGACACTTTTCAGCAAGTTGCAATCATGTAATACAGAAATAAACAGTTTTTCAAAAACAAGGTCTAAGCCATGTTTGAGTCACTCTGTAAGTACCATTTTTGCTGTACTGTTTAAGCTCGATGATTGAAACACTGTTGACAGTTTTCAGAAAGTTGTAATACAGAAATAAACAGTTTTTCACAAACAAGGTCTAAATAATGTTTGATGCACTCTGTAAGTACTATTTTTGCTGTACTGTTTAAACTCGATGAATGGAACATTGTTGACACTTTTCAGCAAGTTGCAATCATGTAATACAGAAATAAACAGTTTTTCAAAAACAAGGTCTAAGTACAATTATTCTGTACTGCTTAATCAGGATGATAGGAACACTGTTGACACTTTTCAGCAAGTTGCAATCATGTAATACAGAAATAAACAGTTTTTCAAAAACAAGGTCTAAGTCATGTTTGAGTCACTCTGTAAGTTCCATTTTGCTGTACTGTTTAAGCTCGATGAAAGGAACATTGTTGACACTTTTCAGCAAGTTGCAATCATGAAATACAGAAAAAAACAGGTTTTCACAAACAAGGTCTAAGTCATGGAAGTACAATTTTGCTGTACTGCATAATCAGGATGATAGAAACACTGTTGACACTTTTCAGCAAGTTGTAATCATGTAATACAGAAATAAACAGTTTTTCAAAAACAAGGTCTAAGTCATGTTTGAGTCACTGTAAGCACCATTTTGCTGTACTGTTTAAGCTCGATGAATGGAACATTGTTGACACTTTTCGGCAAGTTGCAATCATGTAATACTGAAATAAACAGTTTTTCAAAAACAAGGTCTAAGTACAATTATTCTGTACTGCTTAATCAGGATGATAGGAACACTGTTGACACTTTTCAGCAAGTTGCAATCATGTAATACAGAAATAAACAGTTTTTCAAAAACAAGGTCTAAGTCATGTTTGAGTCACTCTGTAAGTCCCATTTTGCTGTACTGTTTAAGCTCGATGAAAGGAACATTGTTGACACTTTTCAGCAAGTTGCAATCATAAAATACCGAGAAAAAAAAAAATTCACAAACAAGGTCTAAGTCATGTTTGATGCACTCTGTAAGTTCCATTTTGCTGTACTGTTTAAGCTCGATGAAAGGAACATTGTTGACACTTTTCAGCAAGTTGCAAACATGAAATACAAAAAAAAACAGTTTTTCACAAACAAGGTCTAAGTCATGTAAGTACAATTTTGCTGTACTGCATAATCAGGATGATAGAAACACTGTTGACACTTTTCAGCAAGTTGTAATACAGAAATAAACAGTTTTTCACAAACAAGGTCTAAATAATGTTTGATGCACTCTGTAAATACTATTTTTGCTGTACTGTTTAAACTCGATGAAAGGAACATTGTTGACACTTTTCAGCAAGTTGCAATCATGTAATACAGAAATAAACAGTTTTTCAAAAACAAGGTCTAAGTCATGTTTGAGTCACTGTAAGTACCATTTTGCTGTACTGTTTAAGCTCGATGAATGGAACATTGTTGACACTTTTCAGCAAGTTGCAATCATAAAATACAGAGAAAAAAAAAATTCACAAACAAGGTCTAAATCATGTTTGATGCACTCTGTAAGTTCCATTTTTGCTGTACTGTTTAAACTCGATGAAAGGAACATTGTTGACACTTTTCAGCAAGTTGCAATCATGTAATACAGAAATAAACAGTTTTTCAAAAACAAGGTCTAAGTCATGTTTGATGCACTCTGTAAGTTCCATTTTGCTGTACTGTTTAAGCTCGATGAAAGGAACATTGTTGACACTTTTCAGCAAGTTGCAATCATGAAATACAGAAAAAAACAGTTTTTCACAAACAAGGTCTAAGTCATGTAAGTATAATTTTGCTGTACTGCTTAATCAGGATGATAGAAACACTGTTGACACTTTTCAGCAAGTTGTAATACAGAAATAAACAGTTTTTCACAAACAAGGTCTAAATAATGTTTGATGCACTCTGTAAGTACTATTTTTGCTGTACTGTTTAAACTCGATGAAAGGAACATTGTTGACACTTTTCAGCAAGTTGCAATCATGTAATACAGAAATAAACAGTTTTTCAAAAACAAGGTCTAAGTCATGTTTGATGCACTCTGTAAGTTCCATTTTGCTGTACTGTTTAAGCTCGATGAAAGGAACATTGTTGACACTTTTCAGCAAGTTGCAATCATGAAATACAGAAAAAACAGTTTTTCACAAACAAGGTCTAAGTACAATTATTCTGTACTGCTTAATCAGGATGATAGGAACACTGTTGACACTTTTCAGCAAGTTGCAATCATGTAATACAGAAATAAACAGTTTTTCAAAAACAAGGTCTAAGTCATGTTTGAGTCACTCTGTAAGTACCATTTTGCTGTACTGTTTAAGCTCGATGAAAGGAACATTGTTGACACTTTTCAGCAAGTTGCAATCATGAAATATAGAAATAAAGTTTTTCACAAACAAGGTGTAAATCATGTTTGATGCACTCTGTAGGTACCATTTTTGCTGTACTGCTTAATCCAAGAAAGGAACACTGTTGACACTTTTCAGCAAGTTGCAATCATGTAATACAGAAATGAACAGATTTTCAAAAACAAGGTCTAAGTCATGTTTGAGTCACTCTGTAAGTACCATTTTGCTGTACTGTTTAAGCTCGATGAAAGGAACATTGTTGACACTTTTCAGCAAGTTGCAATCATAAAATACCGAGAAAAAAAATTCACAAACAAGGTCTAAGTCATGTTTGATGCACTCTGTAAGTTCCATTTTGCTGTACTGTTTAAGCTCGATGAAAGGAACATTGTTGACACTTTTCAGCAAGTTGCAATCATGAAATACAGAAAAAAACAGTTTTTCACAAACAAGGTCTAAGTCATGTAAGTACAATTTTGCTGTACTGCTTAATCAGGATTATAGAAACACTGTTGACACTTTTCAGCAAGTTGTAATACAGAAATAAACAGTTTTTCACCAACAAGGTCTAAATAATGTTTGATGCACTCTGTAAGTACTATTTTTGCTGTACTGTTTAAGCTCGATGAAAGGAACATTGTTGACACTTTTCAGCAAGTTGCAATCATGAAATACAGAAAAAAACAGTTTTTCACAAACAAGGTCTAAGTCATGTAAGTACAATTTTGCTGTACTGCTTAATCAGGATGATAGAAACACTGTTGACACTTTTCAGCAAGTTGTAAATACAGAAATAAACAGTTTTTCAAAAACAAGGTCTAAGTCATGTTTGAGTCACTCTGTAAGTACCATTTTGCTGTACTGTTTAAGCTCGATGAAAGGAACATTGTTGACACTTTTCAGCAAGTTGCAATCATAAAATACCGAGAAAAAAAAAATTCACAAACAAGGTCTAAGTCATGTTTGATGCACTCTGTAAGTTCCATTTTGCTGTACTGTTTAAGCTCGATGAAAGGAACATTGTTGACACTTTTCAGCAAGTTGCAATCATGAAATACAGAAAAAAACAGTTTTTCACAAACAAGGTCTAAGTCATGTAAGTACAATTTTGCTGTACTGCTTAATCAGGATTATAGAAACACTGTTGACACTTTTCAGCAAGTTGTAATACAGAAATAAACAGTTTTTCACCAACAAGGTCTAAATAATGTTTGATGCACTCTGTAAGTACTATTTTTGCTGTACTGTTTAAGCTCGATGAAAGGAACATTGTTGACACTTTTCAGCAAGTTGCAATCATGAAATACAGAAAAAAACAGTTTTTCACAAACAAGGTCTAAGTCATGTAAGTACAATTTTGCTGTACTGCTTAATCAGGATGATAGAAACACTGTTGACACTTTTCAGCAAGTTGTAAATACAGAAATAAACAGTTTTTCAAAAACAAGGTCTAAGTCATGTTTGAGTCACTCTGTAAGTACCATTTTGCTGTACTGTTTAAGCTCGATGAAAGGAACATTGTTGACACTTTTCAGCAAGTTGCAATCATGAAATAAACAGTTTTTCACAAACAAGGTCTAAATAATGTTTGATGCACTCTGTAAGTACTATTTTTGCTGTACTGTTTAAACTCGATGAAAGGAACATTGTTGACACTTTTCAGCAAGTTGCAATCATGTAATACAGAAATAAACAGTTTTTCAAAAACAAGGTCTAAGTCATGTTTGAGTCACTGTAAGTACCATTTTGCTGTACTGTTTAAGCTCGATGAATGGAACATTGTTGACACTTTTCAGCAAGTTGCAATCATGTAATACAGAAATAAACAGTTTTTCAAAAACAAGGTCTAAGTACAATTATTCTGTACTGCTTAATCAGGATGATAGGAACACTGTTGACACTTTTCAGCAAGTTGCAATCATGTAATACAGAAATAAACAGTTTTTCAAAAACAAGGTCTAAGTCATGTTTGAGTCACTCTGTAAGTTCCATTTTGCTGTACTGTTTAAGCTCGATGAAAGGAACATTGTTGACACTTTTCAGCAAGTTGCAATCATGAAATACAGAAAAAAACAGGTTTTCACAAACAAGGTCTAAGTCATGTAAGTACAATTTTGCTGTACTGCATAATCAGGATGATAGAAACACTGTTGACACTTTTCAGCAAGTTGTAATCATGTAATACAGAAATAAACAGTTTTTCAAAAACAAGGTCTAAGTCATGTTTGAGTCACTGTAAGCACCATTTTGCTGTACTGTTTAAGCTCGATGAATGGAACATTGTTGACACTTTTCAGCAAGTTGCAATCATGTAATACAGAAATAAACAGTTTTTCAAAAACAAGGTCTAAGTACAATTATTCTGTACTGCTTAATCAGGATGATAGGAACACTGTTGACACTTTTCAGCAAGTTGCAATCATGTAATACAGAAATAAACAGTTTTTCAAAAACAAGGTCTAAGTCATGTTTGAGTCACTCTGTAAGTTCCATTTTGCTGTACTGTTTAAGCTCGATGAAAGGAACATTGTTGACACTTTTCAGCAAGTTGCAATCATAAAATACCGAGAAAAAAAATAATTCACAAACAAGGTCTAAATCATGTTTGATGCACTCTGTAAGTTCCATTTTTTGCTGTACTGTTTAAACTCGATGAAAGGAACATTGTTGACACTTTTCAGCAAGTTGCAATCATGTAATACAGAAATAAACAGTTTTTCAAAAACAAGGTCTAAGTCATGTTTGATGCACTCTGTAAGTTCCATTTTGCTGTACTGTTTAAGCTCGATGAAAGGAACATTGTTGACACTTTTCAGCAAGTTGCAATCATGAAATACAGAAAAAAACAGTTTTTCACA
Organism: Salmo salar; assembly: GCF_905237065.1. Classification (NCBI taxonomy): domain Eukaryota; kingdom Metazoa; phylum Chordata; class Actinopteri; order Salmoniformes; family Salmonidae; genus Salmo; species Salmo salar. Next base: position 33,216,655 of record NC_059448.1, read on the forward strand.
AACAAGGTCTAAGTCATGTAAGTATAATTTTGCTGTACTGCTTAATCAGGATGATAGAAACACTGTTGACACTTTTCAGCAAGTTGTAATACAGAAATAAACAGTTTTTCACAAACAAGGTCTAAATAATGTTTGATGCACTCTGTAAGTACTATTTTTGCTGTACTGTTTAAACTCGATGAAAGGAACATTGTTGACACTTTTCAGCAAGTTGCAATCATGTAATACAGAAATAAACAGTTTTTCAAAAACAAGGTCTAAGTCATGTTTGATGCACTCTGTAAGTTCCATTTTGCTGTACTGTTTAAGCTCGATGAAAGGAACATTGTTGACACTTTTCAGCAAGTTGCAATCATGAAATACAGAAAAAACAGTTTTTCACAAACAAGGTCTAAGTACAATTATTCTGTACTGCTTAATCAGGATGATAGGAACACTGTTGACACTTTTCAGCAAGTTGCAATCATGTAATACAGAAATAAACAGTTTTTCAAAAACAAGGTCTAAGTCATGTTTGAGTCACTCTGTAAGTACCATTTTGCTGTACTGTTTAAGCTCGATGAAAGGAACATTGTTGACACTTTTCAGCAAGTTGCAATCATGAAATATAGAAATAAAGTTTTTCACAAACAAGGTGTAAATCATGTTTGATGCACTCTGTAGGTACCATTTTTGCTGTACTGCTTAATCCAAGAAAGGAACACTGTTGACACTTTTCAGCAAGTTGCAATCATGTAATACAGAAATGAACAGTTTTTCAAAAACAAGGTCTAAGTCATGTTTGAGTCACTCTGTAAGTACCATTTTGCTGTACTGTTTAAGCTCGATGAAAGGAACATTGTTGACACTTTTCAGCAAGTTGCAATCATAAAATACCGAGAAAAAAAAAATTCACAAACAAGGTCTAAGTCATGTTTGATGCACTCTGTAAGTTCCATTTTGCTGTACTGTTTAAGCTCGATGAAAGGAACATTGTTGACACTTTTCAGCAAGTTGCAATCATGAAATACAGAAAAAAACAGTTTTTCACAAACAAGGTCTAAGTCATGTAAGTACAATTTTGCTGTACTGCTTAATCAGGATTATAGAAACACTGTTGACACTTTTCAGCAAGTTGTAATACAGAAATAAACAGTTTTTCACCAACAAGGTCTAAATAATGTTTGATGCACTCTGTAAGTACTATTTTTGCTGTACTGTTTAAGCTCGATGAAAGGAACATTGTTGACACTTTTCAGCAAGTTGCAATCATGAAATACAGAAAAAAACAGTTTTTCACAAACAAGGTCTAAGTCATGTAAGTACAATTTTGCTGTACTGCTTAATCAGGATGATAGAAACACTGTTGACACTTTTCAGCAAGTTGTAAATACAGAAATAAACAGTTTTTCACAAACAAGGTCTAAATAATGGTTGATGCACTCTGATAGTCCATTTCTGCTGTACTGCTTAATCAGGATGATAGGAACATTGTTGACACTTTTCAGCAAGTTGCAATCATAAAATACAGAGAAAAAAAAAAATTCACAAACAAGGTCTAAATCATGTTTGATGCACTCTGTAAGTTTCATTTTTTGCTGTACTGTTTAAACTCGATGAAAGGAACATTGTTGACACTTTTCAGCAAGTTGCAATCATGTAATACAGAAATAAACAGTTTTTCAAAAACAAGGTCTAAGTCATGTTTGATGCACTCTGTAAGTACTATTTTTGCTGTACTGTTTAAACTCGATGAAAGGAACATTGTTGACACTTTTCAGCAAGTTGCAATCATAAAATACAGAGAAAAAAAATAATTCACAAACAAGGTCTAAATCATGTTTGATACACTCTGTAAGTTCCATTTTTTGCTGTACTGTTTAAACTCGATGAAAGGAACATTGTTGACACTTTTCAGCAAGTTGCAATCATGTAATACAGAAATAAACAAATTTTCAAAAACAAGGTCTAAGTCATGTTTGATGCACTCTGTAAGTTCCATTTTGCTGTACTGTTTAAGCTCGATGAAAGGAACATTGTTGACACTTTTCAGCAAGTTGCAATCATGAAATACAGAAAAAAAACAGTTTTTCACAAACAAGGTCTAAGTCATGTAAGTACAATTTTGCAGTACTGCTTAATCAGGATTATAGAAACACTGTTGACACTTTTCAGCAAGTTGCAATCATGTAATACAGAAATAAACAGTTTTTCAAAAACAAGGTCTAAGCCATGTTTGAGTCACTCTGTAAGTACCATTATGCTGTACTGTTTAAGCTCAATGAAAGGAACATTGTTGACACTTTTCAGCAAGTTGCAATCATGAAATACAGAAAAAAACAGTTTTTCACAAACAAGGTCTAAGTCATGTAAGTACAATTTGCTTTACTGTTTAAGCTCGATGATAGAAACGCTGTTGACACTTTTCAGCAAGTTGTAATACAGAAATAAACAGTTTTTCACAAACAAGGTCTAAATAATGTTTGATGCACTCTGTAAGTACCATTTTGCTGAACTGTTTAAACTCGATGAAAGGAACATTGTTGACACTTTTCAGCAAGTTGCAATCATGTAATACAGAAATAAACAGTTTTTCAAAAACAAGGTCTAAGCCATGTTTGAGTCACTCTGTAAGTACCATTTTGCTGTACTGTTTAAGCTCGATGAAAGGAACATTGTTGACACTTTTCAGCAAGTTGCAATCATGAAATACAGAAAAAAACAGTTTTTCACAAACAAGGTCTAAGTCATGTAAGTACAATTTTGCTGTACTGCTTAATCAGGATGATAGAAACACTGTTGACACTTTTCAGAAAGTTGTAATACAGAAATAAACAGTTTTTCACAAACAAGGTCTAAATAATGTTTGATGCACTCTGTAAGTACTATTTTTGCTGTACTGTTTAAACTCGATGAAAGGAACATTGTTGACACTTTTCAGCAAGTTGCAATCATGTAATACAGAAATAAACAGTTTTTCAAAAACAAGGTCTAAGTCATGTTTGAGTCACTCTGTAAGTACCATTTTTCTGTACTGTTTAAGCTCGATGAAAGGAACATTGTTGACACTTTTCAGCAAGTTGCAATCATGAAATACAGAAAAAAACAGTTTTTCACAAACAAGGTCTAAGTCATGTAAGTACAATTTTGCTGTACTGCTTAATCAGGATGATAGAAACACTGTTGACACTTTTCAGCAAGTTGTAATACAGAAATAAACAGTTTTTCACAAACAAGGTCTAAATAATGTTTGATGCACTCTGTAAGTACTATTTTTGCTGTACTGTTTAAACTCGATGAAAGGAACATTGTTGACACTTTTCAGCAAGTTGCAATCATGTAATACAGAAATAAACAGTTTTTCAAAAACAAGGTCTAAGTCATGTTTGAGTCACTCTGTAAGTACCATTTTGCTGTACTGTTTAAGCTCGATGAAAGGAACATTGTTGACACTTTTCAGCAAGTTGCAATCATAAAATACAGAGAAAAAAAAAATTCACAAACAAGGTCTAAATCATGTTTGATTCACTCTGTAAGTTCCATTTTTTGCTGTACTGTTTAAACTCGATGAAAGGAACATTGTTGACACTTTTCAGCAAGTTGCAATCATGTAATACAGAAATAAACAGTTTTTCAAAAACAAGGTCTAAGTCATGTTTGATGCACTCTGATAGTCCATTTCTGCTGTACTGCTTAATCAGGATGATAGGAACACTGTTGACACTTTTCAGCAAGTTGCAATCATGTAATACAGAAATAAACAGTTTTTCAAAAACAAGGTCTAAGCCATGTTTGAGTCACTCTGTAAGTACCATTATGCTGTACTGTTTAAGCTCAATGAAAGGAACATTGTTGACACTTTTCAGCAAGTTGCAATCATGAAATACAGAAAAAAACAGTTTTTCACAAACAAGGTCTAAGTCATGTAAGTACAATTTGCTGTACTGTTTAAGCTCGATGATAGAAACACTGTTGACACTTTTCAGCAAGTTGTAATACAGAAATAAACAGTTTTTCACAAACAAGGTCTAAATAATGTTTGATGCACTCTGTAAGTACCATTTTTGCTGAACTGTTTAAACTCGATGAAAGGAAAATTGTTGACACTTTTCAGCAAGTTGCAATCATGTAATACAGAAATAAACAGTTTATCAAAAACAAGGTCTAAGCCATGTTTGAGTCACTCTGTAAGTACCATTTTGCTGTACTGTTTAAGCTCGATGAAAGGAACATTGTTGACACTTTTCAGCAAAGTGCAATCATGAAATACATAAAAAAACAGTTTTTCACAAACAAGGTCTAAGTCATGTAAGTACAATTTTGCAGTACTGCTTAAAAACCTCTTGGGGCTAGGTGGGACGCTAGCGTGCCACCCGTGGTGCACTCCATCAACAGCAGGTGCATTTCAAGAGCGGCAAATTTGAATCCAAATAAATGTCAAAATTCAAATTTTTCAAAAATACAACTATGTTACACCATTTGAAAGATAAACATCTCCTTAATCTAACCACGTTTTACGATTTCAAAAAGGTTTTACGGCGAAGCATAAATTTAGAGTATGTTAGGACAGTACATTTACAAGAGTTGTGTGTAATGTTTTGTCAAGTCAAAGACAGGGTCACCAAAACCATAAAACCAGCTAAAATGATGCACTAACCTTTTACAATCTCCATCAGATGACACTCCTAGGACATTATGTTAGACAATGCATGCATTTTTAGTTCTATCAAGTTCATATTTATATCCAAAAACAGCGTTTTACTATGGCATTGATGTTGAGGAAATCGTTTCCCTCCAATAACCGGCAGTCAAGTCAGCGTCAGAAATTAAATAATTAAAATTAGAAAACATTGGTAAAATATTATATTGTCATTTAAAGAATTATAGATTTACATCTCTTGAACGCAATCAACTTGCCAGATTTAAAAATAACCTTACTGGGAAATCACACTTTGCAATAATCTGAGCACTGCGCCCAGAAAAATACGCGTTGCGATACAGACTAGACGTCATGTTGGGGAGATCTAAAATCGAAAATACTATGTAAATAATCCATTACCTTTGATTCTCTTCATCAGATGTCACTTCCAGGTATCACAGGTCCATAACGAATGTAGTTTTGTTCAAAAAAGCTCATCATTTATGTCCAAAAATCTCCGTCTCGTTAGCACATGATGTAAGCCAGCCGGACTTCCGTCATGAACGAGGGGAAAAAATATATTTCCGTTCGTTCAAACATGTCAAACGTTGTATAGCATAAATCATTAGGGCCTTTTTAACCAGAACATGAATAATATTCAAGGTGGACGAATGCATACTCTTTTATAACGTATTGGAACGAGGGTACCCAACATGAACTAGCGCGCCAGGTGTCTAATGGGACATCACCGTTCCATGGCTCTTGTTCGGTCAGATCTCCCTCCAGAAGACTCAAAACACTTTGTAAAGGCTGGTGACATCTAGTGGAAGCAATAGGAAGTGCCAAAATATTCCTAAACCCCTGTGTTTTTCAATGGGATAGGTTTAAAGTCAATACAACACATCAGGTATCCACTTCCTGTCAGAAAATGTCTCAGGGTTTTGCCTGCCAAATGAGTTCTGTTATACTCACAGACACCATTCAAACAGTTTTGGAAACTGTAGAGTGTTTTCTATCCATATATAATAAGTATATGCATATTCTAGTTACTGGGTAGGATTAGTAACCAGATTAAATCGGGTACATTTTTTTTATCTAGACGTGCAAATGCTGCCCCCTAGACCCAACAGGTTAATCAGGATTATAGAAACACTGTTGACACTTTTCAGCAAGTTGTAATACAGAAATAAACAGTTTTTCACAAACAAGGTCTAAATAATGTTTGATGCACTCTGTAAGTACTATATTTGCTGTACTGTTTAAACTCGATGAAAGGAACATTGTTGACGCTTTTCAGCAAGTTGCAATCATGTAATACAGAAATAAACAGTTTTTCAAAAACAAGGTCTAAGTCATGTTTGAGTCACTGTAAGTACCATTTTGCTGTACTGTTTAAGCTCGATGAAAGGAACATTGTTGACACTTTTCAGCAAGTTGCAATCATGTAATACAGAAATAAACCGTTTTTCAAAAACAAGGTCTAAGTACAATTATTCTGTACTGCTTAATCAGGATGATAGGAACACTGTTGACACTTTTCAGCAAGTTGCAATCATGTAATACAGAAATAAACAGTTTTTCAAAAACAAGGTCTAAGTCATGTTTGAGTCACTCTGTAAGTACCATTTTGCTGTACTGTTTAAGCTCGATGAAAGGAACATTGTTGACACTTTTCAGCAAGTTGCAATCATGAAATACAGAAAAAAACAGTTTTTCACAAACAAGGTCTAAATCATGTTTAATGCACTCTGATAGTCCATTTCTGCTGTACTGTTTAATCGGATGATAGGAACACTGTTGGCACTTTTCAGCAAGTTGCAATCATGTAATACAGAAATAAAAAGTTTTTCAAAAACAAGGTCTAAGCCATGTTTGAGTCACTCTGTAAGTACCATTTTTGCTGTACTGTTTAAGCTCGATGAAAGGAACATTGTTGACACTTTTCAGCAAGTTGCAATCATGAAATACAGAAAAAAAACTGTTTTTCACAAACAAGGTCTAAGTCATGTAAGTACAATTTTGCAGTACTGCTTAATCAGGATTATAGAAACACTGTTGACACTTTTCAGCAAGTTGTAATACAGAAATAAACAGTTTTTCACAAACAAGGTCTAAATAATGTTTGATGCACTCTGTAAGTACTATTTTTGCTGTACTGTTTAAACTCGATGAAAGGAACATTGTTGACACTTTTCAGCAAGTTGCAATCATGTAATACAGAAATAAACAGTTTTTCAAAAACAAGGTCTAAGTCATGTTTGAGTCACTGTAAGTACCATTTTGCTGTACTGTTTAAGCTCGATGAAAGGAACATTGTTGACACTTTTCAGCAAGTTGCAATCATGTAATACAGAAATAAACCGTTTTTCAAAAACAAGGTCTAAGTACAATTATTCTGTACTGCTTAATCAGGATGATAGGAACACTGTTGACACTTTTCAGCAAGTTGCAATCATGTAATACAGAACTAAACAGTTTTTCAAAAACAAGGTCTAAGTCATGTTTGAGTCACTCTGTAAGTACCATTTTGCTGTACTGTTTAAGCTCGATGAAAGGAACATTGTTGACACTTTTCAGCAAGTTGCAATCATGAAATACAGAAAAAAACAGTTTTTCACAAACAAGGTCTAAATCATGTTTGATGCACTCTGATAGTCCATTTCTGCTGTACTGTTTAATCAGGATGATAGGAACACTGTTGACACTTTTCAGCAAGTTGCAATCATGTAATACAGAAATAAACAGTTTTTCAAAAACAAGGTCTAAGTCATGTTTGAGTCACTGTAAGTACCATTTTGCTGTACTGTTTAAGCTCGATGAAAGGAACATTGTTGACACTTTTCAGCAAGTTGCAATCATGTAATACAGAAATAAACAGTTTTTCAAAAACAAGGTCTAAGTACAATTTTGCTGTACTGCTTAGTCAGGATGATAGAAACACTGTTGACACTTTTCAGCAAGTTGTAATACAGAAATAAACAGTTTTTCACAAACAAGGTCTAAATAATGGTTGATGCACTCTGTAAGTACCATTTTTAATGAACTGTTGAATCTCGATGAAAGGAACATTGTTGACACTTTTCAGCAAGTTGCAATCATGTAATACAGAAATAAACAGTTTTTGAAAAACAAGGTCTAAGCCATGTTTGAGTCACTCTGTAAGTACCATTTTGCTGTACTGTTTAAGCCCGATGAAAGGAACATTGTTGACACTTTTCAGCAAGTTGCAATCATGAAATACAGAAAAAAACAGTTTTTCACAAACAAGGTCTAAATCATGTTTGATGCACTCTGATAGTCCATTTCTGCTGTACTGCTTAATCAGGATGATAGGAACACTGTTGACACTTTTCAGCAAGTTGCAATCATGTAATACAGAAATAAACAGTTTTTCAAAAACAAGGTCTAAGCCATGTTTGAGTCACTCTGTAAGTACCATTTTGCTGTACTGTTTAAGCTCGATGAAAGGAACATTGTTGACACTTTTCAGCAAGTTGCAATCATGAAATACAGAAAAAAACAGTTTTTCACAAACAAGGTCTAAATAATGTTTGATGCACTCTGTAAGTACTATTTTGCTGTACTGTTTAAACTCGATGAAAGGAACATTGTTGACACTTTTCAGCAAGTTGCAATCATGTAATACAGAAATAAACAGTTTTTCAAAAACAAGGTCTAAGTCATGTTTGAGTCACTGTAAGTACCATTTTGCTGTACTGTTTAAGCTCGATGAAAGGAACATTGTTGACACTTTTCAGCAAGTTGCAATCATGTAATACAGAAATAAACAGTTTTTCAAAAACAAGGTCTAAGTACAATTATTCTGTACTGCTTAATCAGGATGATAGGAACACTGTTGACACTTTTCAGCAAGTTGCAATCATGTAATACAGAAATAAACAGTTTTTCAAAAACAAGGTGTAAGCCATGTTTGAGTCACTCTGTAAGTACCGTTTTGCTGTACTGTTTAAGCTCGATGAAAGGAACATTGTTGACACTTTTCAGCAAGTTGCAATCATGAAATACAGAAAAAAACAGTTTTTCAAAAACAAGGTCTAAGTCATGTAAGTACAATTTTGCTGTACTGTTTAAGCTCGATGATAGAAACACTGTTGACACTTTTCAGCAAGTTGTAATACAGAAATAAACAGTTTTTCACAAACAAGGTCTAAATAATGTTTGATGCACTCTGTAGGTACCATTTTTGCTGTACTGCTTAATCCAAGAAAGGAACACTGTTGACACTTTTCAGCAAGTTGCAATCATGTAATACAGAAATGAACAGTTTTTCAAAAACAAGGTCTAAGTCATGTTTGAGTCACTCTGTAAGTACCATTTTGCTGTACTGTTTAAGCTCGATGAAAGGAACATTGTTGACACTTTTCAGCAAGTTGCAATCATGAAATACAGAGAAAAAAAAAAATCACAAACAAGGTCTAAATCATGTTTGATGCACTCTGTAAGTACCATTTTTGCTGAACTGTTTAAACTTGATGAAAGGAACATTGTTGACACTTTTCAGCAAGTTGCAATCATGTAATACAGAAATAAACAGTTTTTGAAAAACAAGGTCTAAGCCATGTTTGAGTCACTCTGTAAGTACCATTTTGCTGTACTGTTTAAGCTCGATGAAAGGAACATTGTTGACACTTTTCAGCAAGTTGCAATCATGAAATATAGAAATAAAGTTTTTCACAAACAAGGTGTAAATCATGTTTGATGCACTCTGTAGGTACCATTTTTGCTGTACTGCTTAATCCAAGAAAGGAACACTGTTGACACTTTTCAGCAAGTTGCAATCATGTAATACAGAAATAAACAGTTTTTCAAAAACAAGGTCTAAGTCATGTTTGATGCACTCTGTAAGTTCCATTTTGCTGTACTGTTTAAGCTCGATGAAAGGAACATTGTTGACACTTTTCAGCAAGTTGCAAGTTGCAATCATGTAATACAGAAATAAACAGTTTTTCAAAAACAAGGTCTAAGTCATGTTTGAGTCACTGAAAGCACCAACCATTTTGCTGTACTGTTTAAGCTCGATGAAAGGAACATTGTTGACACTTTTCAGCAAGTTGCAATCATGAAATACAGAAATAAACAGTTTTTCACAAACAAGGTCTAAATCATGTTTGATGCACTCTGATAGTCCATTTCTGCTGTACTGTTTAATCAGGATGATAGGAACACTGTTGACACTTTTCAGCAAGTTGCAATCATGTAATACAGAAATAAACAGTTTTTCAAAAACAAGGTCTAAGCCATGTTTGAGTCACTCTGTAAGTACCATTTTGCTGTACTGTTTAAGCTCGATGAAAGGAACATTGTTGACACTTTTCAGCAAGTTGCAATCATGAAATACAGAAAAAACAGTTTTTCACAAACAAGGTCTAAGTCATGTAAGTACAATTTTGCTGTACTGCTTAATCAGGATGATAGAAACACTGTTGACACCTTTCAGCAAGTTGTAATACAGAAATAAACAGTTTTTCACAAACAAGGTCTAAATAATGTTTGATGCACTCTGTAAGTACTATTTTTGCTGTACTGTTTAACCTGTTAGGGCTAGGGGGCAGCATTTGCACGTCTGGATAAAAAAAATGTACCCGATTTAATCTGGTTACTAATCCTACCCAGTAACTAGAATATGCATATACTTATTATATATGGATAGAAAACACTCTAAAGTTTCTAAAACTGTTTGAATGGTGTCTGTGAGTATAACAGAACTCATTTGGCAGGCAAAACCCTGAGACATTTTCTGACAGGAAGTGGATACCTGATGTGTTGTATTACCTTTAAACCTATCCCATTGAAAAACACAGGGGCTGAGGAATATTTTGGCACTTCCTATTGCTTCCACTAGATGTCACCAGCCTTTACAAAGTGTTTTGAGTCTTCTGGAGGGAGATCTGACCGAACAAGAGCCATGGAACGATGATGTCCCATTAGACACCTGGCGCGCGAGTTCATGTTGGGTACCCTCGTTCCAATACGTTATAAAAGAGTATGCATTCGTCCACCTTGAATATTATTCATGTTCTGGTTAAAAAAGGCCCTAATGATTTATGCTATACAACGTTTGACATGTTTGAACGAACGGAAATATATTTTTTCCCCTCGTTCATGACGAGAAGTCCGGCTGGCTTAGATCATGTGCTAACAAGACGGAGATTTTTGGACATAAATGATGAGCTTTTTTGAACAAAACTACATTCGTTATGGACCTGTGATACCTGGAAGTGACATCTGATGAAGAGAATCAAAGGTAATGGATTATTTACATAGTATTTTCGATTTTAGATCTCCCCAACATGACGTCTAGTCTGTATCGCAACGCGTATTTTTCTGGGCGCAGTGCTCAGATTATTGCAAAGTGTGATTTCCCAGTAAGGTTATTTTTAAATCTGGCAAGTTGATTGCGTTCAAGAGATGTAAATCTATAATTCTTTAAATGACAATATAATATTTTACCAATGTTTTCTAATTTTAATTATTTAATTTGTGACGCTGACTTGACTGCCGGTTATTGGAGGGAAACGATTTCCTCAACATCAATGCCATAGTAAAACGCTGTTTTTGGATATAAATATGAAATTGATAGAACTAAAAATGCATGCATTGTCTAACATAATGTCCTAGGAGTGTCATCTGATGGAGATTGTAAAAGGTTAGTGCATCATTTTAGCTGGTTTTATGGTTTTGGTGACCCGGTCTTTGAATTGACAAAACATTACACACAACTATTGTAAATGTACTGCCCTAACATACTCTAAATTTATGCTTTCGCCGTAAAACCTTTTTGAAATCGTAAAACGTGGTTAGTTTAAGGAGATGTTTATCTTTCAAAGGGTGTAAAATAGTTGTATGTTTGAAAAATTTGAATTTTGACATTTATTTGGATTCAAATTTGCCGCTCTTGAAATGCACCTGATGTTGATGGAGTGCACCACGGGTGGCACGCTAGTGTCCCACCTAGCCCATAGAGGTTAAACTCGATGAAAGGAACATTTTTGACACTTTTCAGCAAGTTGCAATCATGTAATACAGAAATAAACAGTTTTTCAAAAACAAGGTCTAAGTCATGTTTGAGTCACTGTAAGTACCATTTTGCTGTACTGTTTAACCTGTTAGGGCTAGGGGGCAGCATTGACACGGCTGGATAAAAAACATACCCGATTTAATCTGGTTACCACTCCTACTCAGTAACTAGAATATGCATATACTTATTACATATGGATAGAAAACACCCTAAATTTTCTAAAACTGTTTGAATGGTGTCTGTGAGTATAACAGAACTCAAATGGCAGGTCAAAACCTGAGAGATTCCTTTACAGGAAGTGGCCTGTCTGACCATTTCTGGAACTTCTTTGCCATCTCTATCATTTACTAAGGATCTCTGCTCTAACGTGACACTTCCCACGTCGTCCATAGGCTCTCATAGCCCGGGAAAAAGAGAATGTCGTCATTCCAGCCCCAGGCTGAAACACATTATCGCCTTTCTCAAGTGGCCCATCAAGAGACACTAGCTTATGCGCGTGACCCCGACCGCCCCCGCCTTTGGGATTTTTTTCCTCTGTTTGCCGAAAAGGAGATTCCCTGTCGGAATTTTACCGCTTTTCTACGAGAAAAATGACGTAAAATTGATTTTAAACAGCGGTTGACATGCTTCGACGTACGGCAATTGAATACTTTGAATTTTATTGTCAGGAATTGCGCCAAGCGCGCGACACTTCTTTACTATTTCGGATAGTGTCTGGAACGCATTCGAACAAAACGCCGCTATTCGGATATAACGATGGATTATTTTGGACCAAACCAACATTTGTTATTGAAGTAGACGTCCTGGGTGTGCATTCTGACGAAGACAACAAAAGGTAATGACATTTTTATAATAGTAAATATGATTATGGTGAGTGCTAAACTTGCCGGGTGTCTAAATAAGCGAGCCCGTGATGCCTGGGCTATATACTTAGAATATTGCAAAATGTGCTTTCACCAAAAAGCTATTTTAAAATCGGACATATCGAGTGCATAGAGGAGGTCTGTATCTATAATTCTTAAAATAATTGTTATGCTTTTTGTGAACGTTTATCGTGAGTAATTTAGTAAAATGTTAGCGAATTCCCCGTAAGTTTGCGGGGGGTATGCTAGTTCTGAACGTCACATGCTAATGTAAAAAGCTGGTTTTTGATATAAATATGAACTTGATTGAACAAAACATGCATGTATTGTATAACATAATGTCCTAGGGTTGTCATCTGATGAAGATCATCAAAGGTGAGTGCTGCATTTAGCTGTCTTCTGGGTTTTGGTGACATTATATGCTGGCTTGAAAAATGGGTGTCTGATTATTTCTGGCTTGGTACTCTGCTGACATAATCTAATGTTTTGCTTTCGTTGTAAAGCCTTTTTGAAATCGGACAGTGTGGTTAGATTAACGAGAGTCTTATCTTTAAATGGCTGTAAAATAGTCATATGTTTGAGAAATTGAAGTAATAGGATTTTGAAGATTTTGAAAATCGCGCCACAGGCTGGCAGTGGATGTTACGTAGGTGGGACGAATTCGTCCCGCCGGTCCCATAGAGGTTAAGCTCGATGAAAGGAACATTGTTGACACTTTTCAGCAAGTTGCAATCATGTAATACAGAAATAAACAGTTTTTCAAAAACAAGGTCTAAGTCATGTTTGAGTCACTCTGTTAGTACCATTTTGCTGTACTGTTTAAGCTCGATGAAAGGAACATTGTTGACACTTTTCAACAAGTTGGAATCATGAAATACAGAAAAAAACAGTTTTTCACAAACAAGGTCTAAATCATGTTTGATGCACTCTGATAGTCCATTTCTGTGGTACTGCTTAATCAGGATGATAGGAACACTGTTGACACTTTTCAGCAAGTTGCAATCATGTAATACAGAAATAAACAGTTTTTCAAAAACAAGGTCTAAGCCATGTTTGAGTCACTCTGTAAGTACCATTTTGCTGTACTGTTTAAGCTCGATGAAAGGAACATTGTTGACACTTTTCAGCAAGTTGCAATCATGAAATACAGAAAAAACCGTTTTTCAAAAACAAGGTCTAAGTCATGTAAGTACAATTTTGCTGTACTGTTTAAGCTCGATGATAGAAACACTGTTGACACTTTTCAGCAAGTTGTAATACAGAAATAAACAGTTTTTCACAAACAAGGTCTAAATAATGTTTGATGCACTCTGTAGGTACCATTTTTGCTGTACTGCTTAATCCAAGAAAGGAACACTGTTGACACTTTTCAGCAAGTTGCAATCATGTAATACAGAAATGAACAGTTTTTCAAAAACAAGGTCTAAGTCATGTTTGAGTCACTCTGTAAGTACCATTTTGCTGTACTGTTTAAGCTCGATGAAAGGAACATTGTTGACACTTTTCAGCAAGTTGCAATCATGAAATACAGAGAAAAAAAAATCACAAACAAGGTCTAAATCATGTTTGATGCACTCTGTAAGTACCATTTTTGCTGAACTGTTTAAACTCGATGAAAGGAACATTGTTGACACTTTTCAGCAAGTTGCAATCATGTAATACAGAAATAAACAGTTTTTGAAAAACAAGGTCTAAGCCATGTTTGAGTCACTCTGTAAGTACCATTTTGCTGTACTGTTTAAGCTCGATGAAAGGAACATTGTTGACACTTTTCAGCAAGTTGCAATCATGAAATATAGAAATAAAGTTTTTCACAAACAAGGTGTAAATCATGTTTGATGCACTCTGTAGGTACCATTTTTGATGTACTGCTTAATCCAAGAAAGGAACACTGTTGACACTTTTCAGCAAGTTGCAATCATGTAATACAGAAATAAACAGTTTTTCAAAAACAAGGTCTAAGTCATGTTTGATGCACTCTGTAAGTTCCATTTTGCTGTACTGTTTAAGCTCGATGAAAGGAACATTGTTGACACTTTTCAGCAAGTTGCAAGTTGCAATCATGTAATACAGAAATAAACAGTTTTTCAAAAACAAGGTCTAAGTCATGTTTGAGTCACTGAAAGCACCAACCATTTTGCTGTACTGTTTAAGCTCGATGAAAGGAACATTGTTGACACTTTTCAGCAAGTTGCAATCATGAAATACAGAAATAAACAGTTTTTCACAAACAAGGTCTAAATCATGTTTGATGCACTCTGATAGTCCATTTCTGCTGTACTGTTTAATCAGGATGATAGGAACACTGTTGACACTTTTCAGCAAGTTGCAATCATGTAATACAGAAATAAACAGTTTTTCAAAAACAAGGTCTAAGTCATGTTTGAGTCACTCTGTAAGTACCATTTTGCTGTACTGTTTAAGCTCGATGAAAGGAACATTGTTGACACTTTTCAGCAAGTTGCAATCATGAAATACAGAAAAAACAGTTTTTCACAAACAAGGTCTAAGTCATGTAAGTACAATTTTGCTGTACTGCTTAATCAGGATGATAGAAACACTGTTGACACTTTTCAGCAAGTTGTAATACAGAAATAAACAGTTTTTCACAAACAAGGTCTAAATAATGTTTGATGCACTCTGTAAGTACTATTTTTGCTGTACTGTTTAAACTCGATGAAAGGAACATTGTTGACACTTTTCAGCAAGTTGCAATCATGTAATACAGAAATAAACAGTTTTTCAAAAACAAGGTCTAAGTCATGTTTGAGTCACTGTAAGAACCATTTTGCTGTACTGTTTAAGCTCGATGAAAGGAACATTGTTGACACTTTTCAGCAAGTTGCAATCATGTAATACAGAAATAAACAGTTTTTCAAAAACAAGGTCTAAGTACAATTTTGCTGTACTGCTTAATCAGGATGATAGAAACACTGTTGACACTTTTCAGCAAGTTGTAATACAGAAATAAACCGTTTTTCACAAACAAGGTCTAAATAATGGTTGATGCACTCTGTAAGTACCATTTTTGCTGAACTGTTGAAACTCGATGAAAGGAACATTGTTGACACTTTTCAGCAAGTTGCAATCATGTAATACAGAAATAAACAGTTTTTCAAAAACAAGGTCTAAGTCATGTTTGAGTCACTCTGTAAGTACCATTTTGCTGTACTGTTTAAGCTCGATGAAAGGAACATTGTTGACACTTTTCAGCAAGTTGCAATCATGAAATACAGAAAAAAACAGTTTTTCACAAACAAGGTCTAAGTCATGCAAGTACAATTTTGCTGTACTGCTTAATCAGGATGATAGAAACACTGTTGACACTTTTCAGCAAGTTGTAATACAGAAATAAACAGTTTTTCACAAACAAGATCTAAATAATGTTTGATGCACTCTGTAAGTACTATTTTTGCTGTACTGTTTAAACTCGATGAAAGGAACATTGTTGACATTTTTCAGCAAGTTGCAATCATGTAATACAGAAATAAACAGTTTTTCAAAAACAAGGTCTAAGTCATGTTTGAGTCACTGAAAGCACCAACCATTTTGCTGTACTGTTTAAGCTCGATGAAAGGAACATTGTTGACACTTTTCAGCAAGTTGCAATCATGTAATACAGAAATAAACAGTTTTTCAAAAACAAGGTCTAAGTCATGTTTGAGTCACTCTGTAAGTACCATTTTGCTGTACTGTTTAAACTCGATGAGAGGAACATTGTTGACACTTTTCAGCAAGTTGCAATCATGAAATACAGAAAAAAAAACGTTTTTCACAAACAAGGTCTAAGTCATGTAAGTACAATTTTGCTGTACTGCTTAATCAGGATGATAGGAACACTGTTGACACTTTTCAGCAAGTTGCAATCATGTAATACAGAAATAAACAGTTTTTCAAAAACAAGGTCTAAGCCATGTTTGAGTCACTCTGTAAGTACCATTTTGCTGTACTGTTTAAGCTCGATGAAAGGAACATTGTTGACACTTTTCAGCAAGTTGCAATCATGAAATACAGAAAAAAACAGTTTTTCACAAACAAGGTCTAAGTCATGTAAGTACATTTTTGCTGTACTGTTTAAGCTCGATGATAGAAACACTGTTGACACTTTTCAGCAAGTTGCAATCATGTAATACAGAAATAAACAGTTTTTCAAAAACAAGGTCTAAGTACAATTTTGCTGTACTGCTTAATCAGGATGATAGAAACACTGTTGACACTTTTCAGCAAGTTGTAATACAGAAATAAACAGTTTTTCACAAACAAGGTCTAAATAATGTTTGATGCACTCTGTAAGTACTATTTTTGCTGTACTGTTTAAACTCGATGAAAGGAACATTGTTGACACTTTTCAGCAAGTTGCAATCATGTAATACAGAAATAAACAGTTTTTCAAAAACAAGGTCTAAGTCATGTTTGAGTCACTGTAAGTACCATTTTGCTGTACTGTTTAAGCTCGATGAAAGGAACATTGTTGACACTTTTCAGCAAGTTGCAATCATGTAATACAGAAATAAACAGTTTTTCAAAAACAAGGTCTAAGTACAATTTTGCTGTACTGCTTAATCAGGATGATAGAAACACTGTTGACACTTTTCAGCAAGTTGTAATACAGAAATAAACCGTTTTTCACAAACAAGGTCTAAATAATGGTTGATGCACTCTGTAAGTACCATTTTTGCTGAACTGTTGAAACTCGATGAAAGGAACATTGTTGACACTTTTCAGCAAGTTGCAATCATGTAATACAGAAATAAACAGTTTTTCAAAAACAAGGTCTAAGTCATGTTTGAGTCACTCTGTAAGTACCATTTTGCTGTACTGTTTAAGCTCGATGAAAGGAACATTGTTGACACTTTTCAGCAAGTTGCAATCATGAAATACAGAAAAAAACAGTTTTTCACAAACAAGGTCTAAGTCATGCAAGTACAATTTTGCTGTACTGCTTAATCAGGATGATAGAAACACTGTTGACACTTTTCAGCAAGTTGTAATACAGAAATAAACAGTTTTTCACAAACAAGATCTAAATAATGTTTGATGCACTCTGTAAGTACTATTTTTGCTGTACTGTTTAAACTCGATGAAAGGAACATTGTTGACACTTTTCAGCAAGTTGCAATCATGTAATACAGAAATAAACAGTTTTTCAAAAACAAGGTCTAAGTCATGTTTGAGTCACTGAAAGCACCAACCATTTTGCTGTACTGTTTAAGCTCGATGAAAGGAACATTGTTGACACTTTTCAGCAAGTTGCAATCATGTAATACAGAAAAAAACAGTTTTTCACAAACAAGGTCTAAATCATGTTTGATGCACTCTGATAGTCCATTTCTGCTGTACTGCTTAATCAGGATGATAGGAACACTGTTGACACTTTTCAGCAAGTTGCAATCATGTAATACAGAAATAAACAGTTTTTCAAAAACAAGGTCTAAGCCATGTTTGTGTCACTCTGTAAGTACCATTTTTGCTGTACTGTTTAAGCTCGATGAAAGGAACATTGTTGACACTTTTCAGCAAGTTGCAATCATGAAATACAGAAAAAAACAGTTTTTCACAAACAAGGTCTAAGTCATGTAAGTACAATTTTGCTGTACTGCTTAATCAGGATGATAGAAACACTGTTGACACTTTTCAGCAAGTTGTAATACAGAAATAAACAGTTTTTCACAAACAAGGTCTAAATAATGTTTGATGCACTCTGTAAGTACTATTTTTGCTGTACTGTTTAAACTCGATGAAAGGAACATTGTTGACACTTTTCAGCAAGTTGCAATCATGTAATACAGAAATAAACAGTTTTTCAAAAACAAGGTCTAAGTCATGTTTGAGTCACTGTAAGTACCATTTTGCTGTACTGTTTAAGCTCGATGAAAGGAACATTGTTGACACTTTTCAGCAAGTTGCAATCATGTAATACAGAAATAAACAGTTTTTCAAAAACAAGGTCTAAGTACAATTTTGCTGTACTGCTTAATCAGGATGATAGAAACACTGTTGACACTTTTCAGCAAGTTGTAATACAGAAATAAACAGTTTTTCACAAACAAGGTCTAAATAATGGTTGATGCACTCTGTAAGTACTTTTTTGCTGTACTGTTTAAACTCGATGAAAGGAACATTGTTGACACTTTTCAGCAAGTTGCAATCATGTAATACAGAAATAAACAGTTTTTCAAAAACAAGGTCTAAGTCATGTTTGAGTCACTCTGTAAGTACCATTTTGCTGTACTGTTTAAGCTCGATGAGAGGAACATTGTTGACACTTTTCAGCAAGTTGCAATCATGAAATACAGAAAAAAACGTTTTTCACAAACAAGGTCTAAGTCATGTAAGTACAATTTTGCTGTACTGCTTAATCAGGATGATAGAAACACTGTTGACACTTTTCAGCAAGTTGTAATACAGAAATAAACAGTTTTTCACAAACAAGGTCTAAATAATGTTTGATGCACTCTGTAAGTACTATTTTTGCTGTACTGTTTAAATTCGATGAAAGGAACATTGTTGACACTTTTCAGCAAGTTGCAATCATGAAATACAGAAAAAAACAGTTTTTCACAAACAAGGTCTAAATCATGTTTGATGCACTCTGATAGTCCATTTCTGCTGTACTGCTTAATCAGGATGATAGGAACACTGTTGACACTTTTCAGCAAGTTGCAATCATGTAATACAGAAATAAACAGTTTTTCAAAAACAAGGTCTAAGTCATGTTTGAGTCACTGTAAGTACCATTTTGCTGTACTGTTTAAGCTCGATGAAAGGAACATTGTTGACACTTTTCAGCAAGTTGCAATCATGTAATACAGAAATAAACAGTTTTTCAAAAACAAGGTCTAAGTACAATTATTCTGTACTGCTTAATCAGGATGATAGGAACACTGTTGACACTTTTCAGCAAGTTGCAATCATGTAATACAGAAATAAACAGTTTTTCAAAAACAAGGTGTAAGCCATGTTTGAGTCACTCTGTAAGTACCGTTTTGCTGTACTGTTTAAGCTCGATGAAAGGAACATTGTTGACACTTTTCAGCAAGTTGCAATCATGAAATACAGAAAAAAACAGTTTTTCAAAAACAAGGTCTAAGTCATGTAAGTACAATTTTGCTGTACTGTTTAAGCTCGATGATAGAAACACTGTTGACACTTTTCAGCAAGTTGTAATACAGAAATAAACAGTTTTTCACAAACAAGGTCTAAATAATGTTTGATGCACTCTGTAGGTACCATTTTTGCTGTACTGCTTAATCCAAGAAAGGAACACTGTGGACACTTTTCAGCAAGTTGCAATCATGTAATACAGAAATGAACAGTTTTTCAAAAACAAGGTCTAAGTCATGTTTGAGTCACTCTGTAAGTACCATTTTGCTGTACTGTTTAAGCTCGATGAAAGGAACATTGTTGACACTTTTCAGCAAGTTGCAATCATGAAATACTGAGAAGAAAAAAAAATCACAAACAAGGTCTAAATCATGTTTGATGCACTCTGTAAGTACCATTTTTGCTGAACTGTTTAAACTTGATGAAAGGAACATTGTTGACACTTTTCAGCAAGTTGCAATCATGTAATACAGAAATAAACAGTTTTTGAAAAACAAGGTCTAAGCCATGTTTGAGTCACTCTGTAAGTACCATTTTGCTGTACTGTTTAAGCTCGATGAAAGGAACATTGTTGACACTTTTCAGCAAGTTGCAAGTTGCAATCATGTAATACAGAAATAAACAGTTTTTCAAAAACAAGGTCTAAGTCATGTTTGAGTCACTGAAAGCACCAACCATTTTGCTGTACTGTTTAAGCTCGATGAAAGGAACATTGTTGACACTTTTCAGCAAGTTGCAATCATGAAATACAGAAATAAACAGTTTTTCACAAACAAGGTCTAAATCATGTTTGATGCACTCTGATAGTCCATTTCTGCTGTACTGTTTAATCAGGATGATAGGAACACTGTTGACACTTTTCAGCAAGTTGCAATCATGTAATACAGAAATAAACAGTTTTTCAAAAACAAGGTCTAAGCCATGTTTGAGTCACTCTGTAAGTACCATTTTGCTGTAGTGTTTAAGCTCGATGAAAGGAACATTGTTGACACTTTTCAGCAAGTTGCAATCATGAAATACAGAAAAAACAGTTTTTCACAAACAAGGTCTAAGTCATGTAAGTACAATTTTGCTGTACTGCTTAATCAGGATGATAGAAACACTGTTGACACTTTTCAGCAAGTTGTAATACAGAAATAAACAGTTTTTCACAAACAAGGTCTAAATAATGTTTGATGCACTCTGTAAGTACTATTTTTGCTGTACTGTTTAAACTCGATGAAAGGAACATTGTTGACACTTTTCAGCAAGTTGCAATCATGTAATACAGAAATAAACAGTTTTTCAAAAACAAGGTCTAAGTCATGTTTGAGTCACTGTAAGAACCATTTTGCTGTACTGTTTAAGCTCGATGAAAGGAACATTGTTGACACTTTTCAGCAAGTTGCAATCATGTAATACAGAAATAAACAGTTTTTCAAAAACAAGGTCTAAGTACAATTTTGCTGTACTGCTTAATCAGGATGATAGAAACACTGTTGACACTTTTCAGCAAGTTGTAATACAGAAATAAACCGTTTTTCACAAACAAGGTCTAAATAATGGTTGATGCACTCTGTAAGTACCATTTTTGCTGAACTGTTGAAACTCGATGAAAGGAACATTGTTGACACTTTTCAGCAAGTTGCAATCATGTAATACAGAAATAAACAGTTTTTCAAAAACAAGGTCTAAGTCATGTTTGAGTCACTCTGTAAGTACCATTTTGCTGTACTGTTTAAGCTCGATGAAAGGAACATTGTTGACACTTTTCAGCAAGTTGCAATCATGAAATACAGAAAAAAACAGTTTTTCACAAACAAGGTCTAAGTCATGCAAGTACAATTTTGCTGTACTGCTTAATCAGGATGATAGAAACACTGTTGACACTTTTCAGCAAGTTGTAATACAGAAATAAACAGTTTTTCACAAACAAGATCTAAATAATGTTTGATGCACTCTGTAAGTACTATTTTTGCTGTACTGTTTAAACTCGATGAAAGGAACATTGTTGACACTTTTCAGCAAGTTGCAATCATGTAATACAGAAATAAACAGTTTTTCAAAAACAAGGTCTAAGTCATGTTTGAGTCACTGAAAGCACCAACCATTTTGCTGTACTGTTTAAGCTCGATGAAAGGAACATTGTTGACACTTTTCAGCAAGTTGCAATCATGAAATACAGAAAAAAACAGTTTTTCACAAACAAGGTCTAAATCATGTTTGATGCACTCTGATAGTCCATTTCTGCTGTACTGCTTAATCAGGATGATAGGAACACTGTTGACACTTTTCAGCAAGTTGCAATCATGTAATACAGAAATAAACAGTTTTTCAAAAACAAGGTCTAAGCCATGTTTGAGTCACTCTGTAAGTACCATTTTTGCTGTACTGTTTAAGCTCGATGAAAGGAACATTGTTGACACTTTTCAGCAAGTTGCAATCATGAAATACAGAAAAAACAGTTTTTCACAAACAAGGTCTACGTCATGTAAGTACAATTTTGCTGTACTGCTTAATCAGGATGATAGAAACACTGTTGACACTTTTCAGCAAGTTGTAATACAGAAATAAACAGTTTTTCACAAACAAGGTCTAAATAATGTTTGATGCACTCTGTAAGTACTATTTTTGCTGTACTGTTTAAACTCGATGAAAGGAACATTTTTGACACTTTTCAGCAAGTTGCAATCATGTAATACAGAAATAAACAGTTTTTCAAAAACAAGGTCTAAGTCATGTTTGAGTCACTGTAAGTACCATTTTGCTGTACTGTTTAAGCTCGATGAAAGGAACATTGTTGACACTTTTCTGCAAGTTGCAATCATGTAATACAGAAATAAACAGTTTTTCAAAAACAAGGTCTAAGTACAATTATTCTGTACTGCTTAATCAGGATGATAGGAACACTGTTGACACTTTTCAGCAAGTTGCAATCATGTAATACAGAAATAAACAGTTTTTCAAAAACAAGGTCTAAGCCATGTTTGAGTCACTCTGTAAGTACCATTTTGCTGTACTGTTTAAGCTCGATGAAAGGAACATTGTTGACACTTTTCAGCAAGTTGCAATCATGAAATACAGAAAAAACAGTTTTTCACAAACAAGGTCTAAGTCATGTAAGTACAATTTTGCTGTACTGCTTAATCAGGATGATAGAAACACTGTTGACACTTTTCAGCAAGTTGTAATACAGAAATAAACAGTTTTTCACAAACAAGGTCTAAATAATGTTTGATGCACTCTGTAAGTACTATTTTTGCTGTACTGTTTAAACTCGATGAAAGGAACATTGTTGACACTTTTCAGCAAGTTGCAATCATGTAATACAGAAATAAACAGTTTTTCAAAAACAAGGTCTAAGTCATGTTTGAGTCACTGTAAGTACCATTTTGCTGTACTGTTTAAGCTCGATGAAAGGAACATTGTTGACACTTTTCAGCAAGTTGCAATCATGTAATACAGAAATAAACAGTTTTTCAAAAACAAGGTCTAAGTACAATTTTGCTGTACTGCTTAATCAGGATGATAGAAACACTGTTGACACTTTTCAGCAAGTTGTAATACAGAAATAAACAGTTTTTCACAAACAAGGTCTAAATAATGGTTGATGCACTCTGTAAGTACTATTTTTGCTGTACTGTTTAAACTCGATGAAAGGAACATTGTTGACACTTTTCAGCAAGTTGCAATCATGTAATACAGAAATAAACAGTTTTTCAAAAACAAGGTCTAAGTCATGTTTGAGTCACTCTGTAAGTACCATTTTGCTGTACTGTTTAAGCTCGATGAGAGGAACATTGTTGACACTTTTCAGCAAGTTGCAATCATGAAATACAGAAAAAAAACGTTTTTCACAAACAAGGTCTAAGTCATGTAAGTACAATTTTGCTGTACTGCTTAATCAGGATGATAGAAACACTGTTGACACTTTTCAGCAAGTTGTAATACAGAAATAAACAGTTTTTCACAAACAAGGTCTAAATAATGTTTGATGCACTCTGTAAGTACTATTTTTGCTGTACTGTTTAAATTCGATGAAAGGAACATTGTTGACACTTTTCAGCAAGTTGCAATCATGAAATACAGAAAAAACAGTTTTTCACAAACAAGGTCTAAATCATGTTTGATGCACTCTGATAGTCCATTTCTGCTGTACTGCTTAATCAGGATGATAGGAACACTGTTGACACTTTTCAGCAAGTTGCAATCATGTAATACAGAAATAAACAGTTTTTCAAAAACAAGGTCTAAGTCATGTTTGAGTCACTGTAAGTACCATTTTGCTGTACTGTTTAAGCTCGATGAAAGGAACATTGTTGACACTTTTCAGCAAGTTGCAATCATGTAATACAGAAATAAACAGTTTTTCAAAAACAAGGTCTAAGTACAATTATTCTGTACTGCTTAATCAGGATGATAGGAACACTGTTGACACTTTTCAGCAAGTTGCAATCATGTAATACAGAAATAAACAGTTTTTCAAAAACAAGGTGTAAGCCATGTTTGAGTCACTCTGTAAGTACCGTTTTGCTGTACTGTTTAAGCTCGATGAAAGGAACATTGTTGACACTTTTCAGCAAGTTGCAATCATGAAATACAGAAAAAAACCGTTTTTCAAAAACAAGGTCTAAGTCATGTAAGTACAATTTTGCTGTACTGTTTAAGCTCGATGATAGAAACACTGTTGACACTTTTCAGCAAGTTGTAATACAGAAATAAACAGTTTTTCACAAACAAGGTCTAAATAATGTTTGATGCACTCTGTAGGTACCATTTTTGCTGTACTGCTTAATCCAAGAAAGGAACACTGTTGACACTTTTCAGCAAGTTGCAATCATGTAATACAGAAATGAACAGTTTTTCAAAAACAAGGTCTAAGTCATGTTTGAGTCACTCTGTAAGTACCATTTTGCTGTACTGTTTAAGCTCGATGAAAGGAACATTGTTGACACTTTTCAGCAAGTTGCAATCATGAAATACAGAGAAAAAAAAAAATCACAAACAAGGTCTAAATCATGTTTGATGCACTCTGTAAGTACCATTTTTGCTGAACTGTTTAAACTTGATGAAAGGAACATTGTTGACACTTTTCAGCAAGTTGCAATCATGTAATACAGAAATAAACAGTTTTTGAAAAACAAGGTCTAAGCCATGTTTGAGTCACTCTGTAAGTACCATTTTGCTGTACTGTTTAAGCTCGATGAAAGGAACATTGTTGACACTTTTCAGCAAGTTGCAAGTTGCAATCATGTAATACAGAAATAAACAGTTTTTCAAAAACAAGGTCTAAGTCATGTTTGAGTCACTGAAAGCACCAACCATTTTGCTGTACTGTTTAAGCTCGATGAAAGGAACATTGTTGACACTTTTCAGCAAGTTGCAATCATGAAATACAGAAATAAACAGTTTTTCACAAACAAGGTCTAAATCATGTTTGATGCACTCTGATAGTCCATTTCTGCTGTACTGTTTAATCAGGATGATAGGAACACTGTTGACACTTTTCAGCAAGTTGCAATCATGTAATACAGAAATAAACAGTTTTTCAAAAACAAGGTCTAAGCCATGTTTGAGTCACTCTGTAAGTACCATTTTGCTGTACTGTTTAAGCTCGATGAAAGGAACATTGTTGACACTTTTCAGCAAGTTGCAATCATGAAATACAGAAAAAAACAGTTTTTCACAAACAAGGTCTAAGTCATGTAAGTACAATTTTGCTGTACTGCTTAATCAGGATGATAGAAACACTGTTGACACCTTTCAGCAAGTTGTAATACAGAAATAAACAGTTTTTCACAAACAAGGTCTAAATAATGTTTGATGCACTCTGTAAGTACTATTTTTGCTGTACTGTTTAACCTGTTAGGGCTAGGGGGCAGCATTTGCACGTCTGGATAAAAAAAATGTACCCGATTTAATCTGGTTACTAATCCTACCCAGTAACTAGAATATGCATATACTTATTATATATGGATAGAAAACACTCTAAAGTTTCTAAAACTGTTTGAATGGTGTCTGTGAGTATAACAGAACTCATTTGGCAGGCAAAACCCTGAGACATTTTCTGACAGGAAGTGGATACCTGATGTGTTGTATTACCTTTAAACCTATCCCATTGAAAAACACAGGGGCTGAGGAATATTTTGGCACTTCCTATTGCTTCCACTAGATGTCACCAGCCTTTACAAAGTGTTTTGAGTCTTCTGGAGGGAGATCTGACCGAACAAGAGCCATGGAACGATGATGTCCCATTAGACACCTGGCGCGCGAGTTCATGTTGGGTACCCTCGTTCCAATACGTTATAAAAGAGTATGCATTCGTCCACCTTGAATATTATTCATGTTCTGGTTAAAAAGGCCCTAATGATTTATGCTATACAACGTTTGACATGTTTGAACGAACGGAAATATATTTTTTCCCCTCGTTCATGACGAGAAGTCCGGCTGGCTTAGATCATGTGCTAACAAGACGGAGATTTTTGGACATAAATGATGAGCTTTTTTGAACAAAACTACATTCGTTATGGACCTGTGATACCTGGAAGTGACATCTGATGAAGAGAATCAAAGGTAATGGATTATTTACATAGTATTTTCGATTTTAGATCTCCCCAACATGACGTCTAGTCTGTATCGCAACGCCGTATTTTTCTGGGCGCAGTGCTCAGATTATTGCAAAGTGTGATTTCCCAGTAAGGTTATTTTTAAATCTGGCAAGTTGATTGCGTTCAAGAGATGTAAATCTATAATTCTTTAAATGACAATATAATATTTTACCAATGTTTTCTAATTTTAATTATTTAATTTGTGACGCTGACTTGACTGCCGGTTATTGGAGGGAAACGATTTCCTCAACATCAATGCCATAGTAAAACGCTGTTTTTTGGATATAAATATGAACTTGATAGAACTAAAAATGCATGCATTGTCTAACATAATGTCCTAGGAGTGTCATCTGATGGAGATTGTAAAAGGTTAGTGCATCATTTTAGCTGGTTTTATGGTTTTGGTGACCCGGTCTTTGAATTGACAAAACATTACACACAACTCTTGTAAATGTACTGCCCTAACATACTCTAAATTTATGCTTTCGCCGTAAAACCTTTTTGAAATCGTAAAACGTGGTTAGTTTAAGGAGATGTTTATCTTTCAAAGGGTGTAAAATAGTTGTATGTTTGAAAAATTTGAATTTTGACATTTATTTGGATTCAAATTTGCCGCTCTTGAAATGCACCTGATGTTGATGGAGTGCACCACGGGTGGCACGCTAGTGTCCCACCTAGCCCATAGAGGTTAAACTCGATGAAAGGAACATTTTGACACTTTTCAGCAAGTTGCAATCATGTAATACAGAAATAAACAGTTTTTCAAAAACAAGGTCTAAGTCATGTTTGAGTCACTGTAAGTACCATTTTGCTGTACTGTTTAAGCTCGATGAAAGGAACATTGTTGACACTTTTCAGCAAGTTGCAATCATGTAATACAGAAATAAACAGTTTTTCAAAAACAAGGTCTAAGTACAATTATTCTGTACTGCTTAATCAGGATGATAGGAACACTGTTGACACTTTTCAGCAAGTTGCAATCATGTAATACAGAAATAAACAGTTTTTCAAAAACAAGGTCTAAGTCATGTTTGAGTCACTCTGTTAGTACCATTTTGCTGTACTGTTTAAGCTCGATGAAAGGAACATTGTTGACACTTTTCAACAAGTTGGAATCATGAAATACAGAAAAAACAGTTTTTCACAAACAAGGTCTAAATCATGTTTGATGCACTCTGATAGTCCATTTCTGTGGTACTGCTTAATCAGGATGATAGGAACACTATTGACACTTTTCAGCAAGTTGCAATCATGTAATACAGAAATAAACAGTTTTTCAAAAACAAGGTCTAAGCCATGTTTGAGTCACTCTGTAAGTACCGTTTTGCTGTACTGTTTAAGCTCGATGAAAGGAACATTGTTGACACTTTTCAGCAAGTTGCAATCATGAAATACAGAAAAAACCGTTTTTCAAAAACAAGGTCTAAGTCATGTAAGTACAATTTTGCTGTACTGTTTAAGCTCGATGATAGAAACACTGTTGACACTTTTCAGCAAGTTGTAATACAGAAATAAACAGTTTTTCACAAACAAGGTCTAAATAATGTTTGATGCACTCTGTAGGTACCATTTTTGCTGTACTGCTTAATCCAAGAAAGGAACACTGTTGACACTTTTCAGCAAGTTGCAATCATGTAATACAGAAATGAACAGTTTTTCAAAAACAAGGTCTAAGTCATGTTTGAGTCACTCTGTAAGTACCATTTTGCTGTACTGTTTAAGCTCGATGAAAGGAACATTGTTGACACTTTTCAGCAAGTTGCAATCATGAAATACAGAGAGAGAAAAAAAAAAATCACAAACAAGGTCTAAATCATGTTTGATGCACTCTGTAAGTACCATTTTTGCTGAACTGTTTAAACTCGTTGAAAGGAACATTGTTGACACTTTTCAGCAAGTTGCAATCATGTAATACAGAAATAAACAGTTTTTGAAAAACAAGGTCTAAGCCATGTTTGAGTCACTCTGTAAGTACCATTTTGCTGTACTGTTTAAGCTCGATGAAAGGAACATTGTTGACACTTTTCAGCAAGTTGCAATCATGAAATATAGAAATAAAGTTTTTCACAAACAAGGTGTAAATCATGTTTGATGCACTCTGTAGGTACCATTTTTGATGTACTGCTTAATCCAAGAAAGGAACACTGTTGACACTTTTCAGCAAGTTGCAATCATGTAATACAGAAATAAACAGTTTTTCAAAAACAAGGTCTAAGTCATGTTTGATGCACTCTGTAAGTTACATTTTGCTGTACTGTTTAAGCTCGATGAAAGGAACATTGTTGACACTTTTCAGCAAGTTGCAAGTTGCAATCATGTAATACAGAAATAAACAGTTTTTCAAAAACAAGGTCTAAGTCATGTTTGAGTCACTGAAAGCACCAACCATTTTGCTGTACTGTTTAAGCTCGATGAAAGGAACATTGTTGACACTTTTCAGCAAGTTGCAATCATGAAATACAGAAATAAACAGTTTTTCACAAACAAGGTCTAAATCATGTTTGATGCACTCTGATAGTCCATTTCTGCTGTACTGTTTAATCAGGATGATAGGAACACTGTTGACACTTTTCAGCAAGTTGCAATCATGTAATACAGAAATAAACAGTTTTTCAAAAACAAGGTCTAAGTCATGTTTGAGTCACTCTGTAAGTAGCATTTTGCTGTACTGTTTAAGCTCGATGAAAGGAACATTGTTGACACTTTTCAGCAAGTTGCAATCATGAAATACAGAAAAAAACAGTTTTTCACAAACAAGGTCTAAGTCATGTAAGTACAATTTTGCTGTACTGCTTAATCAGGATGATAGAAACACTGTTGACACTTTTCAGCAAGTTGTAATACAGAAATAAACAGTTTTTCACAAACAAGGTCTAAATAATGTTTGATGCACTCTGTAAGTACTATTTTTGCTGTACTGTTTAAACTCGATGAAAGGAACATTGTTGACACTTTTCAGCAAGTTGCAATCATGTAATACAGAAATAAACAGTTTTTCAAAAACAAGGTCTAAGTCATGTTTGAGTCACTGTAAGAACCATTTTGCTGTACTGTTTAAGCTCGATGAAAGGAACATTGTTGACACTTTTCAGCAAGTTGCAATCATGTAATACAGAAATAAACAGTTTTTCAAAAACAAGGTCTAAGTACAATTTTGCTGTACTGCTTAATCAGGATGATAGAAACACTGTTGACACTTTTCAGCAAGTTGTAATACAGAAATAAACCGTTTTTCACAAACAAGGTCTAAATAATGGTTGATGCACTCTGTAAGTACCATTTTTGCTGAACTGTTGAAACTCGATGAAAGGAACATTGTTGACACTTTTCAGCAAGTTGCAATCATGTAATACAGAAATAAACAGTTTTTCAAAAACAAGGTCTAAGTCATGTTTGAGTCACTCTGTAAGTACCATTTTGCTGTACTGTTTAAGCTCGATGAAAGGAACATTGTTGACACTTTTCAGCAAGTTGCAATCATGAAATACAGAAAAAAACAGTTTTTCACAAACAAGGTCTAAGTCATGCAAGTACAATTTTGCTGTACTGCTTAATCAGGATGATAGAAACACTGTTGACACTTTTCAGCAAGTTGTAATACAGAAATAAACAGTTTTTCACAAACAAGATCTAAATAATGTTTGATGCACTCTGTAAGTACTATTTTGCTGTACTGTTTAAACTCGATGAAAGGAACATTGTTGACATTTTTCAGCAAGTTGCAATCATGTAATACAGAAATAAACAGTTTTTCAAAAACAAGGTCTAAGCCATGTTTGAGTCACTCTGTAAGTACCATTTTGCTGTACTGTTTAAGCTCGATGAAAGGAACATTGTTGACACTTTTCAGCAAGTTGCAATCATGAAATACAGAAAAAAACCGTTTTTCAAAAACAAGGTCTAAGTCATGTAAGTACAATTTTGCTGTACTGTTTAAGCTCGATGATAGAAACACTGTTGACACTTTTCAGCAAGTTGTAATACAGAAATAAACAGTTTTTCACAAACAAGGTCTAAATAATGTTTGATGCACTCTGTAGGTACCATTTTTGCTGTACTGCTTAATCCAAGAAAGGAACACTGTTGACACTTTTCAGCAAGTTGCAATCATGTAATACAGAAATGAACAGTTTTTCAAAAACAAGGTCTAAGTCATGTTTGAGTCACTCTGTAAGTACCATTTTGCTGTACTGTTTAAGCTCGATGAAAGGAACATTGTTGACACTTTTCAGCAAGTTGCAATCATGAAATACAGAGAAAAAAAAATCACAAACAAGGTCTAAATCATGTTTGATGCACTCTGTAAGTACCATTTTTGCTGAACTGTTTAAACTCGATGAAAGGAACATTGTTGACACTTTTCAGCAAGTTGCAATCATGTAATACAGAAATAAACAGTTTTTGAAAAACAAGGTCTAAGCCATGTTTGAGTCACTCTGTAAGTACCATTTTGCTGTACTGTTTAAGCTCGATGAAAGGAACATTGTTGACACTTTTCAGCAAGTTGCAATCATGAAATATAGAAATAAAGTTTTTCACAAACAAGGTGTAAATCATGTTTGATGCACTCTGTAGGTACCATTTTTGATGTACTGCTTAATCCAAGAAAGGAACACTGTTGACACTTTTCAGCAAGTTGCAATCATGTAATACAGAAATAAACAGTTTTTCAAAAACAAGGTCTAAGTCATGTTTGATGCACTCTGTAAGTTCCATTTTGCTGTACTGTTTAAGCTCGATGAAAGGAACATTGTTGACACTTTTCAGCAAGTTGCAAGTTGCAATCATGTAATACAGAAATAAACAGTTTTTCAAAAACAAGGTCTAAGTCATGTTTGAGTCACTGAAAGCACCAACCATTTTGCTGTACTGTTTAAGCTCGATGAAAGGAACATTGTTGACACTTTTCAGCAAGTTGCAATCATGAAATACAGAAATAAACAGTTTTTCACAAACAAGGTCTAAATCATGTTTGATGCACTCTGATAGTCCATTTCTGCTGTACTGTTTAATCACGATGATAGGAACACTGTTGACACTTTTCAGCAAGTTGCAATCATGTAATACAGAAATAAACAGTTTTTCAAAAACAAGGTCTAAGTCATGTTTGAGTCACTCTGTAAGTACCATTTTGCTGTACTGTTTAAGCTCGATGAAAGGAACATTGTTGACACTTTTCAGCAAGTTGCAATCATGAAATACAGAAAAAAACAGTTTTTCACAAACAAGGTCTAAGTCATGTAAGTACAATTTTGCTGTACTGCTTAATCAGGATGATAGAAACACTGTTGACACTTTTCAGCAAGTTGTAATACAGAAATAAACAGTTTTTCACAAACAAGGTCTAAATAATGTTTGATGCACTCTGTAAGTACTATTTTTGCTGTACTGTTTAAACTCGATGAAAGGAACATTGTTGACACTTTTCAGCAAGTTGCAATCATGTAATACAGAAATAAACAGTTTTTCAAAAACAAGGTCTAAGTCATGTTTGAGTCACTGTAAGAACCATTTTGCTGTACTGTTTAAGCTCGATGAAAGGAACATTGTTGACACTTTTCAGCAAGTTGCAATCATGTAATACAGAAATAAACAGTTTTTCAAAAACAAGGTCTAAGTACAATTTTGCTGTACTGCTTAATCAGGATGATAGAAACACTGTTGACACTTTTCAGCAAGTTGTAATACAGAAATAAACCGTTTTTCACAAACAAGGTCTAAATAATGGTTGATGCACTCTGTAAGTACCATTTTTGCTGAACTGTTGAAACTCGATGAAAGGAACATTGTTGACACTTTTCAGCAAGTTGCAATCATGTAATACAGAAATAAACAGTTTTTCAAAAACAAGGTCTAAGTCATGTTTGAGTCACTCTGTAAGTACCATTTTGCTGTACTGTTTAAGCTCGATGAAAGGAACATTGTTGACACTTTTCAGCAAGTTGCAATCATGAAATACAGAAAAAAACAGTTTTTCACAAACAAGGTCTAAGTCATGCAAGTACAATTTTGCTGTACTGCTTAATCAGGATGATAGAAACACTGTTGACACTTTTCAGCAAGTTGTAATACAGAAATAAACAGTTTTTCACAAACAAGATCTAAATAATGTTTGATGCACTCTGTAAGTACTATTTTTGCTGTACTGTTTAAACTCGATGAAAGGAACATTGTTGACACTTTTCAGCAAGTTGCAATCATGTAATACAGAAATAAACAGTTTTTCAAAAACAAGGTCTAAGTCATGTTTGAGTCACTGAAAGCACCAACCATTTTGCTGTACTGTTTAAGCTCGATGAAAGGAACATTGTTGACACTTTTCAGCAAGTTGCAATCATGAAATACAGAAATAAACAGTTTTTCACAAACAAGGTCTAAATCATGTTTGATGCACTCTGATAGTCCATTTCTGCTGTACTGTTTAACCTGTTGGGTCTAGGGGGCAGCATTTGCACGTCTGGATAAAAAAAATGTACCCGATTTAATCTGGTTACTAATCCTACCCAGTAACTAGAATATGCATATACTTATTATATATGGATAGAAAACACTCTAAAGTTTCCAAAACTGTTTGAATGGTGTCTGTGAGTATAACAGAACTCATTTGGCAGGCAAAACCCTGAGACATTTTCTGACAGGAAGTGGATACCTGATGTGTTGTATTGAGTTTAAACCTATCCCATTGAAAAACACAGGGGTTTAGGAATATTTTGGCACTTCCTATTGCTTCCACTAGATGTCACCAGCCTTTACAAAGTGTTTTGAGTCTTCTGGAGGGAGATCTGACCGAACAAGAGCCATGGAACGGTGATGTCCCATTAGACACCTGGCGCGCTACTTCATGTTGGGTACCCTCGTTCCAATACGTTATAAAAGGCTATGCATTCGTCCACCTTGAATATTATTCATGTTCTGGTTAAAAAAGGCCCTAATGATTTATGCTATACAATGTTTGACATGTTTGAACGAACGGAAATATATTTTTTCCCCTCGTTCATGACGAGAAGTCCGGCTGGCTTACATCATGTGCTAACGAGACGGAGATTTTTGGACATAAATGATGAGCTTTTTTGAACAAAACTACATTCGTTATGGACCTGTGATACCTGGAAGTGACATCTGATGAAGAGAATCAAAGGTAATGGATTATTTACATAGTATTTTCGATTTTAGATCTCCCCAACATGACGTCTAGTCTGTATCGCAACGCGTATTTTTCTGGGCACAGTGCTCAGATTATTGCAAAGTGTGATTTCCCAGTAAGGTTATTTTTAAATCTGGCAAGTTGATTGCGTTCAAAAGATGTAAATCTATAATTCTTTAAATGACAATATAATATTTTACCAATGTTTTCTAATTTTAATTATTTAATTTGTGACGCTGACTTGACTGCCGGGTTATTGGAGGGAAACGATTTCCTCAACATCAATGCCATAGTAAAACGCTGTTTTTGTATATAAATATGAACTTGATAGAACTAAAAATGCATGCATTGTCTAACATAATGTCCTAGGAGTGTCATCTGATGGAGATTGTAAAAGGTTAGTGTATCATTTTAGCTGGTTTTATGGTTTTGGTGACCCTGTCTTTGACTTG
The DNA here is from genome assembly GCF_905237065.1 of Salmo salar. NCBI lineage: Eukaryota > Metazoa > Chordata > Actinopteri > Salmoniformes > Salmonidae > Salmo > Salmo salar. The sequence continues at coordinate 33,250,462 of NC_059448.1, forward strand.
ACAAAACATTACACACAACTCTTGTAAATGTACTGTCCTAACATACTCTAAATTTATGCTTTCGCCGTAAAACCTTTTTGAAATCGTAAAACGTGGTTAGATTAAGGAGATGTTTATCTTTCAAATGGTGTAACATAGTTGTATTTTTGAAAAATTTGAATTTTGACATTTATTTGGATTCAAATTTGCCGCTCTTGAAATGCACCTGCTGTTGATGGAGTGCACCACGGGTGGCACGCTAGCGTCCCACCTAGCCCCAAGAGGTTAATCAGGATGATAGGAACACTGTTGACACTTTTCAGCAAGTTGCAATCATGTAATACAGAAATAAACAGTTTTTCAAAACAAAGTCTAAGCCATGTTTGAGTCACTCTGTAAGTACCATTTTGCTGTACTGTTTAAGCTCGATGAAAGGAACATTGTTGACACTTTTCAGCAAGTTGCAATCATGAAATACAGAAAAAAACAGTTTTTCACAAACAAGGTCTAAGTCATGTAAGTACAATTTTGCTGTACTGCTTAATCAGGATGATAGAAACACTGTTGACACTTTTCAGCAAGTTGTAATACAGAAATAAACAGTTTTTCACAAACAAGGTCTAAATAATGTTTGATGCACTCTGTAAGTACTATTTTTGCTGTACTGTATAAACTCGATGAAAGGAACATTGTTGACACTTTTCAGCAAGTTGCAATCATGTAATACAGAAATAAACAGTTTTTCAAAAACAAGGTCTAAGTCATGTTTGAGTCACTGAAAGCACCAACCATTTTGCTGTACTGTTTAAGCTCGATGAAAGGAACATTGTTGACACTTTTCAGCAAGTTGCAATCATGAAATACAGAAATAAACAGTTTTTCACAAACAAGGTCTAAATCATGTTTGATGCACTCTGATAGTCCATTTCTGCTGTACTGTTTAATCAGGATGATAGGAACACTGTTGACACTTTTCAGCAAGTTGCAATCATGTAATACAGAAATAAACAGTTTTTCAAAAACAAGGTCTAAGTCATGTTTGAGTCACTCTGTAAGTACCATTTTGCTGTACTGTTTAAGCTCGATGAAAGGAACATTGTTGACACTTTTCAGCAAGTTGCAATCATGAAATACAGAAAAAACAGTTTTTCACAAACAAGGTCTAAGTCATGTAAGTACAATTTTGCTGTACTGCTTAATCAGGATGATAGAAACACTGTTGACACTTTTCAGCAAGTTGTAATACAGAAATAAACAGTTTTTCACAAACAAGGTCTAAATAATGTTTGATGCACTCTGTAAGTACTATTTTTGCTGTACTGTATAAACTCGATGAAAGGAACATTGTTGACACTTTTCAGCAAGTTGCAATCATGTAATACAGAAGTAAACAGTTTTTCAAAAACAAGGTCTAAGTCATGTTTGAGTCACTGAAAGCACCAACCATTTTGCTGTACTGTTTAAGCTCGATGAAAGGAACATTGTTGACACTTTTCAGCAAGTTGCAATCATGAAATACAGAAATAAACAGTTTTTCACAAACAAGGTCTAAATCATGTTTGATGCACTCTGATAGTCCATTTCTGCTGTACTGTTTAATCAGGATGATAGGAACACTGTTGACACTTTTCAGCAAGTTGCAATCATGTAATACAGAAATAAACAGTTTTTCAAAAACAAGGTCTAAGTCATGTTTGAGTCACTCTGTAAGTACCATTTTGCTGTACTGTTTAAGCTCGATGAAAGGAACATTGTTGACACTTTTCAGCAAGTTGCAATCATGAAATACAGAAAAAAACAGTTTTTCACAAACAAGGTCTAAGTCATGTAAGTACAATTTTGCTGTACTGCTTAATCAGGATGATAGAAACACTGTTGACACTTTTCAGCAAGTTGTAATACAGAAATAAACAGTTTTTCACAAACAAGGTCTAAATAATGTTTGATGCACTCTGTAAGTACTATTTTTGCTGTACTGTTTAAACTCGATGAAAGGAACATTGTTGACACTTTTCAGCAAGTTGCAATCATGTAATACAGAAATAAACAGTTTTTCAAAAACAAGGTCTAAGTCATGTTTGAGTCACTGTAAGAACCATTTTGCTGTACTGTTTAAGCTCGATGAAAGGAACATTGTTGACACTTTTCAGCAAGTTGCAATCATGTAATACAGAAATAAACAGTTTTTCAAAAACAAGGTCTAAGTACAATTTTGCTGTACTGCTTAATCAGGATGATAGAAACACTGTTGACACTTTTCAGCAAGTTGTAATACAGAAATAAACCGTTTTTCACAAACAAGGTCTAAATAATGGTTGATGCACTCTGTAAGTACCATTTTGCTGAACTGTTGAAACTCGATGAAAGGAACATTGTTGACACTTTTCAGCAAGTTGCAATCATGTAATACAGAAATAAACAGTTTTTCAAAAACAAGGTCTAAGTCATGTTTGAGTCACTCTGTAAGTACCATTTTGCTGTACTGTTTAAGCTCGATGAAAGGAACATCGTTGACACTTTTCAGCAAGTTGCAATCATGAAATACAGAAAAAAACAGTTTTTCACAAACAAGGTCTAAGTCATGCAAGTACAATTTTGCTGTACTGCTTAATCAGGATGATAGAAACACTGTTGACACTTTTCAGCAAGTTGTAATACAGAAATAAACAGTTTTTCACAAACAAGATCTAAATAATGTTTGATGCACTCTGTAAGTACTATTTTTGCTGTACTGTTTAAACTCGATGAAAGGAACATTGTTGACACTTTTCAGCAAGTTGCAATCATGTAATACAGAAATAAACAGTTTTTCAAAAACAAGGTCTAAGTCATGTTTGAGTCACTGAAAGCACCAACCATTTTGCTGTACTGTTTAAGCTCGATGAAAGGAACATTGTTGACACTTTTCAGCAAGTTGCAATCATGAAATACAGAAAAAAACAGTTTTTCACAAACAAGGTCTAAATCATGTTTGATGCACTCTGATAGTCCATTTCTGCTGTACTGCTTAATCAGGATGATAGGAACACTGTTGACACTTTTCAGCAAGTTGCAATCATGTAATACAGAAATAAACAGTTTTTCAAAAACAAGGTCTAAGCCATGTTTGAGTCACTCTGTAAGTACCATTTTGCTGTACTGTTTAAGCTCGATGAAAGGAACATTGTTGACACTTTTCAGCAAGTTGCAATCATGAAATACAGAAAAAAACAGTTTTTCACAAACAAGGTCTAAGTCATGTAAGTACATTTTTGCTGTACTGTTTAAGCTCGATGATAGAAACACTGTTGACACTTTTCAGCAAGTTGTAATACAGAAATAAACAGTTTTTCACAAACAAGGTCTAAATAATGTTTGATGCACTCTGTAAGTACCATTTTTGCTGAACTGTTTAAACTCGATGAAAGGAACATTGTTGACACTTTTCAGCAAGTTGCAATCATGTAATACAGAAATAAACAGTTTTTCAAAAACAAGGTCTAAGCCATGTTTGTGTCACTCTGTAAGTACCATTTTTGCTGTACTGTTTAAGCTCGATGAAAGGAACATTGTTGACACTTTTCAGCAAGTTGCAATCATGAAATACAGAAAAAAACAGTTTTTCACAAACAAGGTCTAAGTCATGTAAGTACAATTTTGCTGTACTGCTTAATCAGGATGATAGAAACACTGTTGACACTTTTCAGCAAGTTGTAATACAGAAATAAACAGTTTTTCACAAACAAGGTCTAAATAATGTTTGATGCACTCTGTAAGTACTATTTTTGCTGTACTGTTTAAACTCGATGAAAGGAACATTTTTGACACTTTTCAGCAAGTTGCAATCATGTAATACAGAAATAAACAGTTTTTCAAAAACAAGGTCTAAGTCATGTTTGAGTCACTGTAAGTACCATTTTGCTGTACTGTTTAAGCTCGATGAAAGGAACATTGTTGACACTTTTCAGCAAGTTGCAATCATGTAATACAGAAATAAACAGTTTTTCAAAAACAAGGTCTAAGTACAATTATTCTGTACTGCTTAATCAGGATGATAGGAACACTGTTGACACTTTTCAGCAAGTTGCAATCATGTAATACAGAAATAAACAGTTTTTCAAAAACAAGGTCTAAGCCATGTTTGAGTCACTCTGTAAGTACCATTTTGCTGTACTGTTTAAGCTCGATGAAAGGAACATTGTTGACACTTTTCAGCAAGTTGCAATCATGAAATACAGAAAAAAACAGTTTTTCACAAACAAGGTCTAAGTCATGTAAGTACAATTTTGCTGTACTGCTTAATCAGGATGATAGAAACACTGTTGACACTTTTCAGCAAGTTGTAATACAGAAATAAACAGTTTTTCACAAACAAGGTCTAAATAATGTTTGATGCACTCTGTAAGTACTATTTTTGCTGTACTGTTTAAACTCGATGAAAGGAACATTGTTGACACTTTTCAGCAAGTTGCAATCATGTAATACAGAAATAAACATTACATTATTACATTTAAGTCATTTAGCAGACGCTCTTATCCAGAGCGACTTACAAAATGGTGCATTCACCTTATGATATCCAGTGGAACAACCACTTTACAATAGTGCATCTAAATCTTTTAAGGGGGGGGTTAGAAGGATTACTTTATCCTATCCTAGGTATTCCTTAAAGAGGTGGGGTTTCAGGTGTCTCCGGAAGGTGGTGATTGACTCCGCTGTCCTGGCGTCGTGAGGGAGCTTGTTCCACCATTGGGGTGCCAGAGCAGCGAACAGTTTTGACTGGGCTGAGCGGGAACTGTGCTTCCTCAGAGGTAGGGGGGCCAGCAGGCCAGTGGTGGATGAACGCAGTGCCCTTGTTTGGGTGTAGGGCCTGATCAGAGCCTGAAGGTATGGAGGTGCCGTTCCCTTCACAGCTCCGTAGGCAATCACCATGGTCTTGTAGCGGATGCGAGCTTCAACTGGAAGCCAGTGGAGAGAGCGGAGGAGCGGGGTGACGTGAGAGAACTTGGGAAGGTTGAACACCAGACGGGCTGCGGCGTTCTGGATGAGTTGTAGGGGTTTAATGGCACAGGCAGGGAGCCCAGCCAACAGCGAGTTGCAGTAATCCAGACGGGAGATGACAAGTGCCTGGATTAGGACCTGCGCCGCTTCCTGTGTGAGGCAGGGTCGTACTCTGCAAATGTTGTAGAGCATGAACCTACAGGATCGGGTCACCGCCTTGATGTTAGTGGAGAACGACAGGGTGTTGTCCAGGATCACGCCAAGGTTCTTAGCACTCTGGGAGGAGGACACAAGGGAGTTGTCAACCGTGATGGCGAGATCATGGAAGGGGCAGTCCTTCCCCGGGAGGAAGAGCAGCTCCGTCTTGCCGAGGTTCAGCTTGAGCTGGTGATCCGTCATCCACACTGATATGTCTGACAGACATGCAGAGATGCGATTCGCCGCCTGGTTATCAGAAGGGGGAAAGGAGAAGATTAATTGTGTGTCGTCTGCATAGCAATGATAGGAGAGACCATGTGAGGATATGACAGAGCCAAGTGACTTGGTGTATAGCGAGAATAGGAGAGGGCCTAGAACAGAGCCCTGGGGGACACCAGTGGTGAGAGCGCATGGTGCGGAGACAGATTCTCGCCACGCCACCTGGTAGGAGCGACCTGTCAGGTAGGATGCAATCCAAGCGTGGGCCGCGCCGGAGATGCCCAACTCGGAGAGGGTGGAGAGGAGGATCTGATGGTTCACAGTATCAAAGGCAGCAGATAGGTCTAGAAGGATGAGAGCAGAGGAGAGAGAGTTAGCTTTAGCAGTGCGGAGAGCCTCCGTGACACAGAGAAGAGCAGTCTCAGTTGAATGCCCAGTCTTGAAACCTGACTGATTAGGATCAAGAAGGTCATTCTGAGAGAGATAGCAGGAGAGCTGGCCAAGGACGGCACGTTCAAGAGTTTTGGAGAGAAAAGAAAGAAGGGATACTGGTCTGTAGTTGTTGACATCGGAGGGATCGAGTGTAGGTTTTTTCAGAAGGGGTGCAACTCTCGCTCTCTTGAAGACGGAAGGGACATAGCCAGCGGTCAAGGATGAGTTGATGAGCGAGGTGAGGAAGGGGAGAAGGTCTCCGGAAATGGTCTGGAGAAGAGAGGAGGGATAGGGTCAAGTGGGCAGGTTGTTGGGCGGCCGGCCGTCACAAGACGCGAGATTTCATCTGGAGAGAGAGGGGAGAAAGAGGTCAAAGCACAGGGTAGGGCAGTGTGAGCAGGACCAGCGGTGTCGTTTGACTTAGCAAACGAGGATCGGATATCGTCAACCTTCTTTTCAAAATGGTTGACGAAGTCATCCGCAGAGAGGGAGGAGGGGGTGGGAGGGGGAGGAGGATTCAGGAGGGAGGAGAAGGTAGCAAAGAGCTTCCTAGGGTTAGAGGCAGATGCTTGGAATTTAGAGTGGTAGAAAGTGGCTTTAGCAGCAGAGACAGAAGAGGAGAATGTAGAGAGGAGTGAGTGAAAGGATGCCAGGTCCGCAGGGGAGGCGAGTTTTCCTCCATTTCCGCTCGGCTGCCCGGAGCCTTGTTCTGTGAGCTCGTAGTGAGTCGTCGAGCCACGGAGCAGGATGGGAGGACCGAGCCGGCCTGGAGGATAGGGGACAGAGAAAATCAAAGGATGCAGAAAGGGAGGAGAGGAGGGTTGAGGAGGCAGAATCAGGAGATAGGTTGGAGAAGGTTTGAGCAGAGGGAAGAGATGATAGGATGGAAGAGGAGAGAGTAGCGGGAGAGAGAGAGCGAAGGTTGGGACGGCGCAATACCATCCGAGTAGGGGCAGAGTGAGAAGTGTTGGATGAGAGCAAGAGGGAAAAGGATACAAGATAGTGGTCGGAGATTTGGAGGGGAGTTGCAATGAGGTTAGTGGAAGAACAGCATCTAGTAAAGATGAGGTCAAGCGTATTGCCTGCCTTGTGAGTAGGGGGGGAAGGTGAGAGGGTGAGGTCAAAAGAGGAGAGGAGTGGAAAGAAGGAGGCAGAGAGGAATGAGTCAAAGGTAGACGTGGGGAGGTTAAAGTCACCCAGAACTGTGAGAGGTGAGCCATCCTCAGGAAAGGAACTTATCAAGGCGTCAAGCTCATTGATGAACTCTCCAAGGGAACCTGGAGGGCGATAAATGATAAGGATGTTAAGCTTGAAAGGGCTGGTAACTGTGACAGCATGGAATTCAAATGAGGAGATAGACAGATGGGTCAGGGGAGAAAGCGAGAATGTCCACTTGGGAGAGATGAGGATTCCAGTGCCACCACCCCGCTGGCTCGATGCTCTAGGGGTATGCGAGAACACGTGGGCAGACGAAGAGAGAGCAGTAGGAGTAGCAGTGTTATCTGTGGTAATCCATGTTTCCGTCAGCGCCAGGAAGTCTAGGGACTGGAGGGTAGCATAGGCTGAGATGAACTCAGCCTTGTTGGCTGCAGACCGGCAGTTCCAGAGGCTGCCGGAGACCTGGAACTCCACGTGGGTCGTGCGCGCTGGGACCACCAGGTTAGAGTGGCAACGGCCACGCGGTGTGAAGCGTTTGTATGGCCTGTGCAGAGAGGAGAGAACAGGGATAGACAGACACATAGTTGACAAGCTACAGAAGTGTTGTTTCTTGTATTATTGTCTCCTGTGTCTTTAGAGAACTGTTTCACTTTGATATCCTTTTTCTTCTGTCCTGATTTTCTCTTTCTTTTCTTCTGTTAACTAGATATTCTTTGTTTTTCTTCGTTAGCTAGCTAGCTTCTTCCAAAAGAGTCCCTAGCAACTGCTTAGCAACTGGTAAACAATTCAGCTTGCTAAGATAACTACAATTTTATGAAAAATAGTTATTTTCAAAAGCCTATCTTCTTTGTTTGTTGCTTGTTTTTTCTCCTATTCAGTCTTGCAGTTTTCTTTTGCTTTTTTCCGATGTACTTCACTCTAAAAACCATGTAAATTTCAATATTTGTAGGAGCTCATTTTTCAGCTGCTGCTGCTCAAATTGGAGTTCCGGAACAGTTTTTCAAAAACAAGGTCTAAGTCATGTTTGAGTCACTGTAAGTACCATTTTGCTGTACTGTTTAAGCTCGATGAAAGGAACATTGTTGACACTTTTCAGCAAGTTGCAATCATGTAATACAGAAATAAACAGTTTTTCAAAAACAAGGTCTAAGTACAATTTTGATGTACTGCTTAATCAGGATGATAGAAACACTGTTGACACTTTTCAGCAAGTTGTAATACAGAAATAAACAGTTTTTCACAAACAAGGTCTAAATAATGGTTGATGCACTCTGTAAGTACTATTTTTGCTGTAGTGTTTAAACTCGATGAAAGGAACATTGTTGACACTTTTCAGCAAGTTGCAATCATGTAATACAGAAATAAACAGTTTTTCAAAAACAAGGTCTAAGTCATGTTTGAGTCACTCTGTAAGTACCATTTTGCTGTACTGTTTAAGCTCGATGAGAGGAACATTGTTGACACTTTTCAGCAAGTTGCAATCATGAAATACAGAAAAAAAAACGTTTTTCACAAACAAGGTCTAAGTCATGTAAGTACAATTTTGCTGTACTGCTTAATCAGGATGATAGAAACACTGTTGACACTTTTCAGCAAGTTGTAATACAGAAATAAACAGTTTTTCACAAACAAGGTCTAAATAATGTTTGATGCACTCTGTAAGTACTATTTTTGCTGTACTGTTTAAATTCGATGAAAGGAACATTGTTGACACTTTTCAGCAAGTTGCAATCATGAAATACAGAAAAAAACAGTTTTTCACAAACAAGGTCTAAATCATGTTTGATGCACTCTGATAGTCCATTTCTGCTGTACTGCTTAATCAGGATGATAGGAACACTGTTGACACTTTTCAGCAAGTTGCAATCATGTAATACAGAAATAAACAGTTTTTCAAAAACAAGGTCTAAGCCATGTTTGAGTCACTCTGTAAGTACCATTTTGCTGTACTGTTTAAGCTCGATGAAAGGAACATTGTTGACACTTTTCAGCAAGTTGCAATCATGAAATACAGAAAAAAACAGTTTTTCACAAACAAGGTCTAAGTCATGTAAGTACAATTTTGCTGTACTGCTTAATCAGGATGATAGAAACACTGTTGACACTTTTCAGCAAGTTGTAATACAGAAATAAACAGTTTTTCACAAACAAGGTCTAAATAATGTTTGATGCACTCTGTAAGTACTATTTTTGCTGTACTGTTTAAACTCGATGAAAGGAACATTTTTGACACTTTTCAGCAAGTTGCAATCATGTAATACAGAAATAAACAGTTTTTCAAAAACAAGGTCTAAGTCATGTTTGAGTCACTGTAAGTACCATTTTGCTGTACTGTTTAAGCTCGATGAAAGGAACATTGTTGACACTTTTCAGCAAGTTGCAATCATGTAATACAGAAATAAACAGTTTTTCAAAAACAAGGTCTAAGTACAATTATTCTGTACTGCTTAATCAGGATGATAGGAACACTGTTGACACTTTTCAGCAAGTTGCAATCATGTAATACAGAAATAAACAGTTTTTCAAAAACAAGGTCTAAGCCATGTTTGAGTCACTCTGTAAGTACCATTTTGCTGTACTGTTTAAGCTCGATGAAAGGAACATTGTTGACACTTTTCAGCAAGTTGCAATCATGAAATACAGAAAAAAACAGTTTTTCAAAAACAAGGTCTAAGTCATGTAAGTACAATTTTGCTGTACTGTTTAAGCTCGATGATAGAAACACTGTTGACACTTTTCAGCAAGTTGTAATACAGAAATAAACAGTTTTTCACAAACAAGGTCTAAATAATGTTTGATGCACTCTGTAGGTACCATTTTTTGCTGTACTGCTTAATCCAAGAAAGGAACACTGTTGACACTTTTCAGCAAGTTGCAATCATGTAATACAGAAATGAACAGTTTTTCAAAAACAAGGTCTAAGTCATGTTTGAGTCACTCTGTAAGTACCATTTTGCTGTACTGTTTAAGCTCGATGAAAGGAACATTGTTGACACTTTTCAGCAAGTTGCAATCATGAAATACAGAGAAAAAAAAAATATCACAAACAAGGTCTAAATCATGTTTGATGCACTCTGTAAGTACCATTTTTGCTGAACTGTTTAAACTCGATGAAAGGAACATTGTTGACACTTTTCAGCAAGTTGCAATCATGTAATACAGAAATAAACAGTTTTTGAAAAACAAGGTCTAAGCCATGTTTGAGTCACTCTGTAAGTACCATTTTGCTGTACTGTTTAAGCTCGATGAAAGGAACATTGTTGACACTTTTCAGCAAGTTGCAATCATGAAATATAGAAATAAAGTTTTTCACAAACAAGGTGTAAATCATGTTTGATGCACTCTGTAGGTACCATTTTTGCTGTACTGCTTAATCCAAGAAAGGAACAGTCTTGACACTTTTCAGCAAGTTGCAATCATGTAATACAGAAATAAACAGTTTTTCACAAACAAGGTCTAAATAATGTTTGATGCACTCTGTAAGTACTATTTTTGCTGTACTGTTTAAACTCGATGAAAGGAACATTGTTGACACTTTTCAGCAAGTTGCAATCATGTAATACAGAAATAAACAGTTTTTCAAAAACAAGGTCTAAGTCATGTTTGAGTCACTGAAAGCACCAACCATTTTGCTGTACTGTTTAAGCTCGATGAAAGGAACACTGTTGACACTTTTCAGCAAGTTGCAATCATGTAATACAGAAATAAACAGTTTTTCAAAACAAAGTCTAAGCCATGTTTGAGTCACTCTGTAAGTACCATTTTGCTGTACTGTTTAAGCTCGATGAAAGGAACATTGTTGACACTTTTCAGCAAGTTGCAATCATGTAATACAGAAATAAACAGTTTTTCAAAAACAAGGTCTAAGTACAATTTTGCTGTACTGCTTAATCAGGATGATAGAAACACTGTTGACACTTTTCAGCAAGTTGTAATACAGAAAAAAACAGTTTTTCACAAACAAGGTCTAAGTCATGCAAGTACAATTTTGCTGTACTGCTTAATCAGGATGATAGAAACACTGTTGACACTTTTCAGCAAGTTGTAATACAGAAATAAACAGTTTTTCACAAACAAGGTCTAAATAATGTTTGATGCACTCTGTAAGTACTATTTTTGCTGTACTGTTTAAACTCGATGAAAGGAACATTGTTGACACTTTTCAGCAAGTTGCAATCATGTAATACAGAAATAAACAGTTTTTCAAAAACAAGGTCTAAGTCATGTTTGAGTCACTCTGTAAGTACCATTTTGCTGTACTGTTTAAGCTCGATGAGAGGAACATTGTTGACACTTTTCAGCAAGTTGCAATCATGAAATACAGAAAAAAACAGTTTTTCACAAACAAGGTCTAAGTCATGTAAGTACAATTTTGCTGTACTGCTTAATCAGGATGATAGAAACACTGTTGACACTTTTCAGCAAGTTGTAATACAGAAATAAACAGTTTTTCACAAACAAGGTCTAAATAATGTTTGATGCACTCTGTAAGTACTATTTTTGCTGTACTGTTTAAACTCGATGAAAGGAACATAGTTGACACTTTTCAGCAAGTTGCAATCATGAAATACAGAAAAAAACAGTTTTTCACAAACAAGGTCTAAATCATGTTTGATGCACTCTGATAGTCCATTTCTGCTGTACTGCTTAATCAGGATGATAGGAACACTGTTGACACTTTTCAGCAAGTTGCAATCATGTAATACAGAAATAAACAGTTTTTCAAAAACAAGGTCTAAGTACAATTTTGCTGTACTGCTTAATCAGGATGATAGAAACACTGTTGACACTTTTCAGCAAGTTGTAATACAGAAATAAACAGTTTTTCACAAACAAGGTCTAAATAATGGTTGATGCACTCTGTAAGTACCATTTTTGCTGAACTGTTGAAACTCGATGAAAGGAACATTGTTGACACTTTTCAGCAAGTTGCAATCATGTAATACAGAAATAAACAGTTTTTCAAAAACAAGGTCTAAGTCATGTTTGAGTCACTCTGTAAGTACCATTTTGCTGTACTGTTTAAGCTCGATGAAAGGAACATTGTTGACACTTTTCAGCAAGTTGCAATCATGAAATACAGAAAAAAACAGTTTTTCACAAACAAGGTCTAAGTCATGCAAGTACAATTTTGCTGTACTGCTTAATCAGGATGATAGAAACACTGTTGACACTTTTCAGCAAGTTGTAATACAGAAATAAACAGTTTTTCACAAACAAGGTCTAAATAATGTTTGATGCACTCTGTAAGTACTATTTTTGCTGTACTGTTTAAACTCGATGAAAGGAACATTGTTGACACTTTTCAGCAAGTTGCAATCATGAAATACAGAAAAAAACAGTTTTTCACAAACAAGGTCTAAATCATGTTTGATGCACTCTGATAGTCCATTTCTGCTGTACTGCTTAATCAGGATGATAGGAACACTGTTGACACTTTTCAGCAAGTTGCAATCATGTAATACAGACATAAACAGTTTTTCAAAAACAAGGTCTAAGCCATGTTTGAGTCACTCTGTAAGTACCATTTTGCTGTACTGTTTAAGCTCGATGAAAGGAACATTGTTGACACTTTTCAGCAAGTTGCAATCATGAAATACAGAAAAAAAACAGTTTTTCACAAACAAGGTCTAAGTCATGTAAGTACATTTTTGCTGTACTGTTTAAGCTCGATGATAGAAACACTGTTGACACTTTTCAGCAAGTTGTAATACAGAAATAAACAGTTTTTTCACAAACAAGGTCTAAATAATGTTTGATGCACTCTGTAAGTACCATTTTTGCTGAACTGTTTAAACTCGATGAAAGGAACATTGTTGACACTTTTCAGCAAGTTGCAATCATGTAATACAGAAATAAACAGTTTTTCACAAACAAGGTCTAAATCATGTTTGATGCACTCTGATAGTCCATTTCTGCTGTACTGCTTAATCAGGATGATAGGAACACTGTTGACACTTTTCAGCAAGTTGCAATCATGTAATACAGACATAAACAGTTTTTCAAAAACAAGGTCTAAGCCATGTTTGAGTCACTCTGTAAGTACCATTTTGCTGTACTGTTTAAGCTCGATGAAAGGAACATTGTTGACACTTTTCAGCAAGTTGCAATCATGTAATACAGAAATAAACAGTTTTTCAAAAACAAGGTCTAAGTACAATTTTGCTGTACTGCTTAATCAGGATGATAGAAACACTGTTGACACTTTTCAGCAAGTTGTAATACAGAAATAAACAGTTTTTCACAAACAAGGTCTAAATAATGGTTGATGCACTCTGTAAGTACCATTTTTGCTGAACTGTTGAAACTCGATGAAAGGAACAATGTTGACACTTTTCAGCAAGTTGCAATCTTGTAATACAGAAATAAACAGTTTTTCAAAAACAAGGTCTAAGTCATGTTTGAGTCACTCTGTAAGTACCATTTTGCTGTACTGTTTAAGCTCGATGAAAGGAACATTGTTGACACTTTTCAGCAAGTTGCAATCATGAAATACAGAAAAAAACAGTTTTTCACAAACAAGGTCTAAATCATGTTTGATGCACTCTGATAGTCCATTTCTGCTGTACTGCTTAATCAGGATGATAGGAACACTGTTGACACTTTTCAGCAAGTTGCAATCATGTAATACAGAAATAAACAGTTTTTCAAAAACAAGGTCTAAGTACAATTATTCTGTACTGCTTAATCAGGATGATAGGAACACTGTTGACACTTTTCAGCAAGTTGCAATCATGTAATACAGACATAAACACCTTTTCAAAAACAAGGTCTAAGTCATGTTTGAGTCACTCTGTAAGTACCATTTTGCTGTACTGTTTAAGCTCGATGAAAGGAACATTGTTGACACTTTTCAGCAAGTTGCAATCATGAAATATAGAAATAAAGTTTTTCACAAACAAGGTGTAAATCAAGTTTGATGCACTCTGTAGGTACCATTTTTGCTGTACTGCTTAATCCAAGAAAGGAACACTGTTGACACTTTTCAGCAAGTTGCAATCATGTAATACAGAAATGAACAGTTTTTCAAAAACAAGGTCTAAGTCATGTTTGAGTCACTCTGTAAGTACCATTTTGCTGTACTGTTTAAGCTCGATGAAAGGAACATTGTTGACACTTTTCAGCAAGTTGCAATCATGAAATACAGAAAAAAACAGTTTTTCACAAACAAGGTCTAAGTCATGTAAGTACAATTTTGCTGTACTGCTTAATCAGGATGATAGAAACACTGTTGACACTTTTCAGCAAGTTGTAATACAGAAATAAACAGTTTTTCACAAACAAGGTCTAAATAATGGTTGATGCACTCTGTAAGTACCATTTTTGCTGAACTGTTGAAACTCGATGAAAGGAACATTGTTGACACTTTTCAGCAAGTTGCAATCATGTAATACAGAAATAAACTGTTTTTGAAAAACAAGGTCTAAGTACAATTATTCTGTACTGCTTAATCAGGATGATAGGAACACTGTTGACACTTTTCAGCAAGTTGCAATCATGAAATACAGAAAAAAACAGTTTTTCACAAACAAGGTCTAAATCATGTTTGATGCACTCTGTAGGTACCATTTTTGCTGTACTGCTTAATCCAAGAAAGGAACACTGTTGACACTTTTCAGCAAGTTGCAATCATGTAATACAGAAATGAACAGTTTTTCAAAAACAAGGTCTAAGTCATGTTTGAGTCACTCTGTAAGTACCATTTTGCTGTACTGTTTAAGCTCGATGAAAGGAACATTGTTGACACTTTTCAGCAAGTTGCAATCATGAAATACAGAAAAAACAGTTTTTCACAAACAAGGTCTAAGTCATGTAAGTACAATTTTGCTGTACTGCTTAATCAGGATGATAGAAACACTGTTGACACTTTTCAGCAAGTTGTAATACAGAAATAAACAGTTTTTCACAAACAAGGTCTAAATAATGGTTGATGCACTCTGTAAGTACCATTTTTGCTGAACTGTTGAAACTCGATGAAAGGAACATTGTTGACACTTTTCAGCAAGTTGCAATCATGTAATACAGAAATAAACAGTTTTTCAAAAACAAGGTCTAAGTCATGTTTGAGTCACTGTAAGAACCATTTTGCTGTACTGTTTAAGCTCGATGAAAGGAACATTGTTGACACTTTTCAGCAAGTTGCAATCATGTAATACAGAAATAAACAGTTTTTCAAAAACAAGGTCTAAGTACAATTTTGCTGTACTGCTTAATCAGGATGATAGAAACACTGTTGACACTTTTCAGCAATAAACAGTTTTTCACAAACAAGGTCTAAATAATGTTTGATGCACTCTGTAAGTACTATTTTTGCTGTACTGTTGAAACTCGATGAAAGGAACATTGTTGACACTTTTCAGCAAGTTGCAATCATGTAATACAGAAATAAACAGTTTTTCAAAAACAAGGTCTAAGTCATGTTTGAGTCACTCTGTAAGTACCATTTTGCTGTACTGTTTAAGCTCGATGAAAGGAACATTGTTGACACTTTTCAGCAAGTTGCAATCATGAAATATAGAAATAAAGTTTTTCACAAACAAGGTGTAAATCATGTTTGATGCACTCTGTAGGTACCATTTTTGCTGTACTGCTTAATCCAAGAAAGGAACACTGTTGACACTTTTCAGCAAGTTGTAATACAGAAATAAACAGTTTTTCACAAACAAGGTCTAAATAATGGTTGATGCACTCTGTAAGTACCATTTTTGCTGAACTGTTGAAACTCGATGAAAGGAACATTGTTGACACTTTTCAGCAAGTTGCAATCTTGTAATACAGAAATAAACAGTTTTTCAAAAACAAGGTCTAAGTCATGTTTGAGTCACTGTAAGAACCATTTTGCTGTACTGTTTAAGCTCGATGAAAGGAACATTGTTGACACTTTTCAGCAAGTTGCAATCATGTAATACAGAAATAAACAGTTTTTCAAAAACAAGGTCTAAGTACAATTTTGCTGTACTGCTTAATCAGGATGATAGAAACACTGTTGACACTTTTCAGCAATAAACAGTTTTTCACAAACAAGGTCTAAATAATGTTTGATGCACTCTGTAAGTACTATTTTTGCTGTACTGTTGAAACTCGATGAAAGGAACATTGTTGACACTTTTCAGCAAGTTGCAATCATGTAATACAGAAATAAACAGTTTTTCAAAAACAAGGTCTAAGTCATGTTTGAGTCACTCTGTAAGTACCATTTTGCTGTACTGTTTAAGCTCGATGAAAGGAACATTGTTGACACTTTTCAGCAAGTTGCAATCATGAAATATAGAAATAAAGTTTTTCACAAACAAGGTGTAAATCATGTTTGATGCACTCTGTAGGTACCATTTTTGCTGTACTGCTTAATCCAAGAAAGGAACACTGTTGACACTTTTCAGCAAGTTGTAATACAGAAATAAACAGTTTTTCACAAACAAGGTCTAAATAATGGTTGATGCACTCTGTAAGTACCATTTTTGCTGAACTGTTGAAACTCGATGAAAGGAACATTGTTGACACTTTTCAGCAAGTTGCAATCTTGTAATACAGAAATAAACAGTTTTTCAAAAACAAGGTCTAAGTCATGTTTGAGTCACTCTGTAAGTACCATTTTGCTGTACTATTTAACCTGTTGGGTCTAGGGGGCAGCATTTGCACGTCTGGATAAAAAAAATGTACCCGATTTAATCTGGTTACTAATCCTACCCAGTAACTAGAATATGCATATACTTATTATATATGGATAGAAAACACTCTAAAGTTTCCAAAACTGTTTGAATGGTGTCTGTGAGTATAACAGAACTCATTTGGCAGGCAAAACCCTGAGACATTTTCTGACAGGAAGTGGATACCTGATGTGTTGTATTGAGTTTAAACCTATCCCATTGAAAAACACAGGGGTTTAGGAATATTTTGGCACTTCCTATTGCTTCCACTAGATGTCACCAGCCTTTACAAAGTGTTTTGAGTCTTCTGGAGGGGAGATCTGACCGAACAAGAGCCATGGAACGGTGATGTCCCATTAGACACCTGGCGCGCTACTTCATGTTGGGTACCCTCGTTCCAATACGTTATAAAAGGCTATGCATTCGTCCACCTTGAATATTATTCATGTTCTGGTTAAAAAAGGCCCTAATGATTTATGCTATACAACGTTTGACATGTTTGAACGAACGGAAATATATTTTTTTCCCCTCGTTCATGACGAGAAGTCCGGCTGGCTTACATCATGTGCTAACGAGACGGAGATTTTTGGACATAAATGATGAGCTTTTTTGAACAAAACTACATTCGTTATGGACCTGTGATACCTGGAAGTGACATCTGATGAAGAGAATCAAAGGTAATGGATTATTTACATAGTATTTTCGATTTTAGATCTCCCCAACATGACGTCTAGTCTGTATCGCAACGCGTATTTTTCTGGGCACAGTGCTCAGATTATTGCAAAGTGTGATTTCCCAGTAAGGTTATTTTTAAATCTGGCAAGTTGATTGCGTTCAAAAGATGTAAATCTATAATTCTTTAAATGACAATATAATATTTTACCAATGTTTTCTAATTTTAATTATTTAATTTGTGACGCTGACTTGACTGCCGGTTATTGGAGGGAAACGATTTCCTCAACATCAATGCCATAGTAAAACGCTGTTTTTGTATATAAATATGAACTTGATAGAACTAAAAATGCATGCATTGTCTAACATAATGTCCTAGGAGTGTCATCTGATGGAGATTGTAAAAGGTTAGTGTATCATTTTAGCTGGTTTTATGGTTTTGGTGACCCTGTCTTTGACTTGACAAAACATTACACACAACTCTTGTAAATGTACTGTCCTAACATACTCTAAATTTATGCTTTCGCCGTAAAACCTTTTTGAAATCGTAAAACGTGGTTAGATTAAGGAGATGTTTATCTTTCAAATGGTGTAACATAGTTGTATTTTTGAAAAATTTGAATTTTGACATTTATTTGGATTCAAATTTGCCGCTCTTGAAATGCACCTGCTGTTGATGGAGTGCACCACGGGTGGCACGCTAGCGTCCCACCTAGCCCCAAGAGGTTAAGCTCGATGAAAGGAACATTGTTGACACTTTTCAGCAAGTTGCAATCATGAAATACAGAAAAAAACAGTTTTTCACAAACAAGGTCTAAGTCATGCAAGTACAATTTTGCTGTACTGCTTAATCAGGATGATAGAAACACTGTTGACACTTTTCAGCAAGTTGTAATACAGAAATAAACAGTTTTTCACAAACAAGGTCTAAATAATGTTTGATGCACTCTGTAAGTACTATTTTTGCTGTACTGTTTAAACTCGATGAAAGGAACATTGTTGACACTTTTCAGCAAGTTGCAATCATGTAATACAGAAATAAACCGTTTTTCAAAAACAAGGTCTAAGTCATGTTTGAGTCACTGTAAGAACCATTTTGCTGTACTGTTTAAGCTCGATGAAAGGAACATTGTTGACACTTTTCAGCAAGTTGCAATCATGTAATACAGAAATAAACAGTTTTTCAAAAACAAGGTCTAAGTACAATTTTGCTGTACTGCTTAATCAGGATGATAGAAACACTGTTGACACTTTTCAGCAAGTTGTAATACAGAAATAAACAGTTTTTCACAAACAAGGTCTAAATAATGTTTGATGCACTCTGTAAGTACTATTTTTGCTGTACTGTTGAAACTCGATGAAAGGAACATTGTTGACACTTTTCAGCAAGTTGCAATCATGTAATACAGAAATAAACAGTTTTTCAAAAACAAGGTCTAAGTCATGTTTGAGTCACTCTGTAAGTACCATTTTGCTGTACTGTTTAAGCTCGATGAAAGGAACATTGTTGACACTTTTCAGCAAGTTGCAATCATGAAATACAGAAAAAAACAGTTTTTCACAAACAAGGTCTAAATCATGTTTGATGCACTCTGATAGTCCATTTCTGCTGTACTGCTTAATCAGGATGATAGGAACACTGTTGACACTTTTCAGCAAGTTGCAATCATGTAATACAGAAATAAACAGTTTTTCAAAAACAAGGTCTAAGTACAATTATTCTGTACTGCTTAATCAGGATGATAGGAACACTGTTGACACTTCTCAGCAAGTTGCAATCATGTAATACAGACATAAACACCTTTTCAAAAACAAGGTCTAAGTCATGTTTGAGTCACTCTGTAAGTACCATTTTGCTGTACTGTTTAAGCTCGATGAAAGGAACATTGTTGACACTTTTCAGCAAGTTGCAATCATGAAATATAGAAATAAAGTTTTTCACAAACAAGGTGTAAATCAAGTTTGATGCACTCTGTAGGTACCATTTTTGCTGTACTGCTTAATCCAAGAAAGGAACACTGTTGACACTTTTCAGCAAGTTGCAATCATGTAATACAGAAATGAACAGTTTTTCAAAAACAAGGTCTAAGTCATGTTTGAGTCACTCTGTAAGTACCATTTTGCTGTACTGTTTAAGCTCGATGAAAGGAACATTGTTGACACTTTTCAGCAAGTTGCAATCATGAAATACAGAAAAAAACAGTTTTTCACAAACAAGGTCTAAGTCATGTAAGTACAATTTTGCTGTACTGCTTAATCAGGATGATAGAAACACTGTTGACACTTTTCAGCAAGTTGTAATACAGAAATAAACAGTTTTTCACAAACAAGGTCTAAATAATGGTTGATGCACTCTGTAAGTACCATTTTTGCTGAACTGTTGAAACTCGATGAAAGGAACATTGTTGACACTTTTCAGCAAGTTGCAATCATGTAATACAGAAATAAACTGTTTTTGAAAAACAAGGTCTAAGTACAATTATTCTGTACTGCTTAATCAGGATGATAGGAACACTGTTGACACTTTTCAGCAAGTTGCAATCATGAAATACAGAAAAAACAGTTTTTCACAAACAAGGTCTAAATCATGTTTGATGCACTCTGTAGGTACCATTTTTGCTGTACTGCTTAATCCAAGAAAGGAACACTGTTGACACTTTTCAGCAAGTTGCAATCATGTAATACAGAAATGAACAGTTTTTCAAAAACAAGGTCTAAGTCATGTTTGAGTCACTCTGTAAGTACCATTTTGCTGTACTGTTTAAGCTCGATGAAAGGAACATTGTTGACACTTTTCAGCAAGTTGCAATCATGAAATACAGAAAAAAACAGTTTTTCACAAACAAGGTCTAAGTCATGTAAGTACAATTTTGCTGTACTGCTTAATCAGGATGATAGAAACACTGTTGACACTTTTCAGCAAGTTGTAATACAGAAATAAACAGTTTTTCACAAACAAGGTCTAAATAATGGTTGATGCACTCTGTAAGTACCATTTTTGCTGAACTGTTGAAACTCGATGAAAGGAACATTGTTGACACTTTTCAGCAAGTTGCAATCATGTAATACAGAAATAAACAGTTTTTGAAAAACAAGGTCTAAGCCATGTTTGAGTCACTCTGTAAGTACCATTTTGCTGTACTGTTTAAGCTCGATGAAAGGAACATTGTTGACACTTTTCAGCAAGTTGCAATCATGAAATACAGAAAAAACAGTTTTTCACAAACAAGGTCTAAATCATGTTTGATGCACTCTGATAGTCCATTTCTGCTGTACTGCTTAATCAGGATGATAGGAACACTGTTGACACTTTTCAGCAAGTTGCAATCATGTAATACAGAAATAAACCGTTTTTCAAAAACAAGGTCTAAGCCATGTTTGAGTCACTCTGTAAGTACCATTTTGCTGTACTGTTTAAGCTCGATGAAAGGAACATTGTTGACACTTTTCAGCAAGTTGCAATCATGAAATACAGAAAAAAACAGTTTTTCACAAACAAGGTCTAAGTCATGTAAGTACAATTTTGCTGTACTGTTTAAGCTCGATGATAGAAACACTGTTGACACTTTTCAGCAAGTTGTAATACAGAAATAAACAGTTTTTCACAAACAAGGTCTAAATAATGTTTGATGCACTCTGTAAGTACCATTTTTGCTGAACTGTTTAAACTCGATGAAAGGAACATTGTTGACACTTTTCAGCAAGTTGCAATCATGTAATACAGAAATAAACAGTTTTTGAAAAACAAGGTCTAAGTCATGTTTGAGTCACTCTGTAAGTACCATTTTGCTGTACTGTTTAAGCTCGATGAAAGGAACATTGTTGACACTTTTCAGCAAGTTGCAATCATGTAATACAGAAATAAACAGTTTTTGAAAAACAAGGTCTTAAGTACAATTATTCTGTACTGCTTAATCAGGATGATAGGAACACTGTTGACACTTTTCAGCAAGTTGCAATCATGAAATACAGAAAAAAACAGTTTTTCACAAACAAGGTCTAAATCATGTTTGATGCACTCTGATAGTCCATTTCTGCTGTACTGTTTAATCAGGATGTTAGGAACACTGTTGACACTTTTCAGCAAGTTGCAATCATGTAATACAGAAATAAACAGTTTTTCAAAAACTAGGTCTAAGCCATGTTTGAGCCACTCTGTAAGTACCATTTTTGCTGTACTGTTTAAGCTCGATGATAGAAACACTGTTGACACTTTTCAGCAAGTTGTAATACAGAAATAAACAGTTTTTCACAAACAAGGTCTAAATAATGTTTGATGCACTCTGTAAGTACCATTTTTGCTGAACTGTTTAAACTCGATGAAAGGAACATTGTTGACACTTTTCAGCAAGTTGCAATCATGTAATACAGAAATAAACAGTTTTTGAAAAACAAGGTCTAAGTCATGTTTGAGTCACTCTGTAAGTACCATTTTGCTGTACTGTTTAAGCTCGATGAAAGGAACATTGTTGACACTTTTCAGCAAGTTGCAATCATGTAATACAGAAATAAACAGTTTTTGAAAAACAAGGTCTAAGTACAATTATTCTGTACTGCTTAATCAGGATGATAGGAACACTGTTGACACTTTTCAGCAAGTTGCAATCATGAAATACAGAAAAAAACAGTTTTTCACAAACAAGGTCTAAATCATGTTTGATGCACTCTGATAGTCCATTTCTGCTGTACTGTTTAATCAGGATGTTAGGAACACTGTTGACACTTTTCAGCAAGTTGCAATCATGTAATACAGAAATAAACAGTTTTTCACAAACAAGGTCTAAATAATGTTTGAGTCACTCTGTAAGTACCATTTTGCTGTACTGTTTAAGCTCGATGAAAGGAACATTGTTGACACTTTTCAGCAAGTTGCAATCATGTAATACAGAAATAAACAGTTTTTCAAAAACAAGGTCTAAGTCATGTTTGATGCACTCTGTAAGTTCCATTTTGCTGGACTGTTTAAGCTCGATGAAAGGAACATTGTTGACACTTTTCAGCAAGTTGCAAGTTGCAATCATGTAATACAGAAATAAACAGTTTTTCAAAAACAAGGTCTAAGTCATGTTTGAGTCACTGAAAGCACCAACCATTTTGCTGTACTGTTTAAGCTCGATGAAAGGAACATTGTTGACACTTTTCAGCAAGTTGCAATCATGTAATACAGAAATAAACAGTTTTTCAAAAACAAGGTCTAAGCCATGTTTGAGTCACTCTGTAAGTACCATTTTGCTGTACTGTTTAAGCTCGATGAAAGGAACATTGTTGACACTTTTCAGCAAGTTGCAATCATGAAATACAGAAAAAAACAGTTTTTCACAAACAAGGTCTAAGTCATGTAAGTACAATTTTGCTGTACTGCTTAATCAGGATGATAGAAACACTGTTGACACTTTTCAGCAAGTTGTAATACAGAAATAAACAGTTTTTCACAAACAAGGTCTAAATAATGTTTGATGCACTCTGTAAGTACTATTTTTGCTGTACTGTTTAAACTC
This sequence comes from Salmo salar, assembly GCF_905237065.1. NCBI lineage: Eukaryota > Metazoa > Chordata > Actinopteri > Salmoniformes > Salmonidae > Salmo > Salmo salar. Next base: position 33,273,242 of record NC_059448.1, read on the forward strand.
GATGAAAGGAACATTGTTGACACTTTTCAGCAAGTTGCAATCATGTAATACAGAAATAAACAGTTTTTCAAAAACAAGGTCTAAGTCATGTTTGAGTCACTGTAAGTACCATTTTGCTGTACTGTTTAAGCTCGATGAAAGGAACATTGTTGACACTTTTCAGCAAGTTGCAATCATGTAATACAGAAATAAACAGTTTTTCAAAAACAAGGTCTAAGTACAATTTTGCTGTACTGCTTAGTCAGGATGATAGAAACACTGTTGACACTTTTCAGCAAGTTGTAATACAGAAATAAACAGTTTTTCACAAACAAGGTCTAAATAATGTTTGATGCACTCTGTAAGTACTATTTTTGCTGTACTGTTTAAACTCGATGAAAGGAACATTGTTGACACTTTTCAGCAAGTTGCAATCATGAAATACAGAAAAAAACAGTTTTTCACAAACAAGGTCTAAATCATGTTTGATGCACTCTGATAGTCCATTTCTGCTGTACTGCTTAATCAGGATGATAGGAACACTGTTGACACTTTTCAGCAAGTTGCAATCATGTAATACAGAAATAAACAGTTTATCAAAAACAAGGTCTAAGCCATGTTTGAGTCACTCTGTAAGTACCATTTTGCTGTACTGTTTAAGCTCGATGAAAGGAACATTGTTGACACTTTTCAGCAAGTTGCAATCATGAAATACAGAAAAAAACAGTTTTTCACAAACAAGGTCTAAGTCATGTAAGTACAATTTTGCTGTACTGTTTAACCTGTTAGGGCTAGGGGGCAGCATTTGCACGTCTGGATAAAAAAAATGTACCCGATTTAATCTGGTTACTAATCCTACCCAGTAACTAGAATATGCATATACTTATTATATATGGATAGAAAACACTCTAAAGTTTCTAAAACTGTTTGAATGGTGTCTGTGAGTATAACAGAACTCATTTGGCAGGCAAAACCCTGAGACATTTTCTGACAGGAAGTGGATACCTGATGTGTTGTATTACCTTTAAACCTATCCCATTGAAAAACACAGGGGCTGAGGAATATTTTGGCACTTCCTATTGCTTCCACTAGATGTCACCAGCCTTTACAAAGTGTTTTGAGTCTTCTGGAGGGAGATCTGACCGAACAAGAGCCATGGAACGATGATGTCCCATTAGACACCTGGCGCGAGTTCATGTTGGGTACCCTCGTTCCAATACGTTATAAAAGAGTATGCATTCGTCCACCTTGAATATTATTCATGTTCTGGTTAAAAAGGCCCTAATGATTTATGCTATACAACGTTTGACATGTTTGAACGAACGTAAATATATTTTTTCCCCTCGTTCATGACGAGAGTCCGGCTGGCTTAGATCATGTGCTAACAAGACGGAGATTTTTGGACATAAATGATGAGCTTTTTTGAACAAAACTACATTCGTTATGGACCTGTGATACCTGGAAGTGACATCTGATGAAGAGAATCAAAGGTAATGGATTATTTACATAGTATTTTCGATTTTAGATCTCCCCAACATGACGTCTAGTCTGTATCGCAACGCGTATTTTTCTGGGCGCAGTGCTCAGATTATTGCAAAGTGTGATTTCCCAGTAAGGTTATTTTTAAATCTGGCAAGTTGATTGCGTTCAAGAGATGTAAATCTATAATTCTTTAAATGACAATATAATATTTTACCAATGTTTTCTAATTTTAATTATTTAATTTGTGACGCTGACTTGACTGCCGGTTATTGGAGGGAAACGATTTCCTCAACATCAATGCCATAGTAAAACGCTGTTTTTGTATATAAATATGAACTTGATAGAACTAAAAATGCATGCATTGTCTAACATAATGTCCTAGGAGTGTCATCTGATGGAGATTGTAAAAGGTTAGTGTATCATTTTAGCTGGTTTTATGGTTTTGGTGACCCTGTCTTTGACTTGACAAAACATTACACACAACTCTTGTAAATGTACTGTCCTAACATACTCTAAATTTATGCTTTCGCCGTAAAACCTTTTTGAAATTGTAAAACGTGGTTAGATTAAGGAGATGTTTATCTTTCAAATGGTGTAACATAGTTGTATTTTTGAAAAATTTGAATTTTGACATTTATTTGGATTCAAATTTGCCGCTCTTGAAATGCACCTGCTGTTGATGGAGTGCACCACAGGTGGCACGCTAGCGTCCCACCTAGCCCCAAGAGGTTAAACTAACAACGTTTTACGATTTCAAAAAGGTTTTACGGCGAAAGCATAAATTTAGAGTATGTTAGGACAGTACATTTACAAGAGTTGTGTGTAATGTTTTGTCAAGTCAAAGACAGGGTCACCAAAACCATAAAACCAGCTAAAATGATACACTAACCTTTTACAATCTCCATCAGATGACACTCCTAGGACATTATGTTAGACAATGCATGCATTTTTAGTTCTATCAAGTTCATATTTATATCCAAAAACAGCGTTTTACTATGGCATTGATGTTGAGGAAATCGTTTCCCTCCAATAACCGGCAGTCAAGTCAGCGTCACAAATTAAATAATTAAAATTAGAAAACATTGGTAAAATATTATATTGTCATTTAAAGAATTATAGATTTACATCTTTTGAACGCAATCAACTTGCCAGATTTAAAAATAACCTTACTGGGAAATCACACTTTGCAATAATCTGAGCACTGTGCCCAGAAAAATACGCGTTGCGATACAGACTAGACGTCATGTTGGGGAGATCTAAAATCGAAAATACTATGTAAATAATCCATTACCTTTGATTCTCTTCATCAGATGTCACTTCCAGGTATCACAGGTCCATAACGAATGTAGTTTTGTTCAAAAAAGCTCATCATTTATGTCCAAAAATCTCCGTCTCGTTAGCACATGATGTAAGCCAGCCGGACTTCTCGTCATGAACGAGGGGAAAAATATATTTCCGTTCGTTCAAACATGTCAAACGTTGTATAGCATAAATCATTAGGGCCTTTTTAACCAGAACATGAATAATATTCAAGGTGGACGAATGCATAGCCTTTTATAACGTATTGGAACGAGGGTACCCAACATGAAGTAGCGCGCCAGGTGTCTAATGGGACATCACCGTTCCATGGCTCTTGTTCGGTCAGATCTCCCTCCAGAAGACTCAAAACACTTTGTAAAGGCTGGTGACATCTAGTGGAAGCAATAGGAAGTGCCAAAATATTCCTAAACCCCCTGTGTTTTTCAATGGGAGAGGTTTAAAGTCAATACAACACATCAGGTATCCACTTCCTGTCAGAAAATGTCTCAGGGTTTTGCCTGCCAAATGAGTTCTGTTATACTCACAGACACCATTCAAACAGTTTTGGAAACTTTAGAGTGTTTTCTATCCATATATAATAAGTATATGCATATTCTAGTTACTGGGTAGGATTAGTAACCAGATTAAATCGGGTACATTTTTTTTATCCAGACGTGCAAATGCTGCCCCCTAGACCCAACAGGTTAAGGAGATGTTTATCTGTCAAAGGGTGTAAAATAGTTGTATGTTTGAAAAATTTGAATTTTGACATTTATTTGGATTCAAATTTGCCGCTCTTGAAATGCACCTGCTGTTGATGGAGTGCACCACGGGTGGCACGCTAGCGTCCCACCTAGCCCATAGAGATTAAGCTCGATGATAGAAACACTGTTGACACTTTTCAGCAAGTTGTAATACAGAAATAAACAGTTTTTCACAAACAAGGTCTAAATAATGTTTGATGCACTCTGTAAGTACCATTTTTGCTGAACTGTTTAAACTCGATGAAAGGAACATTGTTGACACTTTTCAGCAAGTTGCAATCATGTAATACAGAAATAAACAGTTTTTAAAAAACAAGGTCTAAGCCATGTTTGAGTCACTCTGTAAGTACAATTTTGCTGTACTGTTTAAGCTCGATGAAAGGAACATTGTTGACACTTTTCAGCAAGTTGCAAGTTGCAATCATGTAATACAGAAATAAACAGTTTTTCAAAAACAAGGTCTAAGTCATGTTTGAGTCACTGAAAGCACCAACCATTTTGCTGTACTGTTTAAGCTCGATGAAAGGAACATTGTTGACACTTTTCAGCAAGTTGCAATCATGAAATACAGAAATAAACATTTTTCACAAACAAGGTCTAAATAATGTTTGATGCACTCTGTAAGTACCATTTTTGCTGAACTGTTTAAACTCGATGAAAGGAACATTGTTGACACTTTTCAGCAAGTTGCAATCATGTAATACAGAAATAAACAGTTTTTAAAAAACAAGGTCTAAGCCATGTTTGAGTCACTCTGTAAGTACCATTTTGCTGTACTGTTTAAGCTCGATGAAAGGAACATTGTTGACACTTTTCAGCAAGTTGCAAGTTGCAATCATGTAATACAGAAATAAACAGTTTTTCAAAAACAAGGTCTAAGTCATGTTTGAGTCACTGAAAGCACCAACCATTTTGCTGTACTGTTTAAGCTCGATGAAAGGAACATTGTTGACACTTTTCAGCAAGTTGCAATCATGAAATACAGAAATAAACATTTTTCACAAACAAGGTCTAAATCATGTTTGATGCACTCTGTAAGTACCATTTTTGCTGAACTGTTTAAACTCGATGAAAGGAACATTGTTGACACTTTTCAGCAAGTTGCAATCATGTAATACAGAAATAAACAGTTTTTCAAAAACAAGGTCTAAGCCATGTTTGAGTCACTCTGTAAGTACCATTTTGCTGTACTGTTTAAGCTCGATGAAAGGAACATTGTTGACACTTTTCAGCAAGTTGCAATCATGAAATACAGAAAAAACAGTTTTTCACAAACAAGGTCTAAGTCATGTAAGTACAATTTTGCTGTACTGCTTAATCAGGATGATAGAAACACTGTTGACACTTTTCAGCAAGTTGCAATCATGTAATACAGAAATAAACAGTTTTTCATTAACAAGGTCTAAGTACAATTTTGCTGTACTGCTTAATCAGGATGATAGAAACACTGTTGACACTTTTCAGCAAGTTGTAATACAGAAATAAACAGTTTTTCACAAACAAGGTCTAAATAATGGTTGATGCACTCTGTAAGTACCATTTTTGCTGAACTGTTGAATCTCGATGAAAGGAACATTGTTGACACTTTTCAGCAAGTTGCAATCATGTAATACAGAAATAAACAGTTTTTGAAAAACAAGGTCTAAGCCATGTTTGAGTCACTCTGTAAGTACCATTTTGCTGTACTGTTTAAGCTCGATGAAAGGAACATTGTTGACACTTTTCAGCAAGTTGCAATCATGAAATACAGAAAAAAACAGTTTTTCACAAACAAGGTCTAAATCATGTTTGATGCACTCTGATAGTCCATTTCTGCTGTACTGCTTAATCAGGATGATAGGAACACTGTTGACACTTTTCAGCAAGTTGCAATCATGTAATACAGAAATAAACAGTTTTTCAAAAACAAGGTCTAAGCCATGTTTGAGTCACTCTGTAAGTACCATTTTGCTGTACTGTTTAAGCTCGATGAAAGGAACATTGTTGACACTTTTCAGCAAGTTGCAATCATGAAATACAGAAAAAAACAGTTTTTCACAAACAAGGTCTAAATAATGTTTGATGCACTCTGTAAGTACTATTTTTGCTGTACTGTTTAAACTCGATGAAAGGAACATTGTTGACACTTTTCAGCAAGTTGCAATCATGAAATACAGAAAAAAAACAGTTTTTCACAAACAAGGTCTAAATCATGTTTGATGCACTCTGATAGTCCATTTCTGCTGTACTGCTTAATCAGGATGATAGGAACACTGTTGACACTTTTCAGCAAGTTGCAATCATGTAATACAGAAATAAACAGTTTATCAAAAACAAGGTCTAAGCCATGTTTGAGTCACTCTGTAAGTACCATTTTGCTGTACTGTTTAAGCTCGATGAAAGGAACATTGTTGACACTTTTCAGCAAGTTGCAATCATGAAATACAGAAAAAACAGTTTTTCACAAACAAGGTCTAAGTCATGTAAGTACAATTTTGCTGTACTGTTTAACCTGTTAGGGCTAGGGGGCAGCATTTGCACGTCTGGATAAAAAAATGTACCCGATTTAATCTGGTTACTAATCCTACCCAGTAACTAGAATATGCATATACTTATTATATATGGATAGAAAACACTCTAAAGTTTCTAAAACTGTTTGAATGGTGTCTGTGAGTATAACAGAACTCATTTGGCAGGCAAAACCCTGAGACATTTTCTGACAGGAAGTGGATACCTGATGTGTTGTATTACCTTTAAACCTATCCCATTGAAAAACACAGGGGCTGAGGAATATTTTGGCACTTCCTATTGCTTCCACTAGATGTCACCAGCCTTTACAAAGTGTTTTGAGTCTTCTGGAGGGAGATCTGACCGAACAAGAGCCATGGAACGATGATGTCCCATTAGACACCTGGCGCGCGAAGTTCATGTTGGGTACCCTCGTTCCAATACGTTATAAAAGAGTATGCATTCGTCCACCTTGAATATTATTCATGTTCTGGTTAAAAAAGGCCCTAATGATTTATGCTATACAACGTTTGACATGTTTGAACGAACGTAAATATATTTTTTCCCCTCGTTCATGACGAGAAGTCCGGCTGGCTTAGATCATGTGCTAACAAGACGGAGATTTTTGGACATAAATGATGAGCTTTTTTGAACAAAACTACATTCGTTATCGACCTGTGATACCTGGAAGTGACATCTGATGAAGAGAATCAAAGGTAATGGATTATTTACATAGTATTTTCGATTTTAGATCTCCCCAACATGACGTCTAGTCTGTATCGCAACGCGTATTTTTCTGGGCGCAGTGCTCAGATTATTGCAAAGTGTGATTTCCCAGTAAGGTTATTTTTAAATCTGGCAAGTTGATTGCGTTCAAGAGATGTAAATCTATAATTCTTTAAATGACAATATAATATTTTACCAATGTTTTCTAATTTTAATTATTTAATTTGTGACGCTGACTTGACTGCCGGTTATTGGAGGGAAACGATTTCCTCAACATCAATGCCATAGTAAAACGCTGTTTTTGGATATAAATATGAACTTGATAGAACTAAAAATGCATGCATTGTCTAACATAATGTCCTAGGAGTGTCATCTGATGGAGATTGTAAAAGGTTAGTGCATCATTTTAGCTGGTTTTATGGTTTTGGTGACCCGGTCTTTGAATTGACAAAACATTACACACAACTCTTGTAAATGTACTGCCCTAACATACTCTAAATTTATGCTTTCGCCGTAAAACCTTTTTGAAATCGTAAAACGTGGTTAGTTTAAGGAGATGTTTATCTTTCAAAGGGTGTAAAATAGTTGTATGTTTGAAAAATTTGAATTTTGACATTTATTTGGATTCAAATTTGCCGCTCTTGAAATGCACCTGCTGTTGATGGAGTGCACCACGGGTGGCACGCTAGCGTCCCACCTAGCCCATAGAGATTAAGAGCGATGATAGAAACACTGTTGACACTTTTCAGCAAGTTCTAATACAGAAATAAACAGTTTTTCACAAACAAGGTCTAAATAATGTTTGATGCACTCTGTAAGTACCATTTTTGCTGAACTGTTTAAACTCGATGAAAGGAACATTGTTGACACTTTTCAGCAAGTTGCAATCATGTAATACAGAAATAAACAGTTTTTAAAAAACAAGGTCTAAGCCATGTTTGAGTCACTCTGTAAGTACAATTTTGCTGTACTGTTTAAGCTCGATGAAAGGAACATTGTTGACACTTTTCAGCAAGTTGCAAGTTGCAATCATGTAATACAGAAATAAACAGTTTTTCAAAAACAAGGTCTAAGTCATGTTTGAGTCACTGAAAGCACCAACCATTTTGCTGTACTGTTTAAGCTCGATGAAAGGAACATTGTTGACACTTTTCAGCAAGTTGCAATCATGAAATACAGAAATAAACATTTTTCACAAACAAGGTCTAAATCATGTTTGATGCACTCTGTAAGTACCATTTTTGCTGAACTGTTTAAACTCGATGAAAGGAACATTGTTGACACTTTTCAGCAAGTTGCAATCATGTAATACAGAAATAAACAGTTTTTCAAAAACAAGGTCTAAGCCATGTTTGAGTCACTCTGTAAGTACCATTTTGCTGTACTGTTTAAGCTCGATGAAAGGAACATTGTTGACACTTTTCAGCAAGTTGCAATCATGAAATACAGAAAAAAACAGTTTTTCACAAACAAGGTCTAAGTCATGTAAGTACAATTTTGCTGTACTGCTTAATCAGGATGATAGAAACACTGTTGACACTTTTCAGCAAGTTGCAATCATGTAATACAGAAATAAACAGTTTTTCATTAACAAGGTCTAAGTACAATTTTGCTGTACTGCTTAATCAGGATGATAGAAACACTGTTGACACTTTTCAGCAAGTTGTAATACAGAAATAAACAGTTTTTCACAAACAAGGTCTAAATAATGGTTGATGCACTCTGTAAGTACCATTTTTGCTGAACTGTTGAATCTCGATGAAAGGAACATTGTTGACACTTTTCAGCAAGTTGCAATCATGTAATACAGAAATAAACAGTTTTTGAAAAACAAGGTCTAAGCCATGTTTGAGTCACTCTGTAAGTACCATTTTGCTGTACTGTTTAAGCTCGATGAAAGGAACATTGTTGACACTTTTCAGCAAGTTGCAATCATGAAATACAGAAAAAACTGTTTTTCACAAACAAGGTCTAAATCATGTTTGATGCACTCTGATAGTCCATTTCTGCTGTACTGCTTAATCAGGATGATAGGAACACTGTTGACACTTTTCAGCAAGTTGCAATCATGTAATACAGAAATAAACAGTTTTTCAAAAACAAGGTCTAAGCCATGTTTGAGTCACTCTGTAAGTACCATTTTGCTGTACTGTTTAAGCTCGATGAAAGGAACATTGTTGACACTTTTCAGCAAGTTGCAATCATGAAATACAGAAAAAAACAGTTTTTCACAAACAAGGTCTAAATAATGTTTGATGCACTCTGTAAGTACTATTTTTGCTGTACTGTTTAAACTCGATGAAAGGAACATTGTTGACACTTTTCAGCAAGTTGCAATCATGAAATACAGAAAAAAACAGTTTTTCACAAACAAGGTCTAAATCATGTTTGATGCACTCTGATAGTCCATTTCTGCTGTACTGCTTAATCAGGATGATAGGAACACTGTTGACACTTTTCAGCAAGTTGCAATCATGTAATACAGAAATAAACAGTTTATCAAAAACAAGGTCTAAGCCATGTTTGAGTCACTCTGTAAGTACCATTTTGCTGTACTGTTTAAGCTCGATGAAAGGAACATTGTTGACACTTTTCAGCAAGTTGCAATCATGAAATACAGAAAAAACAGTTTTTCACAAACAAGGTCTAAGTCATGTAAGTACAATTTTGCTGTACTGTTTAACCTGTTAGGGCTAGGGGGCAGCATTTGCACGTCTGGATAAAAAAATGTACCCGATTTAATCTGGTTACTAATCCTACCCAGTAACTAGAATATGCATATACTTATTATATATGGATAGAAAACACTCTAAAGTTTCTAAAACTGTTTGAATGGTGTCTGTGAGTATAACAGAACTCATTTGGCAGGCAAAACCCTGAGACATTTTCTGACAGGAAGTGGATACCTGATGTGTTGTATTACCTTTAAACCTATCCCATTGAAAAACACAGGGGCTGAGGAATATTTTGGCACTTCCTATTGCTTCCACTAGATGTCACCAGCCTTTACAAAGTGTTTTGAGTCTTCTGGAGGGAGATCTGACCGAACAAGAGCCATGGAACGATGATGTCCCATTAGACACCTGGCGCGCGAGTTCATGTTGGGTACCCTCGTTCCAATACGTTATAAAAGAGTATGCATTCGTCCACCTTGAATATTATTCATGTTCTGGTTAAAAAGGCCCTAATGATTTATGCTATACAACGTTTGACATGTTTGAACGAACGTAAATATATTTTTTCCCCTCGTTCATGACGAGAAGTCCGGCTGGCTTAGATCATGTGCTAACAAGACGGAGATTTTTGGACATAAATGATGAGCTTTTTTGAACAAAACTACATTCGTTATGGACCTGTGATACCTGGAAGTGACATCTGATGAAGAGAATCAAAGGTAATGGATTATTTACATAGTATTTTCGATTTTAGATCTCCCCAACATGACGTCTAGTCTGTATCGCAACGCGTATTTTTCTGGGCGCAGTGCTCAGATTATTGCAAAGTGTGATTTCCCAGTAAGGTTATTTTTAAATCTGGCAAGTTGATTGCGTTCAAGAGATGTAAATCTATAATTCTTTAAATGACAATATAATATTTTACCAATGTTTTCTAATTTTAATTATTTAATTTGTGACGCTGACTTGACTGCCGGTTATTGGAGGGAAACGATTTCCTCAACATCAATGCCATAGTAAAACGCTGTTTTTGGATATAAATATGAACTTGATAGAACTAAAAATGCATGCATTGTCTAACATAATGTCCTAGGAGTGTCATCTGATGGAGATTGTAAAAGGTTAGTGCATCATTTTAGCTGGTTTTATGGTTTTGGTGACCCGGTCTTTGAATTGACAAAACATTACACACAACTCTTGTAAATGTACTGCCCTAACATACTCTAAATTTATGCTTTCGCCGTAAAACCTTTTTGAAATCGTAAAACGTGGTTAGTTTAAGGAGATGTTTATCTTTCAAAGGGTGTAAAATAGTTGTATGTTTGAAAAATTTGAATTTTGACATTTATTTGGATTCAAATTTGCCGCTCTTGAAATGCACCTGCTGTTGATGGAGTGCACCACGGGTGGCACGCTAGCGTCCCACCTAGCCCATAGAGATTAAGCTCGATGATAGAAACACTGTTGACACTTTTCAGCAAGTTGTAATACAGAAATAAACAGTTTTTCACAAACAAGGTCTAAATAATGTTTGATGCACTCTGTAAGTACCATTTTTGCTGAACTGTTTAAACTCGATGAAAGGAACATTGTTGACACTTTTCAGCAAGTTGCAATCATGTAATACAGAAATAAACAGTTTTTAAAAAACAAGGTCTAAGCCATGTTTGAGTCACTCTGTAAGTACAATTTTGCTGTACTGTTTAAGCTCGATGAAAGGAACATTGTTGACACTTTTCAGCAAGTTGCAAGTTGCAATCATGTAATACAGAAATAAACAGTTTTTCAAAAACAAGGTCTAAGTCATGTTTGAGTCACTGAAAGCACCAACCATTTTGCTGTACTGTTTAAGCTCGATGAAAGGAACATTGTTGACACTTTTCAGCAAGTTGCAATCATGAAATACAGAAATAAACATTTTTCACAAACAAGGTCTAAATAATGTTTGATGCACTCTGTAAGTACCATTTTTGCTGAACTGTTTAAACTCGATGAAAGGAACATTGTTGACACTTTTCAGCAAGTTGCAATCATGTAATACAGAAATAAACAGTTTTTAAAAAACAAGGTCTAAGCCATGTTTGAGTCACTCTGTAAGTACCATTTTGCTGTACTGTTTAAGCTCGATGAAAGGAACATTGTTGACACTTTTCAGCAAGTTGCAAGTTGCAATCATGTAATACAGAAATAAACAGTTTTTCAAAAACAAGGTCTAAGTCATGTTTGAGTCACTGAAAGCACCAACCATTTTGCTGTACTGTTTAAGCTCGATGAAAGGAACATTGTTGACACTTTTCAGCAAGTTGCAATCATGAAATACAGAAATAAACATTTTTCACAAACAAGGTCTAAATCATGTTTGATGCACTCTGTAAGTACCATTTTTGCTGAACTGTTTAAACTCGATGAAAGGAACATTGTTGACACTTTTCAGCAAGTTGCAATCATGTAATACAGAAATAAACAGTTTTTCACAAACAAGGTCTAAGTCATGTAAGTACAATTTTGCTGTACTGCTTAATCAGGATGATAGAAACACTGTTGACACTTTTCAGCAAGTTGCAATCATGTAATACAGAAATAAACAGTTTTTCATTAACAAGGTCTAAGTACAATTTTGCTGTACTGCTTAATCAGGATGATAGAAACACTGTTGACACTTTTCAGCAAGTTGTAATACAGAAATAAACAGTTTTTCACAAACAAGGTCTAAATAATGGTTGATGCACTCTGTAAGTACCATTTTTGCTGAACTGTTTAAACTCGATGAAAGGAACATTGTTGACACTTTTCAGCAAGTTGCAATCATGTAATACAGAAATAAACAGTTTTTCAAAAACAAGGTCTAAGCCATGTTTGAGTCACTCTGTAAGTACCATTCTGCTGTACTGTTTAAGCTCGATGAAAGGAACATTGTTGACACTTTTCAGCAAGTTGCAATCATGAAATACAGAAAAAAACAGTTTTTCACAAACAAGGTCTAAGTCATGTAAGTACAATTTTGCTGTACTGCTTAATCAGGATGATAGAAACACTGTTGACACTTTTCAGCAAGTTGCAATCATGTAATACAGAAATAAACAGTTTTTCATTAACAAGGTCTAAGTACAATTTTGCTGTACTGCTTAATCAGGATGATAGAAACACTGTTGACACTTTTCAGCAAGTTGTAATACAGAAATAAACAGTTTTTCACAAACAAGGTCTAAATAATGGTTGATGCACTCTGTAAGTACCATTTTTGCTGAACTGTTTAAACTCGATGAAAGGAACATTGTTGACACTTTTCAGCAAGTTGCAATCATGTAATACAGAAATAAACAGTTTTTCAAAAACAAGGTCTAAGCCATGTTTGAGTCACTCTGTAAGTACCATTCTGCTGTACTGTTTAAGCTCGATGAAAGGAACATTGTTGACACTTTTCAGCAAGTTGCAATCATGAAATACAGAAAAAACAGTTTTTCACAAACAAGGTCTAAGTCATGTAAGTACAATTTTGCTGTACTGCTTAATCAGGATGATAGAAACACTGTTGACACTTTTCAGCAAGTTGCAATCATGTAATACAGAAATAAACAGTTTTTCATTAACAAGGTCTAAGTACAATTTTGCTGTACTGCTTAATCAGGATGATAGAAACACTGTTGACACTTTTCAGCAAGTTGTAATACAGAAATAAACAGTTTTTCACAAACAAGGTCTAAATAATGGTTGATGCACTCTGTAAGTACCATTTTTGCTGAACTGTTGAATCTCGATGAAAGGAACATTGTTGACACTTTTCAGCAAGTTGCAATCATGTAATACAGAAATAAACAGTTTTTCAAAAACAAGGTCTAAGCCATGTTTGAGTCACTCTGTAAGTACCATTTTGCTGTACTGTTTAAGCTCGATGAAAGGAACATTGTTGACACTTTTCAGCAAGTTGCAATCATGAAATACAGAAAAAAACAGTTTTTCACAAACAAGGTCTAAATAATGTTTGATGCACTCTGTAAGTACTATTTTTGCTGTACTGTTTAAACTCGATGAAAGGAACATTGTTGACACTTTTCAGCAAGTTGCAATCATGAAATACAGAAAAAAACAGTTTTTCACAAACAAGGTCTAAATCATGTTTGATGCACTCTGATAGTCCATTTCTGCTGTACTGCTTAATCAGGATGATAGGAACACTGTTGACACTTTTCAGCAAGTTGCAATCATGTAATACAGAAATAAACAGTTTTTCATTAACAAGGTCTAAGTACAATTTTGCTGTACTGCTTAATCAGGATGATAGAAACACTGTTGACACTTTTCAGCAAGTTGTAATACAGAAATAAACAGTTTTTCACAAACAAGGTCTAAATAATGGTTGATGCACTCTGTAAGTACCATTTTTGCTGAACTGTTGAATCTCGATGAAAGGAACATTGTTGACACTTTTCAGCAAGTTGCAATCATGTAATACAGAAATAAACAGTTTTTCAAAAACAAGGTCTAAGCCATGTTTGAGTCACTCTGTAAGTACCATTTTGCTGTACTGTTTAAGCTCGATGAAAGGAACATTGTTGACACTTTTCAGCAAGTTGCAATCATGAAATACAGAAAAAAACAGTTTTTCACAAACAAGGTCTAAGCCATGTTTGAGTCACTCTGTAAGTACCATTTTGCTGTACTGTTTAAGCTCGATGAAAGGAACATTGTTGACACTTTTCAGCAAGTTGCAATCATGAAATACAGAAAAAACAGTTTTTCACAAACAAGGTCTAAGTCATGTAAGTACAATTTTGCTGTACTGTTTAACCTGTTAGGGCTAGGGGGGCAGCATTTGCACGTCTGGATAAAAAAATGTACCCGATTTAATCTGGTTACTAATCCTACCCAGTAACTAGAATATGCATATACTTATTATATATGGATAGAAAACACTCTAAAGTTTCTAAAACTGTTTGAATGGTGTCTGTGAGTATAACAGAACTCATTTGGCAGGCAAAACCCTGAGACATTTTCTGACAGGAAGTGGATACCTGATGTGTTGTATTACCTTTAAACCTATCCCATTGAAAAACACAGGGGCTGAGGAATATTTTGGCACTTCCTATTGCTTCCACTAGATGTCACCAGCCTTTACAATGTGTTTTGAGTCTTCTGGAGGGAGATCTGACCGAACAAGAGCCATGGAACGATGATGTCCCATTAGACACCTGGCGCGCGAGTTCATGTTGGGTACCCTCGTTCCAATACGTTATAAAAGAGTATGCATTCGTCCACCTTGAATATTATTCATGTTCTGGTTAAAAAGGCCCTAATGATTTATGCTATACAACGTTTGACATGTTTGAACGAACGTAAATATATTTTTTCCCCTCGTTCATGACGAGAAGTCCGGCTGGCTTAGATCATGTGCTAACAAGACGGAGATTTTTGGACATAAATGATGAGCTTTTTTGAACAAAACTACATTCGTTATGGACCTGTGATACCTGGAAGTGACATCTGATGAAGAGAATCAAAGGTAATGGATTATTTACATAGTATTTTCGATTTTAGATCTCCCCAACATGACGTCTAGTCTGTATCGCAACGCGTATTTTTCTGGGCGCAGTGCTCAGATTATTGCAAAGTGTGATTTCCCAGTAAGGTTATTTTTAAATCTGGCAAGTTGATTGCGTTCAAGAGATGTAAATCTATAATTCTTTAAATGACAATATAATATTTTACCAATGTTTTCTAATTTTAATTATTTAATTTGTGACGCTGACTTGACTGCCGGTTATTGGAGGGAAACGATTTCCTCAACATCAATGCCATAGTAAAACGCTGTTTTTGGATATAAATATGAACTTGATAGAACTAAAAATGCATGCATTGTCTAACATAATGTCCTAGGAGTGTCATCTGATGGAGATTGTAAAAGGTTAGTGCATCATTTTAGCTGGTTTTATGGTTTTGGTGACCCGGTCTTTGAATTGACAAAACATTACACACAACTCTTGTAAATGTACTGCCCTAACATACTCTAAATTTATGCTTTCGCCGTAAAACCTTTTTGAAATCGTAAAACGTGGTTAGTTTAAGGAGATGTTTATCTTTCAAAGGGTGTAAAATAGTTGTATGTTTGAAAAATTTGAATTTTGACATTTATTTGGATTCAAATTTGCCGCTCTTGAAATGCACCTGCTGTTGATGGAGTGCACCACGGGTGGCACGCTAGCGTCCCACCTAGCCCATAGAGATTAAGCTCGATGATAGAAACACTGTTGACACTTTTCAGCAAGTTGTAATACAGAAATAAACAGTTTTTCACAAACAAGGTCTAAATAATGTTTGATGCACTCTGTAAGTACCATTTTTGCTGAACTGTTTAAACTCGATGAAAGGAACATTGTTGACACTTTTCAGCAAGTTGCAATCATGTAATACAGAAATAAACAGTTTTTAAAAAACAAGGTCTAAGCCATGTTTGAGTCACTCTGTAAGTACAATTTTGCTGTACTGTTTAAGCTCGATGAAAGGAACATTGTTGACACTTTTCAGCAAGTTGCAAGTTGCAATCATGTAATACAGAAATAAACAGTTTTTCAAAAACAAGGTCTAAGTCATGTTTGAGTCACTGAAAGCACCAACCATTTTGCTGTACTGTTTAAGCTCGATGAAAGGAACATTGTTGACACTTTTCAGCAAGTTGCAATCATGAAATACAGAAATAAACATTTTTCACAAACAAGGTCTAAATAATGTTTGATGCACTCTGTAAGTACCATTTTTGCTGAACTGTTTAAACTCGATGAAAGGAACATTGTTGACACTTTTCAGCAAGTTGCAATCATGTAATACAGAAATAAACAGTTTTTAAAAAACAAGGTCTAAGCCATGTTTGAGTCACTCTGTAAGTACCATTTTGCTGTACTGTTTAAGCTCGATGAAAGGAACATTGTTGACACTTTTCAGCAAGTTGCAAGTTGCAATCATGTAATACAGAAATAAACAGTTTTTCAAAAACAAGGTCTAAGTCATGTTTGAGTCACTGAAAGCACCAACCATTTTGCTGTACTGTTTAAGCTCGATGAAAGGAACATTGTTGACACTTTTCAGCAAGTTGCAATCATGAAATACAGAAATAAACATTTTTCACAAACAAGGTCTAAATCATGTTTGATGCACTCTGTAAGTACCATTTTTGCTGAACTGTTTAAACTCGATGAAAGGAACATTGTTGACACTTTTCAGCAAGTTGCAATCATGTAATACAGAAATAAACAGTTTTTCAAAAACAAGGTCTAAGCCATGTTTGAGTCACTCTGTAAGTACCATTTTGCTGTACTGTTTAAGCTCGATGAAAGGAACATTGTTGACACTTTTCAGCAAGTTGCAATCATGAAATACAGAAAAAAACAGTTTTTCACAAACAAGGTCTAAGTCATGTAAGTACAATTTTGCTGTACTGCTTAATCAGGATGATAGAAACACTGTTGACACTTTTCAGCAAGTTGCAATCATGTAATACAGAAATAAACAGTTTTTCATTAACAAGGTCTAAGTACAATTTTGCTGTACTGCTTAATCAGGATGATAGAAACACTGTTGACACTTTTCAGCAAGTTGTAATACAGAAATAAACAGTTTTTCACAAACAAGGTCTAAATAATGGTTGATGCACTCTGTAAGTACCATTTTTGCTGAACTGTTTAAACTCGATGAAAGGAACATTGTTGACACTTTTCAGCAAGTTGCAATCATGTAATACAGAAATAAACAGTTTTTCAAAAACAAGGTCTAAGCCATGTTTGAGTCACTCTGTAAGTACCATTCTGCTGTACTGTTTAAGCTCGATGAAAGGAACATTGTTGACACTTTTCAGCAAGTTGCAATCATGAAATACAGAAAAAACAGTTTTTCACAAACAAGGTCTAAGTCATGTAAGTACAATTTTGCTGTACTGCTTAATCAGGATGATAGAAACACTGTTGACACTTTTCAGCAAGTTGCAATCATGTAATACAGAAATAAACAGTTTTTCATTAACAAGGTCTAAGTACAATTTTGCTGTACTGCTTACTCAGGATGATAGAAACACTGTTGACACTTTTCAGCAAGTTGTAATACAGAAATAAACAGTTTTTCACAAACAAGGTCTAAATAATGGTTGATGCACTCTGTAAGTACCATTTTTGCTGAACTGTTGAATCTCGATGAAAGGAACATTGTTGACACTTTTCAGCAAGTTGCAATCATGTAATACAGAAATAAACAGTTTTTCAAAAACAAGGTCTAAGCCATGTTTGAGTCACTCTGTAAGTACCATTTTGCTGTACTGTTTAAGCTCGATGAAAGGAACATTGTTGACACTTTTCAGCAAGTTGCAATCATGAAATACAGAAAAAAACAGTTTTTCACAAACAAGGTCTAAGTCATGTAAGTACAATTTTGCTGTACTGCTTAATCAGGATGATAGAAACACTGTTGACACTTTTCAGCAAGTTGCAATCATGTAATACAGAAATAAACAGTTTTTCATTAACAAGGTCTAAGTACAATTTTGCTGTACTGCTTAATCAGGATGATAGAAACACTGTTGAAACTTTTCAGCAAGTTGTAATACAGAAATAAACAGTTTTTCACAAACAAGGTCTAAATAATGGTTGATGCACTCTGTAAGTACCATTTTTGCTGAACTGTTGAATCTCGATGAAAGGAACATTGTTGACACTTTTCAGCAAGTTGCAATCATGTAATACAGAAATAAACAGTTTTTCAAAAACAAGGTCTAAGCCATGTTTGAGTCACTCTGTAAGTACCATTTTGCTGTACTGTTTAAGCTCGATGAAAGGAACATTGTTGACACTTTTCAGCAAGTTGCAATCATGAAATACAGAAAAAACAGTTTTTCACAAACAAGGTCTAAATAATGTTTGATGCACTCTGTAAGTACTATTTTTGCTGTACTGTTTAAACTCGATGAAAGGAACATTGTTGACACTTTTCAGCAAGTTGCAATCATGAAATACAGAAAAAAACAGTTTTTCACAAACAAGGTCTAAATCATGTTTGATGCACTCTGATAGTCCATTTCTGCTGTACTGCTTAATCAGGATGATAGGAACACTGTTGACACTTTTCAGCAAGTTGCAATCATGTAATACAGAAATAAACAGTTTTTCAAAAACAAGGTCTAAGCCATGTTTGAGTCACTCTGTAAGTACCATTTTGCTGTACTGTTTAAGCTCGATGAAAGGAACATTGTTGACACTTTTCAGCAAGTTGCAATCATGAAATGCAGAAAAAAACAGTTTTTCACAAACAAGGTCTAAGTCATGTAAGTACAATTTTGCTGTACTGTTTAACCTGTTAGGGCTAGGGGGCAGCATTTGCACGTCTGGATAAAAAAAATGTACCCGATTTAATCTGGTTACTAATCCTACCCAGTAACTAGAATATGCATATACTTATTATATATGGATAGAAAACACTCTAAAGTTTCTAAAACTGTTTGAATGGTGTCTGTGAGTATAACAGAACTCATTTGGCAGGCAAAACCCTGAGACATTTTCTGACAGGAAGTGGATACCTGATGTGTTGTATTACCTTTAAACCTATCCCATTGAAAAACACAGGGGCTGAGGAATATTTTGGCACTTCCTATTGCTTCCACTAGATGTCACCAGCCTTTACAAAGTGTTTTGAGTCTTCTGGAGGGAGATCTGACCGAACAAGAAACCATGGAACGATGATGTCCCATTAGACACCTGGCGCGCGAGTTCATGTTGGGTACCCTCGTTCCAATACGTTATAAAAGAGTATGCATTCGTCCACCTTGAATATTATTCATGTTCTGGTTAAAAAAGGCCCTAATGATTTATGCTATACAACGTTTGACATGTTTGAACGAACGTAAATATATTTTTTCCCCTCGTTCATGACGAGAAGTCCGGCTGGCTTAGATCATGTGCTAACAAGACGGAGATTTTTGGACATAAATGATGAGCTTTTTTTGAACAAAACTACATTCGTTATGGACCTGTGATACCTGGAAGTGACATCTGATGAAGAGAATCAAAGGTAATGGATTATTTACATAGTATTTTCGATTTTAGATCTCCCCAACATGACATCTAGTCTGTATCGCAACGCGTATTTTTCTGGGCGCAGTGCTCAGATTATTGCAAAGTGTGATTTCCCAGTAAGGTTATTTTTAAATCTGGCAAGTTGATTGCGTTCAAGAGATGTAAATCTATAATTCTTTAAATGACAATATAATATTTTACCAATGTTTTCTAATTCTAATTATTTAATTTGTGACGCTGACTTGACTGCCGGTTATTGGAGGGAAAACGATTTCCTCAACATCAATGCCATAGTAAAACGCTGTTTTTGGATATAAATATGAACTTGATAGAACTAAAAATGCATGCATTGTCTAACATAATGTCCTAGGAGTGTCATCTGATGGAGATTGTAAAAGGTTAGTGCATCATTTTAGCTGGTTTTATGGTTTTGGTGACCCGGTCTTTGAATTGACAAAACATTACACACAACTCTTGTAAATGTACTGTCCTAACATACTCTAAATTTATGCTTTCGCCGTAAAACCTTTTTGAAATCGTAAAACGTGGTTAGATTAAGGAGATGTTTATCTTTCAAAGGGTGTAAAATAGTTGTATGTTTGAAAAATTTGAATTTTGACATTTATTTGGATTCAAATTTGCCGCTCTTGAAATGCACCTGCTGTTGATGGAGTGCACCACGGGTGGCACGCTAGCGTCCCACCTAGCCCATAGAGGTTAAGCTCGATGATAGAAACACTGTTGACACTTTTCAGCAAGTTGTAATACAGAAATAAACCGTTTTTCACAAACAAGGTCTAAATAATGTTTGATGCACTCTGTAAGTACCATTTTTGCTGAACTGTTTAAACTCGATGAAAGGAACATTGTTGACACTTTTCAGCAAGTTGCAATCATGTAATACAGAAATAAACAGTTTTTCAAAAACAAGGTCTAAGCCATGTTTGAGTCACTCTGTAAGTACAATTTTGCTGTACTGTTTAAGCTCGATGAAAGGAACATTGTTGACACTTTTCAGCAAGTTGCAATCATGAAATACAGAAAAAAACAGTTTTTCACAAACAAGGTCTAAGTCATGTAAGTACAATTTTGCTGTACTGCTTAATCAGGATGATAGAAACACTGTTGACACTTTTCAGCAAGTTGTAATACAGAAATAAACAGTTTTTCACAAACAAGGTCTAAATAATGTTTGATGCACTCTGTAAGTACTATTTTTGCTGTACTGTTTAAACTCGATGAAAGGAACATTGTTGACACTTTTCAGCAAGTTGCAATCATGTAATACAGAAATAAACAGTTTTTCAAAAACAAGGTCTAAGTCATGTTTGAGTCACTCTGTAAGTACCATTTTGCTGTACTGTTTAAGCTCGATGAAAGGAACATTGTTGACACTTTTCAGCAAGTTGCAATCATGTAATACAGAAATAAACAGTTTTTCAAAAACAAGGTCTAAGTACAATTATTCTGTACTGCTTAATCAGGATGATAGGAACACTGTTGACACTTTTCAGCAAGTTGCAATCATGTAATACAGAAATAAACAGTTTTTCAAAAACAAGGTCTAAGTCATGTTTGAGTCACTCTGTAAGTACCATTTTGCTGTACTGTTTAAGCTCGATGAAAGGAACATTGTTGACACTTTTCAGCAAGTTGCAATCATAAAATACAGAGAAAAAAAAATTCACAAACAAGGTCTAAATCATGTTTGATGCACTCTGTAAGTTCCATTTTTTGCTGTACTGTTTAAACTCGATGAAAGGAACATTGTTGATACTTTTCAGCAAGTTGCAATCATGTAATACAGAAATAAACAGTTTTTCAAAAACAAGGTCTAAGTCATGTTTGATGCACTCTGTAAGTTCCATTTTGCTGTAATGTTTAAGCTCGATGAAAGGAACATTGTTGACACTTTTCAGCAAGTTGCAATCATGAAATACAGAAATAAACAGTTTTTCACAAACAAGGTCTAAATCATGTTTGATGCACTCTGATAGTCCATTTCTGCTGTACTGTTTAATCAGGATGATAGGAACACTGTTGACACTTTTCAGCAAGTTGCAATCATGTAATACAGAAATAAACAGTTTTTCAAAAACAAGGTCTAAGTCATGTTTGAGTCACTCTGTAAGTACCATTTTGCTGTACTGTTTAAGCTCGATGAAAGGAACATTGTTGACACTTTTCAACAAGTTGCAATCATGAAATACAGAAAAAACCGTTTTTCACAAACAAGGTCTAAATCATGTTTGATGCACTCTGATAGTCCATTTCTGCTGTACTGCTTAATCAGGATGATAGGAACACTGTTGACACTTTTCAGCAAGTTGCAATCATGTAATACAGAAATAAACAGTTTTTCAAAAACAAGGTCTAAGCCATGTTTGAGTCACTCTGTAAGTACCATTTTGCTGTACTGTTTAAGCTCGATGAAAGGAACATTGTTGACACTTTTCAGCAAGTTGCAATCATGAAATACAGAAAAAAACAGTTTTTCAAAAACAAGGTCTAAGTCATGTTTGAGTCACTCTGTAAGTACAATTTTGCTGTACTGTTTAAGCTCGATGATAGAAACACTGTTGACACTTTTCAGCAAGTTGTAATACAGAAATAAACAGTTTTTCACAAACAAGGTCTAAATAATGTTTGATGCACTCTGTAAGTACCATTTTTGCTGAATTGTTTAAACTCGATGAAAGGAACATTGTTGACACTTTTCAGCAAGTTGCAATCATGTAATACAGAAATAAACAGTTTTTGAAAAACAAGGTCTAAGCCATGTTTGAGTCACTCTGTAAGTACCATTTTGCTGTACTGTTTAAGCTCGATGAAAGGAACATTGTTGACACTTTTCAGCAAGTTGCAATCATGAAATACAGAGAAGAAAAAAAAAATCACAAACAAGGTCTAAATCATGTTTGATGCAGTGTGTAAGTTCCATTTTTTGCTGTACTGTTTAAACTCGATGAAAGGAACATTGTTGACACTTTTCAGCAAGTTGCAATCATGTAATACAGAAATAAACAGTTTTTCAAAAACAAGGTCTAAGTCATGTTTGAGTCACTGTAAGTACCATTTTGCTGTACTGTTTAAGCTCGATGAAAGGAACATTGTTGACACTTTTCAGCAAGTTGCAATCATGTAATACAGAAATAAATAGTTTTTCAAAAACAAGGTCTAAGTACAATTATTCTGTACTGCTTAATCAGGATGATAGGAACACTGTTGACACTTTTCAGCAAGTTGCAATCATGTAATACAGAAATAAACAGTTTTTCAAAAACAAGGTCTAAGCCATGTTTGAGTCACTCTGTAAGTACCATTTTGCTGTACTGTTTAAGCTCGATGAAAGGAACATTGTTGACACTTTTCAGCAAGTTGCAATCATGAAATACAGAAAAAAACAGTTTTTCACAAACAAGGTCTAAATAATGTTTGATGCACTCTGTAAGTACTATTTTTGCTGTACTGTTTAAACTCGATGAAAGGAACATTGTTGACACTTTTCAGCAAGTTGCAATCATGAAATACAGAAAAAAACAGTTTTTCACAAACAAGGTCTAAATCATGTTTGATGCACTCTGATAGTCCATTTCTGCTGTACTGCTTAATCAGGATGATAGGAACACTGTTGACACTTTTCAGCAAGTTGCAATCATGTAATACAGAAATAAACAGTTTTTCAAAAACAAGGTCTAAGCCATGTTTGAGTCACTCTGTAAGTACCATTTTGCTGTACTGTTTAAGCTCGATGAAAGGAACATTGTTGACACTTTTCAGCAAGTTGCAATCATGAAATGCAGAAAAAAACAGTTTTTCACAAACAAGGTCTAAGTCATGTAAGTACAATTTTGCTGTACTGTTTAACCTGTTAGGGCTAGGGGGCAGCATTTGCACGTCTGGATAAAAAAATGTACCCGATTTAATCTGGTTACTAATCCTACCCAGTAACTAGAATATGCATATACTTATTATATATGGATAGAAAACACTCTAAAGTTTCTAAAACTGTTTGAATGGTGTCTGTGAGTATAACAGAACTCATTTGGCAGGCAAAACCCTGAGACATTTTCTGACAGGAAGTGGATACCTGATGTGTTGTATTACCTTTAAACCTATCCCATTGAAAAACACAGGGGCTGAGGAATATTTTGGCACTTCCCTATTGCTTCCACTAGATGTCACCAGCCTTTACAAAGTGTTTTGAGTCTTCTGGAGGGAGATCTGACCG
The DNA here is from genome assembly GCF_905237065.1 of Salmo salar. Taxonomy (NCBI): domain Eukaryota; kingdom Metazoa; phylum Chordata; class Actinopteri; order Salmoniformes; family Salmonidae; genus Salmo; species Salmo salar. The sequence continues at coordinate 33,296,934 of NC_059448.1, forward strand.
AACAAGAGCCATGGAACGATGATGTCCCATTAGACACCTGGCGCGAGTTCATGTTGGGTACCCTCGTTCCAATACGTTATAAAAGAGTATGCATTCGTCCACCTTGAATATTATTCATGTTCTGGTTAAAAAAGGCCCTAATGATTTATGCTATACAACGTTTGACATGTTTGAACGAACGTAAATATATTTTTTCCCCTCGTTCATGACGAGAAGTCCGGCTGGCTTAGATCATGTGCTAACAAGACGGAGATTTTTGGACATAAATGATGAGCTTTTTTGAACAAAACTACATTCGTTATGGACCTGTGATACCTGGAAGTGACATCTGATGAAGAGAATCAAAGGTAATGGATTATTTACATAGTATTTTCGATTTTAGATCTCCCCAACATGACATCTAGTCTGTATCGCAACGCGTATTTTTCTGGGCGCAGTGCTCAGATTATTGCAAAGTGTGATTTCCCAGTAAGGTTATTTTTAAATCTGGCAAGTTGATTGCGTTCAAGAGATGTAAATCTATAATTCTTTAAATGACAATATAATATTTTACCAATGTTTTCTAATTCTAATTATTTAATTTGTGACGCTGACTTGACTGCCGGTTATTGGAGGGAAACGATTTCCTCAACATCAATGCCATAGTAAAACGCTGTTTTTGGATATAAATATGAACTTGATAGAACTAAAAATGCATGCATTGTCTAACATAATGTCCTAGGAGTGTCATCTGATGGAGATTGTAAAAGGTTAGTGCATCATTTTAGCTGGTTTTATGGTTTTGGTGACCCGGTCTTTGAATTGACAAAACATTACACACAACTCTTGTAAATGTACTGTCCTAACATACTCTAAATTTATGCTTTCGCCGTAAAACCTTTTTGAAATCGTAAAACGTGGTTAGATTAAGGAGATGTTTATCTTTCAAAGGGTGTAAAATAGTTGTATGTTTGAAAAATTTGAATTTTGACATTTATTTGGATTCAAATTTGCCGCTCTTGAAATGCACCTGCTGTTGATGGAGTGCACCACGGGTGGCACGCTAGCGTCCCACCTAGCCCATAGAGGTTAAGCTCGATGATAGAAACACTGTTGACACTTTTCAGCAAGTTGTAATACAGAAATAAACCGTTTTTCACAAACAAGGTCTAAATAATGTTTGATGCACTCTGTAAGTACCATTTTTGCTGAACTGTTTAAACTCGATGAAAGGAACATTGTTGACACTTTTCAGCAAGTTGCAATCATGTAATACAGAAATAAACAGTTTTTCAAAAACAAGGTCTAAGCCATGTTTGAGTCACTCTGTAAGTACAATTTTGCTGTACTGTTTAAGCTCGATGAAAGGAACATTGTTGACACTTTTCAGCAAGTTGCAATCATGAAATACAGAAAAAAACAGTTTTTCACAAACAAGGTCTAAGTCATGTAAGTACAATTTTGCTGTACTGCTTAATCAGGATGATAGAAACACTGTTGACACTTTTCAGCAAGTTGTAATACAGAAATAAACAGTTTTTCACAAACAAGGTCTAAATAATGTTTGATGCACTCTGTAAGTACTATTTTTGCTGTACTGTTTAAACTCGATGAAAGGAACATTGTTGACACTTTTCAGCAAGTTGCAATCATGTAATACAGAAATAAACAGTTTTTCAAAAACAAGGTCTAAGTCATGTTTGAGTCACTCTGTAAGTACCATTTTGCTGTACTGTTTAAGCTCGATGAAAGGAACATTGTTGACACTTTTCAGCAAGTTGCAATCATGTAATACAGAAATAAACAGTTTTTCAAAAACAAGGTCTAAGTACAATTATTCTGTACTGCTTAATCAGGATGATAGGAACACTGTTGACACTTTTCAGCAAGTTGCAATCATGTAATACAGAAATAAACAGTTTTTCAAAAACAAGGTCTAAGTCATGTTTGAGTCACTCTGTAAGTACCATTTTGCTGTACTGTTTAAGCTCGATGAAAGGAACATTGTTGACACTTTTCAGCAAGTTGCAATCATAAAATACAGAGAAAAAAAAAATTCACAAACAAGGTCTAAATCATGTTTGATGCACTCTGTAAGTTCCATTTTTTGCTGTACTGTTTAAACTCGATGAAAGGAACATTGTTGATACTTTTCAGCAAGTTGCAATCATGTAATACAGAAATAAACAGTTTTTCAAAAACAAGGTCTAAGTCATGTTTGATGCACTCTGTAAGTTCCATTTTGCTGTAATGTTTAAGCTCGATGAAAGGAACATTGTTGACACTTTTCAGCAAGTTGCAATCATGAAATACAGAAATAAACAGTTTTTCACAAACAAGGTCTAAATCATGTTTGATGCACTCTGATAGTCCATTTCTGCTGTACTGTTTAATCAGGATGATAGGAACACTGTTGACACTTTTCAGCAAGTTGCAATCATGTAATACAGAAATAAACAGTTTTTCAAAAACAAGGTCTAAGTCATGTTTGAGTCACTCTGTAAGTACCATTTTGCTGTACTGTTTAAGCTCGATGAAAGGAACATTGTTGACACTTTTCAACAAGTTGCAATCATGAAATACAGAAAAAAACCGTTTTTCACAAACAAGGTCTAAATCATGTTTGATGCACTCTGATAGTCCATTTCTGCTGTACTGCTTAATCAGGATGATAGGAACACTGTTGACACTTTTCAGCAAGTTGCAATCATGTAATACAGAAATAAACAGTTTTTCAAAAACAAGGTCTAAGCCATGTTTGAGTCACTCTGTAAGTACCATTTTGCTGTACTGTTTAAGCTCGATGAAAGGAACATTGTTGACACTTTTCAGCAAGTTGCAATCATGAAATACAGAAAAAAACAGTTTTTCAAAAACAAGGTCTAAGTCATGTTTGAGTCACTCTGTAAGTACAATTTTGCTGTACTGTTTAAGCTCGATGATAGAAACACTGTTGACACTTTTCAGCAAGTTGTAATACAGAAATAAACAGTTTTTCACAAACAAGGTCTAAATAATGTTTGATGCACTCTGTAAGTACCATTTTTGCTGAATTGTTTAAACTCGATGAAAGGAACATTGTTGACACTTTTCAGCAAGTTGCAATCATGTAATACAGAAATAAACAGTTTTTGAAAAACAAGGTCTAAGCCATGTTTGAGTCACTCTGTAAGTACCATTTTGCTGTACTGTTTAAGCTCGATGAAAGGAACATTGTTGACACTTTTCAGCAAGTTGCAATCATGAAATACAGAGAAGAAAAAAAAATCACAAACAAGGTCTAAATCATGTTTGATGCAGTGTGTAAGTTCCATTTTTGCTGTACTGTTTAAACTCGATGAAAGGAACATTGTTGACACTTTTCAGCAAGTTGCAATCATGTAATACAGAAATAAACAGTTTTTCAAAAACAAGGTCTAAGTCATGTTTGAGTCACTGTAAGTACCATTTTGCTGTACTGTTTAAGCTCGATGAAAGGAACATTGTTGACACTTTTCAGCAAGTTGCAATCATGTAATACAGAAATAAATAGTTTTTCAAAAACAAGGTCTAAGTACAATTATTCTGTACTGCTTAATCAGGATGATAGGAACACTGTTGACACTTTTCAGCAAGTTGCAATCATGTAATACAGAAATAAACAGTTTTTCAAAAACAAGGTCTAAGCCATGTTTGAGTCACTCTGTAAGTACCATTTTGCTGTACTGTTTAAGCTCGATGAAAGGAACATTGTTGACACTTTTCAGCAAGTTGCAATCATGAAATACAGAAAAAAACAGTTTTTCAAAAACAAGGTCTAAGTCATGTAAGTACAATTTTGCTGTACTGTTTAACCTGTTAGGGCTAGGGGGCAGCATTGACACGGCTGGATAAAAAACATACCCGATTTAATCTGGTTACCACTCCTACTCAGTAACTAGAATATGCATATACTTATTACATATGGATAGAAAACACCCTAAATTTTCTAAAACTGTTTGAATGGTGTCTGTGAGTATAACAGAACTCAAATGGCAGGTCAAAACCTGAGAGATTCCTTTACAGGAAGTGGCCTGTCTGACCATTTCTGGAACTTCTTTGCCATCTCTATCATTTACTAAGGATCTCTGCTCTAACGTGACACTTCCCACGTCGTCCATAGGCTCTCATAGCCCGGGAAAAAAGAGAATGTCGTCATTCCAGCCCCAGGCTGAAACACATTATCGCCTTTCTCAAGTGGCCCATCAAGAGACACTAGCTTATGCGCGTGACCCCGACCGCCCCCGCCTTTGGGATTTTTTCCTCTGTTTGCCGAAAAGGAGATTCCCTGTCGGAATTTTACCGCTTTTCTACGAGAAAAATGACGTAAAAATTGATTTTAAACAGCGGTTGACATGCTTCGACGTACGGCAATTGAATACTTTGAATTTTATTGTCAGGAATTGCGCCAAGCGCGACACTTCTTTACTATTTCGGATAGTGTCTGGAACGCATCGAACAAAACGCCGCTATTCGGATATAACGATGGATTATTTTGGACCAAACCAACATTTGTTATTGAAGTAGACGTCCTGGGTGTGCATTCTGACGAAGACAACAAAAGGTAATGACATTTTTATAATAGTAAATATGATTATGGTGAGTGCTAAACTTGCCGGATGTCTAAATAGCGAGCCCGTGATGCCTGGGCTATATACTTAGAATATTGCAAAATGTGCTTTCACCAAAAGCTATTTTAAAATCGGACATATCGAGTGCATAGAGGAGGTCTGTATCTATAATTCTTAAAATAATTGTTATGCTTTTTGTGAACGTTTATCGTGAGTAATTTAGTAAAATGTTAGCGAATTCCCGTAAGTTTGCGGGGGGTATGCTAGTTCTGAACGTCACATGCTAATGTAAAAAGCTGGTTTTTGATATAAATATGAACTTGATTGAACAAAACATGCATGTATTGTATAACATAATGTCCTAGGGTTGTCATCTGATGAAGATCATCAAAGGTGAGTGCTGCATTTAGCTGTCTTCTGGGTTTTGGTGACATTATATGCTGGCTTGAAAAATGGGTGTCTGATTATTTCTGGCTTGGTACTCTGCTGACATAATCTAATGTTTTGCTTTCGTTGTAAAGCCTTTTTGAAATCGGACAGTGTGGTTAGATTAACGAGAGTCTTATCTTTAAATGGCTGTAAAATAGTCATATGTTTGAGAAATTGAAGTAATAGGATTTTGAAGATTTTGAAAATCGCGCCACAGGCTGGCAGTGGATGTTACGTAGGTGGGACGAATTCGTCCCGCCGGTCCCATAGAGGTTAAGCTCGATGATAGAAACACTGTTGACACTTTTCAGCAAGTTGTAATACAGAAATAAACAGTTTTTCACAAACAAGGTCTAAATAATGTTTGATGCACTCTGTAAGTACCATTTTTGCTGAACTGTTTAAACTCGATGAAAGGAACATTGTTGACACTTTTCAGCAAGTTGCAATCATGTAATACAGAAATAAACAGTTTTTGAAAAACAAGGTCTAAGCCATGTTTGAGTCACTCTGTAAGTACCATTTTGCTGTACTGTTTAAGCTCGATGAAAGGAACATTGTTGACACTTTTCAGCAAGTTGCAATCATGAAATATAGAAATAAAGTTTTTCACAAACAAGGTGTAAATCATGTTTGATGCACTCTGTAGGTACCATTTTTGCTGTACTGCTTAATCCAAGAAAGGAACACTGTTGACACTTTTCAGCAAGTTGCAATCATGTAATACAGAAATGAACAGTTTTTCAAAAACAAGGTCTAAGTCATGTTTGAGTCACTCTGTAAGTACCATTTTGCTGTACTGTTTAAGCTCGATGAAAGGAACATTGTTGACACTTTTCAGCAAGTTGCAATCATGAAATACAGAGAAGAAAAAAAATCACAAACAAGGTCTAAATCATGTTTGATGCACTCTGTAAGTTCCATTTTTTGCTGTACTGTTTAAACTCGATGAAAGGAACATTGTTGACACTTTTCAGCAAGTTGCAATCATGTAATACAGAAATAAACAGTTTTTCAAAAACAAGGTCTAAGCCATGTTTGAGTCACTCTGCAAGTACAATTTTGCTGTACTGTTTAAGCTCGATGATAGAAACACTGTTGACACTTTTCAGCAAGTTGTAATACAGAAATAAACAGTTTTTCACAAACAAGGTCTAAATAATGTTTGATGCACTCTGTAAGTACCATTTTTGCTGAACTGTTTAAACTCGATGAAAGGAACATTGTTGACACTTTTCAGCAAGTTGCAATCATGTAATACAGAAATAAACAGTTTTTGAAAAACAAGGTCTAAGCCATGTTTGAGTCACTCTGTAAGTACCATTTTGCTGTACTGTTTAAGCTCGATGAAAGGAACATTGTTGACACTTTTCAGCAAGTTGCAATCATGAAATATAGAAATAAAGTTTTTCACAAACAAGGTGTAAATCATGTTTGATGCACTCTGTAGGTACCATTTTTGCTGTACTGCTTAATCCAAGAAAGGAACACTGTTGACACTTTTCAGCAAGTTGCAATCATGTAATACAGAAATGAACAGTTTTTAAAAAACAAGGTCTAAGTCATGTTTGAGTCACTCTGTAAGTACCATTTTGCTGTACTGTTTAAGCTCGATGAAAGGAACATTGTTGACACTTTTCAGAAAGTTGCAATCATAAAATACAGAGAAAAAAAAAAAATCACAAACAATGTCTAAATCATGTTTGATGCACTCTGTAAGTTCCATTTTTTGCTGTACTGTTTAAACTCGATGAAAGGAACATTGTTGACACTTTTCAGCAAGTTGCAATCATGTAATAGAGAAATAAACAGTTTTTCAAAAACAAGGTCTAAGTCATGTTTGATGCACTCTGTAAGTTCCATTTTGCTGTACTGTTGAAGCTCGATGAAAGGAACATTGTTGACACTTTTCAGCAAGTTGCAAGTTGCAATCATGTAATACAGAAATAAACAGTTTTTTTTTAAAAACAAGGTCTAAGTCATGTTTGAGTCACTGAAAGCACCAACCATTTTGCTGTACTGTTTAAGCTCGATGAATGGAACATTGTTGACACTTTTCAGCAAGTTGCAATCATGAAATACAGAAATAAACAGTTTTTCACAAACAAGGTCTAAATCATGTTTGATGCATTCTGATTGTCCATTTCTGCTGTACTGTTTAATCAGGATGATAGGAACACTGTTGACACTTTTCAGCAAGTTGCAATCATGTAATACAGAAATAAACAGTTTTTCAAAAACAAGGTCTAAGTCATGTTTGAGTCACTCTGTAAGTACCATTTTGCTGTACTGTTTAAGCTCGATGAAAGGAACATTGTTGACACTTTTCAGCAAGTTGCAATCATGAAATACAGAAAAAAACAGTTTTTCACAAACAAGGTCTAAGTCATGTAAGTACAATTTTGCTGTACTGCTTAATCAGGATGATAGAAACACTGTTGACACTTTTCAGCAAGTTGCAATCATGAATTACAGAAATAAACAGTTTTTCACAAACAAGGTCTAAATCATGTTTGATGCACTCTGATAGTCCATTTCTGCTGTACTGTTTAATCAGGATGACAGGAACACTGTTGACACTTTTCAGCAAGTTGCAATCATGTAATACAGAAATAAACAGTTTTTCAAAAACAAGGTCTAAGCCATGTTTGAGTCACTCTGTAAGTACCATTTTGCTGTACTGTTTAAGCTCGATGAAAGGAACATTGTTGACACTTTTCAGCAAGTTGCAATCATGAAATACAGAAAAAAACAGTTTTTCAAAAACAAGGTCTAAGTCATGTTTGAGTCACTCTGTAAGTACAATTTTGCTGTACTGTTTAAGCTCGATGATAGAAACACTGTTGACACTTTTCAGCAAGTTGTAATACAGAAATAAACAGTTTTTCACAAACAAGGTCTAAATAATGTTTGATGCACTCTGTAAGTACCATTTTTGCTGAATTGTTTAAACTCGATGAAAGGAACATTGTTGACACTTTTCAGCAAGTTGCAATCATGTAATACAGAAATAAACAGTTTTTGAAAAACAAGGTCTAAGCCATGTTTGAGTCACTCTGTAAGTACCATTTTGCTGTACTGTTTAAGCTCGATGAAAGGAACATTGTTGACACTTTTCAGCAAGTTGCAATCATGAAATATAGAAATAAAGTTTTTCACAAACAAGGTGTAAATCATGTTTGATGCACTCTGTAGGTACCATTTTTGCTGTACTGCTTAATCCAAGAAAGGAACACTGTTGACACTTTTCAGCAAGTTGCAATCATGTAATACAGAAATGAACAGTTTTTCAAAAACAAGGTCTAAGTCATGTTTGAGTCACTCTGTAAGTACCATTTTGCTGTACTGTTTAAGCTCGATGAAAGGAACATTGTTGACACTTTTCAGCAAGTTGCAATCATGAAATACAGAGAAGAAAAAAAAATCACAAACAAGGTCTAAATCATGTTTGATGCAGTGTGTAAGTTCCATTTTTTGCTGTACTGTTTAAACTCGATGAAAGGAACATTGTTGACACTTTTCAGCAAGTTGCAATCATGTAATACAGAAATAAACAGTTTTTCAAAAACAAGGTCTAAGTCATGTTTGAGTCACTGTAAGTACCATTTTGCTGTACTGTTTAAGCTCGATGAAAGGAACATTGTTGACACTTTTCAGCAAGTTGCAATCATGTAATACAGAAATAAATAGTTTTTCAAAAACAAGGTCTAAGTACAATTATTCTGTACTGCTTAATCAGGATGATAGGAACACTGTTGACACTTTTCAGCAAGTTGCAATCATGTAATACAGAAATAAACAGTTTTTCAAAAACAAGGTCTAAGCCATGTTTGAGTCACTCTGTAAGTACCATTTTGCTGTACTGTTTAAGCTCGATGAAAGGAACATTGTTGACACTTTTCAGCAAGTTGCAATCATGAAATATAGAAATAAAGTTTTTCACAAACAAGGTGTAAATCATGTTTGATGCACTCTGTAGGTACCATTTTTGCTGTACTGCTTAATCCAAGAAAGGAACACTGTTGACACTTTTCAGCAAGTTGCAATCATGTAATACAGAAATGAACAGTTTTTCAAAAACAAGGTCTAAGTCATGTTTGAGTCACTCTGTAAGTACCATTTTGCTGTACTGTTTAAGCTCGATGAAAGGAACATTGTTGACACTTTTCAGCAAGTTGCAATCATGAAATACAGAGAAGAAAAAAAAAATCACAAACAAGGTCTAAATCATGTTTGATGCAGTGTGTAAGTTCCATTTTTTGCTGTACTGTTTAAACTCGATGAAAGGAACATTGTTGACACTTTTCAGCAAGTTGCAATCATGTAATACAGAAATAAACAGTTTTTCAAAAACAAGGTCTAAGTCATGTTTGAGTCACTGTAAGTACCATTTTGCTGTACTGTTTAAGCTCGATGAAAGGAACATTGTTGACACTTTTCAGCAAGTTGCAATCATGTAATACAGAAATAAATAGTTTTTCAAAAACAAGGTCTAAGTACAATTATTCTGTACTGCTTAATCAGGATGATAGGAACACTGTTGACACTTTTCAGCAAGTTGCAATCATGTAATACAGAAATAAACAGTTTTTCAAAAACAAGGTCTAAGCCATGTTTGAGTCACTCTGTAAGTACCATTTTGCTGTACTGTTTAAGCTCGATGAAAGGAACATTGTTGACACTTTTCAGCAAGTTGCAATCATGAAATACAGAAAAAACAGTTTTTCAAAAACAAGGTCTAAGTCATGTAAGTACAATTTTGCTGTACTGTTTAAGCTCGATGATAGAAACACTGTTGACACTTTTCAGCAAGTTGTAATACAGAAATAAACAGTTTTTCACAAACAAGGTCTAAATAATGTTTGATGCACTCTGTAAGTACCATTTTTGCTGAACTGTTTAAACTCGATGAAAGGAACATTGTTGACACTTTTCAGCAAGTTGCAATCATGTAATACAGAAATAAACAGTTTTTGAAAAACAAGGTCTAAGCCATGTTTGAGTCACTCTGTAAGTACCATTTTGCTGTACTGTTTAAGCTCGATGAAAGGAACATTGTTGACACTTTTCAGCAAGTTGCAATCATGAAATATAGAAATAAAGTTTTTCACAAACAAGGTGTAAATCATGTTTGATGCACTCTGTAGGTACCATTTTTGCTGTACTGCTTAATCCAAGAAAGGAACACTGTTGACACTTTTCAGCAAGTTGCAATCATGTAATACAGAAATGAACAGTTTTTCAAAAACAAGGTCTAAGTCATGTTTGAGTCACTCTGTAAGTACCATTTTGCTGTACTGTTTAAGCTCGATGAAAGGAACATTGTTGACACTTTTCAGCAAGTTGCAATCATGAAATACAGAGAAGAAAAAAAAAATCACAAACAAGGTCTAAATCATGTTTGATGCACTCTGTAAGTTCCATTTTTTGCTGTACTGTTTAAACTCGATGAAAGGAACATTGTTGACACTTTTCAGCAAGTTGCAATCATGTAATACAGAAATAAACAGTTTTTCAAAAACAAGGTCTAAGCCATGTTTGAGTCACTCTGTAAGTACAATTTTGCTGTACTGTTTAAGCTCGATGATAGAAACACTGTTGACACTTTTCAGCAAGTTGTAATACAGAAATAAACAGTTTTTCACAAACAAGGTCTAAATAATGTTTGATGCACTCTGTAAGTACCATTTTTGCTGAACTGTTTAAACTCGATGAAAGGAACATTGTTGACACTTTTCAGCAAGTTGCAATCATGTAATACAGAAATAAACAGTTTTTGAAAAACAAGGTCTAAGCCATGTTTGAGTCACTCTGTAAGTACCATTTTGCTGTACTGTTTAAGCTCGATGAAAGGAACATTGTTGACACTTTTCAGCAAGTTGCAATCATGAAATATAGAAATAAAGTTTTTCACAAACAAGGTGTAAATCATGTTTGATGCACTCTGTAGGTACCATTTTTGCTGTACTGCTTAATCCAAGAAAGGAACACTGTTGACACTTTTCAGCAAGTTGCAATCATGTAATACAGAAATGAAGTTTTTCAAAAACAAGGTCTAAGTCATGTTTGAGTCACTCTGTAAGTACCATTTTGCTGTACTGTTTAAGCTCGATGAAAGGAACATTGTTGACACTTTTCAGCAAGTTGCAATCATAAAATACAGAGAAAAAAAAAAATCACAAACAAGGTCTAAATCATGTTTGATGCACTCTGTAAGTTCCATTTTTTGCTGTACTGTTTAAACTCGATGAAAGGAACATTGTTGACACTTTTCAGCAAGTTGCAATCATGTAATACAGAAATAAACAGTTTTTCAAAAACAAGGTCTAAGTCATGTTTGATGCACTCTGTAAGTTCCATTATGCTGTACTGTTTAAGCTCGATGAAAGGAACATTGTTGACACTTTTCAGCAAGTTGCAAGTTGCAATCATGTAATACAGAAATAAACAGTTTTTCAAAAACAAGGTCTAAGTCATGTTTGAGTCACTGAAAGCACCAACCATTTTGCTGTACTGTTTAAGCTCGATGAAAGGAACATTGTTGACACTTTTCAGCAAGTTGCAATCATGAAATACAGAAATAAACAGTTTTTCACAAACAAGGTCTAAATCATGTTTGATGCACTCTGATAGTCCATTTCTGCTGTACTGTTTAATCAGGATGATAGGAACACTGTTGACACTTTTCAGCAAGTTGCAATCATGTAATACAGAAATAAACAGTTTTTCAAAAACAAGGTCTAAGCCATGTTTGAGTCACTCTGTAAGTACCATTTTGCTGTACTGTTTAAGCTCGATGAAAGGAACATTGTTGACACTTTTCAGCAAGTTGCAATCATGAAATACAGAAAAAAACAGTTTTTCACAAACAAGGTCTAAGTCATGTAAGTACAATTTTGCTGTACTGCTTAATCAGGATGATAGAAACACTGTTGACACTTTTCAGCAAGTTGTAATACAGAAATGAACAGTTTTTCACAAACAAGGTCTAAATAATGTTTGATGCACTCTGTAAGTACTATTTTTGCTGTACTGTTTAAACTCGATGAAAGGAACATTGTTGACACTTTTCAGCAAGTTGCAATCATGTAATACAGAAATAAACAGTTTTTGAAAAACAAGGTCTAAGCCATGTTTGAGTCACTCTGTAAGTACCATTTTGCTGTACTGTTTAAGCTCGATGAAAGGAACATTGTTGACACTTTTCAGCAAGTTGCAAGTTGCAATCATGTAATACAGAAATAAACAGTTTTTCAAAAACAAGGTCTAAGTCATGTTTGAGTCACTGAAAGCACCAACCATTTTGCTGTACTGTTTAAGCTCGATGAAAGGAACATTGTTGACACTTTTCAGCAAGTTGCAATCATGAAATACAGAAATAAACAGTTTTTCACAAACAAGGTCTAAATCATGTTTGATGCACTCTGATAGTCCATTTCTGCTGTACTGTTTAATCAGGATGATAGGAACACTGTTGACACTTTTCAGCAAGTTGCAATCATGTAATACAGAAATAAACAGTTTTTCAAAAACAAGGTCTAAGCCATGTTTGAGTCACTCTGTAAGTACCATTTTGCTGTACTGTTTAAGCTCGATGAAAGGAACATTGTTGACACTTTTCAGCAAGTTGCAATCATGAAATACAGAAAAAAACCGTTTTTCAAAAACAAGGTCTAAGTCATGTTTGAGTCACTCTGTAAGTACCATTTTGCTGTACTGTTTAAGCTCGATGAAAGGAACATTGTTGACACTTTTCAGCAAGTTGCAATCATGAAATACAGAAAAAAACAGTTTTTCACAAACAAGGTCTAAGTCATGTAAGTACAATTTTGATGTACTGCTTAATCAGGATGATAGAAACACTGTTGACACTTTTCACCAAGTTGTAATACAGAAATAAACAGTTTTTCACAAACAAGGTCTAAATAATGTTTGATGCACTCTGTAAGTACTATTTTTGCTGTACTGTTTAAACTCGATGAAAGGAACATTGTTGACACTTTTCAGCAAGTTGCAATCATGAAATACAGAAAAAAACAGTTTTTCACAAACAAGGTCTAAATCATGTTTGATGCACTCTGATAGTCCATTTCTGCTGTACTGCTTAATCAGGATGATAGGAACACAGTTGACACTTTTCAGCAAGTTGCAATCATGTAATACAGAAATAAACAGTTTTTCAAAAACAAGGTCTAAGCCATGTTTGAGTCACTCTGTAAGTACCATTTTTGCTGTACTGTTTAAGCTCAATGAAAGGAACATTGTTGACACTTTTCAGCAAGTTGCAATCATAAAATACAGAGATTTTTTTTTTTCACAAACAAGGTCTAAATCATGTTTGATGCACTCTGTAAGTTCCATTTTTTGCTGTACTGTTTAAACTCGATGAAAGGAACATTGTTGACACTTTTCAGCAAGTTGCAATCATGTAATACAGAAATAAACAGTTTTTCAACAACAAGGTCTAAGTCATGTTTGATGCACTCTGTAAGTTCCATTTTGCTGTACTGTTTAAGCTCGATGAAAGGAACATTGTTGACACTTTTCAGCAAGTTGCAAGTTGCAATCATGTAATACAGAAATAAACAGTTTTTCAAAAACAAGGTCTAAGTCATGTTTGAGTCACTGAAAGCACCAACCATTTTGCTGTACTGTTTAAGCTCGATGAAAGGAACATTGTTGACACTTTTCAGCAAGTTGCAATCATGAAATACAGAAATAAACAGTTTTTCACAAACAAGGTCTAAATCATGTTTGATGCACTCTGATAGTCCATTTCTGCTGTACTGTTTAATCAGGATGATAGGAACACTGTTGACACTTTTCAGCAAGTTGCAATCATGTAATACAGAAATAAACAGTTTTTCAAAAACAAGGTCTAAGCCATGTTTGAGTCACTCTGTAAGTACCATTTTGCTGTACTGTTTAAGCTCGATGAAAGGAACATTGTTGACACTTTTCAGCAAGTTGCAATCATGAAATACAGAAAAAAACAGTTTTTCACAAACAAGGTCTAAGTCATGTAAGTACAATTTTGCTGTACTGCTTAATCAGGATGATAGAAACACTGTTGACACTTTTCAGCAAGTTGTAATACAGAAATAAACAGTTTTTCACAAACAAGGTCTAAATAATGTTTGATGCACTCTGTAAGTACTATTTTTGCTGTACTGTTTAAACTCGATGAAAGGAACATTGTTGACACTTTTCAGCAAGTTGCAATCATGTAATACAGAAATAAACAGTTTTTGAAAAACAAGGTCTAAGCCATGTTTGAGTCACTCTGTAAGTACCATTTTGCTGTACTGTTTAAGCTCGATGAAAGGAACATTGTTGACACTTTTCCGCAAGTTGCAATCATGAAATATAGAAATAAACAGTTTTTGAAAAACAAGGTCTAAGCCATGTTTGAGTCACTCTGTAAGTACCATTTTGCAGTACTGTTTAAGCTCGATGAAAGGAACATTGTTGACACTTTTCAGCAAGTTGCAATCATGAAATACAGAAAAAAACAGTTTTTCACAAACAAGGTCTAAGTCATGTAAGTACAATTTTGCTGTACTGTTTAAGCTCGATGATAGAAACACTGTTGACACTTTTCAGCAAGTTGTAATACAGAAATAAACAGTTTTTCACAAACAAGGTCTAAATAATGTTTGATGCACTCTGTAAGTACTATTTTTGCTGTACTGTTTAAACTCGATGAAAGGAACATTGTTGACACTTTTCAGCAAGTTGCAATCATGTAATACAGAAATAAACAGTTTTTCAAAAACAAGGTCTAAGTCATGTTTGAGTCACTCTGTAAGTACCATTTTGCTGTACTGTTTAAGCTCGATGAAAGGAACATTGTTGACACTTTTCAGCAAGTTGCAATCATGAAATACAGAAAAAAACAGTTTTTCACAAACAAGGTCTAAGTCATGTAAGTACAATTTTGATGTACTGCTTAATCAGGATGATAGAAACACTGTTGACACTTTTCACCAAGTTGTAATACAGAAATAAACAGTTTTTCACAAACAAGGTCTAAATAATGTTTGATGCACTCTGTAAGTACTATTTTTGCTGTACTGTTTAAACTCGATGAAAGGAACATTGTTGACACTTTTCAGCAAGTTGCAATCATGAAATACAGAAAAAAACAGTTTTTCACAAACAAGGTCTAAATCATGTTTGATGCACTCTGATAGTCCATTTCTGCTGTACTGCTTAATCAGGATGATAGGAACACAGTTGACACTTTTCAGCAAGTTGCAATCATGTAATACAGAAATAAACAGTTTTTCAAAAACAAGGTCTAAGCCATGTTTGAGTCACTCTGTAAGTACCATTGTTGCTGTACTGTTTAAGCTCGATGAAAGGAACATTGTTGACACTTTTCAGCAAGTTGCAATCAAAAAAATACAGAGAATTTTTTTTTCACAAACAAGGTCTAAATAATGTTTGATGCACTCTGTAAGTTCCATTTTTGCTGTACTGTTTAAACTCGATGAACGGAACATTGTTGACACTTTTCAGCAAGTTGCAATCATGTAATACAGAAATAAACAGTTTTTCAAAAACAAGGTCTAAGTCATGTTTGATGCACTCTGTAAGTTCCATTTTGCTGTACTGTTTAAGCTCGATGAAAGGAACATTGTTGACACTTTTCAGCAAGTTGCAAGTTGCAATCATGTAATACAGAAATAAACCGTTTTTCAAAAACAAGGTCTAAGTCATGTTTGAGTCACTGAAAGCACCAACCATTTTGCTGTACTGTTTAAGCTCGATGAAAGGAACATTGTTGACACTTTTCAGCAAGTTGCAATCATGAAATACAGAAATAAACAGTTTTTCACAAACAAGGTCTAAATCATGTTTGATGCACTCTGATAGTGCATTTCTGCTGTACTGTTTAATCAGGATGATAGGAACACTGTTGACACTTTTCAGCAAGTTGCAATCATGTAATACAGAAATAAACAGTTTTTCAAAAACAAGGTCTAAGCCATGTTTGAGTCACTCTGTAAGTACCATTTTGCTGTACTGTTTAAGCTCGATGAAAGGAACATTGTTGACACTTTTCAGCAAGTTGCAATCATGAAATACAGAAAAAACAGTTTTTCACAAACAAGGTCTAAGTCATGTAAGTACAATTTTGCTGTACTGCTTAATCAGGATGATAGAAACACTGTTGACACTTTTCAGCAAGTTGTAATACAGAAATAAACAGTTTTTCACAAACAAGGTCTAAATAATGTTTGATGCACTCTGTAAGTACTATTTTTGCTGTACTGTTTAAACTCGATGAAAGGAACATTGTTGACACTTTTCAGCAAGTTGCAATCATGTAATACAGAAATAAACAGTTTTTGAAAAACAAGGTCTAAGCCATGTTTGAGTCACTCTGTAAGTACCATTTTGCTGTACTGTTTAAGCTCGATGAAAGGAACATTGTTGACACTTTTCCGCAAGTTGCAATCATGAAATATAGAAATAAACAGTTTTTGAAAAACAAGGTCTAAGCCATGTTTGAGTCACTCTGTAAGTACCATTTTGCTGTACTGTTTAAGCTCGATGAAAGGAACATTGTTGACACTTTTCAGCAAGTTGCAATCATGAAATACAGAAAAAAACAGTTTTTCACAAACAAGGTCTAAGTCATGTAAGTACAATTTTGCTGTACTGTTTAAGCTCGATGATAGAAACACTGTTGACACTTTTCAGCAAGTTGTAATACAGAAATAAACCGTTTTTCACAAACAAGGTCTAAATAATGTTTGATGCACTCTGTAAGTACTATTTTTGCTGTACTGTTTAAACTCGATGAAAGGAACATTGTTGACACTTTTCAGCAAGTTGCAATCATGTAATACAGAAATAAACAGTTTTTCAAAAACAAGGTCTAAGTCATGTTTGAGTCACTCTGTAAGTACCATTTTGCTGTACTGTTTAAGCTCGATGAAAGGAACATTGTTGACACTTTTCAGCAAGTTGCAATCATGAAATACAGAAAAAAACAGTTTTTCACAAACAAGGTCTAAGTCATGTAAGTACAATTTTGATGTACTGCTTAATCAGGATGATAGAAACACTGTTGACACTTTTCACCAAGTTGTAATACAGAAATAAACAGTTTTTCACAAACAAGGTCTAAATAATGTTTGATGCACTCTGTAAGTACTATTTTTGCTGTACTGTTTAAACTCGATGAAAGGAACATTGTTGACACTTTTCAGCAAGTTGCAATCATGAAATACAGAAAAAACAGTTTTTCACAAACAAGGTCTAAATCATGTTTGATGCACTCTGATAGTCCATTTCTGCTGTACTGCTTAATCAGGATGATAGGAACACAGTTGACACAATTTCAGCAAGTTGCAATCATGTAATACAGAAATAAACAGTTTTTCAAAAACAAGGTCTAAGCCATGTTTGAGTCACTCTGTAAGTACCATTTTTGCTGTACTGTTTAAGCTCGATGAAAGGAACATTGTTGACACTTTTCAGCAAGTTGCAATCATAAAATACAGAGAATTTTTTTTTCACAAACAAGGTCTAAATAATGTTTGATGCACTCTGTAAGTTCCATTTTTTGCTGTACTGTTTAAACTCGATGAACGGAACATTGTTGACACTTTTCAGCAAGTTGCAATCATGTAATACAGAAATAAACAGTTTTTCAAAAACAAGGTCTAAGTCATGTTTGATGCACTCTGTAAGTTCCATTTTGCTGTACTGTTTAAGCTCGATGAAAGGAACATTGTTGACACTTTTCAGCAAGTTGCAATCATGTAATACAGAAATAAACAGTTTTTCAAAAACAAGGTCTAAGTCATGTTTGATGCACTCTGTAAGTTCCATTTTGCTGTACTGTTTAAGCTCGATGAAAGGAACATTGTTGACACTTTTCAGCAAGTTGCAAGTTGCAATCATGTAATACAGAAATAAACCGTTTTTCAAAAACAAGGTCTAAGTCATGTTTGAGTCACTGAAAGCACCAACCATTTTGCTGTACTGTTTAAGCTCGATGAAAGGAACATTGTTGACACTTTTCAGCAAGTTGCAATCATGAAATACAGAAATAAACAGTTTTTCACAAACAAGGTCTAAATCATGTTTGATGCACTCTGATAGTCCATTTCTGCTGTACTGTTTAATCAGGATGATAGGAACACTGTTGACACTTTTCAGCAAGTTGCAATCATGTAATACAGAAATAAACAGTTTTTCAAAAACAAGGTCTAAGCCATGTTTGAGTCACTCTGTAAGTACCATTTTGCTGTACTGTTTAAGCTCGATGAAAGGAACATTGTTGACACTTTTCAGCAAGTTGCAATCATGAAATACAGAAAAAAACAGTTTTTCACAAACAAGGTCTAAGTCATGTAAGTACAATTTTGCTGTACTGCTTAATCAGGATGATAGAAACACTGTTGACACTTTTCAGCAAGTTGTAATACAGAAATAAACAGTTTTTCACAAACAAGGTCTAAATAATGTTTGATGCACTCTGTAAGTACTATTTTTGCTGTACTGTTTAAACTCGATGAAAGGAACATTGTTGACACTTTTCAGCAAGTTGCAATCATGTAATACAGAAATAAACAGTTTTTGAAAAACAAGGTCTAAGCCATGTTTGAGTCACTCTGTAAGTACCATTTTGCTGTACTGTTTAAGCTCGATGAAAGGAACATTGTTGACACTTTTCCGCAAGTTGCAATCATGAAATATAGAAATAAACAGTTTTTGAAAAACAAGGTCTAAGCCATGTTTGAGTCACTCTGTAAGTACCATTTTGCAGTACTGTTTAAGCTCGATGAAAGGAACATTGTTGACACTTTTCAGCAAGTTGCAATCATGAAATACAGAAAAAAACAGTTTTTCACAAACAAGGTCTAAGTCATGTAAGTACAATTTTGCTGTACTGTTTAAGCTCGATGATAGAAACACTGTTGACACTTTTCAGCAAGTTGTAATACAGAAATAAACAGTTTTTCACAAACAAGATCTAAATAATGTTTGATGCACTCTGTAAGTACTATTTTTGCTGTACTGTTTAAACTCGATGAAAGGAACATTGTTGACACTTTTCAGCAAGTTGCAATCATGTAATACAGAAATAAACAGTTTTTCAAAAACAAGGTCTAAGTCATGTTTGAGTCACTCTGTAAGTACCATTTTGCTGTACTGTTTAAGCTCGATGAAAGGAACATTGTTGACACTTTTCAGCAAGTTGCAATCATGAAATACAGAAAAAAACAGTTTTTCACAAACAAGGTCTAAGTCATGTAAGTACAATTTTGATGTACTGCTTAATCAGGATGATAGAAACACTGTTGACACTTTTCACCAAGTTGTAATACAGAAATAAACAGTTTTTCACAAACAAGGTCTAAATAATGTTTGATGCACTCTGTAAGTACTATTTTTGCTGTACTGTTTAAACTCGATGAAAGGAACATTGTTGACACTTTTCAGCAAGTTGCAATCATGAAATACAGAAAAAAACAGTTTTTCACAAACAAGGTCTAAATCATGTTTGATGCACTCTGATAGTCCATTTCTGCTGTACTGCTTAATCAGGATGATAGGAACACAGTTGACACTTTTCAGCAAGTTGCAATCATGTAATACAGAAATAAACAGTTTTTCAAAAACAAGGTCTAAGCCATGTTTGAGTCACTCTGTAAGTACCATTGTTGCTGTACTGTTTAAGCTCGATGAAAGGAACATTGTTGACACTTTTCAGCAAGTTGCAATCAAAAAAATACAGAGAATTTTTTTTTTCACAAACAAGGTCTAAATAATGTTTGATGCACTCTGTAAGTTCCATTTTTTGCTGTACTGTTTAAACTCGATGAAAGGAACATTGTTGACACTTTTCAGCAAGTTGCAATCATGTAATACAGAAATAAACAGTTTTTCAAAAACAAGGTCTAAGTCATGTTTGATGCACTCTGTAAGTTCCATTTTGCTGTACTGTTTAAGCTCGATGAAAGGAACATTGTTGACACTTTTCAGCAAGTTGCAAGTTGCAATCATGTAATACAGAAATAAACCGTTTTTCAAAAACAAGGTCTAAGTCATGTTTGAGTCACTGAAAGCACCAACCATTTTGCTGTACTGTTTAAGCTCGATGAAAGGAACATTGTTGACACTTTTCAGCAAGTTGCAATCATGAAATACAGAAATAAACAGTTTTCCACAAACAAGGTCTAAATCATGTTTGATGCACTCTGATAGTCCATTTCTGCTGTACTGTTTAATCAGGATGATAGGAACACTGTTGACACTTTTCAGCAAGTTGCAATCATGTAATACAGAAATAAACAGTTTTTCAAAAACAAGGTCTAAGCCATGTTTGAGTCACTCTGTAAGTACCATTTTGCTGTACTGTTTAAGCTCGATGAAAGGAACATTGTTGACACTTTTCAGCAAGTTGCAATCATGAAATACAGAAAAAAACAGTTTTTCACAAACAAGGTCTAAGTCATGTAAGTACAATTTTGCTGTACTGCTTAATCAGGATGATAGAAACACTGTTGACACTTTTCAGCAAGTTGTAATACAGAAATAAACAGTTTTTCACAAACAAGGTCTAAATAATGTTTGATGCACTCTGTAAGTACTATTTTGCTGTACTGTTTAAACTCGACGAAAGGAACATTGTTGACACTTTTCAGCAAGTTGCAATCATGTAATACAGAAATAAACAGTTTTTGAAAAACAAGGTCTAAGCCATGTTTGAGTCACTCTGTAAGTACCATTTTGCTGTACTGTTTAAGCTCGATGAAAGGAACATTGTTGACACTTTTCCGCAAGTTGCAATCATGAAATATAGAAATAAACAGTTTTTGAAAAACAAGGTCTAAGCCATGTTTGAGTCACTCTGTAAGTACCATTTTGCTGTACTGTTTAAGCTCGATGAAAGGAACATTGTTGACACTTTTCAGCAAGTTGCAATCATGAAATACAGAAAAAAACAGTTTTTCACAAACAAGGTCTAAGTCATGTGTCACTAAGTACAATTTTGCTGTACTGTTTAAGCTCGATGATAGAAACACTGTTGACACTTTTCAGCAAGTTGTAATACAGAAATAAACCGTTTTTCACAAACAAGGTCTAAATAATGTTTGATGCACTCTGTAAGTACTATTTTTGCTGTACTGTTTAAACTCGATGAAAGGAACATTGTTGACACTTTTCAGCAAGTTGCAATCATGTAATACAGAAATAAACAGTTTTTCAAAAACAAGGTCTAAGTCATGTTTGAGTCACTCTGTAAGTACCATTTTGCTGTACTGTTTAAGCTCGATGAAAGGAACATTGTTGACACTTTTCAGCAAGTTGCAATCATGAAATACAGAAAAAACAGTTTTTCACAAACAAGGTCTAAGTCATGTAAGTACAATTTTGATGTACTGCTTAATCAGGATGATAGAAACACTGTTGACACTTTTCACCAAGTTGTAATACAGAAATAAACAGTTTTTCACAAACAAGGTCTAAATAATGTTTGATGCACTCTGTAAGTACTATTTTTGCTGTACTGTTTAAACTCGATGAAAGGAACATTGTTGACACTTTTCAGCAAGTTGCAATCATGAAATACAGAAAAAAACAGTTTTTCACAAACAAGGTCTAAATCATGTTTGATGCACTCTGATAGTCCATTTCTGCTGTACTGCTTAATCAGGATGATAGGAACACAGTTGACACAATTTCAGCAAGTTGCAATCATGTAATACAGAAATAAACAGTTTTTCAAAAACAAGGTCTAAGCCATGTTTGAGTCACTCTGTAAGTACCATTTTTGCTGTACTGTTTAAGCTCGATGAAAGGAACATTGTTGACACTTTTCAGCAAGTTGCAATCATAAAATACAGAGAATTTTTTTTTCACAAACAAGGTCTAAATAATGTTTGATGCACTCTGTAAGTTCCATTTTTTGCTGTACTGTTTAAACTCGATGAACGGAACATTGTTGACACTTTTCAGCAAGTTGCAATCATGTAATACAGAAATAAACAGTTTTTCAAAAACAAGGTCTAAGTCATGTTTGATGCACTCTGTAAGTTCCATTTTGCTGTACTGTTTAAGCTCGATGAAAGGAACATTGTTGACACTTTTCAGCAAGTTGCAAGTTGCAATCATGTAATACAGAAATAAACCGTTTTTCAAAAACAAGGTCTAAGTCATGTTTGAGTCACTGAAAGCACCAACCATTTTGCTGTACTGTTTAAGCTCGATGAAAGGAACATTGTTGACACTTTTCAGCAAGTTGCAATCATGAAATACAAAAATAAACAGTTTTTCACAAACAAGGTCTAAATCATGTTTGATGCACTCTGATAGTCCATTTCTGCTGTACTGTTTAATCAGGATGATAGGAACACTGTTGACACTTTTCAGCAAGTTGCAATCATGTAATACAGAAATAAACAGTTTTTCAAAAACAAGGTCTAAGCCATGTTTGAGTCACTGTAAGTACCATTTTGCTGTACTGTTTAAGCTCGATGAAAGGAACATTGTTGACACTTTTCAGCAAGTTGCAATCATGAAATACAGAAAAAAACAGTTTTTCACAAACAAGGTCTAAGTCATGTACCGAAGTACAATTTTGCTGTACTGCTTAATCAGGATGATAGGAACACTGTTGACACTTTTCAGCAAGTTGCTAATACAGAAATAAACAGTTTTTCACAAACAAGGTCTAAATAATGTTTGATTCACTCTGTAAGTACCATTTTGCTGTACTGTTTAAGCTCGATGAAAGGAACATTGTTGACACTTTTCAGCAAGTTGCAATCATGTAATACAGAAATAAACAGTTTTTGAAAAACAAGGTCTAAGCCATGTTTGAGTCACTCTGTAAGTACCATTTTGCTGTACTGTTTAAGCTCGATGAAAGGAACACTGTTGACACTTTTCCGCAAGTTGCAATCATGTAATACAGAAATGAACAGTTTTTGAAAAACAAGGTCTAAGCCATGTTTGAGTCACTCTGTAAGTACCATTTTGCTGTACTGTTTAAGCTCGATGAAAGGAACATTGTTGACACTTTTCAGCAAGTTGCAATCATGAAATACAGAAAAAAACAGTTTTTCACAAACAAGGTCTAAGTCATGTAAGTACAATTTTGCTGTACTGTTTAAGCTCAGGATGATAGAAACACTGTTGACACTTTTCAGCAAGTTGTAATACAGAAATAAACAGTTTTTCACAAACAAGGTCTAAATAATGTTTGATGCACTCTGTAAGTACTATTTTTGCTGTACTGTTTAAACTCGATGAATGGAACATTGTTGACACTTTTCAGCAAGTTGCAATCATGTAATACAGAAATAAACAGTTTTTCAAAAACAAGGTCTAAGCCATGTTTGAGTCACTCTGTAAGTACCATTTTGCTGTACTGTTTAAGCTCGATGAAAGGAACATTGTTGACACTTTTCAGCAAGTTGCAATCATGAAATACAGAAAAAAACAGTTTTTCACAAACAAGGTCTAAGTCATGTTGTCAAGTACAATTTTGATGTACTGCTTAATCAGGATGATAGAAACACTGTTGACACTTTTCACCAAGTTGTAATACAGAAATAAACAGTTTTTCAAAAACAAGGTCTAAATCATGTTTGATGCACTCTGTAAGTACCATTTTGCTGTACTGTTTAAGCTCGATGAAAGGAACATTGTTGACACTTTTCAGCAAGTTGCAATCATGAAATACAGAAAAAAACAGTTTTTCACAAACAAGGTCTAAATCATGTTTGATGCACTCTGATAGTCCATTTCTGCTGTACTGCTTAATCAGGATGATAGGAACACAGTTGACACTTTTCAGCAAGTTGCAATCATGTAATACAGAAATAAACAGTTTTTCAAAAACAAGGTCTAAGCCATGTTTGAGTCACTCTGTAAGTACCATTTTGCTGTACTGTTTAAGCTCGATGAAAGGAACACTGTTGACACTTTTCAGCAAGTTGCAATCATAAAATACAGAGAATTTTTTTTCACAAACAAGGTCTAAATCATGTTTGATGCACTCTGTAAGTACAATTTTTGCTGTACTGTTTAAACTCGATGAAAGGAACATTGTTGACACTTTTCAGCAAGTTGCAATCATGTAATACAGAAATAAACAGTTTTTCAAAAACAAGGTCTAAGTCATGTTTGATGCACTCTGTAAGTTCCATTTTGCTGTACTGTTTAAGCTCGATGAAAGGAACATTGTTGACACTTTTCAGCAAGTTGCAAGTTGCAATCATGTAATACAGAAATAAACCGTTTTTCAAAAACAAGGTCTAAGTCATGTTTGAGTCACTGAAAGCACCAACCATTTTGCTGTACTGTTTAAGCTCGATGAAAGGAACA
Source organism: Salmo salar (assembly GCF_905237065.1). Taxonomy (NCBI): domain Eukaryota; kingdom Metazoa; phylum Chordata; class Actinopteri; order Salmoniformes; family Salmonidae; genus Salmo; species Salmo salar. Next base: position 33,321,287 of record NC_059448.1, read on the forward strand.
TTGTTGACACTTTTCAGCAAGTTGCAATCATGAAATACAGAAATAAACAGTTTTTCACAAACAAGGTCTAAATCATGTTTGATGCACTCTGATAGTCCATTTCTGCTGTACTGTTTAATCAGGACGATAGGAACACTGTTGACACTTTTCAGCAATTTGCAATCATGTAATACAGAAATAAACAGTTTTTCAAAAACAAGGTCTAAGCCATGTTTGAGTCACTCTGTAAGTACCATTTTGCTGTACTGTTTAAGCTCGATGAAAGGAACATTGTTGACACTTTTCAGCAAGTTGCAATCATGAAATACAGAAAAAAACAGTTTTTCACAAACAAGGTCTAAGTCATGTAAGTACAATTTTGCTGTACTGCTTAATCAGGATGATAGAAACACTGTTGACACTTTTCAGCAAGTTGTAATACAGAAATAAACAGTTTTTCACAAACAAGGTCTAAATAATGTTTGATGCACTCTGTAAGTACCATTTTTGCTGAACTGTTTAAACTCGATGAAAGGAACATTGTTGACACTTTTCAGCAAGTTGCAATCATGAAATATAGAAATAAAGTTTTTCAAAGTTAAATCATGTTTATGCACTCTGTAGGTACCATTTTTCTTTCTATCAGAAAAATTTACACTTTTCAGCAAGTTGCAATCATGTAATACAGAAATGAACAGTTTTTCAAAAACAAGGTCTAAGTCATGTTTGAGTCACTCTGTAAGTACCATTTTGCTGTACTGTTTAAGCTCGATGAAAGGAACATTGTTGACACTTTTCAGCAAGTTGCAATCATGAAATACAGAGAAGAAAAAAAATTCACAAACAAGGTCTAAATCATGTTTGATGCACTCTGTAAGTTCCATTTTTTGCTGTACAGTTTAAACTCGATGAAAGGAACATTGTTGACACTTTTCAGCAAGTTGCAATCATGTAATACAGAAATAAACAGTTTTTCAAAAACAAGGTCTAAGCCATGTTTGAGTCACTCTGTAAGTACAAATTTTGCTGTACTGTTTAAGCTCGATGATAGGAACACTGTTGACACTTTTCAGCAAGTTGCTAATACAGAAATAAACAGTTTTTCACAAACAAGGTCTAAATCATGTTTGATGCACCCTGTAAGTACCATTTTTGCTGAACTGTTTAAACTCGATGACAGGAACACTGTTGACACTTTTCAGCAAGTTGCAATCATGTAATACAGAAATAAACAGTTTTTCAAAAACAAGGTCTAAGCCATGTTTGAGTCACTCTGTAAGTACCATTTTGCTGTACTGTTTAAGCTCGATGAAAGGAACATTGTTGACACTTTTCCGCAAGTTGCAATCATGAAATATAGAAATAAACAGTTTTTCAAAAACAAGGTCTAAGCCATGTTTGAGTCACTCTGTAAGTACCATTTTGCTGTACTGTTTAAGCTCGATGAAAGGAACACTGTTGACACTTTTCCGCAAGTTGCAATCATGAAATATAGAAATAAAGTTTTTCAAAAACAAGGTCTAAGTCATGTTTGAGTCACTCTGTAAGTACCATTTTTGCTGTACTGCTTAATCCAAGAAAGGAACACTGTTGACACTTTTCAGCAAGTTGCAATCATGTAATACAGAAATGAACAGTTTTTCAAAAACAAGGTCTAAGTCATGTTTGAGTCACTCTGTAAGTACCATTTTGCTGTACTGTTTAAGCTCGATGAAAGAAACATTGTTGACACTTTTCAGCAAGTTGCAATCATGAAATACAGAGAGAAAAAAAAATTCACAAACAAGGTCTAAATCATGTTTGATGCACTCTGTAAGTTCCATTTTTTGCTGTACTGTTTAAACTCGATGAAAGGAACATTGTTGACACTTTTCAGCAAGTTGCAATCATGTAATACAGAAATAAACCGTTTTTGAAAAACAAGTTCTAAGCCATGTTTGAGTCACTCTGTAAGTACCATTTTGCTGTACTGTTTAAGCTCGATGAAAGGAACATTGTTGACACTTTTCACCAAGTTGCAATCATGAAATATAGAAATAAAGTTTTTCACAAACAAGGTGTAAGTCATGTTTGATGCACTCTGTAAGTACCATTTTTGCTGTACTGCTTAATCCAAGAAAGGAACACTGTTGACACTTTTCAGCAAGTTGCAATCATGTAATACAGAAATGAACAGTTTTTCAAAAACAAGGTCTAAGTCATGTTTGAGTCACTCTGTAACTACCATTTTGCTGTACTGTTTAAGCTCGATGAAAGGAACATTGTTGACACTTTTCAGCAAGTTGCAATCATAAAATACAGAGAAAAAAAAAAATCACAAACAAGGTCTAAATCATGTTTGATGCACTCTGTAAGTTCCATTTTTGCTGTACTGTTTAAACTCGATGAAAGGAACATTGTTGACACTTTTCAGCAAGTTGCAATCATGTAATACAGAAATAAACAGTTTTTCAAAAACAAGGTCTAAGTCATGTTTGATGCACTCTGTAAGTTCCATTTTGCTGTACTGTTTAAGCTCGATGAAAGGAACATTGTTGACACTTTTCAGCAAGTTGCAAGTTGCAATCATGTAATACAGAAATAAACAGTTTTTCAAAAACAAGGTCTAAGTCATGTTTGAGTCACTGAAAGCACCAACCATTTTGCTGTACTGTTTAAGCTCGATGAAAGGAACATTGTTGACACTTTTCAGCAAGTTGCAATAATGAAATACAGAAATAAACAGTTTTTCACAAACAAAGTCTAAATCATGTTTGATGCACTCTGATAGTCCATTTCTGCTGTACTGTTTAATCAGGACGACAGGAACACTGTTGACACTTTTCAGCAAGTTGCAATCATGTAATACAGAAATAAACAGTTTTTCAAAAACAAGGTCTAAGCCATGTTTGAGTCACTCTGTAAGTACCATTTTGCTGTACTGTTTAAGCTCGATGAAAGGAACATTGTTGACACTTTTCCGCAAGTTGCAATCATGAAATATAGAAATAAAGTTTTTCACAAACAAGGTGTAAGTCATGTTTGAGTCACTCTGTAAGTACCATTTTTGCTGTACTGCTTAATCCAAGAAAGGAACACTGTTGACACTTTTCAGCAAGTTGCAATCATGTAATACAGAAATGAACAGTTTTTCAAAAACAAGGTCTAAGTCATGTTTGAGTCACTCTGTAAGTACCATTTTGCTGTACTGTTTAAGCTCGATGAAAGGAACATTGTTGACACTTTTCAGCAAGTTGCAATCATAAAATACAGAGAAAAAAAAAATCACAAACAAGGTCTAAATCATGTTTGATGCACTCTGTAAGTTCCATTTTTTGCTGTACTGTTTAAACTCGATGAAAGGAACATTGTTGACACTTTTCAGCAAGTTGCAATCATGTAATACAGAAATAAACCGTTTTTGAAAAACAAGTTCTAAGCCATGTTTGAGTCACTCTGTAAGTACCATTTTGCTGTACTGTTTAAGCTCGATGAAAGGAACATTGTTGACACTTTTCACCAAGTTGCAATCATGAAATACAGAAAAAAACAGTTTTTCACAAACAAGGTCTAAGTCATGTAAGTACAATTTTGCTGTACTGCTTAATCAGGATGATAGAAACACTGTTGACACTTTTCAGCAAGTTGTAATACAGAAATAAACAGTTTTTCACAAACAAGGTCTAAATAATGTTTGATGCACTCTGTAAGTACTATTTTTGCTGTACTGTTTAAACTCGATGAAAGGAACATTGTTGACACTTTTCAGCAAGTTGCAATCATGTAATACAGAAATAAACAGTTTTTGAAAAACAAGGTCTAAGCCATGTTTGAGTCACTCTGTAAGTACCATTTTGCTGTACTGTTTAAGCTCGATGAAAGGAACATTGTTGACACTTTTCAGCAAGTTGCAATCATAAAATACAGAGAAAAAAAAAATCACAAACAAGGTCTAAATCATGTTTGATGCACTCTGTAAGTTCCATTTTTTGCTGTACAGTTTAAACTCGATGAAAGGAACATTGTTGACACTTTTCAGCAAGTTGCAAGTTGCAATCATGTAATACAGAAATAAACAGTTTTTCAAAAACAAGGTCTAAGTCATGTTTGAGTCACTGAAAGCACCAACCATTTTGCTGTACTGTTTAAGCTCGATGAAAGGAACATTGTTGACACTTTTCAGCAAGTTGCAATCATGAAATACAGAAATAAACAGTTTTTCACAAACAAGGTCTAAATCATGTTTGATGCACTCTGATAGTCCATTTCTGCTGTACTGTTTAATCAGGACGACAGGAACACTGTTGACACTTTTCAGCAAGTTGCAATCATGTAATACAGAAATAAACAGTTTTTCAAAAACAAGGTCTAAGCCATGTTTGAGTCACTCTGTAAGTACCATTTTGCTGTACTGTTTAAGCTCGATGAAAGGAACATTGTTGACACTTTTCCGCAAGTTGCAATCATGAAATATAGAAATAAAGTTTTTCACAAACAAGGTGTAAGTCATGTTTGAGTCACTCTGTAAGTACCATTTTTGCTGTACTGCTTAATCCAAGAAAGGAACACTGTTGACACTTTTCAGCAAGTTGCAATCATGTAATACAGAAATGAACAGTTTTTCAAAAACAAGGTCTAAGTCATGTTTGAGTCACTCTGTAAGTACCATTTTGCTGTACTGTTTAAGCTCGATGAAAGGAACATTGTTGACACTTTTCAGCAAGTTGCAATCATGAAATACAGAAAAAAACAGTTTTTCACAAACAAGGTCTAAGTCATGTAAGTACAATTTTGCTGTACTGCTTAATCAGGATGATAGAAACACTGTTGACACTTTTCAGCAAGTTGTAATACAGAAATAAACAGTTTTTCACAAACAAGGTCTAAATAATGTTTGATGCACTCTGTAAGTACTATTTTTGCTGTACTGTTTAAACTCGATGAAAGGAACATTGTTGACACTTTTCAGCAAGTTGCAATCATGTAATACAGAAATAAACAGTTTTTGAAAAACAAGGTCTAAGCCATGTTTGAGTCACTCTGTAAGTACCATTTTGCTGTACTGTTTAAGCTCGATGAAAGGAACATTGTTGACACTTTTCCGCAAGTTGCAATCATGAAATATAGAAATAAAGTTTTTCACAAACAAGGTGTAAGTCATGTTTGAGTCACTCTGTAAGTACCATTTTTGCTGTACTGCTTAATCCAAGAAAGGAACACTGTTGACACTTTTCAGCAAGTTGCAATCATGTAATACAGAAATGAACAGTTTTTCAAAAACAAGGTCTAAGTCATGTTTGAGTCACTCTGTAAGTACCATTTTGCTGTACTGTTTAAGCTCGATGAAAGGAACATTGTTGACACTTTTCAGCAAGTTGCAATCATGAAATACAGAGAAAAAAAATAATTCACAAACAAGGTCTAAATCATGTTTGATGCACTCTGTAAGTTCCATTTTTTGCTGTACTGTTTAAACTCGATGAAAGGAACATTGTTGACACTTTTCAGCAAGTTGCAATCATGTAATACAGAAATAAACAGTTTTTCAAAAACAAGGTCTAAGCCATGTTTGAGTCACTCTGTAAGTACAATTTTGCTGTACTGTTTAAGCTCGATGATAGAAACACTGTTGACACTTTTCAGCAAGTTGTAATACAGAAATAAACAGTTTTTCACAAACAAGGTCTAAATAATGTTTGATGCACTCTGTAAGTACCATTTTTGCTGAACTGTTTAAACTCGATGAAATGAACATTGTTGACACTTTTCAGCAAGTTGCAATCATGTAATACAGAAATAAACAGTTTTTGAAAAACAAGGTCTAAGCCATGTTTGATTCACTCTGTAAGTACCATTTTGCTGTACTGTTTAAGCTCGATGAAAGGAACATTGTTGACACTTTTCGCAATTGCAAGTTGCAATCATGTAAATATAGAAATAAACCGTTTTTCACAAACAAGGTCTAAGTCATGTTTGAGTCACTCTGAAAGCACCAACTTTTGCTGTACTGCTTAAGCTCGAAGAAAGGAACACTGTTGACACTTTTCAGCAAGTTGCAATCATGAATACAGAAATAAACAGTTTTTCACAAAACAAGGTCTAAGTCATGTTTGATGCACTCTGATAAGTACCATTTCTGCTGTACTGTTTAAGCTCAGGACGAAAGGAACACTGTTGACACTTTTCAGCAAGTTGCAATCATGTAATACAGAAAATAAATAATTTTTCACAAACAAGGTCTAAGCCATGTTTGATGCACTCTGTAAGTACCATTTTGCTGTACTGTTTAAGCTCGATGAAAGGAACATTGTTGACACTTTTCAGCAAGTTGCAATCATGTAATACAGAAAAAAACAGTTTTTCAAAAACAAGGTCTAAGTCATGTGAGCTCTGTAAGTACAATTTTGCTGTACTGCTTTAATCAGGATGATAGAAACACTGTTGACACTTTTCAGCAAGTTGTAATACAGAAATAAACAGTTTTTCACAAACAAGGTCTAAATAATGTTTGATGCACTCTGTAAGTACCATTTTTGCTGAACTGTTTAAACTCGATGAAATGAACATTGTTGACACTTTTCAGCAAGTTGCAATCATGTAATACAGAAATAAACAGTTTTTCAAAAACAAGGTCTAAGTCATGTTTGATGCACTCTGTAACTTCCATTTTGCTGTACTGTTTAAGCTCGATGAAAGGAACATTGTTGACACTTTTCAGCAAGTTGCAAGTTGCAATCATGTAATACAGAAATAAACCGTTTTTCAAAAACAAGGTCTAAGTCATGTTTGAGTCACTGAAAGCACCAACCATTTTGCTGTACTGTTTAAGCTCGATGAAAGGAACATTGTTGACACTTTTCAGCAAGTTGCAATCATGAAATACAGAAATAAACAGTTTTTCACAAACAAGGTCTAAATCATGTTTGATGCACTCTGATAGTCCATTTCTGCTGTACTGTTTAAATCAGGACGACAGGAACACTGTTGACACTTTTCAGCAAGTTGCAATCATGTAATACAGAAATAAACAGTTTTTCAAAAACAAGGTCTAAGCCATGTTTGAGTCACTCTGTAAGTACCATTTTGCTGTACTGTTTAAGCTCGATGAAAGGAACATTGTTGACACTTTTCAGCAAGTTGCAATCATGAAATACAGAAAAAAACAGTTTTTCACAAACAAGGTCTAAACATGTTTGAGTCACTTGTAAGTACCATTTTTGCTGTACTGCTTAATCAGGATGATAGAAACACTGTTGACACTTTTCAGCAAGTTGCTCTGTAATACAGAAATAAACAGTTTTTCACAAACAAGGTCTAAGTCATGTTTGATTCACTCTGTAAGTACCATTTTTGCTGTACTGTTTAAGCTCGATGAAAGGAACATTGTTGACACTTTTCAGCAAGTTGCAATCATGAAATACAGAAATAAACAGTTTTTCAACAACAAGGTCTAAGCCATGTTTGATTCACTCTGTAAGTACCATTTTTGCTGTACTGTTTAAGCTCGACGAAAGGAACATTGTTGACACTTTTCAGCAAGTTGCAATCATGTAATACAGAAATAAACAGTTTTTGAAAAACAAGGTCTAAGCCATGTTTGAGTCACTCTGTAAGTACCATTTTGCTGTACTGTTTAAGCTCGATGAAAGGAACATTGTTGACACTTTTCCGCAAGTTGCAATCATGAAATATAGAAATAAAGTTTTTCACAAACAAGGTGTAAGTCATGTTTGAGTCACTCTGTAAGTACCATTTTTGCTGTACTGCTTAATCCAAGAAAGGAACACTGTTGACACTTTTCAGCAAGTTGCAATCATGTAATACAGAAATGAACAGTTTTTCAAAAACAAGGTCTAAGTCATGTTTGAGTCACTCTGTAAGTACCATTTTGCTGTACTGTTTAAGCTCGATGAAAGGAACATTGTTGACACTTTTCAGCAAGTTGCAATCATGAAATACAGAGAAAAAAAATAATTCACAAACAAGGTCTAAATCATGTTTGATGCACTCTGTAAGTTCCATTTTTTGCTGTACTGTTTAAACTCGATGAAAGGAACATTGTTGACACTTTTCAGCAATTTGCAATCATGTAATACAGAAATAAACAGTTTTTCAAAAACAAGGTCTAAGCCATGTTTGAGTCACTCTGTAAGTACAATTTTGCTGTACTGTTTAAGCTCGATGATAGAAACACTGTTGACACTTTTCAGCAAGTTGTAATACAGAAATAAACAGTTTTTCACAAACAAGGTCTAAATAATGTTTGATGCACTCTGTAAGTACCATTTTTGCTGAACTGTTTAAACTCGATGAAAGGAACATTGTTGACACTTTTCAGCAAGTTGCAATCATGTAATACAGAAATAAACAGTTTTTGAAAAACAAGGTCTAAGCCATGTTTGAGTCACTCTGTAAGTACCATTTTGCTGTACTGTTTAAGCTCGATGAAAGGAACATTGTTGACACTTTTCAGCAAGTTGCAATCATGAAATATAGAAATAAAGTTTTTCACAAACAAGGTGTAAATCATGTTTGATGCACTCTGTAGGTACCATTTTTGCTGTACTGCTTAATCCAAGAAAGGAACACTGTTGACACTTTTCAGCAAGTTGCAATCATGTAATACAGAAATGAACAGTTTTTCAAAAACAAGGTCTAAGTCATGTTTGAGTCACTCTGTAAGTACCATTTTGCTGTACTGTTTAAGCTCGATGAAAGGAACATTGTTGACACTTTTCAGCAAGTTGCAATCATAAAATACAGAGAAAAAAAAAAATCACAAACAAGGTCTAAATCATGTTTGATGCACTCTGTAAGTTCCATTTTTTGCTGTACTGTTTAAACTCGATGAAAGGAACATTGTTGACACTTTTCAGCAAGTTGCAATCATAAAATACAGAGAAAAAAAAAAATCACAAACAAGGTCTAAATCATGTTTGATGCACTCTGTAAGTTCCATTTTTTGCTGTACTGTTTAAACTCGATGAAAGGAACATTGTTGACACTTTTCAGCAATTTGCAATCATGTAATACAGAAATAAACAGTTTTTCAAAAACAAGGTCTAAGCCATGTTTGAGTCACTCTGTAAGTACAATTTTGCTGTACTGTTTAAGCTCGATGATAGAAACACTGTTGACACTTTTCAGCAAGTTGTAATACAGAGATAAACAGTTTTTCACAAACAAGGTCTAAATAATGTTTGATGCACTCTGTAAGTACCATTTTTGCTGAACTGTTTAAACTCGATGAAAGGAACATTGTTGACACTTTTCAGCAAGTTGCAATCATGTAATACAGAAATAAACAGTTTTTGAAAAACAAGGTCTAAGCCATGTTTGAGTCACTCTGTAAGTACCATTTTGCTGTACTGTTTAAGCTCGATGAAAGGAACATTGTTGACACTTTTCAGCAAGTTGCAATCATGAAATATAGAAATAAAGTTTTTCACAAACAAGGTGTAAATCATGTTTGATGCACTCTGTAGGTACCATTTTTGCTGTACTGCTTAATCCAAGAAAGGAACACTGTTGACACTTTTCAGCAAGTTGCAATCATGTAATACAGAAATGAACAGTTTTTCAAAAACAAGGTCTAAGTCATGTTTGAGTCACTCTGTAAGTACCATTTTGCTGTACTGTTTAAGCTCGATGAAAGGAACATTGTTGACACTTTTCAGCAAGTTGCAATCATAAAATACAGAGAAAAAAAAAATCACAAACAAGGTCTAAATCATGTTTGATGCACTCTGTAAGTTCCATTTTTTGCTGTACTGTTTAAACTCGATGAAAGGAACATTGTTGACACTTTTCAGCAATTTGCAATCATGTAATACAGAAATAAACAGTTTTTCAAAAACAAGGTCTAAGCCATGTTTGAGTCACTCTGTAAGTACAATTTTGCTGTACTGTTTAAGCTCGATGATAGGAACACTGTTGACACTTTTCAGCAAGTTGTAATACAGAAATAAACAGTTTTTCACAAACAAGGTCTAAATAATGTTTGATGCACTCTGTAAGTACCATTTTTGCTGAACTGTTTAAACTCGATGAAAGGAACATTGTTGACACTTTTCAGCAAGTTGCAATTATCATGTAATACAGAAATAAACAGTTTTTGAAAAACAAGGTCTAAGCCATGTTTGAGTCACTCTGTAAGTACCATTTTGCTGTACTGTTTAAGCTCGATGAAAGGAACATTGTTGACACTTTTCAGCAAGTTGCAATCATGAAATATAGAAATAAAGTTTTTCACAAACAAGGTGTAAATCATGTTTGATGCACTCTGTAGGTACCATTTTTGCTGTACTGCTTAATCCAAGAAAGGAACACTGTTGACACTTTTCAGCAAGTTGCAATCATGTAATACAGAAATGAACAGTTTTTCAAAAACAAGGTCTAAGTCATGTTTGAGTCACTCTGTAAGTACCATTTTGCTGTACTGTTTAAGCTCGATGAAAGGAACATTGTTGACACTTTTCAGCAAGTTGCAATCATAAAATACAGAGAAAAAAAAATCACAAACAAGGTCTAAATCATGTTTGATGCACTCTGTAAGTTCCATTTTTTGCTGTACTGTTTAAACTCGATGAAAGGAACATTGTTGACACTTTTCAGCAAGTTGCAATCATGTAATACAGAAATAAACAGTTTTTCAAAAACAAGGTCTAAGTCATGTTTGATGCACTCTGTAAGTTCCATTATGCTGTACTGTTTAAGCTCGATGAAAGGAACATTGTTGACACTTTTCAGCAAGTTGCAAGTTGCAATCATGTAATACAGAAATAAACAGTTTTTCAAAAACAAGGTCTAAGTCATGTTTGAGTCACTGAAAGCACCAACCATTTTGCTGTACTGTTTAAGCTCGATGAAAGGAACATTGTTGACACTTTTCAGCAAGTTGCAATCATGAAATACAGAAATAAACAGTTTTTCACAAACGAGGTCTAAATCATGTTTGATGCACTCTGATAGTCCATTTCTGCTGTACTGTTTAATCAGGATGACAGGAACACTGTTGACACTTTTCAGCAAGTTGCAATCATGTAATACAGAAATAAACAGATTTTCAAAAACAAGTTCTAAGCCATGTTTGAGTCACTCTGTAAGTACCATTTTGCTGTACTGTTTAAGCTCGATGAAAGGAACATTGTTGACACTTTTCAGCAAGTTGCAATCATGAAATACAGAAAAAAACCGTTTTTCACAAACAAGGTCTAAGTCATGTAAGTACAATTTTGCTGTACTGCTTAATCAGGATGATAGAAACACTGTTGACACTTTTCAGCAAGTTGTAATACAGAAATAAACAGTTTTTCACAAACAAAGTCTAAATAATGTTTGATGCACTCTGTAAGTACTATTTTTGCTGTACTGTTTAAACTCGATGAAAGGAACATTGTTGACACTTTTCAGCAAGTTGCAATCATGTAATACAGAAATAAACAGTTTTTCAAAAACAAGGTCTAAGTCATGTTTGAGTCACTGTAAGTACCATTTTGCTGTACTGTTTAAGCTCGATGAAAGGAACATTGTTGACACTTTTCAGCAAGTTGCAATCATGTAATACAGAAATAAACAGTTTTTCAAAAACAAGGTCTAAGTACAATTATTCTGTACTGCTTAATCAGGATGATAGGAACACTGTTGACACTTTTCAGCAAGTTGCAATCATGTAATACAGAAATAAACAGTTTTTCAAAAACAAGGTCTAAGTCATGTTTGAGTCACTCTGTAAGTACCATTTTGCTGTACTGTTTAAGCTCGATGAAAGGAACATTGTTGACACTTTTCAGCAAGTTGCAATGATGAAATACAGAAAAAAACAGTTTTTCACAAACAAGGTCTAAATCATGTTTGATGCACTCTGATAGTCCATTTCTGCTGTACTGTTTAATCAGGATGATAGGAACACTGTTGACACTTTTCAGCAAGTTGCAATCATGTAATACAGAAATGAACAGTTTTTGAAAAACAAGGTCTAAGCCATGTTTGAGTCACTCTGTAAGTACAATTTTGCTGTACTGTTTAAGCTCGATGATAGAAACACTGTTGACACTTTTCAGCAAGTTGTAATACAGAAATAAACAGTTTTTCACAAACAAGGTCTAAATAATATTTGATGCACTCTGTAAGTACCATTTTTGCTGAACTGTTTAAACTCGATGAAAGGAACATTGTTGACACTTTTCAGCAAGTTGCAATCATGTAATACAGAAATAAACAGTTTTTGAAAAACAAGATCTAAGCCTTGTTTGAGTCACTCTGTAAGTACCATTTTGCTGTACTGTTTAAGCTCGATGAAAGGAACATTGTTGACACTTTTCAGCAAGTTGCAATCATGAAATATAGAAATAAAGTTTTTCACAAACAAGGTGTAAATCATGTTTGATGCACTCTGTAGGTACCATTTTTGCTGTACTGCTTAATCCAAGAAAGGAACACTGTTGACACTTTTCAGCAAGTTGCAATCATGTAATACAGAAATGAACAGTTTTTCAAAAACAAGGTCTAAGTCATGTTTGAGTCACTCTGTAAGTACCATTTTGCTGTACTGTTTAAGCTCGATGAAAGGAACATTGTTGACACTTTTCAGCAAGTTGCAATCATAAAATATAGAAATAAACCGTTTTTCAAAAACAAGGTCTAAGTCATGTTTGATGCACTCTGTAAGTTCCATTTTGCTGTACTGTTTAAGCTCGATGAAAGGAACATTGTTGACACGTTTCAGCAAGTTGCAATCATGTAATACAGAAATAAACAGTTTTTCAAAAACAAGGTCTAAGTCATGTTTGATGCACTCTGTAAGTTCCATTTTGCTGTACTGTTTAAGCTCGATGAAAGGAACATTGTTGACACTTTTCAGCAAGTTGCAAGTTGCAATCATGTAATACAGAAATAAACAGTTTTTCAAAAACAAGGTCTAAGTCATGTTTGAGTCACTGAAAGCACCAACCATTTTGCTGTACTGTTTAAGCTCGATGAAAGGAACATTGTTGACACTTTTCAGCAAGTTGCAATCATGAAATACAGAAATAAACAGTTTTTCACAAACAAGGTCTAAATCATGTTTGATGCACTCTGATAGTCCATTTCTGCTGTACTGTTTAATCAGGATGACAGGAACACTGTTGACACTTTTCAGCAAGTTGCAATCATGTAATACAGAAAAAAACCGTTTTTCACAAACAAGGTCTAAGTCATGTAAGTACAATTTTGCTGTACTGCTTAATCAGGATGATAGAAACACTGTTGACACTTTTCAGCATGTTGTAATACAGAAATAAACAGTTTTTCACAAACAAAGTCTAAATAATGTTTGATGCACTCTGTAAGTACTATTTTTGCTGTACTGTTTAAACTCGATGAAAGGAACATTGTTGACACTTTTCAGCAAGTTGCAATCATGTAATACAGAAATAAACAGTTTTTCAAAAACAAGGTCTAAGTCATGTTTGAGTCACTCTGTAAGTACCATTTTGCTGTACTGTTTAAGCTCGATGAAAGGAACATTGTTGACACTTTTCAGCAAGTTGCAATCATGAAATATAGAAATAAAGTTTTTCACAAACAAGGTGTAAATCATGTTTGATGCACTCTGTAAGTACCATTTTTGCTGTACTGCTTAATCCAAGAAAGGAACACTGTTGACACTTTTCAGCAAGTTGCAATCATGTAATACAGAAATGAACAGTTTTTCAAAAACAAGGTCTAAGTCATGTTTGAGTCACTCTGTAAGTACCATTTTGCTGTACTGTTTAAGCTCGATGAAAGGAACATTGTTGACACTTTTCAGCAAGTTGCAAGTTGCAATCATGTAATACAGAAATAAACAGTTTTTCAAAAACAAGGTCTAAATCATGTTTGAGTCACTGAAAGCACCAACCATTTTGCTGTACTGTTTAAGCTCGATGAAAGGAACATTGTTGACACTTTTCAGCAAGTTGCAATCATGAAATACAGAAATAAACAGTTTTTCACAAACAAGGTCTAAATCATGTTTGATGCACTCTGATAGTCCATTTCTGCTGTACTGTTTAATCAGGATGACAGGAACACTGTTGACACTTTTCAGCAAGTTGCAATCATGTAATACAGAAATAAACAGTTATTCAAAAACAAGGTCTAAGCCATGTTTGAGTCACTCTGTAAGTACCATTTTGCTGTACTGTTTAAGCTCGATGAAAGGAACATTGTTGACACTTTTCAGCAAGTTGCAATCATGAAATACAGAAAAAAAACGTTTTTCACAAACAAGGTCTAAGTCATGTGAGTACAATTTTGCTGTACTGCTTAATCAGGATGATAGAAACACTGTTGACACTTTTCAGCAAGTTGTAATACAGAAATAAACAGTTTTTCACAAACAAGGTCTAAATAATGTTTGATGCACTCTGTAAGTACTATTTTTGCTGTACTGTTTAAACTCGATGAAAGGAACATTGTTGACACTTTTCAGCAAGTTGCAATCATGTAATACAGAAATAAACAGTTTTTCAAAAACAAGGTCTAAGTCATGTTTGAGTCACTGTAAGTACCATTTTGCTGTACTGTTTAAGCTCGATGAAAGGAACATTGTTGACACTTTTCAGCAAGTTGCAATCATGTAATACAGAAATAAACAGTTTTTCAAAAACAAGGTCCAAGTCATGTTTGAGTCACTGTAAGTACCATTTTGCTGTACTGTTTAAGCTCGATGAAAGGAACATTGTTGACACTTTTTATCAAGTTGCAATCATGAAATACAGAAAAAAACTGTTTTTCACAAACAAGGTCTAAGTCATGTAAGTACAATTTTGCTGTACTGCTTAATCAGGATGATAGAAACACTGTTGACACTTTTCAGCAAGTTGTAATACAGAAATAAACAGTTTTTCACAAACAAGGTCTAAATAATGGTTGATGCACTCTGTAAGTACCATTTTTGCTGAACTGTTGAAACTCGATGAAAGGAACATTGTTGACACTTTTCAGCAAGTTGCAATCATGTAATACAGAAATAAACAGTTTTTGAAAAACAAGGTCTAAGCCATGTTTGAGTCACTCTGTAAGTACCATTTTGCTGTACTGTTTAAGCTCGATGAAAGGAACATTGTTGACACTTTTCAGCAAGTTGCAATCATGAAATACAGAAAAAAACTGTTTTTCACAAACAGGGTCTAAATCATGTTTGATGCACTCTGATAGTCCATTTCTGCTGTACTGCTTAATCAGGATGATAGGAACACTGTTGACACTTTTCAGCAAGTTGCAATCATGTAATACAGAAATAAACAGTTTTTCAAAAACAAGGTCTAAGCCATGTTTGAGTCACTCTGTAAGTACCATTTTGCTGTACTGTTTAAGCTCGATGAAAGGAACATTGTTGACACTTTTCAGCAAGTTGCAATCATGAAATACAGAAAAAAACAGTTTTTCACAAACAAGGTCTAAGTCATGTAACTACAATTTTGCTGTACTGTTTAAGCTCGATGATAGAAACACTGTTGACACTTTTCAGCAAGTTGTAATACAGAAATAAACAGTTTTTCACAAACAAGGTCTAAATAATGTTTGATGCACTCTGTAAGTACCATTTTTGCTGAACTGTTTAAACTCGATGAAATGAACATTGTTGACACTTTTCAGCAAGTTGCAATCATGTAATACAGAAATAAACCGTTTTTCAAAAACAAGGTCTAAGCCATGTTTGAGTCACTCTGTAAGCAAGTTGCAATCATGAAATACAGAAAAAAACTGTTTTTCAAAAACAAGGTCTAAGTCATGTTTGAGTCACTGTAAGTACCATTTTGCTGTACTGTTTAAGCTCGATGAAATGAACATTGTTGACACTTTTCAGCAAGTTGCAATCATGTAATACAGAAATAAACAGTTTTTCAAAAACAAGGTCTAAGTCATGTTTGAGTCACTGTAAGTACCATTTTGCTGTACTGTTTAAGCTCGATGAAAGGAACATTGTTGACACTTTTCAGCAAGTTGCAATCATGAAATACAGAAAAAAACAGTTTTTCACAAACAAGGTCTAAGTCATGTAAGTACAATTTTGCTGTACTGCTTAATCAGGATGATAGAAACACTGTTGACACTTTTCAGCAAGTTGCAATCATGTAATACAGAAATAAACAGTTTTTCAAAAACAAGGTCTAAGTCATGTTTGAGTCACTGTAAGTACCATTTTGCTGTACTGTTTCAGCTCGATGAAAGGAACATTGTTGACACTTTTCAGCAAGTTGCAATCATGAAATACAGAAATAAACAGTTTTTCACAAACAAGGTCTAAATCATGTTTGATGCACTCTGATAGTCCATTTCTGCTGTACTGCTTAATCAGGATGATAGGAACACTGTTGACACTTTTCAGCAAGTTGCAATCATGTAATACAGAAATAAACAGTTTTTCAAAAACAAGGTCTAAGCCATGTTTGAGTCACTCTGTAAGTACCATTTTGCTGTACTGTTTAAGCTCGATGAAAGGAACATTGTTGACACTTTTCAGCAAGTTGCAATCATGAAATACAGAAAAAAACAGTTTTTCACAAACAAGGTCTAAGTCAAATAAGTACAATTTTGCTGTACTGCTTAATCAGGATGATAGAAACACTGTTGACACTTTTCAGCAAGTTGTAATACAGAAATAAACAGTTTTTCACAAACAAGGTCTAAATAATGTTTGATGCACTCTGTAAGTGCTATTTTTGCTGTACTGTTTAAACTCGATGAAAGGAACATTGTTGACACTTTTCAGCAAGTTGCAATCATGTAATACAGAAATAAACAGTTTTTCAAAAACAAGGTCTAAGTCATGTTTGAGTCACTGTAAGTACCATTTTGCTGTACTGTTTAAGCTCGATGAAAGGAACATTGTTGACACTTTTCAGCAAGTTGCAATCATGAAATACAGAAAAAAACAGTTTTTCACAAACAAGGTCTAAGTCATGTAAGTACAATTTTGCTGTACTGCTTAATCAGGATGATAGAAACACTGTTGACACTTTTCAGCAAGTTGCAATCATGTAATACAGAAATAAACAGTTTTTCAAAAACAAGGTCTAAGTCATGTTTGAGTCACTGTAAGTACCATTTTGCTGTACTGTTTCAGCTCGATGAAAGGAACATTGTTGACACTTTTCAGCAAGTTGCAATCATGAAATACAGAAATAAACAGTTTTTCACAAACAAGGTCTAAATCATGTTTGATGCACTCTGATAGTCCATTTCTGCTGTACTGCTTAATCAGGATGATAGGAACACTGTTGACACTTTTCAGCAAGTTGCAATCATGTAATACAGAAATAAACAGTTTTTCAAAAACAAGGTCTAAGCCATGTTTGAGTCACTCTGTAAGTACCATTTTGCTGTACTGTTTAAGCTCGATGAAAGGAACATTGTTGACACTTTTCAGCAAGTTGCAATCATGAAATACAGAAAAAACAGTTTTTCAAAAACAAGGTCTAAGTCATGTAAGTACAATTTTGCTGTACTGTTTAAGCTCGATGATAGAAACACTGTTGACTCTTTTCAGCAAGTTGTAATACAGAAATAAACAGTTTTTCACAAACAAGGTCTAAATAATGTTTGATGCACTCTGTAAGTACCATTTTGCTGTACTGTTTAAGCTCGATGAAAGGAACATTGTTGACACTTTTCAGCAAGTTGCAATCATGAAATATAGAAATAAAGTTTTTCACAAACAAGGTGTAAATCATGTTTGATGCACTCTGTAGGTACCATTTTTGCTGTACTGCTTAATCCAAGAAAGGAACACTGTTGACACTTTTCAGCAAGTTGCAATCATGAAATACAGAAAAAAACTGTTTTTCACAAACAAGGTCTAAGTCATGTAAGTACAATTTTGCTGTACTGCTTAATCAGGATGATAGAAACACTGTTGACACTTTTCAGCAAGTTGTAATACAGAAATAAACCGTTTTTCACAAACAAGGTCTAAATAATGTTTGATGCACTCTGTAAGTACTATTTTTGCTGTACTGTTTAAACTCGATGAAAGGAACATTGTTGACACTTTTCAGCAAGTTGCAATCATGAAATACAGAAAAAAACAGTTTTTCACAAACAAGGTCTAAATCATGTTTGATGCACTCTGATAGTCCATTTCTGCTGTACTGCTTAATCAGGATGATAGGAACACTGTTGACACTTTTCAGCAAGTTGCAATCATGTAATACAGAAATAAACAGTTTTTCAAAAACAAGGTCTAAGCCATGTTTGAGTCACTCTGTAAGTACCATTTTGCTGTACTGTTTAAGCTCGATGAAAGGAACATTGTCTTGAATCATGCAAATAACATTTAACTTATTTTGATATTTCCTGTACTTTCAGCTCGATGAAAGGAACATTGTTGACACTTTTCAGCAAGTTGCAATCATGAAATACAGAAATAAACAGTTTTTCACAAACAAGGTCTAAATCATGTTTGATGCACTCTGATAGTCCATTTCTGCTGTACTGCTTAATCAGGATGATAGGAACACTGTTGACACTTTTCAGCAAGTTGCAATCATGTAATACAGAAATAAACAGTTTTTCAAAAACAAGGTCTAAGCCATGTTTGAGTCACTCTGTAAGTACCATTTTGCTGTACTGTTTAAGCTCGATGAAAGGAACATTGTTGACACTTTTCAGCAAGTTGCAATCATGAAATACAGAAAAAAACAGTTTTTCACAAACAAGGTCTAAGTCAAATAAGTACAATTTTGCTGTACTGCTTAATCAGGATGATAGAAACACTGTTGACACTTTTCAGCAAGTTGTAATACAGAAATAAACAGTTTTTCACAAACAAGGTCTAAATAATGTTTGATGCACTCTGTAAGTGCTATTTTTGCTGTACTGTTTAAACTCGATGAAAGGAACATTGTTGACACTTTTCAGCAAGTTGCAATCATGTAATACAGAAATAAACAGTTTTTCAAAAACAAGGTCTAAGTCATGTTTGAGTCACTGTAAGTACCATTTTGCTGTACTGTTTAAGCTCGATGAAAGGAACATTGTTGACACTTTTCAGCAAGTTGCAATCATGAAATACAGAAAAAAACAGTTTTTCACAAACAAGGTCTAAGTCATGTAAGTACAATTTTGCTGTACTGCTTAATCAGGATGATAGAAACACTGTTGACACTTTTCAGCAAGTTGCAATCATGTAATACAGAAATAAACAGTTTTTCAAAAACAAGGTCTAAGTCATGTTTGAGTCACTGTAAGTACCATTTTGCTGTACTGTTTCAGCTCGATGAAAGGAACATTGTTGACACTTTTCAGCAAGTTGCAATCATGAAATACAGAAATAAACAGTTTTTCACAAACAAGGTCTAAATCATGTTTGATGCACTCTGATAGTCCATTTCTGCTGTACTGCTTAATCAGGATGATAGGAACACTGTTGACACTTTTCAGCAAGTTGCAATCATGTAATACAGAAATAAACAGTTTTTCAAAAACAAGGTCTAAGCCATGTTTGAGTCACTCTGTAAGTACCATTTTGCTGTACTGTTTAAGCTCGATGAAAGGAACATTGTTGACACTTTTCAGCAAGTTGCAATCATGAAATACAGAAAAAAACAGTTTTTCAAAAACAAGGTCTAAGTCATGTAAGTACAATTTTGCTGTACTGTTTAAGCTCGATGATAGAAACACTGTTGACTCTTTTCAGCAAGTTGTAATACAGAAATAAACAGTTTTTCACAAACAAGGTCTAAATAATGTTTGATGCACTCTGTAAGTACCATTTTGCTGTACTGTTTAAGCTCGATGAAAGGAACATTGTTGACACTTTTCAGCAAGTTGCAATCATGAAATATAGAAATAAAGTTTTTCACAAACAAGGTGTAAATCATGTTTGATGCACTCTGTAGGTACCATTTTTGCTGTACTGCTTAATCCAAGAAAGGAACACTGTTGACACTTTTCAGCAAGTTGCAATCATGAAATACAGAAAAAAACAGTTTTTCACAAACAAGGTCTAAGTCATGTAAGTACAATTTTGCTGTACTGCTTAATCAGGATGATAGAAACACTGTTGACACTTTTCAGCAAGTTGTAATACAGAAATAAACAGTTTTTCACAAACAAGGTCTAAATAATGTTTGATGCACTCTGTAAGTACTATTTTTGCTGTACTGTTTAAACTCGATGAAAGGAACATTGTTGACACTTTTCAGCAAGTTGCAATCATGAAATACAGAAATAAACAGTTTTTCACAAACAAGGTCTAAATCATGTTTGATGCACTCTGATAGTCCATTTCTGCTGTACTGCTTAATCAGGATGATAGGAACACTGTTGACACTTTTCAGCAAGTTGCAATCATGTAATACAGAAATAAACAGTTTTTCAAAAACAAGGTCTAAGCCATGTTTGAGTCACTCTGTAAGTACCATTTTGCTGTACTGTTTAAGCTCGATGAAAGGAACATTGTTGACACTTTTCAGCAAGTTGCAATCATGTAATACAGAAATAAACAGTTTTTCAAAAACAAGGTCTAAGTCAGAACTAAGTACCATTTTGCTGTACTGCTTATCAGCGATGATAGAAACACTGTTGACACTTTTCAGCAAGTTGAATCTGAAATACAGAAATAAACAGTTTTTCACAAACAAGGTCTAAATAATGTTTGATGCACTCTGTTAGTCCTATTTTTGCTGTACTGCTTAACTCGGATGAAAGGAACACTGTTGACACTTTTCAGCAAGTTGCAATCATGTAATACAGAAATAAACAGTTTTTCAAAAACAAGGTCTAAGCCATGTTTGAGTCACTTGTAAGTACCATTTTGCTGTACTGTTTAAGCTCGATGAAAGGAACATTGTTGACACTTTTCAGCAAGTTGCAATCATGAAATACAGAAAAAAACAGTTTTTCACAAACAAGGTCTAAGTCATGTAAGTACAATTTTGCTGTACTGCTTAATCAGGATGATAGAAACACTGTTGACACTTTTCAGCAAGTTGCATGTAATACAGAAATAAACAGTTTTTCAAAAACAAGGTCTAAATCATGTTTGAGTCACTCTGTAAGTACCATTTTTGCTGTACTGTTTCAGCTCGATGAAAGGAACATTGTTGACACTTTTCAGCAAGTTGCAATCATGAAATACAGAAATAAACAGTTTTTCACAAACAAGGTCTAAATCATGTTTGATGCACTCTGATAGTCCATTTCTGCTGTACTGCTTAATCAGGATGATAGGAACACTGTTGACACTTTTCAGCAAGTTGCAATCATGTAATACAGAAATAAACAGTTTTTCAAAAACAAGGTCTAAGCCATGTTTGAGTCACTCTGTAAGTACCATTTTGCTGTACTGTTTAAGCTCGATGAAAGGAACATTGTTGACACTTTTCAGCAAGTTGCAATCATGAAATACAGAAAAAAACAGTTTTTCAAAAACAAGGTCTAAGTCATGTTTGAGTCACTAAGTACCATTTTGCTGTACTGTTTCAGCTCGATGAAAGGAACACTGTTGACTCTTTTCAGCAAGTTGCATCATAATACAGAAATAAACAGTTTTTCACAAACAAGGTCTAAATCATGTTTGATGCACTCTGTAAGTACCATTTTGCTGTACTGCTTAAGCTCGGATGAAAGGAACACTGTTGACACTTTTCAGCAAGTTGCAATCATGAAATACAGAAATAAAGTTTTTCAAAAACAAGGTCTAAACCATGTTTGATGCACTCTGTAGGTACCATTTTGCTGTACTGCTTAACTCGAAGAAAGGAACACTGTTGACACTTTTCAGCAAGTTGCAATCATGAAATACAGAAAAAAACAGTTTTTCAAAAACAAGGTCTAAGTCATGTAAGTACAATTTTGCTGTACTGCTTAACTCAGGATGATAGAAACACTGTTGACTCTTTTCAGCAAGTTGTAATACAGAAATAAACAGTTTTTCACAAACAAGGTCTAAATAATGTTTGATGCACTCTGTAAGTACCATTTTTGCTGTACTGTTTAAACTCGATGAAAGGAACACTGTTGACACTTTTCAGCAAGTTGCAATCATGAAATACAGAAAAAACAGTTTTTCACAAACAAGGTCTAAATCATGTTTGATGCACTCTATAGTCCATTTCTGCTGTACTGCTTAATCAGGATGATAGGAACACTGTTGACACTTTTCAGCAAGTTGCAATCTGTAATACAGAAATAAACAGTTTTTCACAAACAAGGTCTAAGCCATGTTTGAGTCACTCTGTAAGTACCATTTTGCTGTACTGTTTAAGCTCGATGAAAGGAACATTGTTGACACTTTTCAGCAAGTTGCAATCATGAAATACAGAAAAAACAGTTTTTCACAAACAAGGTCTAAGTCATGTAAGTACAATTTTGCTGTACTGCTTAATCAGGATGATAGAAACACTGTTGACACTTTTCAGCAAGTTGTAATACAGAAATAAACAGTTTTTCACAAACAAGGTCTAAATAATGTTTGATGCACTCTGTAAGTGCTATTTTTGCTGTACTGTTTAAACTCGATGAAAGGAACATTGTTGACACTTTTCAGCAAGTTGCAATCATGTAATACAGAAATAAACAGTTTTTCAAAAACAAGGTCTAAGTCATGTTTGAGTCACTGTAAGTACCATTTTGCTGTACTGTTTAAGCTCGATGAAAGGAACATTGTTGACACTTTTCAGCAAGTTGCAATCATGAAATACAGAGAAGAAAAAAAATTCACAAACAAGGTCTAAATCATGTTTGATGCACTCTGTAAGTTCCATTTTTTTGCTGTACTGTTTAAACTCGATGAAAGGAACATTGTTGACACTTTTCAGCAAGTTGCAATCATGTAATACAGAAATAAACAGTTTTTCAAAAATAAAGGTCTAAGTCATGTTTGATGCACTCTGTAAGTTCCATTTTGCTGTACTGTTTAAGCTCGATGAAAGGAACATTGTTGACACTTTTCAGCAAGTTGCAATCATGAAATACAGAAATAAACAGTTTTTCACAAACAAGGTCTAAATCATGTTTGATGCACTCTGATAGTCCATTTCTGCTGTACTGTTTAATCAGGATGACAGGAACACTGTTGACACTTCTCAGCAAGTTGCAATCATGTAATACAGAAATAAACAGTTTTTCAAAAACAAGGTCTAAGTCATGTTTGAGTCACTGTAAGTACCATTTTGCTGTACTGTTTAAGCTCGATGAAAGGAACATTGTTGACACTTTTCAGCAAGTTGCAATCATGAAATACAGAAAAAAACAGTTTTTCACAAACAAGGTCTAAGTCATGTAAGTACAATTTTGCTGTACTGCTTAATCAGGATGATAGAAACACTGTTGACACTTTTCAGCAAGTTGCAATCATGTAATACAGAAATAAACAGTTTTTCAAAAACAAGGTCTAAGTCATGTTTGAGTCACTGTAAGTACCATTTTGGAGTACTGTTTAAGCTCGATGAAAGGAACATTGTTGACACTTTTCAGCAAGTTGCAATCATGAAATACAGAAATAAACAGTTTTTCACAAACAAGGTCTAAATCATGTTTGATGCACTCTGATAGTCCATTTCTGCTGTACTGCTTAATCAGGATGATAGGAACACTGTTGACACTTTTCAGCAAGTTGCAATCATGTAATACAGAAATAAACAGTTTTTCAAAAACAAGGTCTAAGCCATGTTTGAGTCACTCTGTAAGTACCATTTTGCTGTACTGTTTAAGCTCGATGAAAGGAACATTGTTGACACTTTTCAGCAAGTTGCAATCATGAAATACAGAAAAAAACAGTTTTTCAAAAACAAGGTCTAAGTCATGTAAGTACAATTTTGCTGTACTGTTTAAGCTCGATGATAGAAACACTGTTGACTCTTTTCAGCAAGTTGTAATACAGAAATAAACAGTTTTTCACAAACAAGGTCTAAATAATGTTTGATGCACTCTGTAAGTACCATTTTGCTGTACTGTTTAAGCTCGATGAAAGGAACATTGTTGACACTTTTCAGCAAGTTGCAATCATGTAATACAGAAATAAACAGTTTTTCAAAAACAAGGTCTAAGTCATGTTTGAGTCACTGTAAGTACCATTTTGCTGTACTGTTTAAGCTCGATGAAAGGAACATTGTTGACACTTTTCAGCAAGTTGCAATCATGAAATACAGAAAAAAACAGTTTTTCACAAACAAGGTCTAAGTCATGTAAGTACAATTTTGCTGTACTGCTTAATCAGGATGATAGAAACACTGTTGACACTTTTCAGCAAGTTGCAATCATGTAATACAGAAATAAACAGTTTTTCAAAAACAAGGTCTAAGTCATGTTTGAGTCACTGTAAGTACCATTTTGCTGTACTGTTTAAGCTCGATGAAAGGAACATTGTTGACACTTTTCAGCAAGTTGCAATCATGAAATACAGAAAAAACAGTTTTTCACAAACAAGGTCTAAATCATGTTTGATGCACTCTGATAGTCCATTTCTGCTGTACTGCTTAATCAGGATGATAGGAACACTGTTGACACTTTTCAGCAAGTTGCAATCATGTAATACAGAAATAAACAGTTTTTCAAAAACAAGGTCTAAGCCATGTTTGAGTCACTCTGTAAGTACCATTTTGCTGTACTGTTTAAGCTCGATGAAAGGAACATTGTTGACACTTTTCAGCAAGTTGCAATCATGAAATACAGAAAAAAACAGTTTTTCAAAAACAAGGTCTAAGTCATGTAAGTACAATTTTGCTGTACTGTTTAAGCTCGATGATAGAAACACTGTTGACTCTTTTCAGCAAGTTGTAATACAGAAATAAACAGTTTTTCACAAACAAGGTCTAAATAATGTTTGATGCACTCTATAAGTACCATTTTGCTGTACTGTTTAAGCTCGATGAAAGGAACATTGTTGACACTTTTCAGCAAGTTGCAATCATGAAATATAGAAATGAACAGTTTTTCAAAAACAAGGTCTAAGTCATGTTTGAGTCACTCTGTAAGTACCATTTTGCTGTACTGTTTAAGCTCGATGAAAGGAACATTGTTGACACTTTTCAGCAAGTTGCAATCATGAAATACAGAGAAAAAAAAATTCACAAACAAGGTCTAAATCATGTTTGATGCACTCTGTAAGTTCCATTTTTTGCTGTACTGTTTAAACTCGATGAAAGGAACATTGTTGACACTTTTCAGCAAGTTGCAATCATGTAATACAGAAATAAACAGTTTTTCAAAAACAAGGTCTAAGTCATGTTTGATGCACTCTGTAAGTTCCATTTTGCTGTACTGTTTAAGCTCGATGAAAGGAACATTGTTGACACTTTTCAGCAAGTTGCAATCATGAAATACAGAAATAAACAGTTTTTCACAAACAAGGTCTAAATCATGTTTGATGCACTCTGATAGTCCATTTCTGCTGTACTGTTTAATCAGGATGACAGGAACACTGTTGACACTTCTCAGCAAGTTGCAATCATGTAATACAGAAATAAACAGTTTTTCAAAAACAAGGTCTAAGCCATGTTTGAGTCACTCTGTAAGTACCATTTTGCTGTACTGTTTAAGCTCGATGAAAGGAACATTGTTGACACTTTTCAGCAAGTTGCAATCATGAAATACAGAAAAAAACTGTTTTTCACAAACAAGGTCTAAGTCATGTATGTACAATTTTGCTGTACTGCTTAATCAGGATGATAGAAACACTGTTGACACTTTTCAGCAAGTTGTAATACAGAAATAAACAGTTTTTCACAAACAAGGTCTAAATAATGTTTGATGCACTCTGTAAGTACTATTTTTGCTGTACTGTTTAAACTCGATGAAAGGAACATTGTTGACACTTTTCAGCAAGTTGCAATCATGTAATACAGAAATAAACAGTTTTTTCAAAAACAAGGTCTAAGTCATGTTTGAGTCACTGTAAGTACCATTTTGCTGTACTGTTTAAGCTCGATGAAAGGAACATTGTTGACACTTTTCAGCAAGTTGCAATCATGTAATACAGAAATAAACAGTTTTTCAAAAACAAGGTCTAAGTCATGTTTGAGTAACTGTAAGTACCATTTTGCTGTACTGTTTAAGCTCGATGAAAGGAACATTGTTGACACTTTTCAGCAAGTTGCAATCATGTAATACAGAAATAAACAGTTTTTCAAAAACAAGGTCTAAGTACAATTATTCTGTACTGCTTAATCAGGATGATAGGAACACTGTTGACACTTTTCAGCAAGTTGCAATCATGTAATACAGAAATAAACAGTTTTTCAAAAACAAGGTCTAAGTCATGTTTGAGTCACTCTGTAAGTACCATTTTGCTGTACTGTTTAAGCTCGATGAAAGGAACATTGTTGACACTTTTCAGCAAGTTGCAATCATGAAATACAGAAAAAAACAGTTTTTCACAAACAAGGTCTAAATCATGTTTGATGCACTCTGATAGTCCATTTCTGCTGTACTGTTTAATCAGGATGATAGGAACACTGTTGACACTTTTCAGCAAGTTGCAATCATGTAATACAAAAATAAACAGTTTTTCAAAAACAAGGTCTAAGCCATGTTTGAGTCACTCTGTAAGTACCATTTTGCTGTACTGTTTAAGCTCGATGAAAGGAACATTGTTGACACTTTTCAGCAAGTTGCAATCATGAAATACAGAAAAAACAGTTTTTCACAAACAAGGTCTAAGTCATGTAAGTACAATTTTGCTGTACTGCTTAATCAGGATGATAGAAACACTGTTGACACTTTTCAGCAAGTTGTAATACAGAAATAAACAGTTTTTCACAAACAAGGTCTAAATAATGTTTGATGCACTCTGTAAGTACTATTTTTGCTGTACTGTTTAAACTCGATGAAAGGAACATTGTTGACACTTTTCAGCAAGTTGCAAGTTGCAATCATGTAATACAGAAATAAACAGTTTTTCAAAAACAAGGTCTAAGTCATGTTTGAGTCACTGAAAGTACCAACCATTTTGCTGTACTGTTTAAGCTCGATGAAAGGAACATTGTTGACACTTTTCAGCAAGTTGCAATCATGAAATACAGAAAAAAACAGTTTTTCACAAACAAGGTCTAAATCATGTTTGATGCACTCTGATAGTCCATTTCTGCTGTACTGCTTAATCAGGATGATAGGAACACTGTTGACACTTTTCAGCAAGTTGCAATCATGTAATACAGAAATAAACAGTTTTTCAAAAACAAGGTCTAAGCCATGTTTCAGTCACTCTGTAAGTACCATTTTGCTGTACTGTTTAAGCTCGATGAAAGGAACATTGTTGACACTTTTCAGCAAGTTGCAATCATGAAATACAGAAAAAACAGTTTTTCAAAAACAAGGTCTAAGTCATGTAAGTACAATTTTGCTGTACTGTTTAAGCTCGATGATAGAAACACTGTTGACTCTTTTCAGCAAGTTGTAATACAGAAATAAACAGTTTTTCACAAACAAGGTCTAAATAATGTTTGATGCACTCTGTAAGTACCATTTTGCTGTACTGTTTAAGCTCGATGAAAGGAACATTGTTGACACTTTTCAGCAAGTTGCAATCATGAAATATAGAAATAAAATTTTTCACAAACAAGGTGTAAATCATGTTTGATGCACTCTGTAGGTACCATTTTTGCTGTACTGCTTAATCCAAGAAAGGAACACTGTTGACACTTTTCAGCAAGTTGCAATCATGTAATACAGAAATGAACAGTTTTTCAAAAACAAGGTCTAAGTCATGTTTGAGTCACTCTGTAAGTACCATTTTGCTGTACTGTTTAAGCTCGATGAAAGGAACATTGTTGACACTTTTCAGCAAGTTGCAATCATGAAATACAGAGAAAAAAAAAATTCACAAACAAGGTCTAAATCATGTTTGATGCACTCTGTAAGTTCCATTTTTTGCTGTACTGTTTAAACTCGATGAAAGGAACATTGTTGACACTTTTCAGCAAGTTGCAATCATGTAATACAGAAATAAACAGTTTTTCAAAAACAAGGTCTAAGTCATGTTTGATGCACTCTGTAAGTTGCATTTTGCTGTACTGTTTAAGCTCGATGAAAGGAACATTGTTGACACTTTTCAGCAAGTTGCAATCATGAAATACAGAAATAAACAGTTTTTCACAAACAAGGTCTAAATCATGTTTGATGCACTCTGATAGTCCATTTCTGCTGTACTGTTTAATCAGGATGACAGGAACACTGTTGACACTTCTCAGCAAGTTGCAATCATGTAATACAGAAATAAACAGTTTTTCAAAAACAAGGTCTAAGCCATGTTTGAGTCACTCTGTAAGTACCATTTTGCTGTACTGTTTAAGCTCGATGAAAGGAACATTGTTGACACTTTTCAGCAAGTTGCAATCATGAAATACAGAAAAAAACTGTTTTTCACAAACAAGGTCTAAGTCATGTATGTACAATTTTGCTGTACTGCTTAATCAGGATGATAGAAACACTGTTGACACTTTTCAGCAAGTTGTAATACAGAAATAAACAGTTTTTCACAAACAAGGTCTAAATAATGTTTGATGCACTCTGTAAGTACTATTTTTGCTGTACTGTTTAAACTCGATGAAAGGAACATTGTTGACACTTTTCAGCAAGTTGCAATCATGTAATACAGAAATAAACAGTTTTTCAAAAACAAGGTCTAAGTCATGTTTGAGTAACTGTAAGTACCATTTTGCTGTACTGTTTAAGCTCGATGAAAGGAACATTGTTGACACTTTTCAGCAAGTTGCAATCATGTAATACAGAAATAAACAGTTTTTCAAAAACAAGGTCTAAGTACAATTATTCTGTACTGCTTAATCAGGATGATAGGAACACTGTTGACACTTTTCAGCAAGTTGCAATCATGTAATACAGAAATAAACAGTTTTTCAAAAACAAGGTCTAAGTCATGTTTGAGTCACTCTGTAAGTACCATTTTGCTGTACTGTTTAAACTCGATGAAAGGAACATTGTTGACACTTTTCAGCAAGTTGCAATCATGAAATACAGAAAAAAACAGTTTTTCACAAACAAGGTCTAAATCATGTTTGATGCACTCTGATAGTCCATTTCTGCTGTACTGTTTAATCAGGATGATAGGAACACTGTTGACACTTTTCAGCAAGTTGCAATCATGTAATACAGAAATAAACCGTTTTTCAAAAACAAGGTCTAAGCCATGTTTGAGTCACTCTGTAAGTACCATTTTTGCTGTACTGTTTAAGCTCGATGAAAGGAACATTGTTGACATTTTTCAGCAAGTTGCAATCATGAAATACAGAAAAAAACAGTTTTTCACAAACAAGGTCTAAGTCATGTAAGTACAATTTTGCTGTACTGCTTAATCAGGATGATAGAAACACTGTTGACACTTTTGAGCAAGTTGTAATACAGAAATAAACAGTTTTTCACAAACAAGGTCTAAATAATGGTTGATGCACTCTTTAAGTACCATTTTTGCTGAACTGTTGAAACTCGATGAAAGTAACATTGTTGACACTTTTCAGCAAGTTGCAATCATGTAATAAAGAAATAAACAGTTTTTGAAAAACAAGGTCTAAGCCATGTTTGAGTCACTCTGTAATTACCATTTTGCTGTACTGTTTAAGCTTGATGAAAGGAACATTGTTGACACTTTTCAGCAAGTTGCAATCATGAAATACAGAAAAAAACAGTTTTTCACAAACAAGGTCTAAGTCATGTAAGTACAATTTTGCTGTACTGTTTAAGCTCGATGATAGAAACACTGTTGACACTTTTCAGCAAGTTGTAATACAGAAATAAACAGTTTTTCACAAACAAGGTCTAAATAATGTTTGATGCACTCTGTAAGTACTATTTTTGCTGTACTGTTTAAACTCGATGAAAGGAACATTGTTGACACTTTTCAGCAAGTTGCAAGTTGCAATCATGTAATACAGAAATAAACAGTTTTTCAAAAACAAGGTCTAAGTCATGTTTGAGTCACTGAAAGTACCAACCATTTTGCTGTACTGTTTAAGCTCGATGAAAGGAACATTGTTGACACTTTTCAGCAAGTTGCAATCATGAAATACAGAAAAAAACAGTTTTTCACAAACAAGGTCTAAATCATGTTTGATGCACTCTGATAGTCCATTTCTGCTGTACTGCTTAATCAGGATGATAGGAACACTGTTGACACTTTTCAGCAAGTTGCAATCATGTAATACAAAAATAAACAGTTTTTCAAAAACAAGGTCTAAGCCATGTTTGAGTCACTCTGTAAGTACCATTTTGCTGTACTGTTTAAGCTCGATGAAAGGAACATTGTTGACACTTTTCAGCAAGTTGCAATCATGAAATACAGAAAAAAACAGTTTTTCACAAACAAGGTCTAAGTCATGTAAGTACAATTTTGCTGTACTGTTTAAGCTCGATGATAGAAACACTGTTGACACTTTTCAGCAAGTTGTAATACAGAAATAAACAGTTTTTCACAAACAAGGTCTAAATAATGTTTGATGCACTCTGTAAGTACCATTTTTGCTGAACTGTTTAAACTCGATGAAAGGAACATTGTTGACACTTTTCAGCAAGTTGCAATCATGTAATACAGAAATAAACAGTTTTTCAAAAACAAGGTCTAAGCCATGTTTGAGTCACTCTGTAAGTACCATTTTTGCTGTACTGTTTAAGCTCGATGAAAGGAACATTGTTGACACTTTTCAGCAAGTTGCAATCATGAAATACAGAAAAAAACAGTTTTTCACAAACAAGGTCTAAGTCATGTAAGTACAATTTTGCTGTACTGCTTAATCAGGATGATAGAAACACTGTTGACACTTTTCAGCAAGTTGTAATACAGAAATAAACAGTTTTTCACAAACAAGGTCTAAATAATGTTTGATGCACTCTGTAAGTACTATTTTTGCTGTACTGTTTAAACTCGATGAAAGGAACATTGTTGACACTTTTCAGCAAGTTGCAAGTTGCAATCATGTAATACAGAAATAAACAGTTTTTCAAAAACAAGGTCTAAGTCATGTTTGAGTCACTGAAAGTACCAACCATTTTGCTGTACTGTTTAAGCTCGATGAAAGGAACATTGTTGACACTTTTCAGCAAGTTGCAATCATGAAATACAGAAAAAAACAGTTTTTCACAAACAAGGTCTAAATCATGTTTGATGCACTATGATAGTCCATTTCTGCTATACTGCTTAATCAGGATGATAGGAACACTGTTGACACTTTTCAGCAAGTTGCAATCATGTAATACAAAAATAAACAGTTTTTCAAAAACAAGGTCTAAGCCATGTTTGAGTCACTCTGTAAGTACCATTTTGCTGTACTGTTTAAGCTCGATGAAAGGAACATTGTTGACACTTTTCAGCAAGTTGCAATCATGAAATACAGAAAAAAACAGTTTTTCACAAACAAGGTCTAAGTCATGTAAGTACAATTTTGCTGTACTGCTTAAGCTCAGATGATAGAAACACTGTTGACACTTTTCAGCAAGTTGTAATACAGAAATAAACAGTTTTTCACAAACAAGGTCTAAATAATGTTTGATGCACTCTGTAAGTACCATTTTTGCTGAACTGTTTAAACTCGATGAAAGGAACATTGTTGACACTTTTCAGCAAGTTGCAATCATGTAATACAGAAATAAACAGTTTTTCAAAAACAAGGTCTAAGCCATGTTTGAGTCACTAAGTAAGTACCATTTTGCTGTACTGTTTAAGCTCGATGAAAGGAACACTGTTGACACTTTTCAGCAAGTTGCTCATGAATACAGAAATAAACAGTTTTTCACAAACAAGGTCTAATGTTTGTCACCTGTAAGTACAATTTTTGCTGTACTGCTTAATCGATGATAGGAACACTGTTGACACTTTTCAGCAAGTTGCATCATAATACAGAAATAAACAGTTTTTCACAAACAAGGTCTAAATCATGTTTGATTCACTCTGTAAGTACTATTTTCTGCTGTACTGCTTAACTCAGGATGAAAGGAACACTGTTGACACTTTTCAGCAAGTTGCAAGTTCATGTAATACAGAAATAAACAGTTTTTCAAAAACAAGGTCTAAGCCATGTTTGAGTCACTGAAAGTACCACATTTTGCTGTACTGTTTAAGCTCGATGAAAGGAACATTGTTGACACTTTTCAGCAAGTTGCAATCATGAAATACAGAAAAAAACAGTTTTTCACAAACAAGGTCTAAGTCATGTAAGTACAATTTTGCTGTACTGCTTAATCAGGATGATAGAAACACTGTTGACACTTTTCAGCAAGTTGTAATACAGAAATAAACAGTTTTTCACAAACAAGGTCTAAATAATGTTTGATGCACTCTGTAAGTACTATTTTTGCTGTACTGTTTAAACTCGATGAAAGGAACATTGTTGACACTTTTCAGCAAGTTGCAATCATGAAATACAGAAAAAAACAGTTTTTCACAAACAAGGTCTAAGTGATGTAAGTACAATTTTGCTGTACTGTTTAAGCTCGATGATAGAAACACTGTTGACACTTTTCAGCAAGTTGTAATACAGAAATAAACAGTTTTTCACAAACAAGGTCTAAATAATGTTTGATGCACTCTGTAAGTACCATTTTTGCTGAACTGTTTAAGCTCGATGAAAGGAACATTGTTGACACTTTTCAGCAAGTTGCAATCATGTAATACAGAAATAAAAGTTTTTCAAAAACAAGGTCTAAACCATGTTTGATTCACTCTGTAAGTACCATTTCTGCTGTACTGTTTAAGCTCAGATGAAAGGAACACTGTTGACACTTTTCAGCAAGTTGCAATCATGAAATACAGAAAAAAAGTTTTTCACAAACAAGGTCTAAGTCATGTTTGAGTCACTGAAAGTACCAACCATTTTGCTGTACTGTTTAAGCTCGATGAAAGGAACATTGTTGACACTTTTCAGCAAGTTGCAATCATGAAATACAGAAAAAACAGTTTTTCACAAACAAGGTCTAAATCATGTTTGATGCACTCTGATAGTCCATTTCTGCTGTACTGCTTAATCAGGATGATAGGAACACTGTTGACACTTTTCAGCAAGTTGCAATCATGTAATACAGAAATAAACAGTTTTTCAAAAACAAGGTCTAAGCCATGTTTGAGTCACTCTGTAAGTACCATTTTGCTGTACTGTTTAAGCTCGATGAAAGGAACATTGTTGACACTTTTCAGCAAGTTGCAATCATGAAATACAGAAAAAACAGTTTTTCACAAACAAGGTCTAAGTCATGTAAGTACAATTTTACTGTACTGCTTAATCAGGATGATAGAAACACTGTTGACACTTTTCAGCAAGTTGTAATACAGAAATAAACAGTTTTTCACAAACAAGGTCTAAATAATGTTTGATGCACTCTGTAAGTACTATTTTTGCTGTACTGTTTAAACTCGATGAAAGGAACATTGTTGACACTTTTCAGCAAGTTGCAATCATGAAATACAGAAAAAAACAGTTTTTCACAAACAAGGTCTAAGTGATGTAAGTACAATTTTGCTGTACTGTTTAAGCTCGATGATAGAAACACTGTTGACACTTTTCAGCAAGTTGTAATACAGAAATAAACAGTTTTTCACAAACAAGGTCTAAATAATGTTTGATGCACTCTGTAAGTACCATTTTTGCTGAACTGTTTAAACTCGATGAAAGGAACATTGTTGACACTTTTCAGCAAGTTGCAATCATGTAATACAGAAATAAACAGTTTTTCAAAAACAAGGTCTAAGCCATGTTTGAGTCACTCTGTAAGTACCATTTTTGCTGTACTGTTTAAGCTCGATGAAAGGAACATTGTTGACACTTTTCAGCAAGTTGCAATCATGAAATACAGAAAAAAAGTTTTTCACAAACAAGGTCTAAATCATGTTTGATGCACTCTGATAGTCCATTTCTGCTGTACTGCTTAATCAGGATGATAGGAACACTGTGGACACTTTTCAGCAAGTTGCAATCATGTAATACAGAAATAAACAGTTTTTCAAAAACAAGGTCTAAGCCATGTTTGAGTCACTCTGTAAGTACCATTTTTGCTGTACTGTTTAAGCTCGATGAAAGGAACATTGTTGACACTTTTCAGCAAGTTGCAATCATGAAATACAGAAAAAAACAGTTTTTCACAAACAAGGTCTAAGTCATGTAAGTACAATTTTGCTGTACTGCTTAATCAGGATGATAGAAACACTGTTGACACTTTTCAGCAAGTTGTAATACAGAAATAAACAGTTTTTCACAAACAAGGTCTAAATAATGTTTGATGCACTCTGTAAGTACCAATTTTGCTGAACTGTTTAAACTCGATGAAAGGAACATTGTTGACACTTTTCTGCAAGTTGCAATCATGTAATACAGAAATAAACAGTTTTTGAAAAACGAGGTCTAAGCCATGTTTGAGTCACTCTGTAAGTACCATTTTGCTGTACTGTTTAAGCTCGATGAAAGGAACATTGTTGACACTTTTCAGCAAGTTCAAATCATGAAATACAGAAAAAACAGTTTTTCACAAACAAGGTCTAAATCATGTTTGATGCACTCTGATAGTCCATTTCTGCTGTACTGCTTAATCAGGATGATAGGAACACTGTTGACACTTTTCAGCAAGTTGCAATCATGTAATACAGAAAAAAACAGTTTTTCACAAACAAGGTCTAAGTCATGTAAGTACAATTTTGCTGTACTGCTTAATCAGGATGATAGAAACACTGTTGACACTTTTCAGCAAGTTGTAATACAGAAATAAACAGTTTTTCACAAACAAGGTCTAAATAATGTTTGATGCACTCTGTAAGTACTATTTTTGCTGTACTGTTTAAGCTCGATGAAAGGAACATTGTTGACACTTTTCAGCAAGTTGCAATCATGTAATATAGAAATAAACCGTTTTTCAAAAACAAGGTCTAAGTCATGTTTGAGTCACTCTGTAAGTACCATTTTGCTGTACTGTTTAAGCTCGATGAAAGGAACATTGTTGACACTTTTCAGCAAGTTGCAATCATGAAATACAGAAAAAAACAGTTTTTCACAAACAAGGTCTAAATCATGTTTGATGCACTCTGATAGTCCATTTCTGCTGTACTGCTTAATCAGGATGATAGGAACACTGTTGACACTTTTCAGGAAGTTGCAATCATGTAATACAGAAAAAAACAGTTTTTCACAAACAAGGTCTAAGTCATGTAAGTACAATTTTGCTGTACTGCTTAATCAGGATGATAGAAACACTGTTGACACTTTTCAGCAAGTTGTAATACAGAAATAAACAGTTTTTCACAAACAAGGTCTAAATAATGTTTGATGCACTCTGTAAGTACTATTTTTGCTGTACTGTTTAAACTCGATGAAAGGAACATTGTTGACACTTTTCAGCAAGTTGCAATCATGAAATACAGAAAAAAACAGTTTTTCACAAACAAGGTCTAAGTGATGTAAGTACAATTTTGCTGTACTGTTTAAGCTCGATGATAGAAACACTGTTGACACTTTTCAGCAAGTTGTAATACAGAAATAAACAGTTTTTCACAAACAAGGTCTAAATAATGTTTGATGCACTCTGTAAGTACCATTTTTGCTGAACTGTTTAAACTCGATGAAAGGAACATTGTTGACACTTTTCAGCAAGTTGCAATCATGTAATACAGAAATAAACAGTTTTTCAAAAACAAGGTCTAAGCCATGTTTGAGTCACTCTGTAAGTACCATTTTTGCTGTACTGTTTAAGCTCGATGAAAGGAACATTGTTGACACTTTTCAGCAAGTTGCAATCATGAAATACAGAAAAAAAGTTTTTCACAAACAAGGTCTAAATCATGTTTGATGCACTCTGATAGTCCATTTCTGCTGTACTGCTTAATCAGGATTATAGGAACACTGTGGACACTTTTCAGCAAGTTGCAATCATGTAATACAGAAATAAACAGTTTTTCAAAAACAAGGTCTAAGCCATGTTTGAGTCACTCTGTAAGTACCATTTTTGCTGTACTGTTTAAGCTCGATGAAAGGAACATTGTTGACACTTTTCAGCAAGTTGCAATCATGAAATACAGAAAAAACAGTTTTTCACAAACAAGGTCTAAGTCATGTAAGTACAATTTTGCTGTACTGCTTAATCAGGATGATAGAAACAATGTTGACACTTTTCAGCAAGTTGTAATACAGAAATAAACAGTTTTTCACAAACAAGGTCTAAATAATGTTTGATGCACTCTGTAAGTACCATTTTTGCTGAACTGTTTAAACTCGATGAAAGGAACATTGTTGACACTTTTCTGCAAGTTGCAATCATGTAATACAGAAATAAACAGTTTTTGAAAAACGAGGTCTAAGCCATGTTTGAGTCACTCTGTAAGTACCATTTTGCTGTACTGTTTAAGCTCGATGAAAGGAACATTGTTGACACTTTTCAGCAAGTTCAAATCATGAAATACAGAAAAAAACAGTTTTTCACAAACAAGGTCTAAATCATGTTTGATGCACTCTGATAGTCCATTTCTGCTGTACTGCTTAATCAGGATGATAGGAACACTGTTGACACTTTTCAGCAAGTTGCAATCATGTAATACAGAAAAAAACAGTTTTTCACAAACAAGGTCTAAGTCATGTAAGTACAATTTTGCTGTACTGCTTAATCAGGATGATAGAAACACTGTTGACACTTTTCAGCAAGTTGTAATACAGAAATAAACAGTTTTTCACAAACAAGGTCTAAATAATGTTTGATGCACTCTGTAAGTACTATTTTTGCTGTACTGTTTAAGCTCGATGAAAGGAACATTGTTGACACTTTTCAGCAAGTTGCAATCATGTAATATAGAAATAAACCGTTTTTCAAAAACAAGGTCTAAGTCATGTTTGAGTCACTCTGTAAGTACAATTTTGCTGTACTGTTTAAGCTCGATGAAAGGAACATTGTTGACACTTTTCAGCAAGTTGCAATCATGAAATACAGAAAAAAACAGTTTTTCACAAACAAGGTCTAAGTCATGTAAGTACAATTTTGCTGTACTGCTTAATCAGGATGATAGAAACACTGTTGACACTTTTCAGCAAGTTGTAATACAGAAATAAACAGTTTTTCAAAAACAAGGTCTAAGCCATGTTTCAGTCACTCTGTAAGTACCATTTTGCTGTACTGTTTAAGCTCGATGAAAGGAACATTGTTGACACTTTTCAGCAAGTTGCAATCATGAAATACAGAAAAAAACAGTTTTTCACAAACAAGGTCTAAGTGATGTAAGTACAATTTTGCTGTACTGTTTAAGCTCGATGATAGAAACACTGTTGACACTTTTCAGCAAGTTGTAATACAGAAATAAACAGTTTTTCACAAACAAGGTCTAAATAATGTTTGATGCACTCTGTAAGTACCATTTTTGCTGAACTGTTTAAACTCGATGAAAGGAACATTGTTGACACTTTTCAGCAAATTGCAATCATGTAATACAGAAATAAACAGTTTTTCACAAACAAGGTCTAAGTCATGTAAGTACAATTTTGCTGTACTGCTTAATCAGGATGATAGAAACACTGTTGACACTTTTCAGCAAGTTGTAATACAGAAATAAACAGTTTTTCACAAACAAGGTCTAAATAATGTTTGATGCACTCTGTAAGTACCATTTTTGCTGAACTGTTTAAACTCGATGAAAGGAACATTGTTGACACTTTTCAGCAAGTTGCAATCATGTAATACAGAAATAAACAGTTTTTCAAAAACAAGGTCTAAGCCATGTTTGAGTCACTCTGTAAGTACCATTTTTGCTGTACTGTTTAAGCACGATGAAAGGAACATTGTTGACACTTTTCAGCAAGTTGCAATCATGAAATACAGAAAAAAAGTTTTTCACAAACAAGGTCTAAATCATGTTTGATGCACTCTGATAGTCCATTTCTGCTGTACTGCTTAATCAGGATTATAGGAACACTGTGGACACTTTTCAGCAAGTTGCAATCATGTAATACAGAAATAAACAGTTTTTCAAAAACAAGGTCTAAGCCATGTTTGAGTCACTCTGTAAGTACCATTTTTGCTGTACTGTTTAAGCTCGATGAAAGGAACATTGTTGACACTTTTCAGCAAGTTGCAATCATGAAATACAGAAAAAAACAGTTTTTCACAAACAAGGTCTAAGTCATGTAAGTACAATTTTGCTGTACTGCTTAATCAGGATGATAGAAACACTGTTGACACTTTTCAGCAAGTTGTAATACAGAAATAAACAGTTTTTCACAAACAAGGTCTAAATAATGTTTGATGCACTCTGTAAGTACCATTTTTGCTGAACTGTTTAAACTCGATGAAAGGAACATTGTTGACACTTTTCTGCAAGTTGCAATCATGTAATACAGAAATAAACAGTTTTTGAAAAACGAGGTCTAAGCCATGTTTGAGTCACTCTGTAAGTACCATTTTGCTGTACTGTTTAAGCTCGATGAAAGGAACATTGTTGACACTTTTCAGCAAGTTCAAATCATGAAATACAGAAAAAAACAGTTTTTCACAAACAAGGTCTAAATCATGTTTGATGCACTCTGATAGTCCATTTCTGCTGTACTGCTTAATCAGGATGATAGGAACACTGTTGACACTTTTCAGCAAGTTGCAATCATGTAATACAGAAAAAAACAGTTTTTCACAAACAAGGTCTAAGTCATGTAAGTACAATTTTGCTGTACTGCTTAATCAGGATGATAGAAACACTGTTGACACTTTTCAGCAAGTTGTAATACAGAAATAAACAGTTTTTCACAAACAAGGTCTAAATAATGTTTGATGCACTCTGTAAGTACTATTTTTGCTGTACTGTTTAAGCTCGATGAAAGGAACATTGTTGACACTTTTCAGCAAGTTGCAATCATGTAATATAGAAATAAACCGTTTTTCAAAAACAAGGTCTAAGTCATGTTTGAGTCACTCTGTAAGTACCATTTTGCTGTACTGTTTAAGCTCGATGAAAGGAACATTGTTGACACTTTTCAGCAAGTTGCAATCATGAAATACAGAAAAAAACAGTTTTTCACAAACAAGGTCTAAGTCATGTAAGTACAATTTTGCTGTACTGCTTAATCAGGATGATAGAAACACTGTTGACACTTTTCAGCAAGTTGTAATACAGAAATAAACAGTTTTTCAAAAACAAGGTCTAAGCCATGTTTCAGTCACTCTGTAAGTACCATTTTGCTGTACTGTTTAAGCTCGATGAAAGGAACATTGTTGACACTTTTCAGCAAGTTGCAATCATGAAATACAGAAAAAAACTGTTTTTCACAAACAAGGTCTAAGTGATGTAAGTACAATTTTGCTGTACTGTTTAAGCTCGATGATAGAAACACTGTTGACACTTTTCAGCAAGTTGTAATACAGAAATAAACAGTTTTTCACAAACAAGGTCTAAATAATGTTTGATGCACTCTGTAAGTACCATTTTTGCTGAACTGTTTAAACTCGATGAAAGGAACATTGTTGACACTTCTCAGCAAATTGCAATCATGTAATACAGAAATAAACAGTTTTTCACAAACAAGGTCTAAGTCATGTAAGTACAATTTTGCTGTACTGCTTAATCAGGATGATAGAAACACTGTTGACACTTTTCAGCAAGTTGTAATACAGAAATAAACAGTTTTTCACAAACAAGGTCTAAATAATGTTTGATGCACTCTGTAAGTACTATTTTTGCTGTACTGTTTAAACTCGATGAAAGGAACATTGTTGACACTTTTCAGCAAGTTGCAATCATGAAATACAGAAAAAAACAGTTTTTCACAAACAAGGTCAAAATCATGTTTGATGCACTCTGATAGTCCATTTCTGCTGTACTGCTTAATCAGGATGATAGGAACACTGTTGACACTTTTCAGCAAGTTGCAATCATGTAATACAGAAATAAACAGTTTTTCAAAAACG
Organism: Salmo salar; assembly: GCF_905237065.1. NCBI lineage: Eukaryota > Metazoa > Chordata > Actinopteri > Salmoniformes > Salmonidae > Salmo > Salmo salar. The sequence goes on from NC_059448.1 coordinate 33,361,079, forward strand.
AGGTCTAAGCCATGTCTGAGTCAACAGTGTTTCTATCATCGAGCTTAAAACAGTACAGCAAAATTGTACTTACATGACTTAGACCTTGTTTGTGAAAAACTGTTTTTTTCTGTATTTCATGATTGCAAGTTGTAATACAGAAATAAACAGTTTTTCACAAACAAGGTTTAAATAATGTTTGATGCACTCTGTAAGTACCATTTTTGCTGAACTGTTTAAACTCGATGAAAGGAACATTGTTGACACTTTTCAGCAAGTTGCAATCATGTAATACAGAAATAAACAGTTTTTCAAAAACAAGGTCTAAGCCATGTTTGAGTCACTCTGTAAGTACCATTTTTGCTGTACTGTTTAAGCTCGATGAAAGGAACATTGTTGACACTTTTCAGCAAGTTGCAATCATGAAATACAGAAAAAACAGTTTTTCACAAACAAGGTCTAAGTCATGTAAGTACAATTTTGCTGTACTGCTTAATCAGGATGATAGAAACACTGTTGACACTTTTCAGCAAGTTGTAATACAGAAATAAACAGTTTTTCACAAACAAGGTCTAAATAATGTTTGATGCACTCTGTAAGTACCATTTTTGCTGAACTGTTTAAACTCGATGAAAGGAACATTGTTGACACTTTTCAGCAAGTTGCAATCATGTAATACAGAAATAAACAGTTTTTCAAAAACAAGGTCTAAGCCATGTTTGAGTCACTCTGTAAGTACCATTTTGCTGTACTGTTTAAGCTCGATGAAAGGAACATTGTTGACACTTTTCAGCAAGTTGCAATCATGAAATATAGAAAAAAACAGTTTTTCACAAACAAGGTCTAAGTCATGTAAGTACAATTTTGCTGTACTGCTTAATCAGGATGATAGAAACACTGTTGACACTTTTCAGCAAGTTGTAATACAGAAAAAAAATTTTTCACAAACAAGGTCTAAATAATGTTTGATGCACTCTGTAAGTACTATTTTTGCTGTACTGTTTAAGCTCGATGAAAGGAACATTGTTGACACTTTTCAGCAAGTTGCAATCATGTAATACAGAAATAAACAGTTTTTCAAAAACAAGGTCTAAGTCATGTTTGAGTCACTCTGTAAGTACCATTTTGCTGTACTGTTTAAGCTCGATGAAAGGAACATTGTTGACACTTTTCAGCAAGTTGCAATCATGAAATACAGAAAAAAACAGTTTTTCACAAACAAGGTCTAAGTCATGTAAGTACAATTTTGCTGTACTGCTTAATCAGGATGATAGAAACACTGTTGACACTTTTCAGCAAGTTGTAATACAGAAATAAACAGTTTTTCAAAAACAAGGTCTAAGCCATGTTTCAGTCACTCTGTAAGTACCATTTTGCTGTACTGTTTAAGCTCGATGAAAGGAACATTGTTGACACTTTTCAGCAAGTTGCAATCATGAAATACAGAAAAAACTGTTTTTCACAAACAAGGTCTAAGTGATGTAAGTACAATTTTGCTGTACTGTTTAAGCTCGATGATAGAAACACTGTTGACACTTTTCAGCAAGTTGTAATACAGAAATAAACAGTTTTTCACAAACAAGGTCTAAATAATGTTTGATGCACTCTGTAAGTACCATTTTTGCTGAACTGTTTAAACTCGATGAAAGGAACATTGTTGACACTTTTCAGCAAATTGCAATCATGTAATACAGAAATAAACAGTTTTTCACAAACAAGGTCTAAGTCATGTAAGTACAATTTTGCTGTACTGCTTAATCAGGATGATAGAAACACTGTTGACACTTTTCAGCAAGTTGTAATACAGAAATAAACAGTTTTTCACAAACAAGGTCTAAATAATGTTTGATGCACTCTGTAAGTACTATTTTTGCTGTACTGTTTAAACTCGATGAAAGGAACATTGTTGACACTTTTCAGCAAGTTGCAAGTTGCAATCATGTAATACAGAAATAAACAGTTTTTCAAAAACAAGGTCTAAGTCATGTTTGAGTCACTGAAAGTACCAACCATTTTGCTGTACTGTTTAAGCTCGATGAAAGGAACATTGTTGACACTTTTCAGCAAGTTGCAATCATGAAATACAGAAAAAAACAGTTTTTCACAAACAAGGTCTAAGTCATGTAAGTACAATTTTGCTGTACTGCTTAATCAGGATGATAGAAACACTGTTGACACTTTTCAGCAAGTTGTAATACAGAAATAAACAGTTTTTCAAAAACAAGGTCTAAGCCATGTTTCAGTCACTCTGTAAGTACCATTTTGCTGTACTGTTTAAGCTCGATGAAAGGAACATTGTTGACACTTTTCAGCAAGTTGCAATCATGAAATACAGAAAAAAACAGTTTTTCACAAACAAGGTCTAAGTGATGTAAGTACAATTTTGCTGTACTGTTTAAGCTCGATGATAGAAACACTGTTGACACTTTTCAGCAAGTTGTAATACAGAAATAAACAGTTTTTCACAAACAAGGTCTAAATAATGTTTGATGCACTCTGTAAGTACCATTTTTGCTGAACTGTTTAAACTCGATGAAAGGAACATTGTTGACACTTTTCAGCAAATTGCAATCATGTAATACAGAAATAAACAGTTTTTCACAAACAAGGTCTAAGTCATGTAAGTACAATTTTGCTGTACTGCTTAATCAGGATGATAGAAACACTGTTGACACTTTTCAGCAAGTTGTAATACAGAAATAAACAGTTTTTCACAAACAAGGTCTAAATAATGTTTGATGCACTCTGTAAGTACTATTTTTGCTGTACTGTTTAAACTCGATGAAAGGAACATTGTTGACACTTTTCAGCAAGTTGCAAGTTGCAATCATGTAATACAGAAATAAACAGTTTTTCAAAAACAAGGTCTAAGTCATGTTTGAGTCACTGAAAGTACCAACCATTTTGCTGTACTGTTTAAGCTCGATGAAAGGAACATTGTTGACACTTTTCAGCAAGTTGCAATCATGAAATACAGAAAAAACAGTTTTTCACAAACAAGGTCTAAATCATGTTTGATGCACTCTGATAGTCCATTTCTGCTGTACTGCTTAATCAGGATGATAGGAACACTGTTGACACTTTTCAGCAAGTTGCAATCATGTAATACAGAAATAAACAGTTTTTCAAAAACAAGGTCTAAGCCATGTTTGAGTCACTCTGTAAGTACCATTTTGCTGTACTGTTTAAGCTCGATGAAAGGAACATTGTTGACACTTTTCAGCAAGTTGCAATCATGAAATACAGAAAAAAACAGTTTTTCACAAACAAGGTCTAAGTCATGTAAGTACAATTTTGCTGTACTGTTTTAAGCTCGATGATAGAAACACTGTTGACACTTTTCAGCAAGTTGTAATACAGAAATAAACAGTTTTTCACAAACAAGGTTTAAATAATGTTTGATGCACTCTGTAAGTACCATTTTTGCTGAACTGTTTAAACTCGATGAAAGGAACATTGTTGACACTTTTCAGCAAGTTGCAATCATGTAATACAGAAATAAACAGTTTTTCAAAAACAAGGTCTAAGCCATGTTTGAGTCACTCTGTAAGTACCATTTTTGCTGTACTGTTTAAGCTCGATGAAAGGAACATTGTTGACACTTTTCAGCAAGTTGCAATCATGAAATACAGAAAAAAACAGTTTTTCACAAACAAGGTCTAAGTGATGTAAGTACAATTTTGCTGTACTGTTTAAGCTCGATGATAGAAACACTGTTGACACTTTTCAGCAAGTTGTAATACAGAAATAAACAGTTTTTCACAAACAAGGTCTAAATAATGTTTGATGCACTCTGTAAGTACCATTTTTGCTGAACTGTTTAACCTGTTAGGGCTAGGGGGCAGCATTGACACGGCTGGATAAAAAACATACCCGATTTAATCTGGTTACCACTCCTACTCAGTAACTAGAATATGCATATACTTATTACATATGGATAGAAAACACCCTAAATTTTCTAAAACTGTTTGAATGGTGTCTGTGAGTATAACAGAACTCAAATGGCAGGTCAAAACCTGAGAGATTCCTTTACAGGAAGTGGCCTGTCTGACCATTTCTGGAACTTCTTTGCCATCTCTATCATTTACTAAGGATCTCTGCTCTAACGTGACACTTCCCACGTCGTCCATAGGCTCTCAGAGCCCGGGGAAAAAAGAGAATGTCGTCATTCCAGCCCCAGGCTGAAACACATTATCGCCTTTCTCAAGTGGCCCATCAAGAGACACTAGCTTATGCGCGTGACCCCGACCGCCCCGCCTTTGGGATTTTTTTCCTCTGTTTGCCGAAAAGGAGATTCCCTGTCGGAATTTTATCGCTTTTCTCACGAAAAAATGACGTAAAATTGATTTTAAACAGCGGTTGACATGCTTCGACGTACGGCAATTGAATACTTTGAATTTTATTGTCAGGAATTGCGCCAAGCGCGCGACACTTCTTTACTATTTCGGATAGTGTCTGGAACGCATACGAACAAAACGCCGCTATTCGGATATAACGATGGATTATTTTGGACCAAACCAACATTTGTTATTGAAGTAGACGTCCTGGGTGTGCATTCTGACGAAGACAACAAAAGGTAATGACATTTTTATAATAGTAAATATGATTATGGTGAGTGCTAAACTTGCCGGGTGTCTAAATAGCGAGCCCGTGATGCCTGGGCTATGTACTTAGAATATTGCAAAATGTGCTTTCACCAAAAAGCTATTTTAAAATCGGACATATCGAGTGCATAGAGGAGGTCTGTATCTATAATTCTTAAAATAATTGTTATGCTTTTTGTGAACGTTTATCGTGAGTAATTTAGTAAAATGTTAGCGAATTCCCCGTAAGTTTGCGGGGGTATGCTAGTTCTGAACGTCACATGCTAATGTAAAAAGCTGGTTTTTGATATAAATATGAACTTGATTGAACAAAACATGCATGTATTGTATAACATAATGTCCTAGGGTTGTCATCTGATGAAGATCATCAAAGGTGAGTGCTGCATTTAGCTGTCTTCTGGGTTTTGGTGACATTATATGCTGGCTTGAAAAATGGGTGTCTGATTATTTCTGGCTTGGTACTCTGCTGACATAATCTAATGTTTTGCTTTCGTTGTAAAGCCTTTTTGAAATCGGACAGTGTGGTTAGATTAACGAGAGTCTTATCTTTAAATGGCTGTAAAATAGTCATATGTTTGAGAAATTGAAGTAATATGATTTTGAAGATTTTGAAAATCGCGCCACAGGATGGCAGTGGCTGTTACGTAGGTGGGACGAATTCGTCCCGCCGGTCCCATAGAGGTTAAACTCGATGAAAGGAACATTGTTGACACTTTTCAGCAAGTTGCAAGTTGCAATCATGTAATACAGAAATAAACAGTTTTTCAAAAACAAGGTCTAAGTCATGTTTGAGTCACTGAAAGTACCAACCATTTTGCTGTACTGTTTAAGCTCGATGAAAGGAACATTGTTGACACTTTTCAGCAAGTTGCAATCATGAAATACAGAAAAAAACAGTTTTTCACAAACAAGGTCTAAATCATGTTTGATGCACTCTGATAGTCCATTTCTGCTGTACTGCTTAATCAGGATGATAGGAACACTGTTGACACTTTTCAGCAAGTTGCAATCATGTAATACAGAAATAAACAGTTTTTCAAAAACAAGGTCTAAGCCATGTTTGAGTCACTCTGTAAGTACCATTTTGCTGTACTGTTTAAGCTCGATGAAAGGAACATTGTTGACACTTTTCAGCAAGTTGCAATCATGAAATACAGAAAAAACAGTTTTTCACAAACAAGGTCTAAGTCATGTAAGTACAATTTTGCTGTACTGTTTTAAGCTCGATGATAGAAACACTGTTGACACTTTTCAGCAAGTTGTAATACAGAAATAAACAGTTTTTCACAAACAAGGTTTAAATAATGTTTGATGCACTCTGTAAGTACCATTTTGCTGAACTGTTTAAACTCGATGAAAGGAACATTGTTGACACTTTTCAGCAAGTTGCAATCATGTAATACAGAAATAAACAGTTTTTCAAAAACAAGGTCTAAGCCATGTTTGAGTCACTCTGTAAGTACCATTTTTGCTGTACTGTTTAAGCTCGATGAAAGGAACATTGTTGACACTTTTCAGCAAGTTGCAATCATGAAATACAGAAAAAAACAGTTTTTCACAAACAAGGTCTAAGTGATGTAAGTACAATTTTGCTGTACTGTTTAAGCTCGATGATAGAAACACTGTTGACACTTTTCAGCAAGTTGTAATACAGAAATAAACAGTTTTTCACAAACAAGGTCTAAATAATGTTTGATGCACTCTGTAAGTACCATTTTTGCTGAACTGTTTAAACTCGATGAAAGGAACATTGTTGACACTTTTCAGCAAGTTGCAATCATGTAATACAGAAATAAACAGTTTTTCAAAAACAAGGTCTAAGCCATGTTTGAGTCACTCTGTAAGTACCATTTTTGCTGTACTGTTTAAGCTCGATGAAAGGAACATTGTTGACACTTTTCAGCAAGTTGCAATCATGAAATACAGAAAAAAAGTTTTTCACAAACAAGGTCTAAATCATGTTTGATGCACTCTGATAGTCCATTTCTGCTGTACTGCTTAATCAGGATTATAGGAACACGGTGGACACTTTTCAGCAAGTTGCAATCATGTAATACAGAAATAAACAGTTTTTCAAAAACAAGGTCTAAGCCATGTTTGAGTCACTCTGTAAGTACCATTTTTGCTGTACTGTTTAAGCTCGATGAAAGGAACATTGTTGACACTTTTCAGCAAGTTGCAATCATGAAATACAGAAAAAAACAGTTTTTCACAAACAAGGTCTAAGTCATGTAAGTACAATTTTGCTGTACTGCTTAATCAGGATGATAGAAACACTGTTGACACTTTTCAGCAAGTTGTAATACAGAAATAAACAGTTTTTCACAAACAAGGTCTAAATAATGTTTGATGCACTCTGTAAGTACCATTTTTGCTGAACTGTTTAAACTCGATGAAAGGAACATTGTTGACACTTTTCTGCAAGTTGCAATCATGTAATACAGAAATAAACAGTTTTTGAAAAACGAGGTCTAAGCCATGTTTGAGTCACTCTGTAAGTACCATTTTGCTGTACTGTTTAAGCTCGATGAAAGGAACATTGTTGACACTTTTCAGCAAGTTCAAATCATGAAATACAGAAAAAACAGTTTTTCACAAACAAGGTCTAAATCATGTTTGATGCACTCTGATAGTCCATTTCTGCTGTACTGCTTAATCAGGATGATAGGAACACTGTTGACACTTTTCAGCAAGTTGCAATCATGTAATACAGAAAAAAACAGTTTTTCACAAACAAGGTCTAAGTCATGTAAGTACAATTTTGCTGTACTGCTTAATCAGGATGATAGAAACACTGTTGACACTTTTCAGCAAGTTGTAATACAGAAATAAACAGTTTTTCACAAACAAGGTCTAAATAATGTTTGATGCACTCTGTAAGTACTATTTTTGCTGTACTGTTTAAGCTCGATGAAAGGAACATTGTTGACACTTTTGAGCAAGTTGCAATCATGTAATATAGAAATAAACCGTTTTTCAAAAACAAGGTCTAAGTCATGTTTGAGTCACTCTGTAAGTACCATTTTGCTGTACTGTTTAAGCTCGATGAAAGGAACATTGTTGACACTTTTCAGCAAGTTGCAATCATGAAATACAGAAAAAAACAGTTTTTCACAAACAAGGTCTAAGTCATGTAAGTACAATTTTGCTGTACTGCTTAATCAGGATGATAGAAACACTGTTGACACTTTTCAGCAAGTTGTAATACAGAAATAAACAGTTTTTCAAAAACAAGGTCTAAGCCATGTTTCAGTCACTCTGTAAGTACCATTTTGCTGTACTGTTTAAGCTCGATGAAAGGAACATTGTTGACACTTTTCAGCAAGTTGCAATCATGAAATACAGAAAAAACAGTTTTTCACAAACAAGGTCTAAGTGATGTAAGTACAATTTTGCTGTACTGTTTAAGCTCGATGATAGAAACACTGTTGACACTTTTCAGCAAGTTGTAATACAGAAATAAACAGTTTTTCACAAACAAGGTCTAAATAATGTTTGATGCACTCTGTAAGTACCATTTTTGCTGAACTGTTTAAACTCGATGAAAGGAACATTGTTGACACTTTTCAGCAAATTGCAATCATGTAATACAGAAATAAACAGTTTTTCACAAACAAGGTCTAAGTCATGTAAGTACAATTTTGCTGTACTGCTTAATCAGGATGATAGAAACACTGTTGACACTTTTCAGCAAGTTGTAATACAGAAATAAACAGTTTTTCACAAACAAGGTCTAAATAATGTTTGATGCACTCTGTAAGTACTATTTTTGCTGTACTGTTTAAACTCGATGAAAGGAACATTGTTGACACTTTTCAGCAAGTTGCAATCATGAAATACAGAAAAAACAGTTTTTCACAAACAAGGTCTAAATCATGTTTGATGCACTCTGATAGTCCATTTCTGCTGTACTGCTTAATCAGGATGATAGGAACACTGTTGACACTTTTCAGCAAGTTGCAATCATGTAATACAGAAATAAACAGTTTTTCAAAAACAAGGTCTAAGCCATGTTTGAGTCACTCTGTAAGTACCATTTTGCTGTACTGTTTAAGCTCGATGAAAGGAACATTGTTGACACTTTTCAGCAAGTTGCAATCATGAAATACAGAAAAAAACAGTTTTTCACAAACAAGGTCTAAGTCATGTAAGTACAATTTTGCGGTACTGCTTAATCAGGATGATAGAAACACTGTTGACACTTTTCAGCAAGTTGTAATACAGAAATAAACAGTTTTTCACAAACAAGGTCTAAATAATGTTTGATGCACTCTGTAAGTACCATTTTTGCTGAACTGTTTAAACTCGATGAAAGGAACATTGTTGACACTTTTCAGCAAGTTGCAATCATGTAATACAGAAATAAACAGTTTTTCAAAAACAAGGTCTAAGCCATGTTTGAGTCACTCTGTAAGTACCATTTTGCTGTACTGTTTAAGCTCGATGAAAGGAACATTGTTGACACTTTTCAGCAAGTTGCAATCATGAAATACAGAAAAAAACAGTTTTTCACAAACAAGGTCTAAGTCATGTAAGTACAATTTTGCTGTACTGCTTAATCAGGATGATAGAAACACTGTTGCCACTTTTCAGCAAGTTGTAATACAGAAATAAACAGTTTTTCACAAACAAGGTCTAAATAATGTTTGATGCACTCTGTAAGTACTATTTTTGCTGTACTGTTTAAACTCGATGAAAGGAACATTGTTGACACTTTTCAGCAAGTTGCAAGTTGCAATCATGTAATACAGAAATAAACAGTTTTTCAAAAACAAGGTCTAAGTCATGTTTGAGTCACTGAAAGTACCAACCATTTTGCTGTACTGTTTAAGCTCGATGAAAGGAACATTGTTGACACTTTTCAGCAAGTTGCAATCATGAAATACAGAAAAAACAGTTTTTCACAAACAAGGTCTAAATCATGTTTGATGCACTCTGATAGTCCATTTCTGCTGTACTGCTTAATCAGGATGATAGGAACACAGTTGACACTTTTCAGCAAGTTGCAATCATGTAATACAGAAATAAACAGTTTTTCAAAAACAAGGTATAAGCCATGTTTGAGTCACTCTGTAAGTACCATTTTGCTGTACTGTTTAAGCTCGATGAAAGGAACATTGTTGACACTTTTCAGCAAGTTGCAATCATGAAATACAGAAAAAACAGTTTTTCACAAACAAGGTCTAAGTCATGTAAGTACAATTTTGATGTACTGTTTTAAGCTCGATGATAGAAACACTGTTGACACTTTTCAGCAAGTTGTAATACAGAAATAAACAGTTTTTCACAAACAAGGTCTAAATAATGTTTGATGCACTCTGTAAGTACCATTTTTGCTGAACTGTTTAAACTCGATGAAAGGAACATTGTTGACACTTTTCTGCAAGTTGCAATCATGTAATACAGAAATAAACAGTTTTTGAAAAACAAGGTCTAAGCCATGTTTGAGTCACTCTGTAAGTACCATTTTGCTGTACTGTTTAAGCTCAATGAAAGGAACATTGTTGACACTTTTCAGCAAGTTGCAGTCATGAAATACAGAAAAAAACAGTTTTTCACAAACAAGGTCTAAATCATGTTTGATGCACTCTGATAGTCCATTTCTGCTGTACTGCTTAATCAGGATGATAGGAACACTGTTGACACTTTTCAGCAAGTTGCAATCATGTAATACAGAAATAAACAGTTTTTCAAAAACAAGGTCTAAGCCATGTTTGAGTCACTCTGTAAGTACCATTTTTGCTGTACTGTTTAAGCTCGATGAAAGGAACATTGTTGAAACTTTTCAGCAAGTTGCAATCATGAAATACAGAAAAAAACAGTTTTTCACAAACAAGGTCTAAGTCATGTAAGTACAATTTTGCGGTACTGCTTAATCAGGATGATAGAAACACTGTTGACACTTTTCAGCAAGTTGTAATACAGAAATAAACAGTTTTTCACAAACAAGGTCTAAATAATGTTTGATGCACTCTGTAAGTACCATTTTTGCTGAACTGTTTAAACTCGATGAAAGGAACATTGTTGACACTTTTCAGCAAGTTGCAATCATGTAATACAGAAATAAACAGTTTTTCAAAAACAAGGTCTAAGCCATGTTTGAGTCACTCTGTAAGTACCATTTTGCTGTACTGTTTAAGCTCGATGAAAGGAACATTGTTGACACTTTTCAGCAAGTTGCAATCATGAAATACAGAAAAAAACAGTTTTTCACAAACAAGGTCTAAGTGATGTAAGTACAATTTTGCTGTACTGTTTAAGCTCGATGATAGAAACACTGTTGACACTTTTCAGCAAGTTGTAATACAGAAATAAACAGTTTTTCACAAACAAGGTCTAAATAATGTTTGATGCACTCTGTAAGTACCATTTTTGCTGAACTGTTTAAACTCGATGAAAGGAACATTGTTGACACTTTTCAGCAAATTGCAATCATGTAATACAGAAATAAACAGTTTTTCACAAACAAGGTCTAAGTCATGTAAGTACAATTTTGCTGTACTGCTTAATCAGGATGATAGAAACACTGTTGACACTTTTCAGCAAGTTGTAATACAGAAATAAACAGTTTTTCACAAACAAGGTCTAAATAATGTTTGATGCACTCTGTAAGTACTATTTTGCTGTACTGTTTAAACTCGATGAAAGGAACATTGTTGACACTTTTCAGCAAGTTGCAAGTTGCAATCATGTAATACAGAAATAAACAGTTTTTCAAAAACAAGGTCTAAGTCATGTTTGAGTCACTGAAAGTACCAACCATTTTGCTGTACTGTTTAAGCTCGATGAAAGGAACATTGTTGACACTTTTCAGCAAGTTGCAATCATGAAATACAGAAAAAACAGTTTTTCACAAACAAGGTCTAAATCATGTTTGATGCACTCTGATAGTCCATTTCTGCTGTACTGCTTAATCAGGATGATAGGAACACTGTTGACACTTTTCAGCAAGTTGCAATCATGTAATACAGAAATAAACAGTTTTTCAAAAACAAGGTCTAAGCCATGTTTGAGTCACTCTGTAAGTACCATTTTGCTGTACTGTTTAAGCTCGATGAAAGGAACATTGTTGACACTTTTCAGCAAGTTGCAATCATGAAATACAGAAAAAACAGTTTTTCACAAACAAGGTCTAAGTCATGTAAGTACAATTTTGCGGTACTGCTTAATCAGGATGATAGAAACACTGTTGACACTTTTCAGCAAGTTGTAATACAGAAATAAACAGTTTTTCACAAACAAGGTCTAAATAATGTTTGATGCACTCTGTAAGTACCATTTTTGCTGAACTGTTTAAACTCGATGAAAGGAACATTGTTGACACTTTTCAGCAAGTTGCAATCATGTAATACAGAAATAAACAGTTTTTCAAAAACAAGGTCTAAGCCATGTTTGAGTCACTCTGTAAGTACCATTTTGCTGTACTGTTTAAGCTCGATGAAAGGAACATTGTTGACACTTTTCAGCAAGTTGCAATCATGAAATACAGAAAAAACAGTTTTTCACAAACAAGGTCTAAGTCATGTAAGTACAATTTTGCTGTACTGCTTAATCAGGATGATAGAAACACTGTTGACACTTTTCAGCAAGTTGTAATACAGAAATAAACAGTTTTTCACAAACAAGGTCTAAATAATGTTTGATGCACTCTGTAAGTACTATTTTTGCTGTACTGTTTAAACTCGATGAAAGGAACATTGTTGACACTTTTCAGCAAGTTGCAAGTTGCAATCATGTAATACAGAAATAAACAGTTTTTCAAAAACAAGGTCTAAGTCATGTTTGAGTCACTGAAAGTACCAACCATTTTGCTGTACTGTTTAAGCTCGATGAAAGGAACATTGTTGACACTTTTCAGCAAGTTGCAATCATGAAATACAGAAAAAAACAGTTTTTCACAAACAAGGTCTAAGTCATGTAAGTACAATTTTGATGTACTGTTTTAAGCTCGATGATAGAAACACTGTTGACACTTTTCAGCAAGTTGTAATACAGAAATAAACAGTTTTTCACAAACAAGGTCTAAATAATGTTTGATGCACTCTGTAAGTACTATTTTTGCTGTACTGTTTAAACTCGATGAAAGGAACATTGTTGACACTTTTCAGCAAGTTGCAAGTTGCAATCATGTAATACAGAAATAAACAGTTTTTCAAAAACAAGGTCTAAGTCATGTTTGAGTCACTGAAAGTACCAACCATTTTGCTGTACTGTTTAAGCTCGATGAAAGGAACATTGTTGACACTTTTCAGCAAGTTGCAATCATGAAATACAGAAAAAAACAGTTTTCACAAACAAGGTCTAAGTCATGTAAGTACAATTTTGATGTACTGCTTAATCAGGATGATAGAAACACTGTTGACACTTTTCACTAAGTTGTAATACAGAAATAAACAGTTTTTCACAAACAAGGTCTAAATAATGTTTGATGCACTCTGTAAGTACTATTTTGCTGTACTGTTTAAACTCGATGAAAGGAACATTGTTGACACTTTTCAGCAAGTTGCAATCATGTAATACAGAAATAAACAGTTTTTCAAAAACAAGGTCTAAGTCATGTTTGAGTCACTCTGTAAGTACCATTTTGCTGTACTGTTTAAGCTCGATGAAAGGAACATTGTTGACACTTTTCAGCAAGTTGCAATCATGAAATACAGAAAAAACAGTTTTTCACAAACAAGGTCTAAGTCATGTAAGTACAATTTTGATGTACTGCTTAATCAGGATGATAGAAACACTGTTGACACTTTTCACCAAGTTGTAATACAGAAATAAACAGTTTTTCACAAACAAGGTCTAAATAATGTTTGATGCACTCTGTAAGTACTATTTTTGCTGTACTGTTTAAACTCGATGAAAGGAACATTGTTGACACTTTTCAGCAAGTTGCAATCATGAAATACAGAAAAAAACAGTTTTTCACAAACAAGGTCTAAATCATGTTTGATGCACTCTGATAGTCCATTTCTGCTGTACTGCTTAATCAGGATGATAGGAACACAGTTGACACTTTTCAGCAAATTGCAATCATGTAATACAGAAATAAACAGTTTTTCAAAAACAAGGTCTAAGCCATGTTTGAGTCACTCTGTAAGTACCATTTTTGCTGTACTGTTTAAGCTCGATGAAAGGAACATTGTTGACACTTTTCAGCAAGTTGCAATCATGAAATACAGAAAAAAACAGTTTTTCACAAACAAGGTCTAAGTCATGTAAGTACAATTTTGATGTACTGTTTTAAGCTCGATGATAGAAACACTGTTGACACTTTTCAGCAAGTTGTAATACAGAAATAAACAGTTTTTCACAAACAAGGTTTAAATAATGTTTGATGCACTCTGTAAGTACCATTTTTGCTGAACTGTTTAAACTCGATGAAAGGAACATTGTTGACACTTTTCAGCAAGTTGCAATCATGTAATACAGAAATAAACAGTTTTTCAAAAACAAGGTCTAAGCCATGTTTGAGTCACTCTGTAAGTACCATTTTGCTGTACTGTTTAAGCTCGATGAAAGGAACATTGTTGACACTTTTCAGCAAGTTGCAATCATGAAATACAGAAAAAAACAGTTTTTCACAAACAAGGTCTAAGTCATGTAAGTACAATTTTGCTGTACTGCTTAATCAGGATGATAGAAACACTGTTGACACTTTTCAGCAAGTTGTAATACAGAAATAAACAGTTTTTCACAAACAAGGTCTAAATAATGTTTGATGCACTCTGTAAGTACCATTTTTGCTGAACTGTTTAAACTCGATGAAAGGAACATTGTTGACACTTTTCAGCAAGTTGCAATCATGTAATACAGAAATAAACAGTTTTTCAAAAACAAGGTCTAAGCCATGTTTGAGTCACTCTGTAAGTACCATTTTGCTGTACTGTTTAAGCTCGATGAAAGGAACATTGTTGACACTTTTCAGCAAGTTGCAATCATGAAATACAGAAAAAAACAGTTTTTCACAAACAAGGTCTAAGTCATGTAAGTACAATTTTGCTGTACTGCTTAATCAGGATGATAGAAACACTGTTGACACTTTTCAGCAAGTTGTAATACAGAAATAAACAGTTTTTCACAAACAAGGTCTAAATAATGTTTGATGCACTCTGTAAGTACCATTTTTGCTGAACTGTTTAAACTCGATGAAAGGAACATTGTTGACACTTTTCTGCAAGTTGCAATCATGTAATACAGAAATAAACAGTTTTTGAAAAACAAGGTCTAAGCCATGTTTGAGTCACTCTGTAAGTACCATTTTGCTGTACTGTTTAAGCTCAATGAAAGGAACATTGTTGACACTTTTCAGCAAGTTGCAGTCATGAAATACAGAAAAAAACAGTTTTTCACAAACAAGGTCTAAATCATGTTTGATGCACTCTGATAGTCCATTTCTGCTGTACTGCGTAATCAGGATGATAGGAACACTGTTGACACTTTTCAGCAAGTTGCAATCATGTAATACAGAAATAAACAGTTTTTCAAAAACAAGGTCTAAGCCATGTTTGAGTCACTCTGTAAGTACCATTTTTGCTGTACTGTTTAAGCTCGATGAAAGGAACATTGTTGACACTTTTCAGCAAGTTGCAATCATGAAATACAGAAAAAAACAGTTTTTCACAAACAAGGTCTAAGTCATGTAAGTACAATTTTGCTGTACTGCTTAATCAGGATGATAGAAACACTGTTGACACTTTTCAGCAAGTTGTAATACAGAAATAAACAGTTTTTCACAAACAAGGTCTAAATAATGTTTGATGCACTCTGTAAGTACTATTTTGCTGTACTGTTTAAGCTCGATGAAAGGAACATTGTTGATACTTTTCAGCAAGTTGCAATCATGTAATACAGAAATAAACAGTTTTTCAAAAACAAGGTCTAAGTCATGTTTGAGTCACTCTGTAAGTACCATTTTGCTGTACTGTTTAAGCTCGATGAAAGGAACATTGTTGACACTTTTCAGCAAGTTGCAATCATGAAATACAGAAAAAACAGTTTTTCACAAACAAGGTCTAAGTCATGTAAGTACAATTTTGATGTACTGCTTAATCAGGATGATAGAAACACTGTTGACACTTTTCACCAAGTTGTAATACAGAAATAAACAGTTTTTCACAAACAAGGTCTAAATAATGTTTGATGCACTCTGTAAGTACTATTTTTGCTGTACTGTTTAAACTCGATGAAAGGAACATTGTTGACACTTTTCAGCAAGTTGCAATCATGAAATACAGAAAAAACAGTTTTTCACAAACAAGGTCTAAATCATGTTTGATGCACTCTGATAGTCCATTTCTGCTGTACTGCTTAATCAGGATGATAGGAACACAGTTGACACTTTTCAGCAAATTGCAATCATGAAATACAGAAAAACAGTTTTTCACAAACAAGGTCTAAGTCATGTAAGTACAATTTTGATGTACTGTTTTAAGCTCGATGATAGAAACACTGTTGACACTTTTCAGCAAGTTGTAATACAGAAATAAACAGTTTTTCACAAACAAGGTTTAAATAATGTTTGATGCACTCTGTAAGTACCATTTTTGCTGAACTGTTTAAACTCGATGAAAGGAACATTGTTGACACTTTTCAGCAAGTTGCAATCATGTAATACAGAAATAAACAGTTTTTCAAAAACAAGGTCTAAGCCATGTTTGAGTCACTCTGTAAGTACCATTTTGCTGTACTGTTTAAGCTCGATGAAAGGAACATTGTTGACACTTTTCAGCAAGTTGCAATCATGAAATACAGAAAAAAACAGTTTTTCACAAACAAGGTCTAAGTCATGTAAGTACAATTTTGCTGTACTGCTTAATCAGGATGATAGAAACACTGTTGACACTTTTCAGCAAGTTGTAATACAGAAATAAACAGTTTTTCACAAACAAGGTCTAAATAATGTTTGATGCACTCTGTAAGTACCATTTTTGCTGAACTGTTTAAACTCGATGAAAGGAACATTGTTGACACTTTTCAGCAAGTTGCAATCATGTAATACAGAAATAAACAGTTTTTCAAAAACAAGGTCTAAGCCATGTTTGAGTCACTCTGTAAGTACCATTTTGCTGTACTGTTTAAGCTCGATGAAAGGAACATTGTTGACACTTTTCAGCAAGTTGCAATCATGAAATACAGAAAAAAACAGTTTTTCACAAACAAGGTCTAAGTCATGTAAGTACAATTTTGCTGTACTGCTTAATCAGGATGATAGAAACACTGTTGACACTTTTCAGCAAGTTGTAATACAGAAATAAACAGTTTTTCACAAACAAGGTCTAAATAATGTTTGATGCACTCTGTAAGTACCATTTTTGCTGTACTGTTTAAACTCGATGAAAGGAACATTGTTGACACTTTTCAGCAAGTTGCAATCATGTAATACAGAAAAAACAGTTTTTGAAAAACAAGGTCTAAGCTGAGTCACTGTAAGTACCATTTTGCTGTACTGTTTAAGCTCGATGAAAGGAACATTGTTGACACTTTTCAGCAAGTTGATCAGATACAATCATTAAATCCAGACAGAAAAAACAGCTTTTATCACACACAAGCTCTAAATCATGTTTGATGCACTCTGATAGTCCATTTCTGCTGTACTGCTTTAATCAGGATGATAGGAACACTGTTGACACTTTTCAGCAAGTTGCAATCATGTAATACAGAAATAAACAGTTTTTCAAAAACAAGGTCTAAGCCATGTTTGAGTCACTCTGTAAGTACCATTTTGCTGTACTGTTTAAGCTCGATGAAAGGAACATTGTTGACACTTTTCAGCAAGTTGCAATCATGAAATACAGAAAAAAACAGTTTTTCACAAACAAGGTCTAAGTCATGTAAGTACAATTTTGCTGTACTGCTTTAAGCTCGATGATAGAAACACTGTTGACACTTTTCAGCAAGTTGTAATACAGAAATAAACAGTTTTTCACAAACAAGGTCTAAATAATGTTTGATGCACTCTGTAAGTACTATTTTTGCTGAACTGTTTAAACTCGATGAAAGGAACATTGTTGACACTTTTCAGCAAGTTCCAATCATGTAATACAGAAATAAACAGTTTTTCAAAAACAAGGTCTAAGCCATGTTTGAGTCACTCTGTAAGTACCATTTTGCTGTACTGTTTAAGCTCGATGAAAGGAACATTGTTGACACTTTTCAGCAAGTTGCAATCATGAAATACAGAAAAAACAGTTTTTCACAAACAAGGTCTAAGTCATGTAAGTACAATTTTGCTGTACTGCTTAATCAGGATGATAGAAACACTGTTGACACTTTTCAGCAAGTTGTAATACAGAAATAAACAGTTTTTCACAAACAAGGTCTAAATAATGTTTGATGCACTCTGTAAGTACTATTTTTGCTGTACTGTTTAAACTCGATGAAAGGAACATTGTTGACACTTTTCAAGGCAAGTTGCAATCATGAAATACAGAAATAAACAGTTTTTCACAATCAAGGTCTAAGTCATGTAAGTACAATTTTGCTGTACTGTTTAAGCTCGATGATAGAAACACTGTTGACACTTTTCAGCAAGTTGTAATACAAAAATTGATACAAATCATTAAAATCCAGACAGAAAATATTTACACAAGAAGCAACCTATTATCACACAGTCAAACAAGGTCTAAGTCATGTTTGATTCACTCTGATAGTACCAACCATTTCTGCTGTACTGCTTTAAGCTCGATGATAGGAACACTGTTGACACTTTTCAGCAAGTTGCAATCATGTAATACAGAAATAAACAGTTTTTCAAAAACAAGGTCTAAGCGTCATGTAAGTACCATTTTGCTGTACTGCTTAACTCAGGATGAAAGGAACACTGTTGACACTTTTCAGCAAGTTGCAATCATGAAATACAGAAATAAACAGTTTTTCACAAACAAGGTCTAAGTCATGTCGTAAGTACCATTTTGGTGTACTGTTTAAGCTCGATGAAAGGAACATTGTTGACACTTTTCAGCAAGTTGCTAATACAGAAATAAACAGTTTTTCACAAACAAGGTCTAAATCATGTTTGATGCACTCTGAAAGTACCATTTTTGCTGTACTGCTTAATCAGATGAAAGGAACACTGTTGACACTTTTCAGCAAGTTCCAATCATGTAATACAGAAATAAACAGTTTTTCAAAAACAAGGTCTAAGCCATGTTTGAGTCACTCTGTAAGTACCATTTTGCTGTACTGTTTAAGCTCGATGAAAGGAACATTGTTGACACTTTTCAGCAAGTTGCAATCATGAAATACAGAAAAAAACAGTTTTTCACAAACAAGGTCTAAGTCATGTAAGTACAATTTTGCTGTACTGCTTAAGCTCGGATGATAGAAACACTGTTGACACTTTTCAGCAAGTTGTAATACAGAAATAAACAGTTTTTCACAAACAAGGTCTAAATAATGTTTGATGCACTCTGTAAGTACCATTTTGCTGTACTGTTTAAGCTCGATGAAAGGAACATTGTTGACACTTTTCAGCAAGTTGCAATCATGTAATACAGAAATAAACAGTTTTCAAAAACAAGGTCTAAGCCATGTTTGAGTCACTCTGTAAGTACCATTTTGCTGTACTGTTTAAGCTCGATGAAAGGAACATTGTTGACACTTTTCAGCAAGTTGCAATCATGAAATACAGAAAAAAACAGTTTTTCACAAACAAGGTCTAAGTTCATGTAAGTACAATTTTGCTGTACTGCTTAAGTCAGGATGATAGAAACACTGTTGACACTTTTCAGCAAGTTGCAATCTGAAATACAGAAATAAACAGTTTTTCACAAACAAGGTCTAAATAATGTTTGATGCACTCTGTAAGTACTATTTTTGCTGTACTGTTTAAACTCGATGAAAGGAACATTGTTGACACTTTTCAGCAAGTTGCAATCATGAAATACAGAAAAAAAACGTTTTTCACAAACAAGGTCTAAATCATGTTTGATGCACTCTGATAGTCCATTTCTGCTGTACTGCTTAATCAGGATGATAGGAACACTGTTGACGCTGTTCAGCAAGTTTTAATACAGAAATAAACAGTTTTTCACAAACAAGGTCTAAATAATGTTTGATGCACTCTGTAAGTACCATTTTTGCTGAACTGTTTAAACTCGATGAAAGGAACATTGTTGACACTTTTCAGCAAGTTGCAATCATGTAATACAGAAATAAACAGTTTTTGAAAAACAAGGTCTAAGCCATGTTTGAGTCACTCTGTAAGTACCATTTTGCTGTACTGTTTAAGCTCGATGAAAGGAACATTGTTGACACTTTTCAGCAAGTTGCAATCATGAAATACAGAAAAAAACAGTTTTTCACAAACAAGGTCTAAATCATGTTTGATGCACTCTGATAGTCCATTTCTGCTGTACTGCTTAATCAGGATGATAGGAACACTGTTGACACTTTTCAGCAAGTTGCAATCATGTAATACAGAAATAAACAATTTTTCAAAAACAAGGTCTAAGCCATGTTTCAGTCACTCTGTAAGTACCATTTTGCTGTACTGTTTAAGCTCGATGAAAGGAACATTGTTAACACTTTTCAGCAAGTTGCAATCATGAAATACAGAAAAAAACAGTTTTTCACAAACAAGGTCTAAGTCATGTAAGTACAATTTTGCCTTACTGTTTAAGCTCGATGATAGAAACACTGTTGACACTTTTCAGCAAGTTGTAATACAGAAATAAACAGTTTTTCACAAACAAGGTCTAAATAATGTTTGATGCACTCTGTAAGTACCATTTTTGCTGAACTGTTTAAACTCGATGAAAGGAACATTGTTGACACTTTTCAGCAAGTTGCAATCATGTAATACAGAAATAAACAGTTTTTCAAAAACAAGGTCTAAGCCATGTTTGAGTCACTCTGTAAGTACCATTTTTGCTGTACTGTTTAAGCTCGATGAAAGGAACATTGTTGACACTTTTCAGCAAGTTGCAATCATGAAATACAGAAAAAACTGTTTTTCACAAACAAGGTCTAAGTCATGTAAGTACAATTTTGCTGTACTGCTTAATCAGGATGATAGAAACACTGTTGACACTTTTCAGCAAGTTGTAATACAGAAAAAACTGTTTTTCACAAACAAGGTCTAAATAATGTTTGATGCACTCTGTAAGTACTATTTTTGCTGTACTGTTTAAACTCGATGAAAGGAACATTGTTGACACTTTTCAGCAAGTTGCAAGTTGCAATAATGTAATACAGAAATAAACAGTTTTTCAAAAACAAGGTCTAAGTCATGTTTGAGTCACTGAAAGTACCAACCATTTTGCTGTACTGTTTAAGCTCGATGAAAGGAACATTGTTGACACTTTTCAGCAAGTTGCAATCATGAAATACAGAAAAAAACAGTTTTTCACAAACAAGGTCTAAATCATGTTTGATGCACTCTGATAGTCCATTTCTGCTGTACTGCTTAATCAGGATGATAGGAACACAGTTGACACTTTTCAGCAAGTTGCAATCATGTAATACAGAAATAAACAGTTTTTCAAAAACAAGGTCTAAGCCATGTTTGAGTCACTCTGTAAGTACCATTTTGCTGTACTGTTTAAGCTCGATGAAAGGAACATTGTTGACACTTTTCAGCAAGTTGCAATCATGAAATACAGAAAAAAACAGTTTTTCACAAACAAGGTCTAAATCATGTTTGATGCACTCTGATAGTCCATTTCTGCTGTACTGCTTAATCAGGATGATAGGAACACAGTTGACACTTTTCAGCAAGTTGCAATCATGTAATACAGAAATAAACAGTTTTTCAAAAACAAGGTCTAAGCCATGTTTGAGTCACTCTGTAAGTACCATTTTGCTGTACTGTTTAAGCTCGATGAAAGGAACATTGTTGACACTTTTCAGCAAGTTGCAATCATGAAATACAGAAAAAAACAGTTTTTCACAAACAAGGTCTAAGTCATGTAAGTACAATTTTGCTGTACTGTTTTAAGCTCGATGATAGAAACACTGTTGACACTTTCAAGCAAGTTGTAATACAGAAATAAACAGTTTTTCACAAACAAGGTCTAAATAATGTTTGATGCACTCTGTAAGTACTATTTTTGCTGTACTGTTTAAACTCGATGAAAGGAACATTGTTGACACTTTTCAGCAAGTTGCAAGTTGCAATAATGTAATACAGAAATAAACAGTTTTTCAAAAACAAGGTCTAAGTCGTGTTTGAGTCACTGAAAGTACCAACCATTTTGCTGTACTGTTTAAGCTCGATGAAAGGAACATTGTTGACACTTTTCAGCAAGTTGCAATCATGAAATACAGAAAAAAAACAGTTTTTCACAAACAAGGTCTAAATCATGTTTGATGCACTCTGATAGTCCATTTCTGCTGTACTGCTTAATCAGGATGATAGGAACACAGTTGACACTTTTCAGCAAGTTGCAATCATGTAATACAGAAATAAACAGTTTTTTCAAAAACAAGGTCTAAGCCATGTTTGAGTCACTCTGTAAGTACCATTTTGCTGTACTGTTTAAGCTCGATGAAAGGAACATTGTTGACACTTTTCAGCAAGTTGCAATCATGAAATACAGAAAAAAACAGTTTTTCACAAACAAGGTCTAAGTCATGTAAGTACAATTTTGCTGTACTGCTTAATCAGGATGATAGAAACACTGTTGACACTTTTCAGCAAGTTGTAATACAGAAATAAACAGTTTTTCACAAACAAGGTCTAAATAATGTTTGATGCACTCTGATAGTCCATTTCTGCTGTACTGCTTAATCAGGATGATAGGAACACAGTTGACACTTTTCAGCAAGTTGCAATCATGTAATACAGAAATAAACAGTTTTTCAAAAACAAGGTCTAAGCCATGTTTGAGTCACTCTGTAAGTACCATTTTGCTGTACTGTTTAAGCTCGATGAAAGGAACATTGTTGACACTTTTCAGCAAGTTGCAATCATGAAATACAGAAAAAAACAGTTTTTCACAAACAAGGTCTAAGTCATGTAAGTACAATTTTGCTGTACTGCTTAATCAGGATGATAGAAACACTGTTGACACTTTTCAGCAAGTTGTAATACAGAAATAAACAGTTTTTCACAAACAAGGTCTAAAAAATATTTGATGCACTCTGTAAGTACTATTTTTGCTGTACTGTTTAAACTCGATGAAAGGAACATTGTTGACACTTTTCAGCAAGTTGCAATCATGAAATACAGAAAAAAAACGTTTTTCACAAACAAGGTCTAAATCATGTTTGATGCACTCTGATAGTCCATTTCTGCTGTACTGCTTAATCAGGATGATAGGAACACTGTTGACGCTGTTCAGCAAGTTTTAATACAGAAATAAACAGTTTTTCACAAACAAGGTCTAAATAATGTTTGATGCACTCTGTAAGTACCATTTTTGCTGAACTGTTTAAACTCGATGAAAGGAACATTGTTGACACTTTTCAGCAAGTTGCAATCATGTAATACAGAAATAAACAGTTTTTTGAAAAACAAGGTCTAAGCCATGTTTGAGTCACTCTGTAAGTACCATTTTGCTGTACTGTTTAAGCTCGATGAAAGGAACATTGTTGACACTTTTCAGCAAGTTGCAATCATGAAATACAGAAAAAAACAGTTTTTCACAAACAAGGTCTAAATCATGTTTGATGCACTCTGATAGTCCATTTCTGCTGTACTGCTTAATCAGGATGATAGGAACACTGTTGACACTTTTCAGCAAGTTGCAATCATGTAATACAGAAATAAACAATTTTTCAAAAACAAGGTCTAAGCCATGTTTCAGTCACTCTGTAAGTACCATTTTGCTGTACTGTTTAAGCTCGATGAAAGGAACATTGTTAACACTTTTCAGCAAGTTGCAATCACGAAATACAGAAAAAAAACAGTTTTTCACAAACAAGGTCTAAGTCATGTAAGTACAATTTTGCCTTACTGTTTAAGCTCGATGATAGAAACACTGTTGACACTTTTCAGCAAGTTGTAATACAGAAATAAACAGTTTTTCACAAACAAGGTCTAAATAATGTTTGATGCACTCTGTAAGTACCATTTTTGCTGAACTGTTTAAACTCGATGAAAGGAACATTGTTGACACTTTTCAGCAAGTTGCAATCATGTAATACAGAAATAAACAGTTTTTCAAAAACAAGGTCTAAGCCATGTTTGAGTCACTCTGTAAGTACCATTTTTGCTGTACTGTTTAAGCTCGATGAAAGGAACATTGTTGACACTTTTCAGCAAGTTGCAATCATGAAATACAGAAAAAAACTGTTTTTCACAAACAAGGTCTAAGTCATGTAAGTACAATTTTGCTGTACTGCTTAATCAGGATGATAGAAACACTGTTGACACTTTTCAGCAAGTTGTAATACAGAAATAAACTGTTTTTCACAAACAAGGTCTAAATAATGTTTGATGCACTCTGTAAGTACTATTTTTGCTGTACTGTTTAAACTCGATGAAAGGAACATTGTTGACACTTTTCAGCAAGTTGCAAGTTGCAATAATGTAATACAGAAATAAACAGTTTTTCAAAAACAAGGTCTAAGTCATGTTTGAGTCACTGAAAGTACCAACCATTTTGCTGTACTGTTTAAGCTCGATGAAAGGAACATTGTTGACACTTTTCAGCAAGTTGCAATCATGAAATACAGAAAAAAACAGTTTTTCACAAACAAGGTCTAAATCATGTTTGATGCACTCTGATAGTCCATTTCTGCTGTACTGCTTAATCAGGATGATAGGAACACAGTTGACACTTTTCAGCAAGTTGCAATCATGTAATACAGAAATAAACAGTTTTTCAAAAACAAGGTCTAAGCCATGTTTGAGTCACTCTGTAAGTACCATTTTGCTGTACTGTTTAAGCTCGATGAAAGGAACATTGTTGACACTTTTCAGCAAGTTGCAATCATGAAATACAGAAAAAACAGTTTTTCACAAACAAGGTCTAAGTCATGTAAGTACAATTTTGCTGTACTGTTTTAAGCTCGATGATAGAAACACTGTTGACACTTTCAAGCAAGTTGTAATACAGAAATAAACAGTTTTTCACAAACAAGGTTTAAATAATGTTTGATGCACTCTGTAAGTACCATTTTGCTGAACTGTTTAAACTCGATGAAAGGAACATTGTTGACACTTTTCAGCAAGTTGCAATCATGTAATACAGAAATAAACAGTTTTTCAAAAACAAGGTCTAAGCCATGTTTGAGTCACTCTGTAAGTACCATTTTGCTGTACTGTTTAAGCTCGATGAAAGGAACATTGTTGACACTTTTCAGCAAGTTGCAATCATGAAATACAGAAAAAAAACAGTTTTTCACAAACAAGGTCTAAGTCATGTAAGTACAATTTTGCTGTACTGCTTAATCAGGATGATAGAAACACTGTTGACACTTTTCAGCAAGTTGTAATACAGAAATAAACAGTTTTTCACAAACAAGGTCTAAATAATGTTTGATGCACTCTGTAAGTACTATTTTGCTGTACTGTTTAAACTTCGATGAAAGGAACATTGTTGACACTTTTCAGCAAGTTGCAAGTTGCAATAATGTAATACAGAAATAAACAGTTTTTCAAAAACAAGGTCTAAGTCATGTTTGAGTCACTGAAAGTACCAACCATTTTGCTGTACTGTTTAAGCTCGATGAAAGGAACATTGTTGACACTTTTCAGCAAGTTGCAATCATGAAATACAGAAAAAAACAGTTTTTCACAAACAAGGTCTAAATCATGTTTGATGCACTCTGATAGTCCATTTCTGCTGTACTGCTTAATCAGGATGATAGGAACACAGTTGACACTTTTCAGCAAGTTGCAATCATGTAATACAGAAATAAACAGTTTTTCAAAAACAAGGTCTAAGCCATGTTTGAGTCACTCTGTAAGTACCATTTTGCTGTACTGTTTAAGCTCGATGAAAGGAACATTGTTGACACTTTTCAGCAAGTTGCAATCATGAAATACAGAAAAAAACAGTTTTTCACAAACAAGGTCTAAGTCATGTAAGTACAATTTTGCTGTACTGTTTTAAGCTCGATGATAGAAACACTGTTGACACTTTCAAGCAAGTTGTAATACAGAAATAAACAGTTTTTCACAAACAAGGTCTAAATAATGTTTGATGCACTCTGTAAGTACTATTTTTGCTGTACTGTTTAAACTCGATGAAAGGAACATTGTTGACACTTTTCAGCAAGTTGCAAGTTGCAATAATGTAATACAGAAATAAACAGTTTTTCAAAAACAAGGTCTAAGTCATGTTTGAGTCACTGAAAGTACCAACCATTTTGCTGTACTGTTTAAGCTCGATGAAAGGAACATTGTTGACACTTTTCAGCAAGTTGCAATCATGAAATACAGAAAAAAACAGTTTTTCACAAACAAGGTCTAAATCATGTTTGATGCACTCTGATAGTCCATTTCTGCTGTACTGCTTAATCAGGATGATAGGAACACAGTTGACACTTTTCAGCAAGTTGCAATCATGTAATACAGAAATAAACAGTTTTTCAAAAACAAGGTCTAAGCCATGTTTGAGTCACTCTGTAAGTACCATTTTGCTGTACTGTTTAAGCTCGATGAAAGGAACATTGTTGACACTTTTCAGCAAGTAGCAATCATGAAATACAGAAAAAAACAGTTTTTCACAAACAAGGTCTAAGTCATGTAAGTACAATTTTGCTGTACTGCTTAATCAGGATGATAGAAACACTGTTGACACTTTTCAGCAAGTTGTAATACAGAAATAAACAGTTTTTCACAAACAAGGTCTAAATAATATTTGATGCACTCTGTAAGTACTATTTTTGCTGTACTGTTTAAACTCGATGAAAGGAACATTGTTGACACTTTTCAGCAAGTTGCAATCATGAAATACAGAAAAAACGTTTTTCACAAACAAGGTCTAAATCATGTTTGATGCACTCTGATAGTCCATTTCTGCTGTACTGCTTAATCAGGATGATAGGAACACTGTTGACGCTGTTCAGCAAGTTTTAATACAGAAATAAACAGTTTTTCACAAACAAGGTCTAAATAATGTTTGATGCACTCTGTAAGTACCATTTTGCTGAACTGTTTAAACTCGATGAAAGGAACATTGTTGACACTTTTCAGCAAGTTGCAATCATGTAATACAGAAATAAACAGTTTTTGAAAAACAAGGTCTAAGCCATGTTTGAGTCACTCTGTAAGTACCATTTTGCTGTACTGTTTAAGCTCGATGAAAGGAACATTGTTGACACTTTTCAGCAAGTTGCAATCATGAAATACAGAAAAAAACAGTTTTTCACAAACAAGGTCTAAATCATGTTTGATGCACTCTGATAGTCCATTTCTGCTGTACTGCTTAATCAGGATGATAGGAACACTGTTGACACTTTTCAGCAAGTTGCAATCATGTAATACAGAAATAAACAATTTTTCAAAAACAAGGTCTAAGCCATGTTTCAGTCACTCTGTAAGTACCATTTTGCTGTACTGTTTAAGCTCGATGAAAGGAACATTGTTAACACTTTTCAGCAAGTTGCAATCATGAAATACAGAAAAAAACAGTTTTTCACAAACAAGGTCTAAGTCATGTAAGTACAATTTTGCCTTACTGTTTAAGCTCGATGATAGAAACACTGTTGACACTTTTCAGCAAGTTGTAATACAGAAATAAACAGTTTTTCACAAACAAGGTCTAAATAATGTTTGATGCACTCTGTAAGTACCATTTTTGCTGAACTGTTTAAACTCGATGAAAGGAACATTGTTGACACTTTTCAGCAAGTTGCAATCATGTAATACAGAAATAAACAGTTTTTCAAAAACAAGGTCTAAGCCATGTTTGAGTCACTCTGTAAGTACCATTTTTGCTGTACTGTTTAAGCTCGATGAAAGGAACATTGTTGACACTTTTCAGCAAGTTGCAATCATGAAATACAGAAAAAAACTGTTTTTCACAAACAAGGTCTAAGTCATGTAAGTACAATTTTGCTGTACTGCTTAATCAGGATGATAGAAACACTGTTGACACTTTTCAGCAAGTTGTAATACAGAAATAAACTGTTTTTCACAAACAAGGTCTAAATAATGTTTGATGCACTCTGTAAGTACTATTTTTGCTGTACTGTTTAAACTCGATGAAAGGAACATTGTTGACACTTTTCAGCAAGTTGCAAGTTGCAATAATGTAATACAGAAATAAACAGTTTTTCAAAAACAAGGTCTAAGTCATGTTTGAGTCACTGAAAGTACCAACCATTTTGCTGTACTGTTTAAGCTCGATGAAAGGAACATTGTTGACACTTTTCAGCAAGTTGCAATCATGAAATACAGAAAAAACAGTTTTTCACAAACAAGGTCTAAATCATGTTTGATGCACTCTGATAGTCCATTTCTGCTGTACTGCTTAATCAGGATGATAGGAACACAGTTGACACTTTTCAGCAAGTTGCAATCATGTAATACAGAAATAAACAGTTTTTCAAAAACAAGGTCTAAGCCATGTTTGAGTCACTCTGTAAGTACCATTTTGCTGTACTGTTTAAGCTCGATGAAAGGAACATTGTTGACACTTTTCAGCAAGTTGCAATCATGAAATACAGAAAAAACAGTTTTTCACAAACAAGGTCTAAGTCATGTAAGTACAATTTTGCTGTACTGTTTTAAGCTCGATGATAGAAACACTGTTGACACTTTCAAGCAAGTTGTAATACAGAAATAAACAGTTTTTCACAAACAAGGTTTAAATAATGTTTGATGCACTCTGTAAGTACCATTTTGCTGAACTGTTTAAACTCGATGAAAGGAACATTGTTGACACTTTTCAGCAAGTTGCAATCATGTAATACAGAAATAAACAGTTTTTCAAAAACAAGGTCTAAGCCATGTTTGAGTCACTCTGTAAGTACCATTTTGCTGTACTGTTTAAGCTCGATGAAAGGAACATTGTTGACACTTTTCAGCAAGTTGCAATCATGAAATACAGAAAAAACAGTTTTTCACAAACAAGGTCTAAGTCATGTAAGTACAATTTTGCTGTACTGCTTAATCAGGATGATAGAAACACTGTTGACACTTTTCAGCAAGTTGTAATACAGAAATAAACAGTTTTTCACAAACAAGGTCTAAATAATGTTTGATGCACTCTGTAAGTACTATTTTTGCTGTACTGTTTAAGCTCGATGAAAGGAACATTGTTGACACTTTTCAGCAAGTTGCAATCATGTAATACAGAAATAAACAGTTTTTCAAAAACAAGGTCTAAGTCATGTTTGAGTCACTCTGTAAGTACCATTTTGCTGTACTGTTTAAGCTCGATGAAAGGAACATTGTTGACACTTTTCAGCAAGTTGCAATCATGATATAGAAAAAACAGTATTTCACAAACAAGGTCTAAGTCATGTAAGTACAATTTTGCTGTACTGCTTAATCAGGATGATAGAAACACTGTTGACACTTTTCAGCAAGTTGTAATACAGAAATAAACAGTTTTTCACAAACAAGGTCTAAATCATGTTTGATGCACTCTGTAAGTACTATTTTGCTGTACTGTTTAAGCTCAGATGAAAGGAACATTGTTGACACTTTTCAGCAAGTTGCAAGTTGCAATAATGTAATACAGAAATAAACAGTTTTTCACAAACAAGGTCTAAGTCATGTTTGAGTCACTCTGTAAGTACCAACATTTTGCTGTACTGTTTAAGCTCGATGAAAGGAACATTGTTGACACTTTTCAGCAAGTTGCAATCATGAAATACAGAAAAAAACAGTTTTTCACAAACAAGGGTCTAAATCATGTTTGATGCACTCTGATAGTCCATTTCTGCTGTACTGCTTAATCAGGATGATAGGAACACTGTTGACACTTTTCAGCAAGTTGCAATCATGTAATACAGAAATAAACAGTTTTTCAAAAACAAGGTCTAAGCCATGTTTGAGTCACTCTGTAAGTACCATTTTGCTGTACTGTTTAAGCTCGATGAAAGGAACATTGTTGACACTTTTCAGCAAGTTGCAATCATGAAATACAGAAAAAAACAGTTTTTCACAAACAAGGTCTAAGTCATGTAAGTACAATTTTGCTGTACTGTTTAAGCTCGATGATAGAAACACTGTTGACACTTTCAAGCAAGTTGTAATACAGAAATAAACAGTTTTTCACAAACAAGGTTTAAATAATGTTTGATGCACTCTGTAAGTACCATTTTTGCTGAACTGTTTAAACTCGATGAAAGGAACATTGTTGACACTTTTCAGCAAGTTGCAATCATGTAATACAGAAATAAACAGTTTTCAAAAACAAGGTCTAAGCCATGTTTGAGTCACTCTGTAAGTACCATTTTTGCTGTACTGTTTAAGCTCGATGAAAGGAACATTGTTGACACTTTTCAGCAAGTTGCAATCATGAAATACAGAAAAAAACAGTTTTTCACAAACAAGGTCTAAGTCATGTAAGTACAATTTTGCTGTACTGCTTAATCAGGATGATAGAAACACTGTTGACACTTTTCAGCAAGTTGTAATACAGAAATAAACAGTTTTTCGCAAACAAGGTCTAAATAATGTTTGATGCACTCTGTAAGTACTATTTTTGCTGTACTGTTTAAGCTCGATGAAAGGAACATTGTTGACACTTTTCAGCAAGTTGCAATCATGTAATACAGAAATAAACAGTTTTTCAAAAACAAGGTCTAAGCCATGTTTGAGTCACTCTGTAAGTACCATTTTGCTGTACTGTTTAAGCTCCGATGAAAGGAACATTGTTGACACTTTTCAGCAAGTTGCAATCATGATATAGAAAAAAACAGTATTTCACAAACAAGGTCTAAGTCATGTAAGTACAATTTTGCTGTACTGCTTAATCAGGATGATAGAAACACTGTTGACACTTTTCAGCAAGTTGTAATACAGAAATAAACAGTTTTTCACAAACAAGGTCTAAATAATGTTTGATGCACTCTGTAAGTACTATTTTTGCAGTACTGTTTAAACTCGATGAAAGGAACATTGTTGACACTTTTCAGCAAGTTGCAATCTGAATACAAATTTTTCACACAAGGTCTAATCTGTTTGATGCACTCTGATAGTCCAGCGTACTGCTTAATCAGATGATAGGAACACTTTGCTCACATTGTAATACAGAAATAAACAGTTTTTCACAAACAAGGTCTAAGCCATGTTTGAGTCACTCTGTAAGTACCATTTTGCTGTACTGTTTAAGCTCGATGAAAGGAACATTGTTGACACTTTTCAGCAAGTTGCAATCATGAAATACAGAAAAAAACAGTTTTTCACAAACAAGGTCTAAATCATGTTTGATGCACTCTGATAGTCCATTTCTGCTGTACTGCTTAATCAGGATGATAGGAACACTGTTGACACTTTTCAGCAAGTTGCAATCATGTAATACAGAAATAAACAATTTTTCAAAAACAAGGTCTAAGCCATGTTTCAGTCACTCTGTAAGTACCATTTTGCTGTACTGTTTAAGCTCGATGAAAGGAACATTGTTGACACTTTTCAGCAAGTTGCAATCATGAAATACAGAAAAAACAGTTTTTCACAAACAAGGTCTAAGTCATGTAAGTACAATTTTGCCTTACTGTTTTAAGCTCGATGATAGAAACACTGTTGACACTTTTCAGCAAGTTGTAATACAGAAATAAACAGTTTTTCACAAACAAGGTCTAAATAATGTTTGATGCACTCTGTAAGTACCATTTTGCTGAACTGTTTAAACTC
The DNA here is from genome assembly GCF_905237065.1 of Salmo salar. Classification (NCBI taxonomy): domain Eukaryota; kingdom Metazoa; phylum Chordata; class Actinopteri; order Salmoniformes; family Salmonidae; genus Salmo; species Salmo salar. The sequence continues at coordinate 33,392,357 of NC_059448.1, forward strand.
GATGAAAGGAACATTGTTGACACTTTTCAGCAAGTTGCAATCATGTAATACAGAAATAAACAGTTTTTCAAAAACAAGGTCTAAGCCATGTTTGAGTCACTCTGTAAGTACCATTTTTGCTGTACTGTTTAAGCTCGATGAAAGGAACATTGTTGACACTTTTCAGCAAGTTGCAATCATGAAATACAGAAAAAACAGTTTTTCACAAACAAGGTCTAAGTCATGTAAGTACAATTTTGCTGTACTGCTTAATCAGGATGATAGAAACACTGTTGACACTTTTCAGCAAGTTGTAATACAGAAATAAACAGTTTTTCACAAACAAGGTCTAAATAATGTTTGATGCACTCTGTAAGTACTATTTTTGCTGTACTGTTTAAACTCGATGAAAGGAACATTGTTGACACTTTTCAGCAAGTTGCAAGTTGCAATAATGTAATACAGAAATAAACAGTTTTTCAAAAACAAGGTCTAAGTCATGTTTGAGTCACTGAAAGTACCAACCATTTTGCTGTACTGTTTAAGCTCGATGAAAGGAACATTGTTGACACTTTTCAGCAAGTTGCAATCATGAAATACAGAAAAAAACAGTTTTTCACAAACAAGGTCTAAATCATGTTTGATGCACTCTGATAGTCCATTTCTGCTGTACTGCTTAATCAGGATGATAGGAACACAGTTGACACTTTTCAGCAAGTTGCAATCATGTAATACAGAAATAAACAGTTTTTCAAAAACAAGGTCTAAGCCATGTTTGAGTCACTCTGTAAGTACCATTTTGCTGTACTGTTTAAGCTCGATGAAAGGAACATTGTTGACACTTTTCAGCAAGTTGCAATCATGAAATACAGAAAAAAAAAGTTTTTCACAAACAAGGTCTAAGTCATGTAAGTACAATTTTGCTGTACTGTTTTAAGCTCGATGATAGAAACACTGTTGACACTTTCAAGCAAGTTGTAATACAGAAATAAACAGTTTTTCACAAACAAGGTCTAAATAATGTTTGATGCACTCTGTAAGTACTATTTTTGCTGTACTGTTTAAACTCGATGAAAGGAACATTGTTGACACTTTTCAGCAAGTTGCAAGTTGCAATAATGTAATACAGAAATAAACAGTTTTTCAAAAACAAGGTCTAAGTCATGTTTGAGTCACTGAAAGTACCAACCATTTTGCTGTACTGTTTAAGCTCGATGAAAGGAACATTGTTGACACTTTTCAGCAAGTTGCAATCATGAAATACAGAAAAAAACAGTTTTTCACAAACAAGGTCTAAATCATGTTTGATGCACTCTGATAGTCCATTTCTGCTGTACTGCTTAATCAGGATGATAGGAACACAGTTGACACTTTTCAGCAAGTTGCAATCATGTAATACAGAAATAAACAGTTTTTCAAAAACAAGGTCTAAGCCATGTTTGAGTCACTCTGTAAGTACCATTTTGCTGTACTGTTTAAGCTCGATGAAAGGAACATTGTTGACACTTTTCAGCAAGTTGCAATCATGAAATACAGAAAAAAACAGTTTTTCACAAACAAGGTCTAAGTCATGTAAGTACAATTTTGCTGTACTGCTTAATCAGGATGATAGAAACACTGTTGACACTTTTCAGCAAGTTGTAATACAGAAATAAACAGTTTTTCACAAACAAGGTCTAAATAATGTTTGATGCACTCTGTAAGTACTATTTTTGCTGTACTGTTTAAGCTCGATGAAAGGAACATTGTTGACACTTTTCAGCAAGTTGCAATCATGTAATACAGAAATAAACAGTTTTTCAAAAACAAGGTCTAAGTCATGTTTGAGTCACTCTGTAAGTACCATTTTGCTGTACTGTTTAAGCTCGATGAAAGGAACATTGTTGACACTTTTCAGCAAGTTGCAATCATGATATAGAAAAAAACAGTATTTCACAAACAAGGTCTAAGTCATGTAAGTACAATTTTGCTGTACTGCTTAATCAGGATGATAGAAACACTGTTGACACTTTTCAGCAAGTTGTAATACAGAAATAAACAGTTTTTCACAAACAAGGTCTAAATAATGTTTGATGCACTCTGTAAGTACTATTTTTGCAGTACTGTTTAAACTCGATGAAAGGAACATTGTTGACACTTTTCAGCAAGTTGCAATCATGAAATACAGAAAAAACAGTTTTTACAAACAAGGTCTAAATCATTTTGAGCCTTCCTTTCTGCTGTACTGCTTATCAGGATTAGCTTTCCTTTTCAGCAAGTTGTAATACAGAAATAAACAGTTTTTCAAAACAAGGTCTAAGCCATGTTTGAGTCACTCTGTAAGTACCATTTTGCTGTACTGTTTAAGCTCGATGAAAGGAACATTGTTGACACTTTTCAGCAAGTTGCAATCATGAAATACAGAAAAAACAGTTTTTCACAAACAAGGTCTAAATCATGTTTGATGCACTCTGATAGTCCATTTCTGCTGTACTGCTTAATCAGGATGATAGGAACACTGTTGACACTTTTCAGCAAGTTGCAATCATGTAATACAGAAATAAACAATTTTTCAAAAACAAGGTCTAAGCCATGTTTGAGTCACTCTGTAAGTACCATTTTGCTGTACTGTTTAAGCTCGATGAAAGGAACATTGTTGACACTTTTCAGCAAGTTGCAATCATGAAATACAGAAAAAAACAGTTTTTCACAAACAAGGTCTAAGTCATGTAAGTACAATTTTGCCTTACTGTTTAAGCTCGATGATAGAAACACTGTTGACACTTTTCAGCAAGTTGTAATACAGAAATAAACAGTTTTTCACAAACAAGGTCTAAATAATGTTTGATGCACTCTGTAAGTACCATTTTTGCTGAACTGTTTAAACTCGATGAAAGGAACATTGTTGACACTTTTCAGCAAGTTGCAATCATGTAATACAGAAATAAACAGTTTTTCAAAAACAAGGTCTAAGCCATGTTTGAGTCACTCTGTAAGTACCATTTTTGCTGTACTGTTTAAGCTCGATGAAAGGAACATTGCTTGACACTTTTCAGCAAGTTGCAATCATGAAATACAGAAAAAAACAGTTTTTCACAAACAAGGTCTAAGTCATGTAAGTACAATTTTGCTGTACTGCTTAATCAGGATGATAGAAACACTGTTGACACTTTTCAGCAAGTTGTAATACAGAAATAAACAGTTTTTCACAAACAAAGGTCTAAATAATGTTTGATGCACTCTGTAAGTACTATTTTGCTGTACTGTTTAAACTCGATGAAAGGAACATTGTTGACACTTTTCAGCAAGTTGCAAGTTGCAATAATGTAATACAGAAATAAACAGTTTTTCAAAAACAAGGTCTAAGTCATGTTTGAGTCACTGAAAGTACCAACCATTTTGCTGTACTGTTTAAGCTCGATGAAAGGAACATTGTTGACACTTTTCAGCAAGTTGCAATCATGAAATACAGAAAAAAACAGTTTTTCACAAACAAGGTCTAAATCATGTTTGATGCACTCTGATAGTCCATTTCTGCTGTACTGCTTAATCAGGATGATAGGAACACAGTTGACACTTTTTCAGCAAGTTGCAATCATGTAATACAGAAATAAACAGTTTTTCAAAAACAAGGTCTAAGCCATGTTTGAGTCACTCTGTAAGTACCATTTTGCTGTACTGTTTAAGCTCGATGAAAGGAACATTGTTGACACTTTTCAGCAAGTTGCAATCATGAAATACAGAAAAAAACAGTTTTTCACAAACAAGGTCTAAGTCATGTAAGTACAATTTTGCTGTACTGTTTTAAGCTCGATGATAGAAACACCGTTGACACTTTCAAGCCAAGTTGTAATACAGAAATAAACAGTTTTTCACAAACAAGGTCTAAATAATGTTTGATGCACTCTGTAAGTACTATTTTTGCTGTACTGTTTAAACTCGATGAAAGGAACATTGTTGACACTTTTCAGCAAGTTGCAAGTTGCAATAATGTAATACAGAAATAAACAGTTTTTCAAAAACAAAGGTCTAAGTCATGTTTGAGTCACTGAAAGTACCAACCATTTTGCTGTACTGTTTAAGCTCGATGAAAGGAACATTGTTGACACTTTTCAGCAAGTTGCAATCATGAAATACAGAAAAAACAGTTTTTCACAAACAAGGTCTAAATCATGTTTGATGCACTCTGATAGTCCATTTCTGCTGTACTGCTTAATCAGGATGATAGGAACACAGTTGACACTTTTCAGCAAGTTGCAATCATGTAATACAGAAATAAACAGTTTTTCAAAAACAAGGTCTAAGCCATGTTTGAGTCACTCTGTAAGTACCATTTTGCTGTACTGTTTAAGCTCGATAGAGAAAGGAACATTGTTGACACTTTTCAGCAAGTTGCAATCATGAAATACAGAAAAAAACAGTTTTTCACAAACAAGGTCTAAGTCATGTAAGGACAATTTTGCTGTGCTGTTTTAAGCTCGATGATAGAAACACTGTTGACACTTTCAAGCAAGTTGTAATACAGAAATAAACAGTTTTTCACAAACAAGGTTTAAATAATGTTTGATGCACTCTGTAAGTACCATTTTGCTGAACTGTTTAAACTCGATGAAAGGAACATTGTTGACACTTTTCAGCAAGTTGCAATCATGTAATACAGAAATAAACAGTTTTTCAAAAACAAGGTCTAAGCCATGTTTGAGTCACTCTGTAAGTACCATTTTGCTGTACTGTTTAAGCTCGATGAAAGGAACATTGTTGACACTTTTCAGCAAGTTGCAATCATGAAATACAGAAAAAAACAGTTTTTCACAAACAAGGTCTAAGTCATGTAAGTACAATTTTGCTGTACTGCTTAATCAGGATGATAGAAACACTGTTGACACTTTTCAGCAAGTTGTAATACAGAAATAAACAGTTTTTCACAAACAAGGTCTAAATAATGTTTGATGCACTCTGTAAGTACTATTTTTGCTGTACTGTTTAAGCTCGATGAAAGGAACATTGTTGACACTTTTCAGCAAGTTGCAATCATGTAATACAGAAATAAACAGTTTTTCAAAAACAAGGTCTAAGTCATGTTTGAGTCACTCTGTAAGTACCATTTTGCTGTACTGTTTAAGCTCGATGAAAGGAACATTGTTGACACTTTTCAGCAAGTTGCAATCATGATATAGAAAAAAACAGTATTTCACAAACAAGGTCTAAGTCATGTAAGTACAATTTTGCTGTACTGCTTAATCAGGATGATAGAAACACTGTTGACACTTTTCAGCAAGTTGTAATACAGAAATAAACAGTTTTTCACAAACAAGGTCTAAATAATGTTTGATGCACTCTGTAAGTACTATTTTTGCAGTACTGTTTAAACTCGATGAAAGGAACATTGTTGACACTTTTCAGCAAGTTGCAATCATGAAATACAGAAAAAAACAGTTTTTTCACAAACAAGGTCTAAATCATGTTTGATGCACTCCTGATAGTCCATTTCTGCTGTACTGCTTAATCAGGATGATAGGAACACTGTTGACACTTTTCAGCAAGTTGGTAATACAGAAATAAACAGTTTTTCACAAACAAGGTCTAAATAATGTTTGATGCACTCTGTAAGTACCATTTTTTGCTGAACTGTTTAAACTCGATGAAAGGAACATTGTTGACACTTTTCAGCAAGTTGCAATCATGTAATACAGAAATAAACAGTTTTTGAAAAACAAGGTCTAAGCCATGTTTGTCATCTGTAGTACCATTTTGCTGTACTGTTTAAGCTCGATGAAAGGAACATTGTTGACACTTTCCAGCAAGTTGCAATCATGAAATACAGAAAAAAACAGTTTTTCACAAACAAGGTCTAAATCATGTTTGATGCACTCTGAAGTACCATTTTTGCTGTACTGCTTAAACTCAGGATGATAGAAACACTGTTGACACTTTTCAGCAAGTTGCAATCGTAATACAGAAATAAACAGTTTTTCAAAACAAGGTCTAAGCCATGTTTGAGTCACTCTGTAAGTACCATTTTGCTGTACTGTTTAAGCTCGATGAAAGGAACATTGTTGACACTTTTCAGCAAGTTGCAATCATGAAATACAGAAAAAACAGTTTTTCACAAACAAGGTCTAAGTCATGTAAGTACAATTTTGCCTTACTGTTTAAGCTCGATGATAGAAACACTGTTGACACTTTTCAGCAAGTTGTAATACAGAAATAAACAGTTTTTCACAAACAAGGTCTAAATAATGTTTGATGCACTCTGTAAGTACCATTTTTGCTGAACTGTTTAAACTCGATGAAAGGAACATTGTTGACACTTTTCAGCAAGTTGCAATCATGTAATACAGAAATAAACAGTTTTTCAAAAACAAGGTCTAAGCCATGTTTGAGTCACTCTGTAAGTACCATTTTTGCTGTACTGTTTAAGCTCGATGAAAGGAACATTGTTGACACTTTTCAGCAAGTTGCAATCATGAAATACAGAAAAAAACAGTTTTTCACAAACAAGGTCTAAGTCATGTAAGTACAATTTTGCTGTACTGCTTAATCAGGATGATAGAAACACTGTTGACACTTTTCAGCAAGTTGTAATACAGAAATAAACAGTTTTTCACAAACAAGGTCTAAATAATGTTTGATGCACTCTGTAAGTACTATTTTTGCTGTACTGTTTAAACTCGATGAAAGGAACATTGTTGACACTTTTCAGCAAGTTGCAAGTTGCAATAATGTAATACAGAAATAAACAGTTTTTCAAAAACAAGGTCTAAGTCATGTTTGAGTCACTGAAAGTACCAACCATTTTGCTGTACTGTTTAAGCTCGATGAAAGGAACATTGTTGACACTTTTCAGCAAGTTGCAATCATGAAATACAGAAAAAAACAGTTTTTCACAAACAAGGTCTAAATCATGTTTGATGCACTCTGATAGTCCATTTCTGCTGTACTGCTTAATCAGGATGATAGGAACACAGTTGACACTTTTCAGCAAGTTGCAATCATGTAATACAGAAATAAACAGTTTTTTCAAAAACAAGGTCTAAGCCATGTTTGAGTCACTCTGTAAGTACCATTTTGCTGTACTGTTTAAGCTCGATGAAAGGAACATTGTTGACACTTTTCAGCAAGTTGCAATCATGAAATACAGAAAAAAACAGTTTTTCACAAACAAGGTCTAAGTCATGTAAGTACAATTTTGCTGTACTGTTTTAAGCTCGATGATAGAAACACTGTTGACACTTTCAAGCAAGTTGTAATACAGAAATAAACAGTTTTTCACAAACAAGGTCTAAATAATGTTTGATGCACTCTGTAAGTACTATTTTTGCTGTACTGTTTAAACTCGATGAAAGGAACATTGTTGACACTTTTCAGCAAGTTGCAAGTTGCAATAATGTAATACAGAAATAAACAGTTTTTCAAAAACAAGGTCTAAGTCATGTTTGAGTCACTGAAAGTACCAACCATTTTGCTGTACTGTTTAAGCTCGATGAAAGGAACATTGTTGACACTTTTCAGCAAGTTGCAATCATGAAATACAGAAAAAACAGTTTTTCACAAACAAGGTCTAAATCATGTTTGATGCACTCTGATAGTCCATTTCTGCTGTACTGCTTAATCAGGATGATAGGAACACAGTTGACACTTTTCAGCAAGTTGCAATCATGTAATACAGAAATAAACAGTTTTTCAAAAACAAGGTCTAAGCCATGTTTGAGTCACTCTGTAAGTACCATTTTGCTGTACTGTTTAAGCTCGATGAAAGGAACATTGTTGACACTTTTCAGCAAGTTGCAATCATGAAATACAGAAAAAAACAGTTTTTCACAAACAAGGTCTAAGTCATGTAAGTACAATTTTGCTGTACTGTTTTAAGCTCGATGATAGAAACACTGTTGACACTTTCAAGCAAGTTGTAATACAGAAATAAACAGTTTTTCACAAACAAGGTTTAAATAATGTTTGATGCACTCTGTAAGTACCATTTTTGCTGAACTGTTTAAACTCGATGAAAGGAACATTGTTGACACTTTTCAGCAAGTTGCAATCATGTAATACAGAAATAAACAGTTTTTCAAAAACAAGGTCTAAGCCATGTTTGAGTCACTCTGTAAGTACCATTTTGCTGTACTGTTTAAGCTCGATGAAAGGAACATTGTTGACACTTTTCAGCAAGTTGCAATCATGAAATACAGAAAAAACAGTTTTTCACAAACAAGGTCTAAGTCATGTAAGTACAATTTTGCTGTACTGCTTAATCAGGATGATAGAAACACTGTTGACACTTTTCAGCAAGTTGTAATACAGAAATAAACAGTTTTTCACAAACAAGGTCTAAATAATGTTTGATGCACTCTGTAAGTACTATTTTGCTGTACTGTTTAAGCTCGATGAAAGGAACATTGTTGACACTTTTCAGCAAGTTGCAATCATGTAATACAGAAATAAACAGTTTTTCAAAAACAAGGTCTAAGTCATGTTTGAGTCACTCTGTAAGTACCATTTTGCTGTACTGTTTAAGCTCGATGAAAGGAACATTGTTGACACTTTTCAGCAAGTTGCAATCATGATATAGAAAAAAACAGTATTTCACAAACAAGGTCTAAGTCATGTAAGTACAATTTTGCTGTACTGCTTAATCAGGATGATAGAAACACTGTTGACACTTTTCAGCAAGTTGTAATACAGAAATAAACAGTTTTTCACAAACAAGGTCTAAATAATGTTTGATGCACTCTGTAAGTACTATTTTTGCAGTACTGTTTAAACTCGATGAAAGGAACATTGTTGACACTTTTCAGCAAGTTGCAATCATGAAATACAGAAAAAAACAGTTTTTCACAAACAAGGTCTAAATCATGTTTGATGCACTCTGATAGTCCATTTCTGCTGTACTGCTTAATCAGGATGATAGGAACACAGTTGACACTTTTCAGCAAGTTGCAATCATGTAATACAGAAATAAACAGTTTTTCAAAAACAAGGTCTAAGCCATGTTTGAGTCACTCTGTAAGTACCATTTTGCTGTACTGTTTAAGCTCGATGAAAGGAACATTGTTGACACTTTTCAGCAAGTTGCAATCATGAAATACAGAAAAAAACAGTTTTTCACAAACAAGGTCTAAGTCATGTAAGTACAATTTTGCTGTACTGTTTTAAGCTCGATGATAGAAACACTGTTGACACTTTCAAGCAAGTTGTAATACAGAAATAAACAGTTTTTCACAAACAAGGTTTAAATAATGTTTGATTCACTCTGTAAGTACCATTTTGCTGAACTGTTTAAACTCGATGAAAGGAACATTGTTGACACTTTTCAGCAAGTTGCAATCATGTAATACAGAAATAAACAGTTTTTCAAAAACAAGGTCTAAGCCATGTTTGAGTCACTCTGTAAGTACCATTTTGCTGTACTGTTTAAGCTCGATGAAAGGAACATTGTTGACACTTTTCAGCAAGTTGCAATCATGAAATACAGAAAAAAACAGTTTTTCACAAACAAGGTCTAAGTCATGTAAGTACAATTTTGCTGTACTGCTTAATCAGGATGATAGAAACACTGTTGACACTTTTCAGCAAGTTGTAATACAGAAATAAACAGTTTTTCACAAACAAGGTCTAAATAATGTTTGATGCACTCTGTAAGTACTATTTTGCTGTACTGTTTAAGCTCGATGAAAGGAACATTGTTGACACTTTTCAGCAAGTTGCAATCATGTAATACAGAAATAAACAGTTTTTCAAAAACAAGGTCTAAGTCATGTTTGAGTCACTCTGTAAGTACCATTTTGCTGTACTGTTTAAGCTCGATGAAAGGAACATTGTTGACACTTTTCAGCAAGTTGCAATCATGATATAGAAAAAACAGTATTTCACAAACAAGGTCTAAGTCATGTAAGTACAATTTTGCTGTACTGCTTAATCAGGATGATAGAAACACTGTTGACACTTTTCAGCAAGTTGTAATACAGAAATAAACAGTTTTTCACAAACAAGGTCTAAATAATGTTTGATGCACTCTGTAAGTACTATTTTTGCAGTACTGTTTAAACTCGATGAAAGGAACATTGTTGACACTTTTCAGCAAGTTGCAATCATGAAATACAGAAAAAACAGTTTTTCACAAACAAGGTCTAAATCATGTTTGATGCACTCTGATAGTCCATTTCTGCTGTACTGCTTAATCAGGATGATAGGAACACAGTTGACACTTTTCAGCAAGTTGCAATCATGTAATACAGAAATAAACAGTTTTTCAAAAACAAGGTCTAAGCCATGTTTGAGTCACTCTGTAAGTACCATTTTGCTGTACTGTTTAAGCTCGATGAAAGGAACATTGTTGACACTTTTCAGCAAGTTGCAATCATGAAATACAGAAAAAAACTGTTTTTCACAAACAAGGTCTAAGTCATGTAAGTACAATTTTGCTGTACTGTTTTAAGCTCGATGATAGAAACACTGTTGACACTTTCAAGCAAGTTGTAATACAGAAATAAACAGTTTTTCACAAACAAGGTTTAAATAATGTTTGATGCACTCTGTAAGTACCATTTTTGCTGAACTGTTTAAACTCGATGAAAGGAACATTGTTGACACTTTTCAGCAAGTTGCAATCATGTAATACAGAAATAAACAGTTTTTCAAAAACAAGGTCTAAGCCATGTTTGAGTCACTCTGTAAGTACCATTTTGCTGTACTGTTTAAGCTCGATGAAAGGAACATTGTTGACACTTTTCAGCAAGTTGCAATCATGAAATACAGAAAAAAACAGTTTTTCACAAACAAGGTCTAAGTCATGTAAGTACAATTTTGCTGTACTGCTTAATCAGGATGATAGAAACACTGTTGACACTTTTCAGCAAGTTGTAATACAGAAATAAACAGTTTTTCACAAACAAGGTCTAAATAATGTTTGATGCACTCTGTAAGTACTATTTTTGCTGTACTGTTTAAGCTCGATGAAAGGAACATTGTTGACACTTTTCAGCAAGTTGCAATCATGTAATACAGAAATAAACAGTTTTTCAAAAACAAGGTCTAAGTCATGTTTGAGTCACTCTGTAAGTACCATTTTGCTGTACTGTTTAAGCTCGATGAAAGGAACATTGTTGACACTTTTCAGCAAGTTGCAATCATGATATAGAAAAAAAACAGTATTTCACAAACAAGGTCTAAGTCATGTAAGTACAATTTTGCTGTACTGCTTAATCAGGATGATAGAAACACTGTTGACACTTTTCAGCAAGTTGTAATACAGAAATAAACAGTTTTTCACAAACAAGGTCTAAATAATGTTTGATGCACTCTGTAAGTACTATTTTTGCAGTACTGTTTAAACTCGATGAAAGGAACATTGTTGACACTTTTCAGCAAGTTGCAATCATGAAATACAGAAAAAACAGTTTTTCACAAACAAGGTCTAAATCATGTTTGATGCACTCTGATAGTCCATTTCTGCTGTACTGCTTAATCAGGATGATAGGAACACTGTTGACACTTTTCAGCAAGTTGCAATCATGTAATACAGAAATAAACAATTTTTCAAAAACAAGGTCTAAGCCATGTTTCAGTCACTCTGTAAGTACCATTTTGCTGTACTGTTTAAGCTCGATGAAAGGAACATTGTTGACACTTTTCAGCAAGTTGCAATCATGAAATACAGAAAAAACAGTTTTTCACAAACAAGGTCTAAGTCATGTAAGTACAATTTTGCCTTACTGTTTAAGCTCGATGATAGAAACACTGTTGACACTTTTCAGCAAGTTGTAATACAGAAATAAACAGTTTTTCACAAACAAGGTCTAAATAATGTTTGATGCACTCTGTAAGTACCATTTTTGCTGAACTGTTTAAACTCGATGAAAGGAACATTGTTGACACTTTTCAGCAAGTTGCAATCATGTAATACACAAATAAACAGTTTTTCAAAAACAAGGTCTAAGCCATGTTTGAGTCACTCTGTAAGTACCATTTTTGCTGTACTGTTTAAGCTCGATGAAAGGAACATTGTTGACACTTTTCAGCAAGTTGCAATCATGAAATACAGAAAAAAACAGTTTTTCACAAACAAGGTCTAAGTCATGTAAGTACAATTTTGCTGTACTGCTTAATCAGGATGATAGAAACACTGTTGACACTTTTCAGCAAGTTGTAATACAGAAATAAACAGTTTTTCACAAACAAGGTCTAAATAATGTTTGATGCACTCTGTAAGTACTATTTTTGCTGTACTGTTTAAACTCGATGAAAGGAACATTGTTGACACTTTTCAGCAAGTTGCAAGTTGCAATAATGTAATACAGAAATAAACAGTTTTTCAAAAACAAGGTCTAAGTCATGTTTGAGTCACTGAAAGTACCAACCATTTTGCTGTACTGTTTAAGCTCGATGAAAGGAACATTGTTGACACTTTTCAGCAAGTTGCAATCATGAAATACAGAAAAAAACAGTTTTTCACAAACATGGTCTAAATCATGTTTGATGCACTCTGATAGTCCATTTCTGCTGTACTGCTTAATCAGGATGATAGGAACACAGTTGACACTTTTCAGCAAGTTGCAATCATGTAATACAGAAATAAACAGTTTTTCAAAAACAAGGTCTAAGCCATGTTTGAGTCACTCTGTAAGTACCATTTTGCTGTACTGTTTAAGCTCGATGAAAGGAACATTGTTGACACTTTTCAGCAAGTTGCAAAAATGAAATACAGAAAAAACAGTTTTTCACAAACAAGGTCTAAGTCATGTAAGTACAATTTTGCTGTACTGTTTTAAGCTCGATGATAGAAACACTGTTGACACTTTCAAGCAAGTTGTAATACAGAAATAAACAGTTTTTCACAAACAAGGTTTAAATAATGTTTGATGCACTCTGTAAGTACCATTTTTGCTGAACTGTTTAAACTCGATGAAAGGAACATTGTTGACACTTTTCAGCAAGTTGCAATCATGTAATACAGAAATAAACAGTTTTTCAAAAACAAGGTCTAAGCCATGTTTGAGTCACTCTGTAAGTACCATTTTGCTGTACTGTTTAAGCTCGATGAAAGGAACATTGTTGACACTTTTCAGCAAGTTGCAATCATGAAATACAGAAAAAAACAGTTTTTCACAAACAAGGTCTAAGTCATGTAAGTACAATTTTGCTGTACTGCTTTAAGCTCAGGATGATAGAAACACTGTTGACACTTTTCAGCAAGTTGTAATACAGAAATAAACAGTTTTTCACAAACAAGGTCTAAATAATGTTTGATGCACTCTGTAAGTACCATTTTTGCTGTACTGTTTAAGCTCGATGAAAGGAACATTGTTGACACTTTTCAGCAAGTTGCAATCATGTAATACAGAAATAAACAGTTTTTCAAAAACAAGGTCTAAGTCATGTTTGAGTCACTCTGTAAGTACCATTTTGCTGTACTGTTTAAGCTCGATGAAAGGAACATTGTTGACACTTTTCAGCAAGTTGCAATCATGATATAGAAAAAACAGTATTTCACAAACAAGGTCTAAGTCATGTAAGTACAATTTTGCTGTACTGCTTAATCAGGATGATAGAAACACTGTTGACACTTTTCAGCAAGTTGTAATACAGAAATAAACAGTTTTTCACAAACAAGGTCTAAATAATGTTTGATGCACTCTGTAAGTACTATTTTTGCTGTACTGTTTAAACTCGATGAAAGGAACATTGTTGACACTTTTCAGCAAGTTGCAATCATGAAATACAGAAAAAAACAGTTTTTCACAAACAAGGTCTAAATCATGTTTGATGCACTCTGATAGTCCATTTCTGCTGTACTGCTTAATCAGGATGATAGGAACACTGTTGACACTTTTCAGCAAGTTGCAATCATGTAATACAGAAATAAACAGTTTTTCAAAAACAAGGTCTAAGTCATGTTTGAGTCACTCTGTAAGTACCAATTTTGCTGTACTGTTTAAGCTCGATGAAAGGAACATTGTTGACACTTTTCAGCAAGTTGCAATCATGAAATACAGAAAAAACAGTTTTTCACAAACAAGGTCTAAATCATGTCACATAGTCCATTTTTGCTGTACTGTTTAAGCTCGATGATAGGAACACTGTTGACACTTTTCAGCAAGTTGTAATACAGAAATAAACAGTTTTTCACAAACAAGGTCTAAATAATGTTTGATGCACTCTGTAAGTACCTTTTTTGCTGAACTGTTTAAACTCGATGAAAGGAACATTGTTGACACTTTTCAGCAAGTTGCAATCATGTAATACAGAAATAAACAGTTTTTCAAAAACAAGGTCTAAGCCATGTTTGAGTCACTCTGTAAGTACCATTTTGCTGTACTGTTTAAGCTCGATGAAAGGAACATTGTTGACACTTTTCAGCAAGTTGCAATCATGAAATACAGAAAAAAACAGTTTTTCACAAACAAGGTCTAAGTCATGTAAGTACAATTTTGCTGTACTGCTTAATCAGGATGATAGAAACACTGTTGCCACTTTTCAGCAAGTTGTAATACAGAAATAAACAGTTTGTCACAAACAAGGTCTAAATAATGTTTGATGCACTCTGTAAGTACTATTTTTGCTGTACTGTTTAAGCTCGATGAAAGGAACATTGTTGACACTTTTCAGCAAGTTGCAATCATGTAATACAGAAATAAACAGTTTTTCAAAAACAAGGTCTAAGTACAATTATTCTGTACTGCTTAAGTCAGGATGATAGGAACACTGTTGACACTTTTCAGCAAGTTGCAATCATGTAATACAGAAATAAAACGTTTTTCAAAAACAAGGTCTAAGTCATGTTTGAGTCACTCTTTAAGTACCATTTTGCTGTACTGTTTAAGCTCGATGAAAGGAACATTGTTGACACTTTTCAGCAAGTTGCAATCATGAAATATAGAAATAAAGTTTTTCACAAACAAGGTCTAAATCATGTTTGATGCACTCTGTAGGTACCATTTTTGCTGTACTGCTTAATCCAAGAAAGGAACACTGTTGACACTTTTCAGCAAGTTGCAATCATGTAATACAGAAATGAACAGTTTTTCAAAAACAAGGTCTAAATCATGTTTGATGCACTCTGTAAGTTCCATTTTTGCTGTACTGTTTAAACTCGATGAAAGGAACATTGTTGACACTTTTCAGCAAGTTGCAATCATGTAATACAGAAATAAACAGTTTTTCAAAAACAAGGTCTAAGTCATGTTTGATGCACTCTGTAAGTTCCATTTTGCTGTACTGTTTAAGCTCGATGAAAGGAACATTGTTGACACTTTTCAGCAAGTTGCAATCATGAAATACAGAAAAAACAGTTTTTCACAAACAAGGTCTAAATCATGTTTGATGCACTCTGATAGTCCATTTCTGCTGTACTGTTTAATCAGGATGATAGGAACACTGTTGACACTTTTCAACAAGTTGCAATCATGTAATACAGAAATAAACAGTTTTTCAAAAACAAGGTCTAAGCCATGTTTGAGTCACTCTGTAAGTACCATTTTGCTGTACTGTTTAAGCTCGATGAAAGGAACATTGTTGACACTTTTCAGCAAGTTGCAATCATGAAATACAGAAAAAACAGTTTTTCACAAACAAGGTCTAAGTCATGTAAGTACAATTTTGCTGTACTGCTTAATCAGGATGATAGAAACACTGTTGACACTTTTCAGCAAGTTGTAATACAGAAATAAACAGTTTTTCACAAACAAGGTCTAAATAATGTTTGATGCACTCTGTAAGTACCATTTTTGCTGAACTGTTTAAACTCGATGAAAGGAACATTGTTGACACTTTTCAGCAAGTTGCAATCATGTAATACAGAAATAAACAGTTTTTCAAAAACAAGGTCTAAGCCATGTTTGAGTCACTCTGTAAGTACCATTTTGCTGTACTGTTTAAGCTCGATGAAAGGAACATTGTTGACACTTTTCAGCAAGTTGCAATCATGAAATACAGAAAAAACAGTTTTTCACAAACAAGGTCTAAATCATGTTTGATGCACTCTGATAGTCCATTTCTGCTGTACTGTTTAATCAGGATGATAGGAACACTGTTGACACTTTTCAGCAAGTTGCAATCATGTAATACAGAAATAAACAGTTTTTCAAAAACAAGGTCTAAGCCCTGTTTGAGTCACTCTGTAAGTACCATTTTTGCTGTACTGTTTAAGCTCGATGAAAGGAACATTGTTGACACTTTTCAGCAAGTTGCAATCATGAAATACAGAAAAAAACAGTTTTCACAAACAAGGTCTAAGTCATGTAAGTACAATTTTGCTGTACTGCTTAAGCTCAGGATGATAGAAACACTGTTGACACTTTTCAGCAAGTTGTAATACAGAAATAAACAGTTTTTCACAAACAAGGTCTAAATAATGTTTGATGCACTCTGTAAGTACCATTTTTGCTGAACTGTTTAAACTCGATGAAAGGAACATTGTTGACACTTTTCAGCAAGTTGCAATCATGTAATACAGAAATACACAGTTTTTCAAAAACAAGGTCTAAGCCATGTTTGAGTCACTCTGTAAGTACCATTTCTGCTGTACTGTTTAAGCTCAGATGAAAGGAACACTGTTGACACTTTTCAGCAAGTTGCAATCATGAAATACAGAAAAAACAGTTTTTCACAAACAAGGTCTAAGCCATGTTTGATTCACTCTGAAAGTCCATTTCTGCTGTACTGTTTAAGCTCAGGATGATAGGAACATTGTTGACACTTTTCAGCAAGTTGCAATCATGAAATACAGAAATAACAGTTTTTCACAAACAAGGTCTAAGTCATGTAAGTACAATTTTGCTGTACTGTTTTTAAGCTCGATGATAGAAACACTGTTGACACTTTTCAGCAAGTTGTAATACAGAAATAAACAGTTTTTCACAAACAAGGTCTAAATCATGTTTGATGCACTCTGTAAGTCCATTTCTGCTGTACTGTTTAAACTCAGGATGAAAGGAACACTGTTGACACTTCTCAGCAAGTTGCAATCATGTAATACAGAAATAAACAGTTTTTCAAAAACAAGGTCTAAGCCATGTTTGAGTCACTCTGTAAGTACCATTTTTGCTGTACTGTTTAAGCTCGATGAAAGGAACATTGTTGACACTTTTCAGCAAGTTGCAATCATGAAATACAGAAAAAACAGTTTTTCACAAACAAGGTCTAAGTCATGTAAGTACAATTTTGCTGTACTGCTTAATCAGGATGATAGAAACACTGTTGACACTTTTCAGCAAGTTGTAATACAGAAATAAACAGTTTTTCACAAACAAGGTCTAAATAATGTTTGATGCACTCTGTAAGTACTATTTTTGCTGTACTGTTTAAGCTCGATGAAAGGAGCATTGTTGACACTTTTCAGCAAGTTGCAATCATGTAATACAGAAATAAACAGTTTTTCAAAAACAAGGTCTAAGCCATGTTTGAGTCACTCTGTAAGTACCATTTTGCTGTACTGTTTAAGCTCGATGAAAGGAACATTGTTGACACTTTTCAGCAAGTTGCAATCATGATATACGAAAAAAACAGTATTTCACAAACAAGGTCTAAGTCATGTAAGTACAATTTTGCTGTACTGCTTAATCAGGATGATAGAAACACTGTTGCCACTTTTCAGCAAGTTGTAATACAGAAATAAACAGTTTTTCACAAACAAGGTCTAAATAATGTTTGATGCACTCTGTAAGTACTATTTTTGCTGTACTGTTTAAACTCGATGAAAGGAACATTGTTGACACTTTTCAGCAAGTTGCAATCATGAAATACAGAAAAAACAGTTTTTCACAAACAAGGTCTAAATCATGTTTGATGCACTCTGATAGTCCATTTCTGCTGTACTGCTTAATCAGGATGATAGGAACACTGTTGACACTTTTCAGCAAGTTGCAATCATGTAATACAGAAATAAACAATTTTTCAAAAACAAGGTCTAAGCCATGTTTCAGTCACTCTGTAAGTACCATTTTGCTGTACTGTTTAAGCTCGATGAAAGGAACATTGTTGACACTTTTCAGCAAGTTGCAATCATGAAATACAGAAAAAACAGTTTTTCACAAACAAGGTCTAAGTCATGTAAGTACAATTTTTGCCTACTGTTTAAGCTCGATGATAGAAACACTGTTGACACTTTTCAGCAAGTTGCTAATACAGAAATAAACAGTTTTTCACAAACAAGGTCTAAATAATGTTTGATGCACTCTGTAGTACCATTTTTGCTGAACTGTTTAAACTCGGATGAAAGGAACACTGTTGACACTTTTCAGCAAGTTGCAATCATGTAATACAGAAATAAACAGTTTTTCAAAAACAAGGTCTAAGCCATGTTTGAGTCACTCTGTAAGTACCATTTTTGCTGTACTGTTTAAGCTCGATGAAAGGAACATTGTTGACACTTTTCAGCAAGTTGCAATCATGAAATACAGAAAAAAACAGTTTTTCACAAACAAGGTCTAAGTCATGTAAGTACAATTTTGCTGTACTGCTTAATCAGGATGATAGAAACACTGTTGACACTTTTCAGCAAGTTGTAATACAGAAATAAACAGTTTTTCACAAACAAGGTCTAAATAATGTTTGATGCACTCTGTAAGTACCATTTTTGCTGTACTGTTTAAACTCGATGAAAGGAACATTGTTGACACTTTTCAGCAAGTTGCAAGTTGCAATAATGTAATACAGAAATAAACAGTTTTTCAAAAACAAGGTCTAAGTCATGTTTGAGTCACTCGAAAGTACCAACCATTTTGCTGTACTGTTTAAGCTCGATGAAAGGAACATTGTTGACACTTTTCAGCAAGTTGCAATCATGAAATACAGAAAAAAACAGTTTTTCACAAACATGGTCTAAATCATGTTTGATGCACTCTGATAGTCCATTTCTGCTGTACTGCTTAATCAGGATGATAGGAACACAGTTGACACTTTTCAGCAAGTTGCAATCATGTAATACAGAAATAAACAGTTTTTCAAAAACAAGGTCTAAGCCATGTTTGAGTCACTCTGTAAGTACCATTTTGCTGTACTGTTTAAGCTCGATGAAAGGAACATTGTTGACACTTTTCAGCAAGTTGCAAACATGAAATACAGAAAAAACAGTTTTTCACAAACAAGGTCTAAGTCATGTAAGTACAATTTTGCTGTACTGTTTAAGCTCAGGATGATAGAAACACTGTTGACACTTTTCAGCAAGTTGTAATACAGAAATAAACAGTTTTTCACAAACAAGGTCTAAATAATGTTTGATGCACTCTGTAAGTACCATTTTTGCTGAACTGTTTAAACTCGATGAAAGGAACATTGTTGACACTTTTCAGCAAGTTGCAATCATGTAATACAGAAATAAACAGTTTTTCAAAAACAAGGTCTAAGCCATGTTTGAGTCACTCTGTAAGTACCATTTTGCTGTACTGTTTAAGCTCGATGAAAGGAACATTGTTGACACTTTTCAGCAAGTTGCAATCATGAAATACAGAAAAAAACAGTTTTTCACAAACAAGGTCTAAGTCATGTGATGCAAGTACAATTTTGCTGTACTGCTTAATCAGGATGATAGAAACACTGTTGACACTTTTCAGCAAGTTGATTAATACAGAAATAAACAGTTTTTCACAAACAAGGTCTAAATAATGTTTGATTCACTCTGTAAGTACCATTTTTGCTGTACTGTTTAAGCTCGATGAAAGGAACATTGTTGACACTTTTCAGCAAGTTGCAATCATGTAATACAGAAATAAACAGTTTTTCAAAAACAAGGTCTAAGTCATGTTTGAGTCACTCTGTAAGTACCATTTTGCTGTACTGTTTAAGCTCGATGAAAGGAACACTGTTGACACTTTTCAGCAAGTTGCAATCATGATATAGAAAAAAACAGTATTTCACAAACAAGGTCTAAGTCATGTAAGTACAATTTTGCTGTACTGCTTAACTCAGGATGATAGGAACACTGTTGACACTTTTCAGCAAGTTGTAATACAGAAATAAACAGTTTTTCACAAAACAAGGTCTAAATAATGTTTGATTCACTCTGTAAGTACTATTTTTGCTGTACTGTTTAAACTCGATGAAAGGAACATTGTTGACACTTTTCAGCAAGTTGCAATCATGAAATACAGAAAAAACAGTTTTTCACAAACAAGGTCTAAATCATGTTTGATGCACTCTGATAGTCCATTTCTGCTGTACTGCTTAATCAGGATGATAGGAACACTGTTGACACTTTCTCAGCAAGTTGCAATCATGTAATACAGAAATAAACAGTTTTTCAAAAACAAGGTCTAAGCCATGTTTGAGTCACTTGTAAAGTACCATTCATTTTGCGTACTGTTTAAGCTCGATGAAAGGAACATTGTTGACACTTTTCAGCAAGTTGCAATCATGAAATACAGAAAAAAACAGTTTTTCACAAACAAGGTCTAAATCATGTTTGTGCACTCTGATAGTCCATTTCTGCTGTACTGCTTAATCAGGATGATAGGAACACTGTTGACACTTTTCAGCAAGTTGTAATACAGAAATAAACAGTTTTTCACAAACAAGGTCTAAATAATGTTTGATGCACTCTGTAAGTACCTTTTTTGCTGAACTGTTTAAACTCGATGAAAGGAACATTGTTGACACTTTTCAGCAAGTTGCAATCATGTAATACAGAAATAAACAGTTTTTGAAAAACAAGGTCTAAGCCATGTTTGAGTCACTCTGTAAGTACCATTTTGCTGTACTGTTTAAGCTCGATGAAAGGAACATTGTTGACACTTTTCAGCAAGTTGCAATCATGAAATACAGAAAAAACAGTTTTTCACAAACAAGGTCTAAGTCATGTAAGTACAATTTTGCTGTACTGCTTAATCAGGATGATAGAAACACTGTTGCCACTTTTCAGCAAGTTGTAATACAGAAATAAACAGTTTGTCACAAACAAGGTCTAAATAATGTTTGATGCACTCTGTAAGTACTATTTTTGCTGTACTGTTTAAACTCGATGAAAGGAACATTGTTGACACTTTTCAGCAAGTTGCAATCATGTAATACAGAAATAAACAGTTTTTCAAAAACAAGGTCTAAGTACAATTATTCTGTACTGCTTAATCAGGATGATAGGAACACTGTTGACACTTTTCAGCAAGTTGCAATCATGTAATACAGAAATAAAACGTTTTTCAAAAACAAGGTCTAAGTCATGTTTGAGTCACTCTTTAAGTACCATTTTGCTGTACTGTTTAAGCTCGATGAAAGGAACATTGTTGACACTTTTCAGCAAGTTGCAATCATGAAATATAGAAATAAAGTTTTTCACAAACAAGGTCTAAATCATGTTTGATGCACTCTGTAGGTACCATTTTGCTGTACTGCTTAATCCAAGAAAGGAACACTGTTGACACTTTTCAGCAAGTTGCAATCATGTAATACAGAAATGAACAGTTTTTCAAAAACAAGGTCTAAATCATGTTTGATGCACTCTGTAAGTTCCATTTTTTGCTGTACTGTTTAAACTCGATGAAAGGAACATTGTTGACACTTTTCAGCAAGTTGCAATCATGTAATACAGAAATAAACAGTTTTTCAAAAACAAGGTCTAAGTCATGTTTGATGCACTCTGTAAGTTCCATTTTGCTGTACTGTTTAAGCTCGATGAAAGGAACATTGTTGACACTTTTCAGCAAGTTGCAATCATGAAATACAGAAAAAAACAGTTTTTCACAAACAAGGTCTAAATCATGTTTGATGCACTCTGATAGTCCATTTCTGCTGTACTGTTTAATCAGGATGATGGGAACACTGTTGACACTTTTCAGCAAGTTGCAATCATGTAATACAGAAATAAACAGTTTTTCAAAAACAAGGTCTAAGCCATGTTTGAGTCACTCTGTAAGTACCATTTTTGCTGTACTGTTTAAGCTCGATGAAAGGAACATTGTTGACACTTTTCAGCAAGTTGCAATCATGAAATACAGAAAAAAACAGTTTTTCACAAACAAGGTCTAAGTCATGTAAGTACAATTTTGCTGTACTGCTTAATCAGGATGATAGAAACACTGTTGACACTTTTCAGCAAGTTGTAATACAGAAATAAACAGTTTTTCACAAACAAGGTCTAAATAATGTTTGATGCACTCTGTAAGTACCATTTTTGCTGAACTGTTTAAACTCGATGAAAGGAACATTGTTGACACTTTTCAGCAAGTTGCAATCATGTAATACAGAAATAAACAGTTTTTCAAAAACAAGGTCTAAGCCATGTTTGAGTCACTCTGTAAGTACCATTTTGCTGTACTGTTTAAGCTCGATGAAAGGAACATTGTTGACACTTTTCAGCAAGTTGCAATCATGAAATACAGAAAAAACAGTTTTTCACAAACAAGGTCTAAATCATGTTTGATGCACTCTGATAGTCCATTTCTGCTGTACTGTTTAATCAGGATGATAGGAACACTGTTGACACTTTTCAGCAAGTTGCAATCATGTAATACAGAAATAAACAGTTTTTCAAAAACAAGGTCTAAGCCATGTTTGAGTCACTCTGTAAGTACCATTTTTGCTGTACTGTTTAAGCTCGATGAAAGGAACATTGTTGACACTTTTCAGCAAGTTGCAATCATGAAATACAGAAAAAAACAGATTTTCACAAACAAGGTCTAAGTCATGTAAGTACAATTTTGCTGTACTGCTTAATCAGGATGATAGAAACACTGTTGACACTTTTCAGCAAGTTGTAATACAGAAATAAACAGTTTTTCACAAACAAGGTCTAAATAATGTTTGATGCACTCTGTAAGTACCATTTTTGCTGAACTGTTTAAACTCGATGAAAGGAACATTGTTGACACTTTTCAGCAAGTTGCAATCATGTAATACAGAAATAAACAGTTTTTCAAAAACAAGGTCTAAGCCATGTTTGAGTCACTCTGTAAGTACCATTTTGCTGTACTGTTTAAGCTCGATGAAAGGAACATTGTTGACACTTTTCAGCAAGTTGCAATCATGAAATACAGAAAAAACAGTTTTTCACAAACAAGGTCTAAATCATGTTTGATGCACTCTGATAGTCCATTTCTGCTGTACTGTTTAATCAGGATGAGAGGAACACTGTTGACACTTCTCAGCAAGTTGCAATCATGTAATACAGAAATAAACAGTTTTTCAAAAACAAGGTCTAAGCCATGTAAGTACAATTTTGCTGTACTGCTTAATCAGGATGATAGAAACACTGTTGACACTTTTCAGCAAGTTGTAATACAGAAATAAACAGTTTTTCACAAACAAGGTCTAAATAATGTTTGATGCACTCTGATAGTCCATTTCTGCTGTACTGCTTAATCAGGATGATAGGAACACTGTTGACACTTTTCAGCAAGTTGCAATCATGTAATACAGAAATAAACAGTTTTTCAAAAACAAGGTCTAAGCCATGTTTGAGTCACTCTGTAAGTACCATTTTGCTGTACTGTTTAAGCTCGATGAAAGGAACATTGTTGACACTTTTCAGCAAGTTGCAATCATGAAATACAGAAAAAAACGATTTTTCACAAACAAGGTCTAAGTCATGTAAGTACAATTTTGCTGTACTGCTTAATCAGGATGATAGAAACACTGTTGACACTTTTCAGCAAGTTGTAATACAGAAATAAACAGTTTTTCACAAACAAGGTCTAAATAATGTTTGATGCACTCTGTAAGTACTATTTTTGCTGTACTGTTTAAACTCGATGAAAGGAACATTGTTGACACTTTTCAGCAAGTTGCAATCATGAAATACAGAAAAAAACAGTTTTTCACAAACAAGGTCTAAATCATGTTTGATGCACTCTGATAGTCCATTTCTGCTGTACTGCTTAATCAGGATGATAGGAACACTGTTGACACTTTTCAGCAAGTTGCAATCATGTAATACAGAAATAAACAGTTTTTCAAAAACAAGGTCTAAGCCATGTTTGAGTCACTCTGTAAGTACCATTTTTGCTGTACTGTTTAAGCTCGATGAAAGGAACATTGTTGACACTTTTCAGCAAGTTGCAATCATGAATACAGAATTTCAAATAGGTATAAACACTGTTGACACTTTTCAGCAAGTTGTAATACAGAAATAAACAGTTTTTCACAAACAAGGTCTAAATAATGTTTGATGCACTCTGTAAGTACTATTTTTGCTGTACTGTTTAAGCTCGATGAAAGGAACATTGTTGACACTTTTCAGCAAGTTGCAATCATGTAATACAGAAATAAACAGTTTTTCAAAAACAAGGTCTAAGTCATGTTTGAGTCACTCTGTAAGTACCATTTTGCTGTACTGTTTAAGCTCGATGAAAGGAACATTGTTGACACTTTTCAGCAAGTTGCAATCATGAAATACAGAAAAAAACAGTTTTTCACAAACAAGGTCTAAGTCATGTAAGTACAATTTTGCTGTACTGCTTAATCAGGATGATAGAAACACTGTTGACACTTTTCAGCAAGTTGTAATACAGAAATAAACAGTTTTTCACAAACAAGGTCTAAATAATGTTTGATGCACTCTGTAAGTACTATTTTTGCTGTACTGTTTAAACTCGATGAAAGGAACATTGTTGACACTTTTCAGCAAGTTGCAATCATGAAATACAGAAAAAACAGTTTTTCACAAACAAGGTCTAAATCATGTTTGATGCACTCTGATAGTCCATTTCTGCTGTACTGCTTAATCAGGATGATAGGAACACTGTTGACACTTTTCAGCAAGTTGCAATCATGTAATACAGAAATAAACAGTTTTTCAAAAACAAGGTCTAAGCCATGTTTGAGTCACTCTGTAAGTACCATTTTTGCTGTACTGTTTAAGCTCGATGAAAGGAACATTGTTGACACTTTTCAGCAAGTTGCAATCATGAAATACAGAAAAAAACAGTTTTTCACAAACAAGGTCTAAGTCATGTAAGTACTATTTTGCTGTACTGCTTAATCAGGATGATAGAAACACTGTTGACACTTTTCAGCAAGTTGTAATACAGAAAAAAACAGTTTTTCACAAACAAGGTCTAAATAATGTTTGATGCACTCTGTAAGTACTATTTTTGCTGTACTGTTTAAACTCGATGAAAGGAACATTGTTGACACTTTTCAGCAAGTTGCAAGTTGCAATCATGTAATACAGAAATAAACAGTTTTTCAAAAACAAGGTCTAAGTCATGTTTGAGTCACTGAAAGTACCAACCATTTTGCTGTACTGTTTAAGCTCGATGAAAGGAACATTGTTGACACTTTTCAGCAAGTTGCAATCATGAAATACAGAAAAAAACAGTTTTTCACAAACAAGGTCTAAGTCATGTAAGTACAATTTTGCTGTACTGCTTAATCAGGATGATAGAAACACTGTTGACACTTTTCAGCAAGTTGTAATACAGAAATAAACAGTTTTTCACAAACAAGGTCTAAATAATGTTTGATGCACTCTGTAAGTACTATTTTTGCTGTACTGTTTAAACTCGATGAAAGGAACATTGTTGACACTTTTCAGCAAGTTGCAAGTTGCAATCATGTAATACAGAAATAAACAGTTTTTCAAAAACAAGGTCTAAGTCATGTTTGAGTCACTGAAAGTACCAACCATTTTGCTGTACTGTTTAAGCTCGATGAAAGGAACATTGTTGACACTTTTCAGCAAGTTGCAATCATGAAATACAGAAAAAACAGTTTTTCACAAACAAGGTCTAAATCATGTTTGATGCACTCTGATAGTCCATTTCTGCTGTACTGCTTAATCAGGATGATAGGAACACTGTTGACACTTTTCAGCAAGTTGCAATCATGTAATACAGAAATAAACAGTTTTTCAAAAACAAGGTCTAAGCCATGTTTGAGTCACTCTGTAAGTACCATTTTGCTGTACTGTTTAAGCTCGATGAAAGGAACATTGTTGACACTTTTCAGCAAGTTGCAATCATGAAATACAGAAAAAAACTGTTTTTCACAAACAAGGTCTAAGTCATGTAAGTACAATTTTGCTGTACTGTTTTAAGCTCGATGATGGAAACACTGTTGACACTTTTCAGCAAGTTGTAATACAGAAATAAACAGTTTTTCACAAACAAGGTTTAAATAATGTTTGATGCACTCTGTAAGTACCATTTTTGCTGAACTGTTTAAACTCGATGAAAGGAACATTGTTGACACTTTTCAGCAAGTTGCAATCATGTAATACAGAAATAAACAGTTTTTCAAAAACAAGGTCTAAGCCATGTTTGAGTCACTCTGTAAGTACCATTTTGCTGTACTGTTTAAGCTCGATGAACGGAACATTGTTGACACTTTTCACCAAGTTGCAATCATGAAATACAGAAAAAAACAGTTTTTCACAAACAAGGTCTAAATCATGTTTGATGCACTCTGATAGTCCATTTCTGCTGTACTGTTTAATCAGGATGAGAGGAACACTGTTGACACTTCTCAGCAAGTTGCAATCATGTAATACAGAAATAAACAGTTTTTCAAAAACAAGGTCTAAGCCATGTTTGAGTCACTCTGTAAGTACCATTTTTGCTGTACTGTTTAAGCTCGATGAAAGGAACATTGTTGACACTTTTCAGCAAGTTGCAATCATGAAATACAGAAAAAAACAGTTTTTCACAAACAAGGTCTAAGTCATGTAAGTACAATTTTGCTGTACTGCTTAATCAGGATGATAGAAACACTGTTGACACTTTTCAGCAAGTTGTAATACAGAAATAAACAGTTTTTCACAAACAAGGTCTAAATAATGTTTGATGCACTCTGTAAGCACCATTTTTGCTGAACTGTTTAAACTCGATGAAAGGAACATTGTTGACACTTTTCAGCAAGTTGCAATCATGTAATACAGAAATAAACAGTTTTTGAAAAACAAGGTCTAAGCCATGTTTGAGTCACTCTGTAAGTACCATTTTGCTGTACTGTTTAAGCTCGATGATAGGAACACTGTTGACACTTTTCAGCAAGTTGCAATCATGTAATACAGAAATAAACAGTTTTTCAAAAACAAGGTCTAAGCCATGTTTGAGTCACTCTGTAAGTACCATTTTGCTGTACTGTTTAAGCTCGATGAAAGGAACATTGTTGACACTTTTCAGCAAGTTGCAATCATGAAATACAGAAAAAAACAGTTTTTCACAAACAAGGTCTAAGTCATGTAAGTACAATTTTGCTGTACTGTTTAAGCTCGATGATAGAAACACTGTTGACACTTTTCAGCAAGTTGTAATACAGAAATAAACAGTTTTTCACAAACAAGGTCTAAATAATGTTTGATGCACTCTGTAAGTACCATTTTTGCTGAACTGTTTAAACTCGATGAAAGGAACATTGTTGACACTTTTCAGCAAGTTTTAATCATGTAATACAGAAATAAACAGTTTTCCAAAAACAAGGTCTAAGCCATGTTTGAGTCACTCTGTAAGTACCATTTTTGCTGTACTGTTTAAGCTCGATGAAAGGAACATTGTTGACACTTTTCAGCAAGTTGCAATCATGAAATACAGAAAAAAACAGTTTTTCACAAACAAGGTCTAAGTCATGTAAGTACAATTTTGCTGTACTGCTTAATCAGGATGATAGAAACACTGTTGACACTTTTCAGCAAGTTGTAATACAGAAATAAACAGTTTTTCACAAACAAGGTCTAAATAATGTTTGATGCACTCTGTAAGTACCATTTTTGCTGAACTGTTTAAACTCGATGAAAGGAACATTGTTGACACTTTTCAGCAAGTTGCAAGTTGCAATCATGTAATACAGAAATAAACAGTTTTTCAAAAACAAGGTCTAAGTCATGTTTGAGTCACTGAAAGTACCAACCATTTTGCTGTACTGTTTAAGCTCGATGAAAGGAACATTGTTGACACTTTTCAGCAAGTTGCAATCATGAAATACAGAAAAAACAGTTTTTCACAAACAAGGTCTAAATCATGTTTGATGCACTCTGATAGTCCATTTCTGCTGTACTGCTTAATCAGCATGATAGGAACACTGTTGACACTTTTCAGCAAGTTGCAATCATGTAATACAGAAATAAACAGTTTTTCAAAAACAAGGTCTAAGCCATGTTTGAGTCACTCTGTAAGTACCATTTTGCTGTACTTTTAAGCTCGATGAAAGGAACATTGTTGACACTTTTCAGCAAGTTGCAATCATGAAATACAGAAAAAACTGTTTTTCACAAACAAGGTCTAAGTCATGTAAGTACAATTTTGCTGTACTGTTTTAAGCTCGATGATAGAAACACTGTTGACACTTTTCAGCAAGTTGTAATACAGAAATAAACAGTTTTTCACAAACAAGGTTTAAATAATATTTGATGCACTCTGTAAGTACCATTTTTGCTGAACTGTTTAAACTCGATGAAAGGAACATTGTTGACAATTTTCAGGAAGTTGCAATCATGTAATACAGAAATAAACAGTTTTTCAAAAACAAGGTCTAAGCCATGTTTGAGTCACTCTGTAAGTACCATTTTGCTGTACTGTTTAAGCTCGATGAACGGAACATTGTTGACACTTTTCAGCAAGTTGCAATCATGAAATACAGAAAAAACAGTTTTTCACAAACAAGGTCTAAATCATGTTTGATGCACTCTGATAGTCCATTTCTGCTGTACTGTTTAATCAGGATGAGAGGAACACTGTTGACACTTCTCAGCAAGTTGCAATCATGTAATACAGAAACAAACAGTTTTTCAAAAACAAGGTCTAAGCCATGTTTGAGTCACTCTGTAAGTACCATTTTTGCTGTACTGTTTAAGCTCGATGAAAGGAACATTGTTGACACTTTTCAGCAAGTTGCAATCATGAAATACAGAAAAAACAGTTTTTCACAAACAAGGTCTAAGTCATGTAAGTACAATTTTGCTGTACTGCTTAATCAGGATGATAGAAACACTGTTGACACTTTTCAGCAAGTTGTAATACAGAAATAAACAGTTTTTCACAAACAAGGTCTAAATAATGTTTGATGCACTCTGTAAGTACCATTTTTGCTGAACTGTTTAAACTCGATGAAAGGAACATTGTTGACACTTTTCAGCAAGTTGCAATCATGTAATACAGAAATAAACAGTTTTTGAAAAACAAGGTCTAAGCCATGTTTGAGTCACTCTGTAAGTACCATTTTGCTGTACTGTTTAAGCTCGATGAAAGGAACATTGTTGACACTTTTCAGCAAGTTGCAATCATGAAATACAGAAAAAAACAGTTTTTCACAAACAAGGTCTAAGTCATGTAAGTACAATTTTGCTGTACTGTTTAAGCTCGATGATAGAAACACTGTTGACACTTTTCAGCAAGTTGTAATACAGAAATAAACCGTTTTTCACAAACAAGGTCTAAATAATGTTTGATGCACTCTGTAAGTACCATTTTTGCTGAACTGTTTAAACTCGATGAAAGGAACATTGTTGACACTTTTCAGCAAGTTGCAATCATGTAATACAGAAATAAACTGTTTTTCACAAACAAGGTCTAAATCATGTTTGATGCACTCTGATAGTCCATTTCGGCTGTACTGCTTAATCAGGATGATAGGAACACTGTTGACACTTTTCAGCAAGTTGCAATCATGTAATACAGAAATAAACAGTTTTTCAAAAACAAGGTCTAAGCCATGTTTCAGTCACTCTGTAAGTACCATTTTGCTGTACTGTTTAAGCTCGATGAAAGGAACATTGTTGACACTTTTCAGCAAGTTGCAATCATGAAATACAGAAAAAAACTGTTTTTCACAAACAAGGTCTAAGTCATGTAAGTACAATTTTGCTGTACTGTTTAAGCTCGATGATAGAAACACTGTTGACACTTTTCAGCAAGTTGTAATACAGAAATAAACAGTTTTTCACAAACAAGGTCTAAATAATGTTTGATGCACTCTGTAAGTACCATTTTTGCTGAACTGTTTAAACTCGATGAAAGGAACATTGTTGACACTTTTCAGCAAGTTGCAAGTTGCAATCATGTAATACAGAAATAAACAGTTTTTCAAAAACAAGGTCTAAGTCATGTTTGAGTCACTGAAAGTACCAACCATTTTGCTGTACTGTTTAAGCTCGATGAAAGGAACATTGTTGACACTTTTCAGCAAGTTGCAATCATGAAATACAGAAAAAAACAGTTTTTCACAAACAAGGTCTAAATCATGTTTGATGCACTCTGATAGTCCATTTCTGCTGTACTGCTTAATCAGGATGATAGGAACACTGTTGACACTTTTCAGCAAGTTGCAATCATGTAATACAGAAATAAACAGTTTTTCAAAAACAAGGTCTAAGCCATGTTTGAGTCACTCTGTAAGTACCATTTTGCTGTACTTTTAAGCTCGATGAAAGGAACATTGTTGACACTTTTCAGCAAGTTGCAATCATGAAATACAGAAAAAACTGTTTTTCACAAACAAGGTCTAAGTCATGTAAGTACAATTTTGCTGTACTGTTTTAAGCTCGATGATAGAAACACTGTTGACACTTTTCAGCAAGTTGTAATACAGAAATAAACAGTTTTTCACAAACAAGGTTTAAATAATGTTTGATGCACTCTGTAAGTACCATTTTTGCTGAACTGTTTAAACTCGATGAAAGGAACATTGTTGACAATTTTCAGGAAGTTGCAATCATGTAATACAGAAATAAACAGTTTTTCAAAAACAAGGTCTAAGCCATGTTTGAGTCACTCTGTAAGTACCATTTTGCTGTACTGTTTAAGCTCGATGAACGGAACATTGTTGACACTTTTCAGCAAGTTGCAATCATGAAATACAGAAAAAACAGTTTTTCACAAACAAGGTCTAAATCATGTTTGATGCACTCTGATAGTCCATTTCTGCTGTACTGTTTAATCAGGATGAGAGGAACACTGTTGACACTTCTCAGCAAGTTGCAATCATGTAATACAGAAATAAACCGTTTTTCAAAAACAAGGTCTAAGCCATGTTTGAGTCACTCTGTAAGTACCATTTTTGCTGTACTGTTTAAGCTCGATGAAAGGAACATTGTTGACACTTTTCAGCAAGTTGCAATCATGAAATACAGAAAAAAACTGTTTTTCATAAACAAGGTCTAAGTCATGTAAGTACAATTTTGCTGTACTGCTTAATCAGGATGATAGAAACACTGTTGACACTTTTCAGCAAGTTGTAATACAGAAATAAACAGTTTTTCACAAACAAGGTCTAAATAATGTTTGATGCACTCTGTAAGTACCATTTTTGCTGAACTGTTTAAACTCGATGAAAGGAACATTGTTGACACTTTTCAGCAAGTTGCAATCATGTAATACAGAAATAAACAGTTTTTGAAAAACAAGGTCTAAGCCATGTTTGAGTCACTCTGTAAGTACCATTTTGCTGTACTGTTTAAGCTCGATGAAAGGAACATTGTTGACACTTTTCAGCAAGTTGCAATCATGAAATACAGAAAAAAACAGTTTTTCACAAACAAGGTCTAAGTCATGTAAGTACAATTTTGCTGTACTGTTTAAGCTCGATGATAGAAACACTGTTGACACTTTTCAGCAAGTTGTAATACAGAAAAAAACAGTTTTTCACAAACAAGGTCTAAGTCATGTAAGTACAATTTTGCTGTACTGTTTAAGCTCGATGATAGAAACACTGTTGACACTTTTCAGCAAGTTGTAATACAGAAATAAACAGTTTTTCACAAACAAGGTCTAAATAATGTTTGATGCACTCTGTAAGTACCATTTTTGCTGAACTGTTTAAACTCGATGAAAGGAACATTGTTGACACTTTTCAGCAAGTTGCAAGTTGCAATCATGTAATACAGAAATAAACAGTTTTTCAAAAACAAGGTCTAAGCCATGTTTCAGTCACTCTGTAAGTACCATTTTGCTGTACTGTTTAAGCTCGATGAAAGGAACATTGTTGACACTTTTCAGCAAGTTGCAATCATGAAATACAGAAAAAAACAGTTTTTCACAAACAAGGTCTAAGTCATGTAAGTACAATTTTGCTGTACTGTTTAAGCTCGATGATAGAAACACTGTTGACACTTTTCAGCAAGTTGTAATACAGAAATAAACAGTTTTTCACAAACAAGGTCTAAATAATGTTTGATGCACTCTGTAAGTACCATTTTTGCTGAACTGTTTAAACTCGATGAAATGAACATTGTTGACACTTTTCAGCAAGTTGCAAGTTGCAATCATGTAATACAGAAATAAACAGTTTTTCAAAAACAAGGTCTAAGTCATGTTTGAGTCACTGAAAGTACCAACCATTTTGCTGTACTGTTTAAGCTCGATGAAAGGAACATTGTTGACACTTTTCAGCAAGTTGCAATCATGAAATACAGAAAAAAACAGTTTTTCACAAACAAGGTCTAAATCATGTTTGATGCACTCTGATAGTCCATTTCTGCTGTACTGCTTAATCAGGATGATAGGAACACTGTTGACACTTTTCAGCAAGTTGCAATCATGTAATACAGAAATAAACAGTTTTTCAAAAACAAGGTCTAAGCCATGTTTGAGTCACTCTGTAAGTACCATTTTGCTGTACTTTTAAGCTCGATGAAAGGAACATTGTTGACACTTTTCAGCAAGTTGCAATCATGAAATACAGAAAAAAACTGTTTTTCACAAACAAGGTCTAAGTCATGTAAGTACAATTTTGCTGTACTGTTTTAAGCTCGATGATAGAAACACTGTTGACACTTTTCAGCAAGTTGTAATACAGAAATAAACAGTTTTTCACAAACAAGGTTTAAATAATGTTTGATGCACTCTGTAAGTACCATTTTTGCTGAACTGTTTAAACTCGATGAAAGGAACATTGTTGACAATTTTCAGGAAGTTGCAATCATGTAATACAGAAATAAACAGTTTTTCAAAAACAAGGTCTAAGCCATGTTTGAGTCACTCTGTAAGTACCATTTTGCTGTACTGTTTAAGCTCGATGAACGGAACATTGTTGACACTTTTCAGCAAGTTGCAATCATGAAATACAGAAAAAACAGTTTTTCACAAACAAGGTCTAAATCATGTTTGATGCACTCTGATAGTCCATTTCTGCTGTACTGTTTAATCAGGATGAGAGGAACACTGTTGACACTTCTCAGCAAGTTGCAATCATGAAATACAGAAAAAAACAGTTTTTCACAAACAAGGTCTAAGTCATGTAAGTACAATTTTGCTGTACTGCTTAATCAGGATGATAGAAACACTGTTGACACTTTTCAGCAAGTTGTAATACAGAAATAAACAGTTTTTCACAAACAAGGTCTAAATAATGTTTGATGCACTCTGTAAGTACCATTTTTGCTGAACTGTTTAAACTCGATGAAAGGAACATTGTTGACACTTTTCAGCAAGTTGCAATCATGTAATACAGAAATAAACAGTTTTTGAAAAACAAGGTCTAAGCCATGTTTGAGTCACTCTGTAAGTACCATTTTGCTGTACTGTTTAAGCTCGATGAAAGGAACATTGTTGACACTTTTCAGCAAGTTGCAATCATGAAATACAGAAAAAACAGTTTTTCACAAACAAGGTCTAAGTCATGTAAGTACAATTTTGCTGTACTGTTTAAGCTCGATGATAGAAACACTGTTGACACTTTTCAGCAAGTTGTAATACAGAAATAAACAGTTTTTCACAAACAAGGTCTAAATAATGTTTGATGCACTCTGTAAGTACCATTTTTGCTGAACTGTTTAAACTCGATGAAAGGAACATTGTTGACACTTTTCAGCAAGTTGCAATCATGTAATACAGAAATAAACAGTTTTTCACAAACAAGGTCTAAATCATGTTTGATGCACTCTGATAGTCCATTTCTGCTGTACTGCTTAATCAGGATGATAGGAACACTGTTGACACTTTTCAGCAAGTTGCAATCATGTAATACAGAAATAAACAGTTTTTCAAAAACAAGGTCTAAGCCATGTTTGAGTCACTCTGTAAGTACCATTTTGCTGTACTGTTTAAGCTCGATGAAAGGAACATTGTTGACACTTTTCAGCAAGTTGCAATCATGAAATACAGAAAAAAACAGTTTTTCACAAACAAGGTCTAAGTCATGTAAGTACAATTTTGCTGTACTGTTTAAGCTCGATGATAGAAACACTGTTGACACTTTTCAGCAAGTTGTAATACAGAAATAAACAGTTTTTCACAAACAAGGTCTAAATAATGTTTGATGCACTCTGTAACTACCATTTTTGCTGAACTGTTTAAACTCGATGAAAGGAACATTGTTGACACTTTTCAGCAAGTTGCAATCATGTAATACAGAAATAAACAGTTTTTCAAAAACAAGGTCTAAGCCATGTTTGAGTCACTCTGTAAGTACCATTTTGCTGTACTGTTTAAGCTCGATGAAAGGAACATTGTTGACACTTTTCAGCAAGTTGCAATCATGTAATACAGAAATAAACAGTTTTTCAAAAACAAGGTCTAAGCCATGTTTGAGTCACTCTGTAAGTACCATTTTGCTGTACTGTTTAATCTCGATGATAGGAACACTGTTGACACTTTTCAGCAAGTTGCAATCATGTAATACAGAAATAAACAGTTTTTCAAAAACAAGGTCTAAGCCATGTTTGAGTCACTCTGTAAGTACCATTTTGCTGTACTTTTAAGCTCGATGAAAGGAACATTGTTGACACTTTTCAGCAAGTTGCAATCATGAAATACAGAAAAAAACTGTTTTTCACAAACAAGGTCTAAGTCATGTAAGTACAATTTTGCTGTACTGTTTTAAGCTCGATGATAGAAACACTGTTGACACTTTTCAGCAAGTTGTAATACAGAAATAAACAGTTTTTCACAAACAAGGTTTAAATAATGTTTGATGCACTCTGTAAGTACCATTTTTGCTGAACTGTTTAAACTCGATGAAAGGAACATTGTTGACAATTTTCAGGAAGTTGCAATCATGTAATACAGAAATAAACAGTTTTTCAAAAACAAGGTCTAAGCCATGTTTGAGTCACTCTGTAAGTACCATTTTGCTGTACTGTTTAAGCTCGATGAACGGAACATTGTTGACACTTTTCAGCAAGTTGCAATCATGAAATACAGAAAAAACAGTTTTTCACAAACAAGGTCTAAATCATGTTTGATGCACTCTGATAGTCCATTTCTGCTGTACTGTTTAATCAGGATGAGAGGAACACTGTTGACACTTCTCAGCAAGTTGCAATCATGTAATACAGAAATAAACCGTTTTTCAAAAACAAGGTCTAAGCCATGTTTGAGTCACTCTGTAAGTACCATTTTTGCTGTACTGTTTAAGCTCGATGAAAGGAACATTGTTGACACTTTTCAGCAAGTTGCAATCATGAAATACAGAAAAAAACAGTTTTTCACAAACAAGGTCTAAGTCATGTAAGTACAATTTTGCTGTACTGCTTAATCAGGATGATAGAAACACTGTTGACACTTTTCAGCAAGTTGTAATACAGAAATAAACAGTTTTTCACAAACAAGGTCTAAATAATGTTTGATGCACTCTGTAAGTACCATTTTTGCTGAACTGTTTAAACTCGATGAAAGGAACATTGTTGACACTTTTCAGCAAGTTGCAATCATGTAATACAGAAATAAACAGTTTTTGAAAAACAAGGTCTAAGCCATGTTTGAGTCACTCTGTAAGTACCATTTTGCTGTACTGTTTAAGCTCGATGAAAGGAACATTGTTGACACTTTTCAGCAAGTTGCAATCATGAAATACAGAAAAAAACAGTTTTTCACAAACAAGGTCTAAGTCATGTAAGTACAATTTTGCTGTACTGTTTAAGCTCGATGATAGAAACACTGTTGACACTTTTCAGCAAGTTGTAATACAGAAAAAAACAGTTTTTCACAAACAAGGTCTAAATAATGTTTGATGCACTCTGTAAGTACCATTTTTGCTGAACTGTTTAAACTCGATGAAAGGAACATTGTTGACACTTTTCAGCAAGTTGCAATCATGTAATACAGAAATAAACAGTTTTTCACAAACAAGGTCTAAATCATGTTTGATGCACTCTGATAGTCCATTTCTGCTGTACTGCTTAATCAGGATGATAGGAACACTGTTGACACTTTTCAGCAAGTTGCAATCATGTAATACAGAAATAAACAGTTTTTCAAAAACAAGGTCTAAGCCATGTTTGAGTCACTCTGTAAGTACCATTTTGCTGTACTGTTTAAGCTCGATGAAAGGAACATTGTTGACACTTTTCAGCAAGTTGCAATCATGAAATACAGAAAAAAACAGTTTTTCACAAACAAGGTCTAAGTCATGTAAGTACAATTTTGCTGTACTGTTTAAGCTCGATGATAGAAACACTGTTGACACTTTTCAGCAAGTTGTAATACAGAAATAAACAGTTTTTCACAAACAAGGTCTAAATAATGTTTGATGCACTCTGTAAGTACCATTTTTGCTGAACTGTTTAAACTCGATGAAAGGAACATTGTTGACACTTTTCAGCAAGTTGCAATCATGTAATACAGAAATAAACAGTTTTTCAAAAACAAGGTCTAAGCCATGTTTGAGTCACTCTGTAAGTACCATTTTGCTGTACTGTTTAAGCTCGATGAAAGGAACATTGTTGACACTTTTCAGCAAGTTGCAATCATGAAATACAGAAAAAACAGTTTTTCACAAACAAGGTCTAAGTCATGTTGATTGAAGTACAATTTTGCTGTACTGTTTTAAGCTCAGGATGATAGGAACACTGTTGACACTTTTCAGCAAGTTGCAATCATGTAATACAGAAATAAACAGTTTTTCAAAAACAAGGTCTAAGCCATGTTTGAGTCACTCTGTAAGTACCATTTTGCTGTACTGTTTAAGTTCGATGAAAGGAACATTGTTGACACTTTTCAGCAAGTTGCAATCATGAAATACAGAAAAAAACAGTTTTTCACAAACAAGGTCTAAGTCATGTAAGTACAATTTTGCTGTACTGTTTTAAGCTCGATGATAGAAACACTGTTGACACTTTTCAGCAAGTTGTAATACAGAAATAAACAGTTTTTCACAAACAAGGTTTAAATAATGTTTGATGCACTCTGTAAGTACCATTTTTGCTGTACTGTTTAAGCTCGATGAAAGGAACATTGTTGACACTTTTCAGCAAGTTGCAATCATGAAATACAGAAAAAAACAGTTTTTCACAAACAAGGTCTAAGTCATGTAAGTACAATTTTGCTGTACTGCTTAATCAGGATGATAGAAACACTGTTGACACTTTTCAGCAAGTTGTAATACAGAAATAAACAGTTTTTCACAAACAAGGTCTAAATAATGTTTGATGCACTCTGTAAGTACCATTTTTGCTGAACTGTTTAAACTCGATGAAAGGAACATTGTTGACACTTTTCAGCAAGTTGCAATCATGTAATACAGAAATAAACAGTTTTTGAAAAACAAGGTCTAAGCCATGTTTGAGTCACTCTGTAAGTACCATTTTGCTGTACTGTTTAAGCTCGATGAAAGGAACATTGTTGACACTTTTCAGCAAGTTGCAATCATGAAATACAGAAAAAACAGTTTTTCACAAACAAGGTCTAAGTCATGTAAGTACAATTTTGCTGTACTGTTTAAGCTCGATGATAGAAACACTGTTGACACTTTTCAGCAAGTTGTAATACAGAAATAAACAGTTTTTCACAAACAAGGTCTAAATAATGTTTGATGCACTCTGTAAGTACCATTTTTGCTGAACTGTTTAAACTCGATGAAAGGAACATTGTTGACACTTTTCAGCAAGTTGCAATCATGTAATACAGAAATAAACAGTTTTTCACAAACAAGGTCTAAATCATGTTTGATGCACTCTGATAGTCCATTTCTGCTGTACTGCTTAATCAGGATGATAGGAACACTGTTGACACTTTTCAGCAAGTTGCAATCATGTAATACAGAAATAAACAGTTTTTCAAAAACAAGGTCTAAGCCATGTTTGAGTCACTCTGTAAGTACCATTTTGCTGTACTGTTTAAGCTCGATGAAAGGAACATTGTTGACACTTTTCAGCAAGTTGCAATCATGAAATACAGAAATAAACAGTTTTTCACAAACAAGGTCTAAGCCTTTCATCTGTAAGTACCATTTTGCTGTACTTTTTAAGCTCGATGATAGGAACACTGTTGACACTTTTCAGCAAGTTGAATCTAAATACAGAAATAAACAGTTTTTCACAAACAAGGTCTAATAATTTGTGCATGTAAGTACCATTTTGCTGTACTGTTTAAGCTCGATGATAGGAACACTGTTGACACTTTTCAGCAAGTTGCAATCAGTAATACAGAAATAAACAGTTTTTCAAAAACAAGGTCTAAGTAATGTTTGATTCACTCTGTAAGTACCATTTTGCTGTACTGTTTAAGCTCGATGAAAGGAACATTGTTGACACTTTTCAGCAAGTTGCAATCATGAAATACAGAAATAAACAGTTTTTCACAAACAAGGTCTAAATCATGTTTGATGCACTCTGATAGTCCATTTCTGCTGTACTGCTTAATCAGGATGATAGGAACACTGTTGACACTTTTCAGCAAGTTGCAATCATGTAATACAGAAATAAACAGTTTTTCAAAAACAAGGTCTAAGCCATGTTTGAGTCACTCTGTAAGTACCATTTTGCTGTACTGTTTAAGCTCGATGAAAGGAACATTGTTGACACTTTTCAGCAAGTTGCAATCATGAAATACAGAAAAAAACAGTTTTTCACAAACAAGGTCTAAGTCATGTAAGTACAATTTTGCTGTACTGCTTAATCAGATGATAGAAACACTGTTGACACTTTTCAGCAAGTTGTAATACAGAAATAAACAGTTTTTCACAAACAAGGTCTAAATAATGTTTGATGCACTCTGTAAGTACCATTTTTGCTGAACTGTTTAAACTCGATGAAAGGAACATTGTTGACACTTTTCAGCAAGTTGCAATCATGTAATACAGAAATAAACAGTTTTTCAAAAACAAGGTCTAAGCCATGTTTGAGTCACTCTGTAAGTACCATTTTTGCTGTACTGTTTAAGCTCGATGAAAGGAACATTGTTGACACTTTTCAGCAAGTTGCAATCATGAAATACAGAAATAAACAGTTTTTCACAAACAAGGTCTAAATCATGTTTGATGCACTCTGATAGTCCATTTCTGCTGTACTGTTTAATCAGGATGATAGGAACACTGTTGACACTTCTCAGCAAGTTGCAATCATGTAATACAGAAATAAACAGTTTTTCAAAAACAAGGTCTAAGCCATGTTTGAGTCACTCTGTAAGTACCATTTTGCTGTACTGTTTAAGCTCGATGAAAGGAACATTGTTGACACTTTTCAGCAAGTTGCAATCATGAAATACAGAAAAAAACAGTTTTTTTATCACAAAACAAGGTCTAAGTCATGTAAGTACAATTTTGCTGTACTGCTTAATCAGGATGATAGAAACACTGTTGACACTTTTCAGCAAGTTGTAATACAGAAATAAACAGTTTTTCACAAACAAGGTCTAAATAATGTTTGATGCACTCTGTAAGTACTATTTTTGCTGTACTGTTTAAACTCGATGAAAGGAACATTGTTGACACTTTTCAGCAAGTTGCAATCATGTAATACAGAAATAAACAGTTTTTCAAAAACAAGGTCTAAGCCATGTTTGAGTCACTCTGTAAGTACCATTTTTGCTGTACTGTTTAAGCTCGATGAAAGGAACATTGTTGACACTTTTCAGCAAGTTGCAATCATGAAATACAGAAAAAACAGTTTTTCACAAACAAGGTCTAAGTCATGTAAGTACAATTTTGCTGTACTGCTTTAAGCTCGATGATAGAAACACTGTTGACACTTTTCAGCAAGTTGTAATACAGAAATAAACAGTTTTTCACAAACAAGGTCTAAATAATGTTTGATGCACTCTGTAAGTACCATTTTTGCTGAACTGTTTAAACTCGATGAAAGGAACATTGTTGACACTTTTCAGCAAGTTGCAATCATGTAATACAGAAATAAACAGTTTTTCAAAAACAAGGTCTAAGCCATGTTTGAGTCACTCTGTAAGTACCATGTTGCTGTACTGTTTAAGCTCGATGAAAGGAACATTGTTGACACTTTTCAGCAAGTTGCAATCATGAAATACAGAAAAAACAGTTTTTCACAAACAAGGTCTAAATCATGTTTGATCTCTGATAGTCCATTTCTGCTGTACCGTTTAATCAGGATGATAGGAACACTGTTGACACTTTCTCAGCAAGTTGCAATCTGTAATACAGAAATAAACAGTTTTTCAAAAACAAGGTCTAAGCCATGTTTGAGTCACTCTGTAAGTACCATTTTTGCTGTACTGTTTAAGCTCGATGAAAGGAACATTGTTGACACTTTTCAGCAAGTTGCAATCATGTAATACAGAAATAAACAGTTTTTCAAAAACAATGTCTAAGTACAATTATTCTGTACTGCTTAATCAGGATGATAGGAACACTGTTGACACTTTTCAGCAAGTTGCAATCATGTAATACAGAAATAAACAGTTTTTCAAAAACAAGGTCTAAGTCATGTAAGTACAATTTTGCTGTACTGCTTAATCAGGATGATAGAAACACTGTTGACACTTTTCAGCAAGTTGTAATACAGAAATAAACAGTTTTTCACAAACAAGGTCTAAATAATGTTTGATGCACTCTGTAAGTACTATTTTTGCTGTACTGTTTAAACTCGATGAAAGGAACATTGTTGACACTTTTCAGCAAGTTGCAATCATGTAATACAGAAATAAACAGTTTTTCAAAAACAAGGTCTAAGCCATGTTTGAGTCACTCTGTAAGTACCATTTTGCTGTACTGTTTAAGCTCGATGAAAGGAACATTGTTGACACTTTTCAGCAAGTTGCAATCATGAAATACAGAAAAAAACAGTTTTTCACAAACAAGGTCTAAATCATGTTTGATGCACTCTGATAGTCCATTTCTGCTGTACTGTTTAATCAGGATGATAGGAACACTGTTGACACTTTTCAGCAAGTTGCAATCATGTAATACAGAAATAAACAGTTTTTCAAAAACAAGGTCTAAGCCATGTTTGAGTCACTCTGTAAGTACCATTTTGCTGTACTGTTTAAGCTCGATGAAAGGAACATTGTTGACACTTTTCAGCAAGTTGCAATCATGAAATACAGAAAAAACAGTTTTTCACAAACAAGGTCTAAGTCATGTAAGTACAATTTTGCTGTACTGTTTAAGCTCGATGATAGAAACACTGTTGACACTTTTCAGCAAGTTGTAATACAGAAATAAACAGTTTTTCACAAACAAGGTCTAAATAATGTTTGATGCACTCTGTAAGTACCATTTTTGCTGAACTGTTTAAACTCGATGAAAGGAACATTGTTGACACTTTTCAGCAAGTTGCAATCATGTAATACAGAAATAAACAGTTTTTCAAAAACAAGGTCTAAGCCATGTTTGAGTCACTCTGTAAGTACCATTTTGCTGTACTGTTTAAGCTCGATGAAAGGAACATTGTTGACACTTTTCAGCAAGTTGCAATCATGAAATACAGAAAAAAAACAGTTTTTCACAAACAAGGTCTAAGTCATGTAAGTACAATTTTGCTGTACCGCTTAATCAGGATGATAGAAACACTGTTGACACTTTTCAGCAAGGTGTAATACAGAAATAAACAGTTTTTCACAAACAAGGTCTAAATAATGTTTGATGCACTCTGTAAGTACTATTTTTGCTGTACTGTTTAAACTCGATGAAAGGAACATTGTTGACACTTTTCAGCAAGTTGCAATCATGTAATACAGAAAAAAACAGTTTTTCAAAAACAATGTCTAAGTACAATTATTCTGTACTGCTTAATCAGGATGATAGGAACACTGTTGACACTTTTCAGCAAGTTGCAATCATGTAATACAGAAATAAACAGTTTTTCAAAAACAAGGTCTAAGTCATGTAAGTACAATTTTGCTGTTAATCAGGATGATAGAAACACTGTTGACACTTTTCAGCAAGTTGTAATACAGAAATAAACCGTTTTTGAAAAACAAGGTCTAAGCCATGTTTGAG
Organism: Salmo salar; assembly: GCF_905237065.1. Taxonomy (NCBI): domain Eukaryota; kingdom Metazoa; phylum Chordata; class Actinopteri; order Salmoniformes; family Salmonidae; genus Salmo; species Salmo salar. Next base: position 33,434,297 of record NC_059448.1, read on the forward strand.
TCACTCTGTAAGTACCATTTTGCTGTACTGTTTAAGCTCGATGAAAGGAACATTGTTGACACTTTTCAGCAAGTTGCAATCATGTAATACAGAAATAAACAGTTTTTCAAAAACAAGGTCTAAGCCATGTTTGAGTCACTCTGTAAGTACCATTTTGCTGTACTGTTTAAGCTCGATGAAAGGAACATTGTTGACACTTTTCAGCAAGTTGCAATCATGAAATACAGAAAAAAACAGTTTTTCACAAACAAGGTCTAAATCATGTTTGATGCACTCTGATAGTCCATTTCTGCTGTACTGTTTAATCAGGATGATAGGAACACTGTTGACACTTTTCAGCAAGTTGCAATCATGTAATACAGAAATAAACAGTTTTTCAAAAACAAGGTCTAAGCCATGTTTGAGTCACTCTGTAAGTACCATTTTGCTGTACTGTTTAAGCTCGATGAAAGGAACATTGTTGACACTTTTCAGCAAGTTGCAATCATGAAATACAGAAAAAAACAGTTTTTCACAAACAAGGTCTAAGTCATGTAAGTACAATTTTGCTGTACTGTTTAAGCTCGATGATAGAAACACTGTTGACACTTTTCAGCAAGTTGTAATACAGAAATAAACAGTTTTTCACAAACAAGGTCTAAATAATGTTTGATGCACTCTGTAAGTACCATTTTTGCTGAACTGTTTAAACTCGATGAAAGGAACATTGTTGACACTTTTCAGCAAGTTGCAATCATGTAATACAGAAATAAACAGTTTTTCAAAAACAAGGTCTAAGCCATGTTTGAGTCACTCTGTAAGTACCATTTTGCTGTACTGTTTAAGCTCGATGAAAGGAACATTGTTGACACTTTTCAGCAAGTTGCAATCATGAAATACAGAAAAAAAACAGTTTTTCACAAACAAGGTCTAAGTCATGTAAGTACAATTTTGCTGTACCGCTTAATCAGGATGATAGAAACACTGTTGACACTTTTCAGCAAGGTGTAATACAGAAATAAACAGTTTTTCACAAACAAGGTCTAAATAATGTTTGATGCACTCTGTAAGTACTATTTTTGCTGTACTGTTTAAACTCGATGAAAGGAACATTGTTGACACTTTTCAGCAAGTTGCAATCATGTAATACAGAAAAAAACAGTTTTTCAAAAACAATGTCTAAGTACAATTATTCTGTACTGCTTAATCAGGATGATAGGAACACTGTTGACACTTTTCAGCAAGTTGCAATCATGTAATACAGAAATAAACAGTTTTTCAAAAACAAGGTCTAAGTCATGTAAGTACAGGATGATAGAAACACTGTTGACACTTTTCAGCAAGTTGTAATACAGAAATAAACAGTTTTTCACAAACAAGGTCTAAATAATGTTTGATGCACTCTGTAAGTACCATTTTTGCTGAACTGTTTAAACTCGATGAAAGGAACATTGTTGACACTTTTCAGCAAGTTGCAATCATGTAATACAGAAATAAACCGTTTTTGAAAAACAAGGTCTAAGCCATGTTTGAGTCACTCTGTAAGTACCATTTTGCTGTACTGTTTAAGCTCGATGAAAGGAACATTGTTGACACTTTTCAGCAAGTTGCTTTTCACAAACAAGGTTTAAGCAGTACAGCAAAATTGTACTTACATGATTTTGACCTTGTTTGTGAAAAACTGTTTATTTCTGTATTACATGATTGCAACTTGCTGAAAAGTGTCAACAATGTTCCTTTCATCGAGCTTAAACAGTACAGCAACAATGGTACTTACAGAGTGACTCAAACATGACTGAGACCTTGTTTTTGAAAAACTGTTTATTTCTGTATTACAAGTTGCTGAAAAGTGTCAACAGTGTTTCTATCATCCTGATTAAGCAGTACAGCAAAATTGTACTTACATGATTTAGACCTTGTTTGTGAGAAACTCTTTATTTCTTTATTTCATGATTGCAACTTGCTGAAAAGTGTCAACAATGTTCCTTTCATTGAGTTTAAACAGTACAGCAAAATGGTACTTAGAGAGTGACTCAAACATGACTTAGACCTTGTTTTTGAAAAACTTGTTTATTTCTGTATTACATGATTGCAACTTGCTGAAAAGTGTCAACAATATTTCTATCATCCTGATTAAGCAGTACAGCAAAATTGTACTTACATGATTTAGACCTTGTTTGTGAAAAACGGTTTATTTCTGTATTACATGATTGCAACTTGCTGAAAAGTGTCAACAATGTTCCTTTCATCGAGTTTAAACAGTACAGCAAAAATGTAACTTACAGAGTGCATCAAACATGATTTAGACCTTGTTTGTGAATTTTTTTAAATCTGTATTTCATGATTGCAACTTGCTGAAAAGTGTCAACAATGTTCCTTTCATCGAGCTTAAACAGTACAGCAAAATGGTAATTACAGAGTGACTCAAACATGACTTAGACCTTGTTTTTGAAAAACTGTTTATTTCTGTATTACAACTTGCTGAAAAGTGTCAACAGTGTTTCTATCATCCTGATTAAGCTGTACAGCAAAATTGTACTTACATGACTTAGACATTGTTTGTGAAAAACTGTTTATTTCTGTATTACATGATTGCAACTTGCTGAAAAGTGTCAACAATGTTCCTTTCATCGAGTTTAAACAGTACAGCAAAATGGTACTTAGAAGTGACTCAAACATGACTTAGACCTTTTTTTTGAAAAACTGTTTATTTCTGTATTACATGATTGCAACTTGCTGAAAAGTGTCAACAATGTTCCTTTCATCGAGTTTAAACAGTACAGCAACAATGGTACTTTCAGAGTGCATCAAACATTATTTAGACCTTGTTTGTGAAAAACTGTTTATTTCTGTATTACAACTTGCTGAAAAGTGTCAACAGTGTTTCTATCATCCTGATTAAGCTGTACAGCAAAATTGTACTTACATGACTTAGACCTTGTTTGTGAAAAACTGTTTATTTCTGTATTACATGATTGCAACTTGCTGAAAAGTGTCAACAATGTTCCTTTCATCGAGTTTAAACAGTACAGCAAAAATGGTACTTTCAGAGTGCATCAAACATTATTTAGACCTTGTTTGTGAAAAACTGTTTATTTCTGTATTACAACTTGCTGAAAAGTGTCAACAGTGTTTCTATCATCCTGATTAAGCTGTACAGCAAAATTGTACTTACATGACTTAGACCTTGTTTGTGAAAAACTGTTTATTTCTGTATTACATGATTGCAACTTGCTAAAAGTGTCAACAATGTTCCTTTCATCGAGTTTAAACAGTACAGCAAAAATGGTACTTACAGAGTGCATCAAACATTATTTAGACCTTGTTTGTGAAAAACTGTTTATTTCTGTATTACAACTTGCTGAAAAGTGTCAACAGTGTTTCTATCATCCTGATTAAGCAGTACAGCAAAATTGTACTTACAGATTTAGACCTTGTTTGTCAGAAAGTCTTTATCCTGTTAGGGCTAGGGGGCAGCATTGACACGGCTGGATAAAAAACATACCCGATTTCATCTGGTTACCACTCCTACCCAGTAACTAGAATATGCATATACTTATTACATATGGATAGAAAACACCCTACATTTTCTAAAACTGTTTGAATGGTGTCTGTGAGTATAACAGAACTCAAATGGCAGGTCAAAACCTGAGAGATTCCTTTACAGGAAGTGGCCTGTCTGACCATTTGTTGAACTTCTTTTCCATCTCTATCATTTACTAAGGATCTCTGCTCTAACGTGACACTTCCCACGTCGTCCATAGGCTCTCAGAGCCCGGGAAAAAACAGAATGTCGTCATTCCAGCCCCAGGCTGAAACACATTATCGCCTTTCTCAAGTGGCCGATCAAGAGACACTGGCTTATGCGCATGACCCCGACCGCCCCCGCCTTTGGGATTTTTTCCTCTGTTTGCCGAAAAGGAGATTCCCTGTCGGAATATTATCGCTTTTCTACGAGAAAAGTATCGTAAAAATTGATTTTAAACAGCGGTTGACATGCTTCGAAGTACGGTAATGGAATACTTAGAATTTTATTGTCACGAATTGCGCCAAGCGCGTGACACTTCTTTACTATTTCGGATAGTGTCTGGAACGCACGAACAAAACGCCGCTATTCGGATATAACGATGGATTATTTTGGACCAAACCAACATTTGTTATTGAAGTAGCAGTCCTGGGTGTGTATTCTGACGAAGACAACAAAAGGTAATGAAACTTTTATAATAGTAAATATGATTATGGTGAGTGCTAAACTTGCCGGGTGTCTAAATAGCGAGCCCGTGATGCCTGGGCTATGTACTTAGAATATTGCAAAATGTGCTTTCACCAAAAAGCTATTTTAAAATCGGACATATCGAGTGCATAGAGGAGGTCTGTATCTATAATTCTTAAAATAATTGTTATGCTTTTTGTGAACGATTATCGTGAGTAATTTAGTAAAATGTTAGCGAATTCCCCGGAAGTATGCTAGTTCTGAACGTCACATGCTAATGTAAAAAGCTGGTTTTTGATATAAATATGAACTTGATTGAACAAAACATGCATGTATTGTATAACATAATGTCCTAGGGTTGTCATCTGATGAAGATCATCAAAGGTGAGTGCTGCATTTAGCTGTCTTCTGGGTTTTGGTGACATTATATGCTGGCTTGAAAAATGGGTGTCTGATTATTTCTGGCTTGGTATTCTGCTGACATAATCTAATGTTTTGCTTTCGTTGTAAAGCCTTTTTGAAATCGGACAGTGTGGTTAGATTAACGAGAGTCTTGTCTTTAAATGGCTGTAAAATAGTCATATGTTTGAGAAATTGAAGTAATAGGATTTTTAAGGTTTTGAAAATCGCGCCACAGGATAGCAGTGGCTGTTACGTAGGTGGGACGAATTCGTCCCGCCTAGCCTAGAGAGGTTATTTCTGTATTTCATGATTGCAACTTGCTGAAAAGTGTCAACAATGTTCCTTTCATTGAGTTTAAACAGTACAGCAAAATGGTACTTAGAGAGTGACTCAAACATGACTTAGACCTTGTTTTTGAAAAACTGTTTATTTCTGTATTACATGATTGCAACTTGCTGAAAAGTGTCAACAATGTTTCTATCATCCTGATTAAGCAGTACAGCAAAATTGTACTTACATGATTTAGACCTTGTTTGTGAAAAACGGTTTATTTCTGTATTACATGATTGCAACTTGCTGAAAAGTTTCAACAATGTTCCTTTCATCGAGCTTAAACAGTACATCAAAATGGTACTTACAGAGTGACTCAAACATGACTGAGACCTTGTTTTTGAAAAACTGTTTATTTCTGTATTACAACTTGCTGAAAAGTGTCAACAGTGTTTCTATCATCCTGATTAAGCAGTACAGCAAAATTGTACTTACATGATTTAGACCTTGTTTGTGATAAACGGTTTATTTCTGTATTACATGATTGCAACTTGCTGAAAAGTGTCAACAATGTTCCTTTCATCGAGTTTAAACAGTACAGAAAAAATTGAACTTACAGAGTGCATCAAACATTATTTAGACCTTGTTTTTGAAAAACTGTTTATTTCTGTATTACAACTTGCTGAAAAGTGTCAACAGTGTTTCTATCATCCCGATTAAGCAGTACAGCAAAATTGTACTTACATGATTTAGACCTTATTTGTGAGAAAGTCTTTATTTCTTTATTTCATGATTGCAACTTGCTGAAAAGTGTCAACAATGTTCCTTTCATTGAGTTTAAACAGTACAGCAAAATGGTACTTAGAGAGTGACTCAAACATGACTTAGACCTTGTTTTGTGAAAAACTTGTTTATTTCTGTATTACATGATTGCAACTTGCTGAAAAGTGTCAACAATGTTTCTATCATCCTGATTAAGCAGTCCCGCAAAATTGTACTTACATGATTTAGACCTTGTTTGTGAAAAACGGTTTATTTCTGTATTACATGCTTGCAACTTGCTGAAAAGTGTCAACAATGTTCCTTTCATCGAGTTTAAACAGTACAGCAAAAATTGAACTTACAGAGTGCATCAAACATGATTTAGACCTTTTTTGTGAATTTTTTTAATCTGTATTTCATGATTGCAACTTGCTGAAAAGTGTCAACAATGTTCCTTTCATCGAGCTTAAACAGTACAGCAAAATGGTACTTACAGAGTGACTCAAACATGGCTTAGACCTTGTTTTTGAAAAACTGTTTATTTCTGTATTACAACTTGCTGAAAAGTGTCAACAGTGTTTCTATCATCCTGATTAAGCTGTACAGCAAAATTGTACTTACATGACTTAGACATTGTTTGTGAAAAACTGTTTATTTCTGTATTACATGATTGCAACTTGCTGAAAAGTGTCAACAATGTTCCTTTCATTGAGTTTAAATGGTACAGCAAAATAGTACTTACAGAGTGCATCAAACATGATTTAGACCTTGTTTGTGAAAAACTGTTTATTTCTGTATTACAACTTGCTGAAAAGTGTCAACAATGTTCCTTTCATTGAGTTTAAACAGTACAGCAAAATGGTACTTAGAGAGTGACTCAAACATGACTTAGACCTTGTTTTTGAAAAACTGTTTATTTCTGTATTACATGATTGCAACTTGCTGAAAAGTGTCAACAATGTTTCTATCATCCTGATTAAGCACTACAGCAAAATTGTACTTACATGATTTAGACTTTGTTTGTGAAAAACGGTTTATTTCTGTATTACATGATTGCAACTTGCTGAAAAGTGTCAACAATGTTCCTTTCATCGAGTTTAAACAGTACAGCAAAAATGGAACTTACAGAGTGCATCAAACATGATTTAGACCTTGTTTGTGAAAAATTGTTTTTTTCTGTATTTCATGATTGCAACTTGCTGAAAAGTGTCAACAATGTTCCTTTCATCGAGCTTAAACAGTACATCAAAATGGTACTTACAGAGTGACTCAAACATGACTGAGACCTTGTTTTTGAAAAACTGTTTATTTCTGTATTACAACTTGCTGAAAAGTGTCAACAGTGTTTCTATCATCCTGATTAAGCAGTACAGCAAAATTGTACTTACATGATTTTGACCTTGTTTGTGAAAAACTGTTTATTTCTGTATTACATGATTGCAACTTGCTGAAAAGTGTCAACAATGTTCCTTTCATCGAGTTTAAACAGTACAGCAAAAATGGAACTTACAGAGGTCATCAAACATGATTTAGACCTTGTTTGTGAAAAATTGTTTTTTTCTGTATTTCATGATTGCAACTTGCTGAAAAGTGTCAACAATGTTCCTTTCATCGAGCTTAAACAGTACAGCAAAATGGTACTTACAGAGTGACTCAAACATGACTGAGACCTTGTTTTTGAAAAACTGTTTATTTCTGTATTACAACTTGCTGAAAAGTGTCAACAGTGTTTCTATCATCCTGATTAAGCAGTCCAGCAAAATTGTACTTGCATGATTTAGACCTTGTTTGTGAGAAACTCTTTATTTCTGTATTTCATGATTGCAACTTGCTGAAAAGTGTCAACAATGTTCCTTTCATTGAGTTTAAACAGTACAGCAAAATGGTACTTACAGAGTGCATCAAACATGATTTAGACCTTGTTTGTGAAAAACTGTTTATTTCTGTATTACAACTTGCTGAAAAGTGTCAACAATGTTCCTTTCATTGAGTTTAAACAGTACAGCAAAATGGTACTTAGAGAGTGACTCAAACATGACTTAGACCTTGTTTTTGAAAAACTGTTTATTTCTGTATTACATGATTGCAACTTGCTGAAAAGTGTCAACAATGTTTCTATCATCCTGATTAAGCAGTACAGCAAAATTGTACTTACATGATTTTGACCTTGTTTGTGAAAAACTGTTTATTTCTGTATTACATGATTGCAACTTGCTGAAAAGTGTCAACAATGTTCCTTTCATCGAGTTTAAACAGTACAGCAACAATGGTACTTTCAGAGTGCATCAAACATTATTTAGACCTTGTTTGTGAAAAACTGTTTATTTCTGTATTACAACTTGCTGAAAAGTGTCAACAGTGTTTCTATCATCCTGATTAAGCAGTACAGCAAAATTGTACTTACATGATTTTGACCTTGTTTGTGAAAAACGGTTTATTTCTGTATTACATGATTGCAACTTGCTGAAAAGTGTCAACAATGTTCCTTTCATCGAGTTTAAACAGTACAGCAAAAATGGAACTTACAGAGTGCATCAAACATGATTTAGACCTTGTTTGTGAAAAATTGTTTTTTTCTGTATTTCATGATTGCAACTTGCTGAAAAGTGTCAACAATGTTCCTTTCATCGAGCTTAAACAGTACATCAAAATGGTACTTACAGAGTGACTCAAACATGACTGAGACCTTGTTTTTGAAAAACTGTTTATTTCTGTATTACAACTTGCTGAAAAGTGTCAACAGTGTTTCTATCATCCTGATTAAGCAGTACAGCAAAATTGTACTTACATGATTTTGACCTTGTTTGTGAAAAAATGTTTATTTCTGTATTACATGATTGCAACTTGCTGAAAAGTGTCAACAATGTTCCTTTCATCGAGCTTAAACAGTACAGCAAAATGGTACTTACAGAGTGACTCAAACATGACTGAGACCTTGTTTTTGAAAAACTGTTTATTTCTGTATTACAACTTGCTGAAAAGTGTCAACAATGTTCCTTTCATCGAGTTTAAACAGTACAGAAAAAATTGAACTTACAGAGTGCATCAAACATTATTTAGACCTTGTTTTTGAAAATTTGTTTATTTCTGTATTACAACTTGCTGAAAAGTGTCAACAGTGTTTCTATCATCCCGATTAAGCAGTACAGCAAAATTGTACTTACATGATTTAGACCTTATTTGTAAGAAAGTCTTTATTTCTTTATTTCATGATTGCAACTTGCTGAAAAGTGTCAACAATGTTCCTTTCATTGAGTTTAAACAGTACAGCAAAATGGTACTTAGAGAGTGACTCAAACATGACTTAGACCTTGTTTTTGAAAAACTTGTTTATTTCTGTATTACATGATTGCAACTTGCTGAAAAGTGTCAACAATGTTTCTATCATCCTGATTAAGCAGTACAGCAAAATTGTACTTACATGATTTAGACCTTGTTTGTGAAAAACGGTTTATTTCTGTATTACATGCTTGCAACTTGCTGAAAAGTGTCAACAATGTTCCTTTCATCGAGTTTAAACAGTACAGCAAAAATTGAACTTACAGAGTGCATCAAACATGATTTAGACCTTGTTTGTGAATTTTTTAATCTGTATTTCATGATTGCAACTTGCTGAAAAGTGTCAACAATGTTCCTTTCATCGAGCTTAAACAGTACAGCAAAATGGTACTTACAGAGTGACTCAAACATGGCTTAGACCTTGTTTTTGAAAAACTGTTTATTTCTGTATTACAACTTGCTGAAAAGTGTCAACAGTGTTTCTATCATCCTGATTAAGCTGTACAGCAAAATTGTACTTACATGACTTAGACATTGTTTGTGAAAAACTGTTTATTTCTGTATTACATGATTGCAACTTGCTGAAAAGTGTCAACAATGTTCCTTTCATCGAGTTTAAACAGTACAGCAAAATGGTACTTAGAAGTGACTCAAACATGGCTTAGACCTTGTTTTTGAAAAACTGTTTATTTCTGTATTACAACTTGCTGAAAAGTGACAACAGTGTTTCTATCATCCTGATTAAGCTGTACAGCAAAATTGTACTTACATGACTTAGACATTGTTTGTGAAAAACTGTTTATTTCTGTATTACATGATTGCAACTTGCTGAAAAGTGTCAACAATGTTCCTTTCATCGAGTTTAAACAGTACAGCAACAATGGTACTTTCAGAGTGCATCAAACATTATTTAGACCTTGTTTGTGAAAAACGGTTTATTTCTGTATTACAACTTGCTGAAAAGTGTCAACAGTGTTTCTATCATCCTGATTAAGCAGTACAGCAAAATTGTACTTGCATGATTTAGACCTTGTTTGTGAGAAACTCTTTATTTCTGTATTTCATGATTGCAACTTGCTGAAAAGTGTCAACAATGTTCCTTTCATTGAGTTTAAACAGTACAGCAAAATGGTACTTACAGAGTGCATCAAACATGATTTAGACCTTGTTTGTGAAAAACTGTTTATTTCTGTATTACAACTTGCTGAAAAGTGTCAACAATGTTCCTTTCATTGAGTTTAAACAGTACAGCAAAATGGAACTTACAGAGTGCATCAAACATTATTTAGACCTTGTTTGTGAAAAACTGTTTATTTCTGTATTACAACTTGCTGAAAAGTGTCAACAGTGTTTCTATCATCCTGATTAAGCAGTACAGCAAAATTGTACTTACATGATTTTGACCTTGTTTGTGAAAAACGGTTTATTTCTGTATTACATGATTGCAACTTGCTGAAAAGTGTCAACAATGTTCCTTTCATCGAGTTTAAACAGTACAGCAAAAATGGAACTTACAGAGTGCATCAAACATGATTTAGACCTTGTTTGTGAAAAAGTGTTTTTTTCTGTATTTCATGATTGCAACTTGCTGAAAAGTGTCAACAATGTTCCTTTCATCGAGCTTAAACAGTACAGCAAAATGGTACTTACAGAGTGACTCAAACATGACTGAGACCTTGTTTTTGAAAAACTGTTTATTTCTGTATTACAACTTGCTGAAAAGTGTCAACAGTGTTTCTATCATCCTGATTAAGCAGTCCAGCAAAATTGTACTTGCATGATTTAGACCTTGTTTGTGAGAAACTCTTTATTTCTGTATTTCATGATTGCAACATGCTGAAAAGTGTCAACAATGTTCCTTTCATCGAGTTTAAACAGTACAGCAAAAATGGAACTTACAGAGTGCATCAAACATGATTTAGACCTTGTTTGTGAAAAATTGTTTTTTTCTGTATTTCATGATTGCAACTTGCTGAAAAGTGTCAACAATGTTCCTTTCATCGAGCTTAAACAGTACAGCAAAATGGTACTTACAGAGTGACTCAAACATGACTGAGACCTTGTTTTTGAAAAACTGTTTATTTCTGTATTACAACTTGCTGAAAAGTGTCAACAATGTTCCTTTCATCGAGTTTAAACAGTACAGAAAAAATTGAACTTACAGAGTGCATCAAACATTATTTAGACCTTGTTTTTGAAAAACTGTTTATTTCTGTATTACAACTTGCTGAAAAGTGTCAACAGTGTTTCTATCATCCCGATTAAGCAGTACAGCAAAATTGTACTTACATGATTTAGACCTTATTTGTAAGAAAGTCTTTATTTCTTTATTTCATGATTGCAACTTGCTGAAAAGTGTCAACAATGTTCCTTTCATTGAGTTTAAACAGTACAGCAAAATGGTACTTAGAGAGTGACTCAAACATGACTTAGACCTTGTTTTTGAAAAACTTGTTTATTTCTGTATTACATGATTGCAACTTGCTGAAAAGTGTCAACAATGTTTCTATCATCCTGATTAAGCAGTACAGCAAAATTGTACTTACATGATTTAGACCTTGTTTGTGAAAAACGGTTTATTTCTGTATTACATGCTTGCAACTTGCTGAAAAGTGTCAACAATGTTCCTTTCATCGAGTTTAAACAGTACAGCAAAAATTGAACTTACAGAGTGCATCAAACATGATTTAGACCTTGTTTGTGAATTTTTTAAATCTGTATTTCATGATTGCAACTTGCTGAAAAGTGTCAACAATGTTCCTTTCATCGAGCTTAAACAGTACAGCAAAATGGTACTTACAGAGTGACTCAAACATGGCTTAGACCTTGTTTTTGAAAAACTGTTTATTTCTGTATTACAACTTGCTGAAAAGTGTCAACAGTGTTTCTATCATCCTGATTAAGCTGTACAGCAAAATTGTACTTACATGACTTAGACATTGTTTGTGAAAAACTGTTTATTTCTGTATTACATGATTGCAACTTGCTGAAAAGTGTCAACAATGTTCCTTTCATCGAGTTTAAACAGTACAGCAAAATGGTACTTAGAAGTGACTCAAACATGGCTTAGACCTTGTTTTTGAAAAACTGTTTATTTCTGTATTACAACTTGCTGAAAAGTGACAACAGTGTTTCTATCATCCTGATTAAGCTGTACAGCAAAATTGTACTTACATGACTTAGACATTGTTTGTGAAAAACTGTTTATTTCTGTATTACATGATTGCAACTTGCTGAAAAGTGTCAACAATGTTCCTTTCATCGAGTTTAAACAGTACAGCAAAAATGGTACTTTCAGAGTGTATCAAACATTATTTAGACCTTGTTTGTGAAAAACTGTTTATTTCTGTATTACAACTTGCTGAAAAGTGTCAACAGTGTTTCTATCATCCTGATTAAGCTGTACAGCAAAATTGTACTTACATGACTTAGACCTTTTTTTTGAAAAACTGTTTATTTCTGTATTACATGATTGCAACTTGCTGAAAAGTGTCAACAATGTTCCTTTCATCGAGTTTAAACAGTACAGCAACAATGGTACTTTCAGAGTGCATCAAACATTATTTAGACCTTGTTTGTGAAAAACGGTTTATTTCTGTATTACAACTTGCTGAAAAGTGTCAACAGTGTTTCTATCATCCTGATTAAGCAGTACAGCAAAATTGTACTTGCATGATTTAGACCTTGTTTGTGAGAAACTCTTTAATTCTGTATTTCATGATTGCAACTTGCTGAAAAGTGTCAACAATGTTCCTTTCATTGAGTTTAAACAGTACAGCAAAATGGTACTTACAGAGTGCATCAAACATGATTTAGACCTTGTTTGTGAAAAACTGTTTATTTCTGTATTACAACTTGCTGAAAAGTGTCAACAATGTTCCTTTCATTGAGTTTAAACAGTACAGCAAAATGGTACTTAGAGAGTGACTCAAACATGACTTAGACCTTGTTTTTGAAAAACTGTTTATTTCTGTATTACATGATTCAACTTGCTGAAAAGTGTCAACAATGTTTCTATCATCCTGATTAAGCAGTACAGCAAAATTGTACTTACATGATTTAGACCTTGTTTGTGAAAAACGGTTTATTTCTGTATTACATGATTGCAACTTGCTGAAAAGTGTCAACAATGTTCCTTTCATCGAGTTTAAACAGTACAGCAAAAATGGAACTTACAGAGTGCATCAAACATGATTTAGACCTTGTTTGTGAAAAATTGTTTTTTTCTGTATTTCATGATTGCAACTTGCTGAAAAGTGTCAACAATGTTCCTTTCATCGAGCTTAAACAGTACATCAAAATGGTACTTACAGAGTGACTCAAACATGACTGAGACCTTGTTTTTGAAAAACTGTTTATTTCTGTATTACAACTTGCTGAAAAGTGTCAACAGTGTTTCTATCATCCTGATTAAGCAGTATATCAAAATTGTACTTACATGATTTAGACCTTGTTTGTGAAAAACGGTTTATTTCTGTATTACATGATTGCAACTTGCTGAAAAGTGTCAACAATGTTCCTTTCATCGAGTTTAAACAGTACAGCAACAATGGTACTTTCAGAGTGCATCAAACATTATTTAGACCTTGTTTGTGAAAAACTGTTTATTTCTGTATTACAACTTGCTGAAAAGTGTCAACAGTGTTTCTATCATCCTGATTAAGCAGTACAGCAAAATTGTACTTACATGATTTTGACCTTGTTTGTGAAAAACTGTTTATTTCTGTATTACATGATTGCAACTTGCTGAAAAGTGTCAACAATGTTCCTTTCATCGAGTTTAAACAGTACAGCAAAAATGGAACTTACAGAGTGCATCAAACATGATTTAGACCTTGTTTGTGAAAAACTGTTTATTTCTGTATTACATGATTGCAACTTGCTGAAAAGTGTCAACAATGTTCCTTTCATTGAGTTTAAACAGTACAGCAAAATGGTACTTACAGAGTGCATCAAACATGATTTAGACCTTGTTTGTGAAAAACTGTTTATTTCTGTATTACAACTTGCTGAAAAGTGTCAACAATGTTCCTTTCATTGAGTTTAAACAGTACAGCAAAATGGTACTTAGAGAGTGACTCAAACATGACTTAGACCTTGTTTTTGAAAAACTGTTTATTTCTGTATTACATGATTGCAACTTGCTGAAAAGTGTCAACAATGTTTCTATCATCCTGATTAAGCAGTACAGCAAAATTGTACTTACATGATTTTGACCTTGTTTGTGAAAAACTGTTTATTTCTGTATTACATGATTGCAACTTGCTGAAAAGTGTCAACAATGTTCCTTTCATCGAGTTTAAACAGTACAGCAAAAATGGAACTTACAGAGTGCATCAAACATGATTTAGACCTTGTTTGTGATTTTTTTTTTCTGTATTTCATGATTGCAACTTGCTGAAAAGTGTCAACAATGTTCCTTTCATCGAGCTTAAACAGTACAGCAAAATGGTACTTACAGAGTGACTCAAACATGACTGAGACCTTGTTTTTGAAAAACTGTTTATTTCTGTATTACAACTTGCTGAAAAGTGTCAACAGTGTTTCTATCATCCTGATTAAGCAGTACAGCAAAATTGTACTTGCATGATTTAGACCTTGTTTGTGAGAAACTCTTTATTTCTGTATTTCATGATTGCAACTTGCTGAAAAGTGTCAACAATGTTCCTTTCATTGAGTTTAAACAGTACAGCAAAATGGTACTTACAGAGTGCATCAAACATGATTTAGACCTTGTTTGTGAAAAACTGTTTATTTCTGTATTACAACTTGCTGAAAAGTGTCAACAATGTTCCTTTCATTGAGTTTAAACAGTACAGCAAAATGGTACTTAGAGAGTGACTCAAACATGACTTAGACCTTGTTTTTGAAAAACTGTTTATTTCTGTATTACATGATTGCAACTTGCTGAAAAGTGTCAACAATGTTTCTATCATCCTGATTAAGCAGTACAGCAAAATTGTACTTACATGATTTAGACCTTGTTTGTGAAAAACGGTTTATTTCTGTATTACATGATTGCAACTTGCTGAAAAGTGTCAACAATGTTCCTTTCATCGAGTTTAAACAGTACAGCAAAAATGGAACTTACAGAGTGCATCAAACATGATTTAGACCTTGTTTGTGAAAAATTGTTTTTTTCTGTATTTCATGATTGCAACTTGCTGAAAAGTGTCAACAATGTTCCTTTCATCGAGCTTAAACAGTACAGCAAAATGGTACTTACAGAGTGACTCAAACATGACTGAGACCTTGTTTTTGAAAAACTGTTTATTTCTGTATTACAACTTGCTGAAAAGTGTCAACAGTGTTTCTATCATCCTGATTAAGCAGTACAGCAAAATTGTACTTAAATGATTTAGACCTTGTTTGTGAGAAACTCTTTATTTCTGTATTTCATGATTGCAACTTGCTGAAAAGTGTCAACAATGTTCCTTTCATTGAGTTTAAACAGTACAGCAAAATGGTACTTAGAGAGTGACTCAAACATGACTTAGACCTTGTTTTTGAAAAACTGTTTATTTCTGTATTACATGATTGCAACTTGCTGAAAAGTGTCAACAATGTTTCTATCATCCTGATTAAGCAGTACAGCAAAATTGTACTTACATGATTTAGACCTTGTTTGTGAAAAACGGTTTATTTCTGTATTACATGATTGCAACTTGCTGAAAAGTGTCAACAATGTTCCTTTCATCGAGTTTAAACAGTACAGCAAAAATTGAACTTACAGA
This sequence comes from Salmo salar, assembly GCF_905237065.1. Lineage (NCBI taxonomy): Eukaryota > Metazoa > Chordata > Actinopteri > Salmoniformes > Salmonidae > Salmo > Salmo salar. Next base: position 33,449,936 of record NC_059448.1, read on the forward strand.
GTGCATCAAACATGATTTAGACCTTGTTTGTGAATTTTGTTAATCTGTATTTCATGATTGCAACTTGCTGAAAAGTGTCAACAATGTTCCTTTCATCGAGCTTAAACAGTACAGCAAAATGGTACTTACAGAGTGACTCAAACATGGCTTAGACCTTGTTTTTGAAAAACTGTTTATTTCTGTATTACAACTTGCTGAAAAGTGTCAACAGTGTTTCTATCATCCTGATTAAGCTGTACAGCAAAATTGTACTTACATGACTTAGACATTGTTTGTGAAAAACTGTTTATTTCTGTATTACATGATTGCAACTTGCTGAAAAGTGTCAACAATGTTCCTTTCATCGAGTTTAAACAGTAGAGCAAAATGGTACTTAGAAGTGACTCAAAATATGGCTTAGACCTTGTTTGTGAAAAACTGTTTATTTCTGTATTACAACTTGCTGAAAAGTGTCAACAGTGTTTCTATCATCCTGATTAAGCTGTACAGCAAAATTGTACTTGCATGACTTAGACCTTGTTTGTGAGAAACTCTTTATTTCTGTATTACATGATTGCAACTTGCTGAAAAGTGTCAACAATGTTCCTTTCATTGAGTTTAAACAGTACAGCAAAATGGTACTTACAGAGTGCATCAAACATTATTTAGACCTTGTTTGTGAAAAACTGTTTATTTCTGTATTACAACTTGCTGAAAAGTGTCAACAATGTTCCTTTCATTGAGTTTAAACAGTACAGCAAAATGGTACTTAGAGAGTGACTCAAACATGACTTAGACCTTGTTTTTGAAAAACTGTTTATTTCTGTATTACATGATTCAACTTGCTGAAAAGTGTCAACAATGTTTCTATCATCCTGATTAAGCAGTACAGCAAAATTGTACTTACATGATTTAGACCTTGTTTGTGAAAAACGGTTTAGTTCTGTATTACATGATTGCAACTTGCTGAAAAGTGTCAACAATGTTCCTTTCATCGAGTTTAAACAGTACAGCAAAAATTGAACTTACAGAGTGCATCAAACATGATTTAGACCTTGTTTGTGAATTTTTTAAATCTGTATTTCATGATTGCAACTTGCTGAAAAGTGTCAACAATGTTCCTTTCATCGAGCTTAAACAGTACAGCAAAATGGTACTTACAGAGTGACTCAAACATGGCTTAGACCTTGTTTTTGAAAAACTGTTTATTTCTGTATTACAACTTGCTGAAAAGTGTCAACAGTGTTTCTATCATCCTGATTAAGCTGTACAGCAAAATTGTACTTACATGACTTAGACATTGTTTGTGAAAAACTGTTTATTTCTGTATTACATGATTGCAACTTGCTGAAAAGTGTCAACAATGTTCCTTTCATCGAGTTTAAACAGTACAGCAAAATGGTACTTAGAAGTGACTCAAACATGGCTTAGACCTTGTTTTTGAAAAACTGTTTATTTCTGTATTACAACTTGCTGAAAAGTGACAACAGTGTTTCTATCATCCTGATTAAGCTGTACAGCAAAATTGTACTTACATGACTTAGACCTTTTTTTTTGAAAAACTGTTTATTTCTGTATTACATGATTGCAACTTGCTGAAAAGTGTCAACAATGTTCCTTTCATCGAGTTTAAACAGTACAGCAACAATGGTACTTTCAGAGTGCATCAAACATTATTTAGACCTTGTTTGTGAAAAACGGTTTATTTCTGTATTACAACTTGCTGAAAAGTGTCAACAGTGTTTCTATCATCCTGATTAAGCAGTACAGCAAAATTGTACTTGCATGATTTAGACCTTGTTTGTGAGAAACTCTTTATTTCTGTATTTCATGATTGCAACTTGCTGAAAAGTGTCAACAATGTTCCTTTCATTGAGTTTAAACAGTACAGCAAAATGGTACTTACAGAGTGCATCAAACATGATTTAGACCTTGTTTGTGAAAAACTGTTTATTTCTGTATTACAACTTGCTGAAAAGTGTCAACAATGTTCCTTTCATTGAGTTTAAACAGTACAGCAAAATGGTACTTAGAGAGTGACTCAAACATGACTTAGACCTTGTTTTTGAAAAACTGTTTATTTCTGTATTACATGATTGCAACTTGCTGAAAAGTGTCAACAATGTTTCTATCATCCTGATTAAGCGGTACAGCAAAATTGTACTTACATGATTTAGACCTTGTTTGTGAAAAACGGTTTATTTCTGTATTACATGATTGCAACTTGCTGAAAAGTGTCAACAATGTTCCTTTCATCGAGTTTAAACAGTACAGCAACAATGGTACTTTCAGAGTGCATCAAACATTATTTAGACCTTGTTTGTGAAAAACTGTTTATTTCTGTATTACAACTTGCTGAAAAGTGTCAACAGTGTTTCTATCATCCTGATTAAGCAGTACAGCAAAATTGTACTTACATGATTTTGACCTTGTTTGTGAAAAACTGTTTATTTCTGTATTACATGATTGCAACTTGCTGAAAAGTGTCAACAGTGTTTCTATCATCCTGATTAAGCTGTACAGCAAAATTGTACTTACATGACTTAGACATTGTTTGTGAAAAACTGTTTATTTCTGTATTACATGATTGCAACTTGCTGAAAAGTGTCAACAATGTTCCTTTCATCGAGTTTAAACAGTACAGCAAAATGGTACTTAGAAGTGACTCAAATATGGCTTAGACCTTGTTTTTGAAAAACTGTTTATTTCTGTATTACAACTTGCTGAAAAGTGACAACAGTGTTTCTATCATCCTGATTAAGCTGTACAGCAAAATTGTACTTACATGACTTAGACATTGTTTGTGAAAAACTGTTTATTTCTCTATTACATGATTGCAACTTGCTGAAAAGTGTCAACAATGTTCCTTTCATCGAGTTTAAACAGTACAGCAAAAATGGTACTTTCAGAGTGTATCAAACATTATTTAGACCTTGTTTGTGAAAAACTGTTTATTTCTGTATTACAACTTGCTGAAAAGTGTCAACAGTGTTTCTATCATCCTGATTAAGCTGTACAGCAAAATTGTACTTACATGACTTAGACCTTTTTTTTGAAAAACTGTTTATTTCTGTATTACATGATTGCAACTTGCTGAAAAGTGTCAACAATGTTCCTTTCATCGAGTTTAAACAGTACAGCAACAATGGTACTTTCAGAGTGCATCAAACATTATTTAGACCTTGTTTGTGAAAAACGGTTTATTTCTGTATTACAACTTGCTGAAAAGTGTCAACAGTGTTTCTATCATCCTGATTAAGCAGTACAGCAAAATTGTACTTGCATGATTTAGACCTTGTTTGTGAGAAACTCTTTATTTCTGTATTTCATGATTGCAACTTGCTGAAAAGTGTCAACAATGTTCCTTTCATTGAGTTTAAACAGTACAGCAAAATGGTACTTACAGAGTGCATCAAACATGATTTAGACCTTGTTTGTGAAAAACTGTTTATTTCTGTATTACAACTTGCTGAAAAGTGTCAACAATGTTCCTTTCATTGAGTTTAAACAGTACAGCAAAATGGTACTTAGAGAGTGACTCAAACATGACTTAGACCTTGTTTTTGAAAAACTGTTTATTTCTGTATTACATGATTCAACTTGCTGAAAAGTGTCAACAATGTTTCTATCATCCTGATTAAGCAGTACAGCAAAATTGTACTTACATGATTTAGACCTTGTTTGTGAAAAACGGTTTATTTCTGTATTACATGATTGCAACTTGCTGAAAAGTGTCAACAATGTTCCTTTCATCGAGTTTAAACAGTACAGCAAAAATTGAACTTACAGAGTGCATCAAACATGATTTAGACCTTGTTTGTGAATTTTTTAAATCTGTATTTCATGATTGCAACTTGCTGAAAAGTGTCAACAATGTTCCTTTCATCGAGTTTAAACAGTACAGCAAAATGGTACTTAGAAGTGACTCAAATATGGCTTAGACCTTGTTTTTGAAAAACTGTTTATTTCTGTATTACAACTTGCTGAAAAGTGACAACAGTGTTTCTATCATCCTGATTAAGCTGTACAGCAAAATTGTACTTACATGACTTAGACATTGTTTGTGAAAAACTGTTTATTTCTGTATTACATGATTGCAACTTGCTGAAAAGTGTCAACAATGTTCCTTTCATCGAGTTTAAACAGTACAGCAAAAATGGTACTTTCAGAGTGTATCAAACATTATTTAGACCTTGTTTGTGAAAAACTGTTTATTTCTGTATTACAACTTGCTGAAAAGTGTCAACAGTGTTTCTATCATCCTGATTAAGCTGTACAGCAAAATTGTACTTACATGACTTAGACCTTTTTTTTGAAAAACTGTTTATTTCTGTATTACATGATTGCAACTTGCTGAAAAGTGTCAACAATGTTCCTTTCATCGAGTTTAAACAGTACAGCAACAATGGTACTTTCAGAGTGCATCAAACATTATTTAGACCTTGTTTGTGAAAAACGGTTTATTTCTGTATTACAACTTGCTGAAAAGTGTCAACAGTGTTTCTATCATCCTGATTAAGCAGTACAGCAAAATTGTACTTGCATGATTTAGACCTTGTTTGTGAGAAACTCTTTATTTCTGTATTTCATGATTGCAACTTGCTGAAAAGTGTCAACAATGTTCCTTTCATTGAGTTTAAACAGTACAGCAAAATGGTACTTACAGAGTGCATCAAACATGATTTAGACCTTGTTTGTGAAAAACTGTTTATTTCTGTATTACAACTTGCTGAAAAGTGTCAACAATGTTCCTTTCATTGAGTTTAAACAGTACAGCAAAATGGTACTTAGAGAGTGACTCAAACATGACTTAGACCTTGTTTTTGAAAAACTGTTTATTTCTGTATTACATGATTCAACTTGCTGAAAAGTGTCAACAATGTTTCTATCATCCTGATTAAGCAGTACAGCAAAATTGTACTTACATGATTTAGACCTTGTTTGTGAAAAACGGTTTATTTCTGTATTACATGATTGCAACTTGCTGAAAAGTGTCAACAATGTTCCTTTCATCGAGTTTAAACAGTACAGCAAAAATTGAACTTACAGAGTGCATCAAACATGATTTAGACCTTGTTTGTGAATTTTTAAATCTGTATTTCATGATTGCAACTTGCTGAAAAGTGTCAACAATGTTCCTTTCATCGAGCTTAAACAGTACAGCAAAATGGTACTTACAGAGTGACTCAAACATGGCTTAGACCTTGTTTTTGAAAAACTGTTTATTTCTGTATTACAACTTGCTGAAAAGTGTCAACAGTGTTTCTATCATCCTGATTAAGCTGTACAGCAAAATTGTACTTACATGACTTAGACATTGTTTGTGAAAAACTGTTTATTTCTGTATTACATGATTGCAACTTGCTGAAAAGTGTCAACAATGTTCCTTTCATCGAGTTTAAACAGTACAGCAAAATGGTACTTAGAAGTGACTCAAACATGGCTTAGACCTTGTTTTTGAAAAACTGTTTATTTCTGTATTACAACTTGCTGAAAAGTGACAACAGTGTTTCTATCATCCTGATTAAGCTGTACAGCAAAATTGTACTTACATGACTTAGACATTGTTTGTGAAAAACTGTTTATTTCTGTATTACATGATTGCAACTTGCTGAAAAGTGTCAACAATGTTCCTTTCATCGAGTTTAAACAGTACAGCAAAAATGGTACTTTCAGAGTGTATCAAACATTATTTAGACCTTGTTTGTGAAAAACTGTTTATTTCTGTATTACAACTTGCTGAAAAGTGTCAACAGTGTTTCTATCATCCTGATTAAGCTGTACAGCAAAATTGTACTTACATGACTTAGACCTTTTTTTTTGAAAAACTGTTTATTTCTGTATTACATGATTGCAACTTGCTGAAAAGTGTCAACAATGTTCCTTTCATCGAGTTTAAACAGTACAGCAACAATGGTACTTTCAGAGTGCATCAAACATTATTTAGACCTTGTTTGTGAAAAACGGTTTATTTCTGTATTACAACTTGCTGAAAAGTGTCAACAGTGTTTCTATCATCCTGATTAAGCAGTACAGCAAAATTGTACTTGCATGATTTAGACCTTGTTTGTGAGAAACTCTTTATTTCTGTATTTCATGATTGCAACTTGCTGAAAAGTGTCAACAATGTTCCTTTCATTGAGTTTAAACAGTACAGCAAAATGGTACTTACAGAGTGCATCAAACATGATTTAGACCTTGTTTGTGAAAAACTGTTTATTTCTGTATTACAACTTGCTGAAAAGTGTCAACAATGTTCCTTTCATTGAGTTTAAACAGTACAGCAAAATGGTACTTAGAGAGTGACTCAAACATGACTTAGACCTTGTTTTTGAAAAACTGTTTATTTCTGTATTACATGATTCAACTTGCTGAAAAGTGTCAACAATGTTTCTATCATCCTGATTAAGCAGTACAGCAAAATTGTACTTACATGATTTAGACCTTGTTTGTGAAAAACGGTTTATTTCTGTATTACATGATTGCAACTTGCTGAAAAGTGTCAACAATGTTCCTTTCATCGAGTTTAAACAGTACAGCAAAAATGGAACTTACAGAGTGCATCAAACACGATTTAGACCTTGTTTGTGAAAAATTGTTTTTTTCTGTATTTCATGATTGCAACTTGCTGAAAAGTGTCAACAATGTTCCTTTCATCGAGCTTAAACAGTACATCAAAATGGTACTTACAGAGTGACTCAAACATGACTGAGACCTTGTTTTTGAAAAACTGTTTATTTCTGTATTACAACTTGCTGAAAAGTGTCAACAGTGTTTCTATCATCCTGATTAAGCAGTACAGCAAAATTGTACTTACATGATTTAGACCTTGTTTGTGAAAAACGGTTTATTTCTGTATTACATGATTGCAACTTGCTGAAAAGTGTCAACAATGTTCCTTTCATCGAGTTTAAACAGTACAGCAACAATGGTACTTTCAGAGTGCATCAAACATTATTTAGACCTTGTTTGTGAAAAACTGTTTATTTCTGTATTACAACTTGCTGAAAAGTGTCAACAGTGTTTCTATCATCCTGATTAAGCAGTACAGCAAAATTGTACTTACATGATTTTGACCTTGTTTGTGAAAAACTGTTTATTTCTGTATTACATGATTGCAACTTGCTGAAAAGTGTCAACAATGTTCCTTTCATCGAGTTTAAACAGTACAGCAAAAATGGAACTTACAGAGTGCATCAAACATGATTTAGACCTTGTTTGTGAAAAACTGTTTTTTTCTGTATTTCATGATTGCAACTTGCTGAAAAGTGTCAACAATGTTCCTTTCATCGAGCTTAAACAGTACAGCAAAATGGTACTTACAGAGTGACTCAAACATGACTGAGACCTTGTTTTTGAAAAACTGTGTATTTCTGTATTACATGATTCAACTTGCTGAAAAGTGTCAACAATGTTTCTATCATCCTGATTAAGCAGTACAGCAAAATTGTACTTACATGATTTAGACCTTGTTTGTGAAAAACGGTTTATTTCTGTATTACATGATTGCAACTTGCTGAAAAGTGTCAACAATGTTCCTTTCATCGAGTTTAAACAGTACAGCAAAAATTGAACTTACAGAGTGCATCAAACATGATTTAGACCTTGTTTGTGAATTTTTTAAATCTGTATTTCATGATTGCAACTTGCTGAAAAGTGTCAACAATGTTCCTTTCATCGAGTTTAAACAGTACAGCAAAATGGTACTTAGAAGTGACTCAAATATGGCTTAGACCTTGTTTTTGAAAAACTGTTTATTTCTGTATTACAACTTGCTGAAAAGTGACAACAGTGTTTCTATCATCCTGATTAAGCTGTACAGCAAAATTGTACTTACATGACTTAGACATTGTTTGTGAAAAACTGTTTATTTCTGTATTACATGATTGCAACTTGCTGAAAAGTGTCAACAATGTTCCTTTCATCGAGTTTAAACAGTACAGCAAAAATGGTACTTTCAGAGTGTATCAAACATTATTTAGACCTTGTTTGTGAAAAACTGTTTATTTCTGTATTACAACTTGCTGAAAAGTGTCAACAGTGTTTCTATCATCCTGATTAAGCTGTACAGCAAAATTGTACTTACATGACTTAGACCTTTTTTTTTGAAAAACTGTTTATTTCTGTATTACATGATTGCAACTTGCTGAAAAGTGTCAACAATGTTCCTTTCATCGAGTTTAAACAGTACAGCAACAATGGTACTTTCAGAGTGCATCAAACATTATTTAGACCTTGTTTGTGAAAAACGGTTTATTTCTGTATTACAACTTGCTGAAAAGTGTCAACAGTGTTTCTATCATCCTGATTAAGCAGTACAGCAAAATTGTACTTGCATGATTTAGACCTTGTTTGTGAGAAACTCTTTATTTCTGTATTTCATGATTGCAACTTGCTGAAAAGTGTCAACAATGTTCCTTTCATTGAGTTTAAACAGTACAGCAAAATGGTACTTACAGAGTGCATCAAACATGATTTAGACCTTGTTTGTGAAAAACTGTTTATTTCTGTATTACAACTTGCTGAAAAGTGTCAACAATGTTCCTTTCATTGAGTTTAAACAGTACAGCAAAATGGTACTTAGAGAGTGACTCAAACATGACTTAGACCTTGTTTTTGAAAAACTGTTTATTTCTGTATTACATGATTCAACTTGCTGAAAAGTGTCAACAATGTTTCTATCATCCTGATTAAGCAGTACAGCAAAATTGTACTTACATGATTTAGACCTTGTTTGTGAAAAACGGTTTATTTCTGTATTACATGATTGCAACTTGCTGAAAAGTGTCAACAATGTTCCTTTCATCGAGTTTAAACAGTACAGCAAAAATGGAACTTACAGAGTGCATCAAACATGATTTAGACCTTGTTTGTGAAAAATTGTTTTTTTCTGTATTTCATGATTGCAACTTGCTGAAAAGTGTCAACAATGTTCCTTTCATCGAGCTTAAACAGTACATCAAAATGGTACTTACAGAGTGACTCAAACATGACTGAGACCTTGTTTTTGAAAAACTGTTTATTTCTGTATTACAACTTGCTGAAAAGTGTCAACAGTGTTTCTATCATCCTGATTAAGCAGTACAGCAAAATTGTACTTACATGATTTAGACCTTGTTTGTGAAAAACGGTTTATTTCTGTATTACATGATTGCAACTTGCTGAAAAGTGTCAACAATGTTCCTTTCATCGAGTTTAAACAGTACAGCAACAATGGTACTTTCAGAGTGCATCAAACATTATTTAGACCTTGTTTGTGAAAAACTGTTTATTTCTGTATTACAACTTGCTGAAAAGTGTCAACAGTGTTTCTATCATCCTGATTAAGCAGTACAGCAAAATTGTACTTACATGATTTTGACCTTGTTTGTGAAAAACTGTTTATTTCTGTATTACATGATTGCAACTTGCTGAAAAGTGTCAACAATGTTCCTTTCATCGAGTTTAAACAGTACAGCAAAAATGGAACTTACAGAGTGCATCAAACATGATTTAGACCTTGTTTGTGAAAAAGGTTTTTTTCTGTATTTCATGATTGCAACTTGCTGAAAAGTGTCAACAATGTTCCTTTCATCGAGCTTAAACAGTACAGCAAAATGGTACTTACAGAGTGACTCAAACATGACTGAGACCTTGTTTTTGAAAAACTGTGTATTTCTGTATTACAACTTGCTGAAAAGTGTCAACAGTGTTTCTATCATCCTGATTAAGCAGTCCAGCAAAATTGTACTTGCATGATTTAGACCTTGTTTGTGAGAAACTCTTTTATTTCTGTATTTCATGATTGCAACTTGCTGAAAAGTGTCAACAATGTTCCTTTCATTGAGTTTAAACAGTACAGCAAAATGGTACTTACAGAGTGCATCAAACATGATTTAGACCTTGTTTGTGAAAAACTGTTTATTTCTGTATTACAACTTGCTGAAAAGTGTCAACAATGTTCCTTTCATTGAGTTTAAACAGTACAGCAAAATGGTACTTAGAGAGTGACTCAAACATGACTTAGACCTTGTTTTTGAAAAACTGTTTATTTCTGTATTACATGATTGCAACTTGCTGAAAAGTGTCAACAATGTTTCTATCATCCTGATTAAGCAGTACAGCAAAATTGTACTTACATGATTTAGACCTTGTTTGTGAAAAACGGTTTATTTCTGTATTACATGATTGCAACTTGCTGAAAAGTGTCAACAATGTTCCTTTCATCGAGTTTAAACAGTACAGCAAAAATGGAACTTACAGAGTGCATCAAACATGATTTAGACCTTGTTTGTGAAAAATTGTTTTTTTCTGTATTTCATGATTGCAACTTGCTGAAAAGTGTCAACAATGTTCCTTTCATCGAGCTTAAACAGTACAGCAAAATGGTACTTACAGAGTGACTCAAACATGACTGAGACCTTGTTTTTGAAAAACTGTTTATTTCTGTATTACAACTTGCTGAAAAGTGTCAACAGTGTTTCTATCATCCTGATTAAGCAGTCCAGCAAAATTGTACTTACATGATTTAGACCTTGTTTGTGAGAAACTCTTTATTTCTGTATTTCATGATTGCAACTTGCTGAAAAGTGTCAACAATGTTCCTTTCATTGAGTTTAAACAGTACAGCAAAATGGTACTTAGAGAGTGACTCAAACATGACTTAGACCTTGTTTTTGAAAAACTGTTTATTTCTGTATTACATGACAACTTGCTGAAAAGTGTCAACAATGTTTCTATCATCCTGATTTAAGCAGTACAGCAAAATTGTACTTAGAGAGTGACACATGACTTAGACCTTGTTTGTGAAAAACGGTTTATTTCTGTATTACATGATTGCAACTTGCTGAAAAGTGTCAACAATGTTCCTTTCATCGAGTTTAAACAGTACAGCAAAATTGTACTTAGAAGTGACTCAACATGACTTAGACCTTTTTTTTGAAAAACTGTTTATTTCTGTATTACATGATTGCAACTTGCTGAAAAGTGTCAACAATGTTCCTTTCATCGAGTTTAAACAGTACAGCAACAATGGTACTTTCAGAGTGCATCAAACATTATTTAGACCTTGTTTGTGAAAAACTGTTTATTTCTGTATTACAACTTGCTGAAAAGTGTCAACAATGTTCCTTTCATTGAGTTTAAACAGTACAGCAAAATGGTACTTAGAGAGTGACTCAAACATGACTTAGACCTTGTTTTTGAAAAACTGTTTATTTCTGTATTACATGATTGCAACTTGCTGAAAAGTGTCAACAATGTTTCTATCATCCTGATTAACCTCTATGGGCTAGGTGGGACGCTAGCGTGCCACCCGTGGTGCACTCCATCAACAGCAGGTGCATTTCAAGAGCGGCAAATTTGAATCCAAATAAATGTCAAAATTCAAATTTTTCAAACATACAACTATTTTACACCCTTTGAAAGATAAACATCTCCTTAATCTAACCACGTTTTACGATTTCAAAAGTTTTACGGCGAAAGCATAAATTTAGAGTATGTTAGGACAGTACATTTACAAGAGTTTTGTGTAATGTTTTGTCAATTCAAAGACCGGGTCACCAAAACCATAAAACCAGCTAAAATGATGCACTAACCTTTTACAATCTCCATCAGATGACACTCCTAGGACATTATGTTAGACAATGCATGCATTTTTAGTTCTATCAAGTTCATATTTATATACAAAAACAGCGTTTTACTATGGCATTGATGTTGAGGAAATCGTTTCCCTCCAATAACCGGCAGTCAAGTCAGCGTCACAAATTAAATAATTAAAATTAGAAAACAATGGTAAAATATTATATTGTCATTTAAAGAATTATAGATTTACATCTCTTGAACGCAATCAACTTGCCAGATTTAAAAATAACCTTACTGGGAAATCACACTTTGCAATAATCTGAGCACTGCGCCCAGAAAAATATGCGTTGCGATACAGACTAGACGTCATGTTGGGGAGATCTAAAATCGAAAATACTATGTAAATAATCCATTACCTTTGATTCTCTTCATCAGATGTCACTTCCAGGTATCACAGGTCCATAACGAATGTAGTTTTGTTCAAAAAAGCTCATCATTTATGTCCAAAAATCTCCGTCTTGTTAGCACATGATCTAAGCCAGCCGGACTTCTCGTCATGAACGAGGGGAAAAAATATATTTACGTTCGTTCAAACATGTCAAACGTTGTATAGCATAAATCATTAGGGCCTTTTTTAACCAGAACATGAATAATATTCAAGGTGGACGAATGCATACTCTTTTATAACGTATTGGAACGAGGGTACCCAACATGAACTCGCGCGCCAGGTGTCTAATGGGACATCATCGTTCCATGGCTCTTGTTCGGTCAGATCTCCCTCCAGAAGACTCAAAACACTTTGTAAAGGCTGGTGACATCTAGTGGAAGCAATAGGAAGTGCCAAAATATTCCTCAGCCCCTGTGTTTTTCAATGGGATAGGTTTAAAGGTAATACAACACATCAGGTATCCACTTCCTGTCAGAAAATGTCTCAGGGTTTTGCCTGCCAAATGAGTTCTGTTATACTCACAGACACCATTCAAACAGTTTTAGAAACTTTAGGGTGTTTTCTATCCATATATAATAAGTATATGCATATTCTAGTTACTGGGTAGGATTAGTAACCAGATTAAATCGGGTACATTTTTTTTTATCCAGACGTGCAAATGCTGCCCCCTAGCCCTAACAGGTTAAGCAGTAGAGCAAAATTGTACTTACATGATTTAGACCTTGTTTGTGAAAAACTGTTTATTTCTGTATTACATGATTGCAACTTGCTGAAAAGTGTCAACAATGTTCCTTTCATCGAGCTTAAACAGTACATCAAAATGGAACTTACAGAGTGACTCAAACATGACTTAGACCTTGTTTTTGAAAAACTGTTTTTTTCTGTATTCTGATGCAACTTGCTGAAAAGTGTCAACAGTGTTTCTTTCATCCTGAGCTTAAGCAGTACAGCAAAATGCTACTTACAGAGTGACTCAACATGACTTAGACCTTGTTTTTGAGAAACTGTTTATTTCTGTATTACAACTTGCTGAAAAGTGTCAACAGCGTTTCTATCATCCTGATTTAAGCAGTCCAGCAAAATTGTACTTGCATGATTTAGACCTTGTTTGTGAGAAACTCTTTATTTCTGTATTTCATGATTGCAACTTGCTGAAAAGTGTCAACAATGTTCCTTTCATTGAGTTTAAACAGTACAGCAAAATGGTACTTACAGAGTGCATCAAACATGATTTAGACCTTGTTTGTGAAAAACTGTTTATTTCTGTATTACAACTTGCTGAAAAGTGTCAACAATGTTCCTTTCATTGAGTTTAAACAGTACAGCAAAATGGTACTTAGAGAGTGACTCAAACATGTCTTAGACCTTGTTTTTGAAAAACTTGTTTATTTCTGTATTACATGCTTGCAACTTGCTGAAAAGTGTCAACAATGTTCTTTCATCGAGTTTAAACAGTACAGCAAAAATTGAACTTACAGAGTGCATCAAACATGATTTAGACCTTGTTTGTGAATTTTTTTAATCTGTATTTCATGATTGCAACTTGCTGAAAAGTGTCAACAATGTTCCTTTCATCGAGCTTAAACAGTACAGCAAAATGGTACTTACAGAGTGACTCAAACATGGCTTAGACCTTGTTTTTGAAAAACTGTTTATTTCCGTATTACAACTTGCTGAAAAGTGTCAACAGTGTTTCTATCATCCTGATTAAGCTGTACAGCAAAATTGTACTTACATGACTTAGACATTGTTAGTGAAAAACTGTTTATTTCTGTATTACATGATTGCAACTTGCTGAAAAGTGTCAACAATGTTCCTTTCATCGAGTTTAAACAGTACAGCAAAATGGTACTTAGAAGTGACTCAAACATGACTTAGACCTTGTTTGTGAAAAACGGTTTATTTCTGTATTACATGATTGCAACTTGCTGAAAAGTGTCAACAATGTTCCTTTCATCGAGTTTAAACAGTACAGCAAAATGGAACTTACAGAGTGCATCAAACATGATTTAGACCTTGTTTGTGAAAAACTGTTTATTTCTGTATTACAACTTGCTGAAAAGTGTCAACAATGTTCCTTTCATTGAGTTTAAACAGTACAGCAAAATGGTACTTAGAGAGTGACTCAAACATGACTTAGACCTTGTTTTTGAAAAACTGTTTATTTCTGTATTACATGATTGCAACTTGCTGAAAAGTGTCAACAATGTTTCTATCATCCTGATTAAGCAGTACAGCAAAATTGTACTTACATGACTTAGACCTTGTTTGTGAAAAACGGTTTATTTCTGTATTACATGATTGCAACTTGCTGAAAAGTGTCAACAATGTTCCTTTCATCGAGTTTAAACAGTACAGCAACAATGGTACTTTCAGAGTGCATCAAACATTATTTAGACCTTGTTTGTGAAAAACTGTTTATTTCTGTATTACAACTTGCTGAAAAGTGTCAACAGTGTTTCTATCATCCTGATTAAGCAGTACAGCAAAATTGTACTTACATGATTTTGACCTTGTTTGTGAAAAACTGTTTATTTCTGTATTACATGATTGCAACTTGCTGAAAAGTGTCAACAATGTTCCTTTCATCGAGTTTAAACAGTACAGCAAAAATGGAACTTACAGAGTGCATCAAACATGATTTAGACCTTGTTTGTGAAAAAGTGTTTTTTTCTGTATTTCATGATTGCAACTTGCTGAAAAGTGTCAACAATGTTCCTTTCATCGAGCTTAAACAGTACAGCAAAATGGTACTTACAGAGTGACTCAAACATGACTGAGACCTTGTTTTTGAAAAACTGTTTATTTCTGTATTACAACTTGCTGAAAAGTGTCAACAGTGTTTCTATCATCCTGATTAAGCAGTCCAGCAAAATTGTACTTGCATGATTTAGACCTTGTTTGTGAGAAACTTTTTATTTCTGTATTTCATGATTGCAACTTGCTGAAAAGTGTCAACAATGTTCCTTTCATCGAGTTTAAACAGTACAGCAAAATGGTACTTACAGAGTGCATCAAACATGATTTAGACCTTGTTTGT
Organism: Salmo salar; assembly: GCF_905237065.1. Lineage (NCBI taxonomy): Eukaryota > Metazoa > Chordata > Actinopteri > Salmoniformes > Salmonidae > Salmo > Salmo salar. The sequence goes on from NC_059448.1 coordinate 33,464,965, forward strand.
GAAAAACTGTTTATTTCTGTATTACAACTTGCTGAAAAGTGTCAACAATGTTCCTTTCATCGAGCTTAAACAGTACAGCAAAATGGTACTTAGAGAGTGACTCAAACATGACTTAGACCTTGTTTTTGAAAAACTGTTCATTTCTGTATTACATGATTGCAACTTGCTGAAAAGTGTCAACAGTGTTTCTATCATCCTGATTAAGCAGTACAGCAAAATTGTACTTACATGATTTTGACCTTGTTTTTGAAAAACGGTTTATTTCTGTATTACATGATTGCAACTTGCTGAAAAGTGTCAACAATGTTCCTTTCATCGAGTTTAAACAGTACAGCAAAAATGGAACTTACAGAGTGCATCAAACATGATTTAGACCTTGTTTGTGAAAAATTGTTTTTTTCTGTATTTCATGATTGCAACTTGCTGAAAAGTGTCAACAATGTTCCTTTCATCGAGCTTAAACAGTACAGCAAAATGGTACTTACAGAGTGACTCAAACATGACTTAGACCTTGTTTTTGAAAAACTGTTTATTTCTGTATTACAACTTGCTGAAAAGTGTCAACAGTGTTTCTATCATCCTGATTAAGCAGTACAGCAAAATTGTACTTAAATGATTTAGACCTTGTTTGTGAGAAACTCTTTATTTCTGTATTTCATGATTGCAACTTGCTGAAAAGTGTCAACAATGTTCCTTTCATTGAGTTTAAACAGTACAGCAAAATGGTACTTAGAGAGTGACTCAAACATGACTTAGACCTTGTTTTTGAAAAACTGTTTATTTCTGTATTACATGATTGCAACTTGCTGAAAAGTGTCAACAATGTTTCTATCATCCTGATTAAGCAGTACAGCAAAATTGTACTTACATGATTTAGACCTTGTTTGTGAAAAACGGTTTATTTCTGTATTACATGATTGCAACTTGCTGAAAAGTGTCAACAATGTTCCTTTCATCGAGTTTAAACAGTACAGCAAAATGGTACTTAGAAGTGACTCAAACATGACTTAGACCTTTTTTTTGAAAAACTGTTTATTTCTGTATTACATGATTGCAACTTGCTGAAAAGTGTCAACAATGTTCCTTTCATCGAGTTTAAACAGTACAGCAACAATGGTACTTTCAGAGTGCATCAAACATTATTTAGACCTTGTTTGTGAAAAACTGTTTATTTCTGTATTACAACTTGCTGAAAAGTGTCAACAATGTTCCTTTCATTGAGTTTAAACAGTACAGCAAAATGGTACTTAGAGAGTGACTCAAACATGACTTAGACCTTGTTTTTGAAAAACTGTTTATTTCTGTATTACATGATTTCAACTTGCTGAAAAGTGTCAACAATGTTTCTATCATCCTGATTAACCTCTATGGGCTAGGTGGGACGCTAGCGTGCCACCCGTGGTGCACTCCATCAACAGCAGGTGCATTTCAAGAGCGGCAAATTTGAATCCAAATAAATGTCAAAATTCAAATTTTTCAAACATACAACTATTTTACACCCTTTGAAAGATAAACATCTCCTTAATCTAACCACGTTTTACGATTTCAAAAGTTTTACGGCGAAAGCATAAATTTAGAGTATGTTAGGACAGTACATTTACAAGAGTTTTGTGTAATGTTTTGTCAATTCAAAGACCGGGTCACCAAAACCATAAAACCAGCTAAAATGATGCACTAACCTTTTACAATCTCCATCAGATGACACTCCTAGGACATTATGTTAGACAATGCATGCATTTTTAGTTCTATCAAGTTCATATTTATATACAAAAACAGCGTTTTACTATGGCATTGATGTTGAGGAAATCGTTTCCCTCCAATAACCGGCAGTCAAGTCAGCGTCACAAATTAAATAATTAAAATTAGAAAACAATGGTAAAATATTATATTGTCATTTAAAGAATTATAGATTTACATCTCTTGAACGCAATCAACTTGCCAGATTTAAAAATAACCTTACTGGGAAATCACACTTTGCAATAATCTGAGCACTGCGCCCAGAAAAATATGCGTTGCGATACAGACTAGACGTCATGTTGGGGAGATCTAAAATCGAAAATACTATGTAAATAATCCATTACCTTTGATTCTCTTCATCAGATGTCACTTCCAGGTATCACAGGTCCATAACGAATGTAGTTTTGTTCAAAAAAGCTCATCATTTATGTCCAAAAATCTCCGTCTTGTTAGCACATGATCTAAGCCAGCCGGACTTCTCGTCATGAACGAGGGGAAAAAATATATTTACGTTCGTTCAAACATGTCAAACGTTGTATAGCATAAATCATTAGGGCCTTTTTTAACCAGAACATGAATAATATTCAAGGTGGACGAATGCATACTCTTTTATAACGTATTGGAACGAGGGTACCCAACATGAACTCGCGCGCCAGGTGTCTAATGGGACATCATCGTTCCATGGCTCTTGTTCGGTCAGATCTCCCTCCAGAAGACTCAAAACACTTTGTAAAGGCTGGTGACATCTAGTGGAAGCAATAGGAAGTGCCAAAATATTCCTCAGCCCCTGTGTTTTTCAATGGGATAGGTTTAAAGGTAATACAACACATCAGGTATCCACTTCCTGTCAGAAAATGTCTCAGGGTTTTGCCTGCCAAATGAGTTCTGTTATACTCACAGACACCATTCAAACAGTTTTAGAAACTTTAGGGTGTTTTCTATCCATATATAATAAGTATATGCATATTCTAGTTACTGGGTAGGATTAGTAACCAGATTAAATCGGGTACATTTTTTTTATCCAGACGTGCAAATGCTGCCCCCTAGCCCTAACAGGTTAAGCAGTAGAGCAAAATTGTACTTACATGATTTAGACCTTGTTTGTGAAAAACTGTTTATTTCTGTATTACATGATTGCAACTTGCTGAAAAGTGTCAACAATGTTCCTTTCATCGAGTTTAAACAGTACAGCAAAAATGGAACTTACAGAGTGCATCAAACATGATTTAGACCTTGTTTTTGAAAAATTGTTTATTTCTGTATTTCATGATTGCAACTTGCTGAAAAGTGTCAACAATGTTCCTTTCATCGAGCTTAAACAGTACAGCAAAATGCTACTTACAGAGTGACTCAAACATGGCTTAGACCTTGTTTTTGAAAAACTGTTTATTTCTGTATTACAACTTGCTGAAAAGTGTCAACAGTGTTTCTATCATCCTGATTAAGCAGTCCAGCAAAATTGTACTTGCATGATTTAGACCTTGTTTGTGAGAAACTCTTTATTTCTGTATTTCATGATTGCAACTTGCTGAAAAGTGTCAACAATGTTCCTTTCATTGAGTTTAAACAGTACAGCAAAATGGTACTTACAGAGTGCATCAAACATGATTTAGACCTTGTTTGTGAAAAACTGTTTATTTCTGTATTACAACTTGCTGAAAAGTGTCAACAATGTTCCTTTCATTGAGTTTAAACAGTACAGCAAAATGGTACTTAGAGAGTGACTCAAACATGTCTTAGACCTTGTTTTTGAAAAACTTGTTTATTTCTGTATTACATGCTTGCAACTTGCTGAAAAGTGTCAACAATGTTCTTTCATCGAGTTTAAACAGTACAGCAAAAATTGAACTTACAGAGTGCATCAAACATGATTTAGACCTTGTTTGTGAATTTTTTTAATCTGTATTTCATGATTGCAACTTGCTGAAAAGTGTCAACAATGTTCCTTTCATCGAGCTTAAACAGTACAGCAAAATGGTACTTACAGAGTGACTCAAACATGGCTTAGACCTTGTTTTTGAAAAACTGTTTATTTCCGTATTACAACTTGCTGAAAAGTGTCAACAGTGTTTCTATCATCCTGATTAAGCTGTACAGCAAAATTGTACTTACATGACTTAGACCTTGTTTGTGAAAAACTGTTTATTTCTGTATTACATGATTGCAACTTGCTGAAAAGTGTCAACAATGTTCCTTTCATCGAGTTTAAACAGTACAGCAAAAATGGAACTTACAGAGTGCATCAAACATGATTTAGACCTTGTTTGTGAATTTTTTTAATCTGTATTTCATGATTGCAACTTGCTGAAAAGTGTCAACAATGTTCCTTTCATCGAGCTTAAACAGTACAGCAAAATGGTACTTACATGACTTAGACATTGTTAGTGAAAAACTGTTTATTTCTGTATTACATGATTGCAACTTGCTGAAAAGTGTCAAAAGTGTTCCTATCATCCTGATTAAGCAGTACAGCAAAAATGGTACTTACAGAGTGCATCAAACATGATTTAGACCTTGTTTGTGAAAAACTGTTTATTTCTGTATTACAACTTGCTGAAAAGTGTCAACAGTGTTTCTATCATCCTGATTAAGCTGTACAGCAAAATTGTACTTACATGACTTAGACCTTGTTTGTGAAAAACTGTTTATTTCTGTATTACATGATTGCAACTTGCTGAAAAGTGTCAAAAGTGTTCCTATCATCCTGATTAAGCAGTACAGCAAAAATGGTACTTACAGAGTGCATCAAACATGATTTAGACCTTGTTTATGAAAAACCGTTTATTTCGTTATTTCATGATTGCAACTTGCTGAAAAGTGTCAACAATGTTCCTTTCATCGAGTTTAAACAGTACAGCAAAATGGTACTTACAGAGTGACTCAAAAATGACTTAGACCTTGTTTTTGAAAAACGGTATATTTCTGTATTACATGATTGCAACTTGCTGAAAAGTGTCAACAGTGTTCCTATCATCCTGATTAAAACAAGTTAAGCTTTATTTTGATGTATTGCACTTGTGATTTCATGAAAGTTTAACTTTTTATGGACAGGGGGCAGTATTTTCACGGCCGGATAAAAGTACCCGATTTAATCTGATTATTACTCCTGCCCAGAAACTAGAATATGCATATAATTATTAGCTTTGGATAGAAAACACTCCTAAGTTTCCAAAACTGTTTGAATGGTGTCTGTGAGTATAACAGAACTCATTTGACAGGCCAAAACCTGAGAAGATTCCAAACAGGAAGCGCCATCTCAGACCATTTATTGGCCTTCTTGATCATCTCTATCCAAAACAGGGGATCTGTAACGTGACATTTTCTAACGCTCCCATAGGCTGTCAGAAGGCGCCAGAACGGGGAATGATGACTCTGCAGGCCATGGCTGAAAAACAGTAGCGCATTTGGATAGTGGTCGATCTGAGAACAATGAGACTGGGGGCGCGTGCACGAGCCGACACCATGTTTTTATTTTTTCATCTTTGAACGAAAACAGGGTTTCCCGGTCGGAATATTATCGCTTTTTTACGAAAAAAATCGCATAAAAATAGATTTTAAACAGCGTTTGACATGCTTCGAAGTACGGTAATGGAATATTTTGAATTTTTTTGTCACGAAATTCGCCGGGTGCGTCACCCTTCTTTACCCTTCAGATAGTGTCTTGAACGCACTAACAAAACGCCGCTATTTGGATATAACAATGGATTATTTGGAACCAAACCAACATTTGTTATTGAAGTAGAAGTCCTGGGAGTGCATTCTGACGAAGAACAGCAAAGGTAATCCAATTTTTCTTATAGTAAATCTGAGTTTGGTGAGGGCCAAACTTAGTGGGTGTCAAAATAGCTAGCCCGTGATGGCGAGCTATCTACTCAGAATATTGCAAAATGTGCTTTCACCGAAAAGCTATTTTAAAATCGGACACCTCGATTGCATAAAGGAGTTCTGTATCTATAAATCTTTAAATAATTATGTTTTTTGTGAACGTTTATCGTGAGTAATTTAGTAAATTCACCGGAATTTTCGGTGGGTATGCTAGTTCTGAACGTCACATGCTAATGTAAAAAGCTGGTTTTTGATATAAATATGAACTTGATTGAACAAAACATGCATGTATTGTATAACATAATGTTCTAGGAGTGTCATCTGATGAAGATCATTAAAGGTTAGTGCTGCATTTAGCTGTGGTTTTGTTTTTTGTGACATTATATGCTAGCTTGAAAAATGGGTGTCTGATTATTTCTGGCTGGGTACTCTGCTGACATAATCTAATGTTTTGCTTTCGCTGTAAAGCCTTTTTGAAATCGGACAGTGTGGTTAGATAAAGGAGAGTTGTCTTTAAAATGGTGTAAAATAGTAATATGTTTGAAAAATGGAAGTTTTCGGATTTTCGAGGACTTTGTATTTTGCGCCACGTCCATCATTGGATATTGGAGCAGGTGTTCCGCTAGCGGAACGTCTAGATGTAAGAGGTTAATATTTATAGTAATTGAATTAGAATTTTGCGCTCTGCCATTTCACCGGATGTTGGCCAGGTGGGACGCTACCGTCCCACGTATCCATAAGAAATTTATTAAGCAGGGCTTATGCCACCCTTTTTATATGTCATATTTTACATAGTGGGTTATGTCAAATTTGACAATGGTTATGCCACATTTATGAACCCTTTATAAAGCATGACATACCGTTATTATTTGTAACACATTTATGTAGTATTTATGAAGGCCTTTATAAGCTGCACATCATTTAAAGTGGGATCCACTAGGTCGATGGCTTGTTTTCCCCCAGCAGACTGTCAATGTTACTGCACATATTCTCTTCCATTTCTAACTTGCTCATTGAGGGATGATGACCTTATCTCTTGTGTTCACAAGAAGGTCATACACTGTCTTTCTGTGATTACCTTGCATGGGATTGTCTCTTCCCATGTGTCTTTAGACGCCCCGTTGATGGAGAATAGACTTAACACTCTTGGGTCTTTTGCTCTCCCTCCCGATGTAGCCTAATACTTGTCAGTCACTGAAGTGAGGTCCATTACCTTTAGTCAATGTATTTCTGTTAATGCATGTCTATTCATCTATCCTGATCCATACTCAACTTTTTGATAGTAAGTGATAGTAAACACTAAGGCTCGGTTTCACATACACTGATTAAACCTAGTCCTGGACAAAAATAACTTTAAATGGAGATTGCACTAAAAAGCATTCTCGATTGTTTGATTTTATTTGCCAGTTTAAAAAAAAATCATATATACACAGAGTACATACATTTTAAAAACTTTACAAGGATAACACAAAGTCAGTGACTTCTTTCCATTGTGTTCCCTAATCTGCATTGAATGTGTTTTTTAGTCCAGGACTGGGCCTTATCTGTGTGTCTAGGGTTATAACATCATTGGAAGCCCTTTTTTTGAACAACCTGCATTTACATGAAGTGTATTTTAAATGAATGAATAATAGGCTTTTTTTCATTTTAGGCTTTTTAAAAGCGTTATGACCACGTTATGAATGCTTCTAACAAATGTAATAAACATATGAACATTTATAAGCCTCATATGCATTACATTGCATTTATAACATAAATGAATTTAGCATAAAAATGCTAAAAGCATTTATAAGCTCTTCATGTGGCAAGTTTTGCTGGGTGAGTTATGAATGTTGATAGCATATTGTGCAATACGCAATGGCTGTGATAAAGTGCACTATGCGCATGAGTAAAACTAATGTTGAATAATGTGGTAATGCTATAAATCTAAATCCTGAATGAAAAGCAAGGGAACTAAGTACCAGGACTGTGTGTTTTATGGCACTCACATGAGGAAATATAAAAAAGACCCCATCAATTAGGATTGTACAAACTACATAGATAGTTAAAATGTTCATATAGCCTTTAGCCCACTACCATTTCTTGATTAGCAATGCATTGCTCCTTTATATCCTTTTGACATTTGATGATGTTTCCATAAGATTATCTGCAGTAAGGCTGCAAGGGTATGTTCAGTGATGTGAGCCATTCAAAACGTTGCAGAAATAAAATGTAGCCTTGAGCTGGTGCGGACATGATTCATTATTTTAAGCCTACCCACCTGATAGGAAACCATTTCTGATATAGTCACAATGTTCAGTAACGTTGCACCCCTGTGAAGATAGGACCTTCACCCCAAAGACACTGATGTTTTATTATCCTTTCCATCAATATTGTGAATGTTTATTTATGTGTATTTCAGGATCCTGTATTCATTCCATTTTCATATCATTGCCATAGTCGAATTCTTTATTAATCATTTTACCCAAGCGGTCTATTGATTTGTAGCTTATATCAGTGAGTACGTTGACATGTATCACTATTAAACTAGTTATGGCAGTAGGCAGATTATGCAATAGTCATGTAAACACCTTACTTTGCCTATCTTAAATCAGCGTAAGGCCAAAATTGAAGAAGCATACTCCGATTAAACACAGGGTTTTCTGAGCAATCTTTCGAATTATTAGGATATTTAAACACCCCAATCGGCATCTCAGCTGTATACTTGATCTGCACATGTGCAAGCACCAGCCGAGCAAGTCTTTAAGATGAACTAAGTGAGTTTGGAACAACTGAATGTATGCGCCTTAGAAGTAATTTTCACATACAAACTTCATATGTTAAAAAAATAGCATGGTCGCAATGCCTATTTTCTGCATTCATCAGAGTGCCATCAGGTAGCCTGATTTCAGATGTGTCCATGTAAACAGGATAATTATAGAAATCATTCTAATCATATTAATCTGACTATCCACAACAATCGCATTATTATGAGCATGTAACGTACGGAGTGTGTTTTCATATGTGTAGACAGGCATTGTTAATGTGCTAACTGCAACACGCTCCCATCCATTAGGCCTGATCATTAGCAGGTGGATAAATGTGTGTGGGAGAGTGTCATTCTTAATCTGCCTGTTTGAAATCTGTTGTATTTATTATGATATAAGACTCAGATTTTTGAGTAAATCCTTTTCCAGTCATATTTGAAACATTTTTAATGTGCCCATCAACAGCTACTATCATCATACATCCCGTTGACACATTGATTATGTCAGTCAAGAGTTATAAAGGCATCAGATTGGCCTTTAGCAGCCCACCATGTGTATAGCCCCTCCTCTCCACACACAAGTCTGTGCTGCGCCTGATGCAGTGGCTTGTGGATTCGATCTCTCTCAGGTTACGCATGAGTTAGAGAAAGACCAGTTTAATGGAATATTGTCAGTAAACGCAAGAAAGTGAAAACTAGGTAAAACATTCACTTCATTTACAGAGATTTAATGTAGCCGAATATAACTCTTGGAGCCAGCAGCTGTGGAATAGCTACGACAGAGACAGAGTTTGTGGTATTCATTGAAAAAGCAGACCTTTAGTATGCAATGCAGCCATGACAGGCAAGAGTAAGACAGCTGTGAGGACGCTGGAGGATTTAACACTCGATTCCGGTTATGGTGGAGCCGCTGACTCCTTCAGGTCTTCCAGTGTGTCGCTGTGTTGCTCGGACACGAATCTGTCATATGCTCATGGGGGAAACTGCTGGCATCTTACCGAATCTATGCACAGCCGACACAACAGTTTGGACACGGTCAACACCGTCCTGGCGGAGGACACGGATATATTGGAGTTCTCCAGCCAATGCGCCAAGCTTCCCGAGCTGGAGGACGTGCCATGGAGCCTCAGCGAGGTGGAGTGCGCACTCAGGAAGAAAGAGGAGCTATGTGTGGGGAACCCGTCACAAGAGGTCCTGGCCAAGCTCTCAGCATTGGTCAGTCGGGCGTTGGTGAGGGTCGCCCGGGAGGCTCAGCGCCTCAGTCTGCGCTATGCCAAGTGCACCAAGCACGAGATCCATAGCGCCATCAAGATGGTTCTCTCCTGGACCATCTCTGTCAACTGCATCACCGCTGCACTCGGTGCACTTTCGCTCTATAATATGAGCAATAGGGATAAATTCTACCGGGGCAAGTCAGCGCGGTGCGGGCTCGTCTTTTCTGTAGGACATTTTTTCAAGTGGATGGTTGAGAATCGAGTGGCACTCCGGGTCCATGAGCACGCGGCTATATACTTCACTGCCTGTGTGGAGAGCCTGTTCCGTGAGGTATTCAGCCGAGTGCAGCGGAGCGCGCTCATCGAGAATGACAACGGCACCTCCACATTTATGCTCGGGTCCCTAGAGAAGGCCATCAACAATGACTCAGAGATCTGGGGTTTGCTGCAGCCCAACCAGCACCTCATATGTGGGAAGAATGCAAGCGGTAAGAAAAACAAAATACATGTTGCTCATTTTCTGTTGACAGAAATGTGTCCTTAGTGGAATCGGATGTAATATGTTGTGGGTTTTTCATTGGAAACTCATGTCGTTCCAAGCAGAATGTACTTTGTTGACCACACCGTTGGCACAGATCCTTTGTTTTTTTTTCTATTATTTGCCTGGCAGATCTGCCAGTGCATTAGGGGATATAGGGATCTGTTAATAGGCGTCTGTTTGTATCATTGGCCCTTGCCAATGTTGTTGTGAATGACGGTCACCTTACGTCGAGTTGAGGGACTGTTTATAGAGGTGACTACATAACGTTTATTTTAATGGGTCTTTAATAATTGAGTTATTTTGATAGAGGAATAACATCTACGTCATCACGCACAGATTATTGGTTCATAATATGCATTTTTAAGACACATTCTGTCATAGGTTAAGCTTTTTTTTTTAACCTATTTGCCAAAGTTAGGGTAGTAGGTGGTAACTAGCTTCCTGGGGCAACTGCCCCCCCCCCCTTATCTTTGGGTCTTAATGCAAATTGTCACAGTTAACACTTTCCGTGTTGTAGATATATTCCAATGACGTTAGATCTATAATTGTTTAAATATACAAGAAGGTAAGCCTTAAGATAAATAATCCACTTGTTTAGAGAGAAAAATGTAGATCATTTGAGTAAAGTAGTAATATGTTGGATGAGTGTGTTGGGGCAACACCCCCTCCCCCTCTTACTTTGTGGTTATGAATGTGTTTCTACCTGTGATTTAGACAATGACTAGCCCAGTTAGCGCTAGTTTATGTTCATTTGCTAGCTAGTTACTTCACCAGCAGTAAATACTAGCCAGCTAGCTAGTTAGAGTAAGCTGCTAGGAGTGCTAGCTAGCAACCTTACTGGTTGTAAATGTTTCCACTAGTGACTGATAGCTTTACAGTTAGTTACTTTTTAGCCTTTTAGCTGTTTTACACTGCATTTTATGTTATACAGCTAGATACTGTAGCTAGCTACATTTTAAAGAGAGCTTTTCAATTGGCATCTCTCCCCCTGTTTTCAGTCACAGGTAGGGACTGGATTAGGTGTGAGCGCTGCAGGAGGTGGGCTCATGAGTTGTGCTCCAATTTTACTGACAGCTTTATTTGTGACCTATGTACAAATTAGAATTGTGCAATAGCAAAGCATAACAGTTGCCACGTCAATGTTACACTGAATTTGTCACGGGTGTTGTAGGGATTGGATCAAAACGCAGCGGGAATATGTATACTCATCTTCTTTTTTATTGAAGAAGGAAAACAAAAATAAACACGCATACAAAAACAACGACGAAACAGTCCTGTAAGGCTACTAGGCTATACAAAGAACAACTACCCACAAATCCCATAGAAAAAAACACCCCTCTTAAATAGGATCTTCATTTAGAGCCAACGAGGAACAGCTGCCTCCAATTGAAGGTCAAAACAATAAAGTAGACAGAGAAATAGAAAAACTAGAAAATAGAACATAGAAATACAAAACATAGAACACAACCCAAAAACCCTGACAACACAAAACAAATAAAATGTATCTGAAGGTGAGTTAAAAAGAGGGACTTTACATCAAATCTCCAAATTTTTCAGAAAAAAAATGTAGGGTGTAGAAATGTTATACTCTTAGTGTTATGCTCTTAGTGCGCCGCCCTATGGGACTCCCAATCACGCCCGGATGTGATACAGCCTGGATTCGAACCAGGTACTATAGTGACTCTTGCGCTGAAATGCAATGCCTTAGACTCATAGTGCAGATAGTAATGGTGACATGTGCAATACCATTTTCCCCCCATATTTTATTTAAATAATTAAAATAAGACAACTAGACTTAGCTTTTAAGTATTACTTACAAAATAATTTCTTAATAACACTGATTGTCACACCCTGACCGTAGAGATCCTTATTATTCTCTATGTTTGGTTAGGTCAGGGTGTGACTCGGGTGGGGAAGTCTATGTTTTCTGTTTCTTTGTTTTTGGGCGAATGTGGTTCCCAATCAGAGGCAGCTGTCTATCGTTGTCTCTGATTGGGAATCACACACTCAGGCAGCCTGTTTTCCACCTGTGTTTGTGGGAGGTTATTTTCTGTTTAGCATCTATGCCTGATGGAACTGGTCGCTTTCGTTTTGTTACTTTTGGTTATTCTTGTTTGAGTGTTTCTTGTAATAAATTATCAACACTTACCAGGCTACGCCTTGGTCCACTTCTCCTCCTAAACACACTGGTATGAAACCCTACCCCATAATCTAAAAAAATAAATAATTGCCCTTTTTTCCAAAAATGTTATGAACTAAAACGTGTAAATTGTAGGCATTTTATTTCCCTTTATAGTTTTTTCGCCTAAGCATGACCTTCATCCACACAACAACATTGCTTTTTGTGTCAGCAATTAGACATTGTTCTTAGGGGGGGCTAGTTACCCCCTAGGACCCTGCATGAGTCTGCCAGAGTTAGATAATTATGTTGGAGGAAAATATTCCTCCAACATAATTATTATTACTATTCCCATCTAATCATAAGCAACAAAACTGTTTGACAGTAGCTAGGTTCTTCTTAAATAGTGCTTGAGAGTACCCTGGTCTACATAATGAGATTATTATAGATAAGAGTGAGTATAGTCACGGGAGCGAGGGATGCTGAGGGTGCTGCAAAAAAGTATTTGTATGCATTTACACTATAAACACAAAAGTATGTGGACACCCCTTTAAATTAGTGGATTCGGCTATTTCAGCCACACCTGTTGCTGACAGGTGTATAAAATCGAGCACACAGCCATGTAATCTCCATAGACATACATTGTCAGTATAATGGCCTTGCTGAAGAGCTCAGTGACTTTCAACTTGGCACCGTCATAGGATGTCACCTTCCAACAATTCAGTTCGTCAAATTTCTGCCTTGCTAGAGCTGCCCCGGTCAACTGAAGTGGAAACGTCTAGGAGAAACATCAGCTCAGTCGCGAAGTGGTAGGCCACACAAGATCACAGAACAGGATCGCTGAGTGCTAAAAAAAATGTCTGTCCTCTGTTGCAACTCACTACCGAGTTCCAAACTGCCTCTGGAAGCAACGTCAGCATAGGAACTGTTTGTCAGGAGCTTCATGAAATGGGTTTCCATGGCCAAGCAGTCGCACAAGCCTAAGATCACCATGCACAATGCCAAGTGTCAGCTGGAGTGGTGTAAAGCTCACTGCCATTGGACTCTGGAGCAGTGGAAACACGTTCTCTGGAGAGATGAATCAAGCTTCACCCTGTCAGTCCGATGGACAAATTCGGGTTTGGCGAATACCAGGAGAACGCTACCTGCCCGAATGTATAGTGCCAAATGTAAAGTTTGGTGGAGAAAGAATAATGGTGTGGGGAAGTTTTTCATGGTTCAGGCCAGGCCCTGTAGTTCCAGTGAAGGGGAATCTTAATGCTACAGCATACAGTGACATTCTATATGATTCTATGCTTCCAACTTTGTAGCAACAGTTTGGGGTTAGCCCTTTCCTGTGTCAGCATGACAATGCCCCTATGCACAATGCGCGGTCCGTGCAGAAATAGTGGAAGAGATCAGTGTGGAAGAACTTGACTGGCCTGCTCAGAGCCCTGACCTCAACTCCATTGAACACATTTGGAATGAATTGGAACGCAGACTGCGAGCCAACACCACTAATGCTCTTGTGGCTGAATGTATTTGTATTTATTATGGATTGCCAATAGCTACTGCCAAGGCAGAAGCTACTCTTCCTGGGGCCCAGCAAAATTAAGTCAGTTATACAATTTAAAAAACATAACAGTACATTCACAACAGATTTCACGATGCACTAAGTATGCCCTCAGAACCTTACTCCACTACCAAATATCTAAACCCAAAATCCATGTGTACGTGTGTTTATAGTGCGTATGTTATCGTGTGTGTGTATGCATGTGTCTGTGCCTATGTTTGTGTAGCTTCACAGTCCCCTCAGTTCCATATCTGTTTTTTTAATAAATGTTACTGCTTGCATCAGTTACTTGATGTGGAATAGAGTTCGATCTAGTTATACTGTGTGCCTCCCATAGTCTGTTCTGGACTTGGGGACTGTGAAGAGACCTCTGGTGGCATGTCTTGTGGGGTATTCAAGTCTCTCTTTTTGGCACCTGGCCACACGACTGAACAGTAGTCCAGGTGCGACAAAACCAGGGCCTGTAGGACCAGCCCTGTTGATAGTGTTAACTTTTTAAGGCTAGGGGGCTGTATTCGGAAGTTTGGATGACTGAGGTGCCCAAAGTTAACTGCCTGTTACTCAGGCCCAGAAGCTAGGATATGCATATGCATGGTAGTATTGGATAGAAAACACTCTAAAACTTCTAAAACTGTTAAAATAATGTCTGAGTATAACAGCACTGATTTGGCAGGCAAAACCCTGAGGACAATCCATCCAGGAATCTTTTTGTTGTTGAGGTCATTGGACTTTTCAATGCTTTTCTATGGGAAAGTCTAATAATTAGGACCCAGATTGCAGTTCCTATGGCTTCCACTAGATGTCAACAGTCTTTATTGTTTCGTGCTTGTTTTTTGAAAAATGAAGAAGTATTCGTATTCTTTCGAAGTATCCCTCAGAAGGACTCTAGTCTATTGGCGTGCGACTGTGTGCGCGCTCCTCATTAGTTTTCTCCGGTTATTGAACACAGTTTACTCCGTCTTAAATTTTAGCGATTATTTACATATTAGGGTACCTGTGGTTGGATAAGAAACATTGTTTGAATTGTTTGACGAAGTTTACAGGTAACGTTTTATATTATTTTGTAGGCATGTTGGGCGAGTTGGAAAAGGTGGATTGCTGAATCTAACGTGCCAAATAAACGGACATTTTTGGGATATATAGAAGGACTTTATCGAACAAAACAACAATTCATTGTGTAACTGGGACCCTTTGGATTGCAAAAAGATGAAGATCTTCAAAGGTAAGTGATTTATTTTATCTCTATTTTTGAGTTGTGACACATGTGCAGGTTATGAATTCATGTTAATGCAGGAAGTGGGTGAGGTGCTGTCCTCAGACGATCAAATGCTATGCTTTTGCCGTAAAGTCTATTGTAAATCGGACAAAGCGGTTTGATTACCAAGATTCTAAGCTAAAGAATGGTGTATAACACTTATATTGTTATGAATGTTTAATATTACTACTTTTGTTTTTTGAATTTCGTGCTCTGCAATTTCACCGGATGTTGTCGAGTTGGAACGCTAGCATCCCAGTGATCCGAAAGAAGTTAAGGCGGCAGAGCATCGCTTTATTATGGACAGACTTCTCCCCATCTTACCTACTGTTGAATCAATAGGTTTTGACCATGACAGTTTACAATCCAGGGTTACTCCTAGCAGTTTAGTCACCTCAACTTGCTCAATTTCCACATTATTCATTACGAGATGTAGTTGAGGTTTAGGGTTTAGCCTGTTGAGGGTAAGGGGCAGTATTTGCACGGCCGGATAAAAAACGTACCCGATTTAATCTGGTTATTACTACTGCCCAGAAACTAGAATATGCATATAATTATTGGCTTTGGATAGAAAACACCCTAAAGTTTCTAAAACTGTTTGAGGGGTGTCTGTGAGTATAACAGAACTCACAAACGCTCACTAACAGGGATGTAAACAAATTTGTGCAATAAAAATGAGACAAATTAGCTTTTTGTGCATATGGCACATTTCTGGGATTTTTTATTTCAGCTCATGAAACATGGGAACAACATTTTACATTTTTTGATGTTGAGTAAACCTGAGAAGATTCTGTACAGGAAGTGCCCTCTCTGACCATTCCTTGGGCTTCTTGACTCTTTTTATTGAAAACTTAGGATCTTTGCTGTAACGTGACACTTCCTACGGCTCCCATAGGCTCTCAGAACCCGGGAAAAAGCTGAATGATGTCGAGGCAGCCCCTGGCTGAAAAACATTAGCGCCTTTGGTAAGTGGTCTATCAGAGGACAATGAGACTGAGGCGCATGCACGAGGCGACCCCATGTTTTTATTTTCTCTCTCTTTCTACTAAAACACGGTTTCCCGGTCGGAATATTATCGCTTTTTTACGAGAAAAATAGCATAAAAATTGATTTTAAACAGCGGTTGACATGCTTCGAAGTACGGTAATGGAATATTTACATTTTTTTGTCACGAAACGCGTCGGACGCGTCACCCTTCTTTACCCTTTCGGATAGTGTCTTGAACGCACGAACAAAACGGCGCTATTTGGATATAACTATGGATTATTTTGAACCAAACCAACATTTGTTATTGAAGTAGAAGTCCTGGGAGTGCATTCTGACGAAGAACAGCAAAGGTAATAACATTTTTCTTATAGTAAATCTGACTTTGGTGAGGGCTAAACTTGGTGGGTGTCTAAATAGCTAGCCCTGTGATGCCGGGCTATCTACTCAGAATATTGCAAAATGTGCTTTCACCGAAAAGCTATTTTAAAATCGGACATAGCGAGTGCATAAAGGAGTTCTGTATCTATAATTCTTAAAATAATTATGTTTTTTTGTGAATGTTTATCGTGAGTAATTTAGTAAATTCATCGGAAGTATGCTAGTTCTGAACGTCACATGCTAATGTAAAAAGCTGGTTTTTGATATAAATATGAACTTGATTGAACAAAACATGCATGTATTGTATAACATAATGTCCTAGGATTGTCATCTGATGAAGATCATCAAAGGTTAGTGCTGCATTTAGCTGTGGTTTGGGTTTATGTGACATTATATGCTAGCTTGAAAAATGGGTGTCTGATTATTTCTGGCTGGGTACTCTGCTGACATAATCTAATGTTTTGCTTTTGCTGTAAAGCCTTTTTGAAAATCGGACAATGTGGTTAGATTAACGAGAGTCTTGTCTTTAAAATGGTGTAAAATAGTCATATGTTTGAGAAATTGAAGTTATAGGTATTTATATTTCGCGCCACGCGATTCCACTGGCTGTTGACTAGGGTGGGATGCAAACGTCCCACTGGCCCAGAGAGGTTAATTTGTGTGTGCATATTAGTAACTGGAATAAGCAATTTCATAAATGTGTCTGGTTGCTCCTCATTACACACCACTGAAGCTATTAAGGAGCCTTTTGTACCTAGACTTGGCGCTCCGGTACCACTTGTCGTGCAGTAGCAGAAAGAATAGTCTATGAGTAGGGTGGCTGGAGTCTTTGACAATGTTTTGGGCCGTCCTCTGACACCGCCTGGTATAGAGGTCCTGGATGGCAGGAAGCTTGGCCCCAGTGATGTACTGGGCCGTAAGCATTAGCCTCTGTAGTGCCTTTGCTGAGCAGTTGCCATATCAGGCGGTGATGCAACCAGTCAGGATGCTTTCGATGGTGCAACTGTTTCACTTTTTGAGGATCTGAGGACCCATGCCAAATCTTTTCAGTCTCCTGAGGGGGAATAGGTGTGGTCGTGCCCTATTCACAACTGTCTTGGTGTGTTTGGACCATGATAGTTTGTTGGTGATGTGGACACCATGGAACTTGAAGCTCTTGAACCTGCTGAAAGTGCACAGTATGAGCTTGGTGCTCCTTTCCAATAAATGTTGGGTCTTATTCTGGTGACATGATGATCGATCCTTGACTCGGTTAGCTAAATTGGGAGAAAAAAGTATACTTTAACCTCTATGGGCGAGGTGGGACGCTAGCGTGCCACCCGTGGTGCACTCCATCAACAGCAGGTGCATTTCAAGAGCGGCAAATTTGAATCCAAATAAATGTCAAAATTCTAATTTTTCAAACATACAACTATTTTACACCCTTTGAAAGATAAACATCTCCTTAATCTAACCACGTTTTACGATTTCAAAAAGGTTTTACGGCGAAAGCATAAATTTAGAGTATGTTAGGACAGTACATTTACAAGAGTTGTGTGTAATGTTTTGTCAATTCAAAGACAGGGTCACCAAAACCATAAAACCAGCTAAAATGATGCACTAACCTTTTACAATCTCCATCAGATGACACTCCTAGGACATTATGTTAGACAATGCATGCATTTTTAGTTCTATCAAGTTCATATTTATATCCAAAAACAGCGTTTTACTATGGCATTGATGTTGAGGAAATCGTTTCCCTCCAATAACCGGCAGTCAAGTCAGCGTCACAAATTAAATAATTAAAATTAGAAAACATTGGTAAAATATTATATTGTCATTTAAAGAATTATAGATTTACATCTCTTGAACGCAATCAACTTGCCAGATTTAAAAATAACCTTACTGGGAAATCACACTTTGCAATAATCTGAGCACTGCGCCTAGAAAAATACGCGTTGCGATACAGACTAGACGTCATGTTGGGGAGATCTAAAATCGAAAATACTATGTAAATAATCCATTACCTTTGATTCTCTTCATCAGATGTCACTTCCAGGTATCACAGGTCCATAACGAATGTAGTTTTGTTCAAAAAAGCTCATCATTTATGTCCAAAAATCTCCGTCTTGTTAGCACATGATCTAAGCCAGCCGGACTTCTCGTCATGAACGAGGGGAAAAAAATATTTACGTTCGTTCAAACATGTCAAACGTTGTATAGCATAAATCATTAGGGCCTTTTTTAACCAGAACATGAATAATATTCAAGGTGGACGAATGCATACTCTTTTATAACGTATTGGAACGAGGGTACCCAACATGAACTCGCGCCAGGTGTCTAATGGGACATCATCGTTCCATGGCTCTTGTTCGGTCAGATCTCCCTCCAGAAGACTCAAAACACTTTGTAAAGGCTGGTGACATCTAGTGGAAGCAATAGGAAGTGCCAAAATATTCCTCAGCCCCTGTGTTTTTCAATGGGATAGGTTTAAAGGCAATACAACACATCAGGTATCCACTTCCTGTCAGAAAATGTCTCAGGGTTTTGCCTGCCAAATGAGTTCTGTTATACTCACAGACACCATTCAAACAGTTTTAGAAAATGTAGGGTGTTTTCTATCCATATGTAATAAGTATATGCATATTCTAGTTACTGGGTAGGAGTGGTAACCAGATTAAATCGGGTATGTTTTTTTATCCAGCCGTGTCAATACTGCCCCCTAGCCCTAACAGGTTTTAAGGAAAAGGTTTTTATATATTTCTTTTTACCATTTTTGTTCAACTCAGATAATATAATTGAAAGGATTGCATTAAGGTGTCTGTAAGAGAAAAAACATTGCAAAAACATTTGTAAAGCATTTCTATAGCTTCCAAAATATTTTTTACAATGGGGGGGAGTGACAAAATGGACCAGTGGTGGCTTCAAATATATATATCATTGTTTGCTCCATTCATCTTAGGGCTAGGGTCTATTTTCCTGAATTTCCGCCTGACTGACATGCCCAAAGTAAACTGCCTGTTACTCAGGCCCAGAAGCCAGGATATGCATATAATTGGTATCACTGGATAGAAAACACTGATGTTTGTAGAATAGTTAAAATAATATATGAGACTATAACACAATTGATATGGTAGGCAAAAATCCAAAGATAAAACCAACCGGAATTTTAATTTTTGAGGTCCCAGGCTATTATCATGGAAAACTATGGGTCCTATGCAATTCTATCTCCCAGATTGCAATTCCTATGGCTTCCACTAGATGTCAACAGTCTTTGTTTAAGGTTTCAGGCTTGTTTCTTCCAAAACGAGGAGTTTTGGTACAAAGAGTCACAGTGGAAAATCAGTCATTCGGCGTGCCTGCTAATTTTACTTTTCTATTGAACATACTTCTTTTCATATGAAATATTATAGTTTATTTACATTTTAGGGTACCTGAGGATTAAATAGAAACGTAGTTTGACTTGTTTGAACAAAGTTTAGCAGTAGCTTTTTGGATTCCTTTGTCTGCATGTTGAACGAGTGGATTACTTAAATCGATGGTGCCAACTAAACTGACTTTTTGGGATATAAAGAAGGATTTTATCTAACAAAACGACCATTCATGTTGTAGCTGGGACCCTTGGGATTGCAAACAGAGGAAGATTTTCAAAAGTAAGTGATTTTTTTAATCACTATTTGTGATTTTATGAAGCCTGTGCTGGTTGAAAAATATGTTGATGTGGGGTGCCATCCTCAAACAATTGCATGTATGCTTTCGCTGTAAAGCCTATTGTAAGTCGGACAATGCAGTTAGATTACAAAGAATTTAAGCTTTCAAACGATAGAAGATACTTGTATGTTCATAAATGTTTAATATTACGATCATTTATTTGAATTGCGCACCCTCAAATTTTACCGGATGTTGTCGACAGGTGTCCCACTAGCCTTAATTAAAACGTTAATAGGTTCCTCCAAGAACCCTTCAACTAACCGAAGATGCAAATATGTATTGATCGGAAACCAGCCTTTCATTACTCTGAACTTCATTATCTGTTCACAATTCAGCAACATCTGCAGTGACATCTGCTAGTCAGCAATAAATAGCTGCAATAAATACCTGCTAAGTCATAATATTTTTTTGCAAAACCCTAACCATCAGTGGGATCTTGTGTTTTGCAACAAACTGAAAAAGCATGAGATCAAACGAAGCTTCGGACGTCATTGAGGACATTCTTCTGATAAAGTGATACACACAGTTCGAAGTTAGCTGCTTAGCGATTTCAAAGTATTTCTTCGAGCTCTGTATTATAACCGTAAAATCACTACCAACTGGAACCACTGGGAAAGGGGAATGTTCAGTTGTAAGTTGTACAACTGAATGTCTTCAACTGAAATGTGTCTTCCGCATTTAACCCTGCCTTAATCAACATCCACATCTTCAGCGTCCAAAGAACAGTGGGTTAACTGCCTTGCTTAGTGGCAGATTTTTACCTTGTCCGGCCGTGTCAATACTGCCCCCCAGGTTAAAGTTTAAACACTGATGCGCAGGTACTATTTAAATGAAAGAAAAAATTACAATAAAGCGTTCTGTGGAACCCGTCTTGCCTTCCAAAGAGTCATCAAATAACATTTTCTAGGATGAAAAATGTTCTATGTAAAATCTTTTTCCTTACAAAGAACCCTTGTCTTCCAAAAAGAGCATATCTTTCAATGGGTAAGAATTGTATGACAGTCTCGAATGCGTGAAAAGAAGGTCTTATCTCATTAAAACAAGCATTTCAAATGTCATTGTCAGGCCAAGAGGTAAATAATCCGGCACCCTCATGCATATGTTAAGATTTTAAATGACAAGTTTTCAAACCCATTCACAGGAATGGTTAACTCTGGAGACTTCTTTGGTATCTAGAAAGTTAGGTAGATCAGCCTTTGGTTTCCTTTTTACGTGGAATGATCTACAATGCACTTCAAAATTTGAGGAATTGGTACCTCTAGGGCATTTTAGACGGTTCTTAGGGGACCTCTATTGTTGTGTATTTCTGTTTTTAATGAAAAAATTTAGGGGGTAGATCACCTTTAATATGCAGATAGTTTGTGGCTTCCATCAATGTAATTGTCTGCATCATTTCCAATCCCCAATTTTTTTTGTCCATTATGGGCTACGCAAGCGTCCCACCCACAGTTCACTATTCAACAGCCAGTGAAAAATCAGAGTGCCAAATTCGAAAACAACAAAATGTCATTATTCAAATTTCTCAAACATACAACTATTTTACACTATTTTATAGATAAACATCTCCTTAAAATAACATAAAATTTATGAGAAACACAGTGTAGACGTTGTAAATGACTATTGTAGCTGGTAACGGCAGATTTTTTTGTGGAATATCTACATAGGCGTACAGAAGCCCATTATCAGCAACCATCACAGTGAAGAGGCAACTCCGGGAGGCTGGCCTTCTAGGTAGAGTTCCTCTGTCCAGTGCCTGTGTTCTTTTGCCCATCTTAATATTTTCTTCTTATTGGCAAGTCTGAGATATTTAATTTTCTTTGCAAATCTGCCTAGATGGCCAGCATCCCAGAGTCACCTCTTCACTGTTGACATTGAGACTGGTGTTTTGCGAGTACTATTTAATGAAGCTGCCAGTTGAGGACTTGTGAGGCGTCTGTTTTTCATACTAGACACTCTAAACTCTTGCTCAGTTGTGCACCGGGGCCTTCCACTCCTCCTTCTATTCTAGTTAGAGCCAGTTTGCGCTGTTCTGTGAAGGGAATAGTACACAGCGTTGTACGAGATCTTCAGTTTCATGGCAATTTCTCACATGGAATAGCTTTCATTTCTCAGAACAGAAATAGACTGATGTTTCAGAAGAAAGTTCTTTGTTTCTGGCCATTTTGAGCCTGTAATTGAACCCACAAATGCTGATGCTGCAGATACTCAACTAGTCTAAAGGTCAGTTTTATTGCTTCTTTAATAAGGACAACAGTTTTCAGCTGTGCTAACAGAATTGCAAAAGGGTTTTCTAATGATCAATTACCCTTTTTAAAATGTTAAACTTGGATTAGCTAACACAACGTGCAATTGGAACACAGGAGTGATGGTTGCTGATAATGGGCCACTGTACATCCTATGTAGATATTCCATAAAAAATCTGCTGTTTCCAGCTAAAATAGTCATTTACAACATTAACAATGTCTACACTGTATTTGTCATCAATTTGATGTTATTTTAATAGACCAAAAATGTGCTTTTCTATCAAAATCAAGGACATTTCTAAGTGACCACAAACTTTTGAACAGTTGGGTGTGTGTGTGTGTGTGTGTGTGTGTGTGTATGTATGTACACTGCTCAAAAAATAAAAGGGAACACTAAAATAACACACCCTAGATCTGAATGAATGAAATAATCATATTAATAAATTTTTTCTTTACATAGTTGAATGTGCTGACAACAAAATCACAAAAATAATCTATGGAAATCCAATTTATCAACCCATGGAGGTCTGGATTTGGAGTCACACTCAAAATCAAAGTGGAAAACCACACTACAGGCTGATCCAACTTTGATGTAATGTCCTTAAAACAAGTCAAAATGAGGCTCAGTAGTGTGTGTGGCCTCCACGTGCCTGTATGACCTCCCTACAATGCCTGGGCATGCTCCTGATGAGGTGGTGGATGGTCTCCTGAGGGATCTCCTCACAGACCTGGACTAAATCATCCGCCAACTCCTGGACAGTCTGTGGTGCAACGTGGCGTTGGTGGATGGAGCGAGACATGATGTCCCAGATGTGCTCAATTGGATTCAGGTCTGGGGAACGGGCGGGCCAGTCCATAGCATCAATGCCTTCCTCTTGCAGGAACTGCTGACACACTCCAGCCACATGAGGTCTAGCATTGTCTTGCATTAGGAGGAACCCAGGGCCAACCGCACCAGCATATGGTCTCACAAGGGGTCTGAGGATCTCATCTCGGTACCTAAAGGCAGTCAGGCTACCTCTGGTGAGCACATGGAGGGCTGTGCGGCCCCCCAAAGAAATGCCACCCCACACCATGACTGACCCACCGCCAAACCGGTCATGCTGGAGGATGTTGCAGGCAGCAGAACGTTCTCCACGGCGTCTCCAGACTGTCACATCTGTCACATGTGCTCAGTGTGAACCTGCTTTCATCTGTGAAGAGCACAGGGCGCCAGTGGCAAATTTGCCAATCTTGGTGTTCTCTGGCAAATGCCAAACGTCCTGCACGGTGTTGGGCTGTAAGCACAACCCCCACCTGTGGACGTCGGGCCCTCATAACACCCTCATGGAGTCTGTCTCTGAACGTTTGAGCAGACACATGCCATTTGTGGCCTGCTGGAGGTCATTTTGCAGGGCTCTGGCAGTGCTCCTCCTGCTCCTCCTTGCACAAAGGCGGAGGTAGCGGTCCTGCTGCCAGGTTGTTGCCCTCCTATGGCCTCCTCCACGTTTCCTGATGTACTGGCCTGTCTCCTGGTAGCGCCTCCATGCTCTAGACACTACGCTGACAGACACAGCAAACCTTCTTGCCACAGTTCGCATTGATGTGCCATCCTGGATGAACTGCCCTACCTGAAGCACTTGTGTGGGTTGTAGACTCCGTCTCATGCTACCACTAGAGTGAAAGCACCTGCAGAAATCAAAAGTGACCATAACATCAGCCAGGAAGCATAGGAACTGAGAAGTGGTCTGTGGTTACCACCTGCAGAACCACTCCTTTATTGGGGGTGTCTTGCTAATTGCCTATAATTTCCACCTGTTGTCTATTCCATTTGCACAACAGCATGTGAAATGTATTGTCAATCAATGTTGCTTCCTAAGTGGACAGTTTGATTTCACAGAAGTGTGATTGACTTGGAGTTATATTGTGTTGTTTAAAACCTGTTGGGGCTAGGGGGCAGTATTGAGAATTTTGAAAAAAATATGTGCCCATTTTTAACTGCCTCCTACACCAACTCAGAAGCTAGAATATGCATATTATTGTTCCGGTTTGGATAGAAAACACTCTGAATTTTCTAAAACTGTTTGAATGGTGTCTGTAAGTATAACAGAACTCATATGGCAGTCAAAACCCTGAGACAAATTCTGACAGGAAGTGGATACCTGATGTGTTGAATTACCTTTAAGCCTATGCCATTGAAACACACAGGGGCTTATTAATCGTTGAGCACTTCCTATGGCTTCCACTAGATGTCACCAGTCTTTAGAAAGTGTTTTGAGTCTTATACTGTGAGAACTGAACGAACAAGAGCCTTGGAACGGTGGTGGCCGATTAGACTCTGATGCGCGAGTTCATGTTGGGTACTCTCGTTCCAAAAAGTTTTAAAAGAGAATGCAAACGTCCGCCTTGAATATTATTCATGTTCTGGTTAAAAAAGGCACTAATGATTTATGCTATACAACGTTTGACATGTTTGAACGAACGTAAATATTTTTTTCCCCCTCGTTTAGATCTCTCCAACATGGCGGTTAGTCTGTATCGCAAAGCGTATTTTTCTGGGCGCAGTGCTCAGATTATTGCAAAGTGTGATTTCCCAGTAAGGTTATTTTTAAATCTGGCAATCCGGTTGCGTTCAAGAGATGTAAATCTATAATTCTTTACCAATGTTTTCGAATAGTAATTATTTAATTTGTTGTGCTGCTTGACTGGCGGTTATTGGAGGGAAACGATTTCCTCAACATCAACGCCATAGTAAAACGCTGTTTTTGGATATAAATATGAACTTGATAGAACAAAAAATGCATGCATTGTCTACCATAATGTCCTAGGAGTGTCATCTGATGGAGATTGTCAAAGGTTAGTGCATCATTTTAGCTGGTTTTTCTGCTTTTGGTGACGCCTGTCTTTGAATTGACAAAACATTACACACAGCTATTGTCAATGTACTCTCCTAACATAATATAACTTTATGCTTTTGCCGTAAAGCCTTTTTGAAATCGGACAACGTGGTTAGATTAAGGAGATGTTTATCTTTCAAAGGGTGTAAGATAGTTGTATGTTTGAGAAATCTGAATTATGACATTTAATTGTTTTCAAACTTGGCGCTCTTGATATTTCACCTGTTGTTGATTGGGTGTACCAGGGGTGGGACGCTTGCGTCCCACATAGCCCATAGAGGTTAAGTGTTCCCTTTATTTTTTTGAGCAGTAAATATGTATTATCATTTTCATTATTGTGCATGCATAATGCCTGCCAATTAAAAAATAGCAGTGTGTTTAACAGTTCATTTCCATGGTACTATCCATTACAACACGGACACATTTCAAAATTACATGTAAATGCTTAAATGTTAATTTGTCATGTTTGCCATTTCATTTCCTTGATGTGACAGTAAGAATTGTGACAAAGAAAATGCTTTTCCATACTTGATTTTGCTATTTAGTTTCTACATTGCTCCATTGCGTTTTCATTTTCAACGTATGTTAGACCTGTCAATCATGCAGGGTGGGCGGTAATGTAAGGTGAAAAAGGTTGCCTGGTCTTGCTATCTATCCTCAAACAGAAATACAATTCATTTTGTGAAGTATTTCTGGATCATAGAGGAAGAGGTGACGCTGTACTATATACTGAATAACAAAAATATAAAACACAACAAGTGTTGGTTCCATTTTCCATGAGCTGAAATAAAAGATCCCAGAAATGTTCCAGATGCAAAAAATCTTTTTTCTCTAAAATGTTGTGCACACATTTTTGTGAGTTAGTGAGCATTTCTCCTTTGTCAAGATAATCCATCCACCTGACAGGTTTGGCATATCAAGAAGCTGATAAAACAGCATGATTATTACACAGGTGCACCTTGTGCTGGGGGCAATAAAAGGCCACTGTAAAATGTGCATCCTGTCACACAACATAATGCCACTGATGTATCAAGTTTTGAGGTAGCGTGCAATTGGTATGCTGACTGCAGGAATGTCCACCATAGCTATTGCCATAGAAATTAACATTACATTCTCCACCATAAGCCACATTCAACGTAGATTTAGAGAACTTAGTACGTCCAACCAGCCTCCCAACCGCAGACCACGTGAAACCACGCCAGCCCAGGATCTCCACATCCGGCATCTTCTGAGACCAGCCATCCAGACAGCTGATGAACCTGAGGAGTGTTTGTCTTTAATAAAGCCCTTTTGTGGGTAAAAACTCATTCTGATTGGGCGGGCCTGGCTCCCAAGTGGGTGCACCCATGGCTGCGCCCCTGCCAAGTCATTTGAAATCCATAGATTAGGGCCTAATACATTTATTTGAATTGACTGATTTACTACATGAACTGTAAATCAGCAAAATCGTTGAAATTGTTGCAGGTTGCGTTTATATTTTTGTTCAGGACTGCTTTAAAACAGTGTTTGTGTGTTAAGATACAGGTTTAAAGCTGTGTGCAGTGGGTCACCTTGCTTGACTCAGGAGTTTAATCACATTGTGGACATCCCTTATAGTACTTAACTACAGCTCACTAACATGTTGTTTTGGACTGGTCCCCTTGTGTTTAAACGGTAAAGGCTTTGAAGAAAGAGTGAGCAGGATTTTCTGTTCCTACTTGTACTTTGTAATGAGAGCAGTCTGGATCCAAAAAGCACTGCACATTTCCATTTCATATGTTCCCAAAAAGAGAGCGACATCGGTTCAGAGCGATTTTTTTTTTCTGCAGCGATATCTGACGGAAAACCAATTTGTTCAATTTTTGTTGCCATCATGACGCTAGGACTCAGGGAGTTACACCACGGCTGCTTGGCTTCACACAACACCTAATCTGACACACAACACATTACTTAACAGAAAAGATTACAATAGATTGAGTTTATATTACACAAGCTGTATCCATGAGAAGAAATTACACAAGCTGTCGGCAGAGCACCAAAGCAGAAGTTCTGATATTCCAATTCATGTTCTAATTATCGCTGTCACACTAGTCAATCGGTACGGCAATGAGCTGTCCAAAAAGGCAGTGAGTTGTGATTTAGGGAGTTTTGTGTGCCTCGAGAAAATAGCACTAGGTAAATAGGATGAAGAGATTAGAGGCGCAGGAATCACCTCCCCAGTTTATTTAGTTACTAGGGAGTTGTGTGCTTATGTTTATTATGCTTACTACTAGTTTCTCCATTGGTTGCATTTGATTTTATATAGTAATATCGGCACACTGCTTTGGACGAGACAGCCTCTTTCCACAAACTGATAGACTCAATTGAATTAAAAACGTTTATGACAATTAGAATAAATTCAATGAACTCATTAATGATTTAACATAATGGAAGATGGGATGTTGTCCAAATGGTGCCCTTTGTTGTTGGCTGGGGTTCACTATTAATTCCATCTCTGCCAGACTCATCTTCCTCAAACAACAATAACAATCACTGTGACCCTTAACTTCATATTAGCATGTAACGGTTTGAGCAGGATGTAATGCATTTATTTGTCTTTAGGTCATCCCCTAAGCCTAATTGACACCTTCCACTTCAAACGAACGTCCACTCCTGTCCGCACATTAGATATTGCATAATTTGTACTAGCGGATGGCGCGGAAGATATATATTAGGCTTTACCATGTCTAAATGTGATCTCTAACGTGTTTACTGGGGCTAGAGTGTAGGATCAGTACTGACTATGACGGGGTCCTCTGTTTCTGGGTGTTCGGGAGTGGGGAAAGCACCTTAGCAGGCTAGAACTGAAGACCCATGTCAGTCCCTGATCCCTTTCCTCTCCTCTCTACTTACTGACTGTACCGCTTAATCACGAGGTGACAATCGCATGCGAGCGCCAACGCCTATCTGAAAATCCCACACCATGGACCAGGGATGGGGCCAGAAGCATAACGAACAAACTGTATTGAGCTTCAGCAGGAGAGTGAGTGTTCCATTCCTCATGACATGTAATGGAATATTCATGTGTAATTACATGATTGACATTCAAAAACTTTGTATATTAGGAAAGACAACATCTGGGAGATTGAGGAAATTATCAGAAGATAGGAGTTACATAGTTCAGATTACACAAAATAGCGTTTTTTTTGTTTTGAAAGTAATCTTTCATTGACAAGCTATAAGTGAATTATTGATGACTAGAGCTGGAAACACATCAGATGCCTTCCACAACATGTGAACAATATCCCAAAAAATGGGATTGATAGACCTAACAACTACCAATAGGCAACTTTTTTGTAAGTGGTGTCAGGTGTGGTCACAGGAAGTTTCCAAGTGTCCCTAAAACTCTCCAAAGTGGCATATGTCTGTAAATTAGATAATACCAGTGCTATTACATATTTGCAATCCCTAAATTCTATTTGTTCAGTATAAAAACACAATTTCTACCATATCAACCTCACTCCAACATTGTGGCATTATGGGGTGTTATGGGGGTTTCCAGGGCACATTCAAGTGTCCTTTCAACCTACTTTCAAGTGTTCGAAAGTGGTAATTGCACTGTTTTTACACACTGGATGTGCCTAAAAGTTATTGTTCACTATAAAACTACATTTCTACAACACCAACCTCTCTCAAATATTGTGGTGGTGTCAGGGGACATACAGGGGATAACCAAATGTTTTTTCAACCTCTCCAAAGTGCCTGAACGTTTAGCCTAGGCATATCCAATGCATTGGTCCCACATACAATTGAAAAGTTTACAAAAACAATATAAAAGCAACAGATATACAATACCAGTCAAAAGTTGACACATCAACGCATTCCAGGATTTTTCTTTATTTTTACTATTTTCTACATTGTAGAATAATAGTGAAGACAAAACTATGAAATAACACATGGAATCATTTAACCAAAAGAGTGTTAACCTCTTACATCTAGCTCCAATATCCAATGATAGGCGTGGCGCGAATTACAAATTCCTCAAAAATGCAAAAACTTCAATTTTTCAAACATATGACTATTTCACAGCATTTTAAAGACAAGACTCTCCTTTATCTAACCACACTGTCCAATTTCAAAAAGGATTTACAGCGAAAGCAAAACATTAGATTATGTCAGCAGAGTACCAAGCCAGAAATAATCAGACACCCATTTTTCAAGCTAGCATATAATGTCACAAAAACCCAGAAGACAGCTAAATGCAGCACTAACCTTTGATGATCTTCATCAGATGACACACCTAGGACATTATGTTATACAATACATGCATGTTTTGTTCAATCAAGTTCATATTTATATCAAAAAACAGCTTTTTACATTAGCATGTGACGTTCAGAACTAGCATACTTCCGGGGAATTTGCTAACAATTTACTAAATTACTCACGATAAACGTTCACAAAAAGCATAACAATTATTTTAAGAATTATAGATACAGAACTCCTCTATGCACTCGATATGTCCGATTTTAAAATAGCTTTTTGGTGAAAGCACATTTTGCAATATTCTAAGTACATAGCCCAGCCATCAAGGGCTAGCTATTTAGACACCTGGCAAGTTTAGCCTTCACCAAAATCAGATTTACTATTATAAAAGCCTGATTACCTTTTGTTGTCTTCGTCAGAATGCACTCCCAGGACTGCTACTTCAATAACAAATGTTGGTTTGGTCCAAAATAATCCATCGTTATATCCGAATAGTGGCGTTTTGTTCGTGCGTCCCAGACACTATCCGACATGATAAAGAAGTGTCGTGCGCATGGCGCAATTCGTGACAAAAAAAAATCTAAATATTCCATTACCGTACTTCGAAGCATGTCAACCGCTGTTTAAAATCAATTTTTATGCCATTTTTCTCGTAGAAAAGCGATAATATTCCGACCGGGAATCTCCTTTTCGGCAAACAGAGGAAAAAAATCACAAAGACGGGGGCGGCCAGAGCACGCGCCTAAGCCCACAGTCCCTTGATCGGCCACTTGAGAAAGGCGATAATGTGTTTCAGCCTGGGGCTGGGATGACGACATTCTGTTTTTTCCCGGGCTCTGAGCGCCCATGGAAGACGTAGGAAGTGTCACGTTAGAGCAGAGATCCTTTGTAAAAGATAGAGATGGCAAAGAAGTTAAAGAAATGGTCAGACAGGCCACTTCCTGTAAAGGAATCTCTCAGGTTTTGACCTGCCATTTGAGTTCTGTTATACTCACAGACACCATTCAAACAGTTTTAGAAACTTTGGAGTGTTTTCTATCCAAAGCCAATAATTATATGCATATTCTAGTTACTGGGCAGGAGTAGTAACCAGATTAAATCGGGTACGTTTTTTATCCAGACGTGAAAATACTGCCCCCTAGCCATAACAGGTTAAACAAATTAAAATATATTTTATATTTGAGATTCTTCAAAGTAGCCACCCTTTGCCTTGATGACAGCCCATAAGTCACACCAAAGATGTTAACGGTTTTACAACATACATCAGTGCGCTGTTTATCAAGGGGAAACTATATGCAATGTGCAGGACAAAATTGAGGCTTATGATTAGGAAGTTGGAGCTCTTCTCTTTCTGCATTAACCTCTCTTGGGTAGGGGGCAGTATTTTCACCTCCGGATGAAAAGCGTGCCCAAAGTAAACTGTTACTCAGGCCCAGAAGCTAGGATATGCATATAATTGGAATCATTGGATAGAAAACACTCTAAAGTTTCTAAAACTGTTAAAATAATGTCAGTGAGCATAACAGAACTGATATGGCAGGCGAAACCCCGAGGACAAACCATCCAGGGGGAAAAAAATTGAGGTCATACGATTTTCCATTTGTTTTCTATGGGATACCCTTATTATTAGAAACCTGGTTGCAGTTCCTTTGGCTTCAACTAGATGTCAACAGTCTTTAGAAATTATTCGATGTTTTTCTTTTGAGAAATGAAGAAGTGATATTCATTGTAGTGTCACTCCAGGTGGACTCTACTGTTTTGATCCGCGTGAACTGGAGCGCGCTTCACATTTTTGTGTGCAAATGAACTCAAGCTTACGGACAATGTCAAATGTGATATAGAGAAGCACCTGAGTGAGCTAGGTGCGCAGGTACTTTCCCGAAATGGACAACACAAACAACTGGATTCGTTATCCCTTTCATGCCCTGCCTCCAGTCCACTTACCGATATCTGAGCAAGTGAGCCTCATTGAAATTGAGGTTCTGTGAAAATGTAATTTAATCAGAAGTCACTGCCAGATTTCTGGATAGGGCTGCGCTCAGATCGGCTGTTAAGGCACTGATGCCCTTTGCAACCACGTACCTATGTGAGAGTGGATTCTCGGCCCCCACTAGCGTGAAAACTAAATACAGGCACAGACTGTGTGTGGAAAATTATTTAAGACTGAGACTCTCTCCAATACAACCCAACATTGCAGAGTTATGTGAATCAATTCAAGCACACCTTTCTCCCCTGTGGTGAGTTATTCACAATTTTTGATGAACAAATAAGGTTTTATATGTAAGATGGCTAAATAATGAGCTAAATTATTGATTATATTGTTATTTGTTCCCTCTTCCTATGAGAGCTCTTTGTCATTTCCCACGAGATGGGTTGTGACAAAAACTCACACTCATTCTGATGTTTAATAAATGTATCGTATAGTGTGTATGTGGCAGGCTTACAAATTATGGACAATTTGAGAGTGCGCTGACCCTGGTGCTAGAGGGGGTACGCAGCTGGAGGTTGAATATTTGAAGGCCTACGGGACTAAAAAAAGTTTGGAAACCACTGCTCTAGGCTATAAGGCTTGGAAGCACTAAGGTGAGCACTTTGCTATGTAGCATACCTGGTTGAACCTGCTGCCTTTTGGGCAGTGAAACTGAAATGCCCAGACACATGAGGGTGAAGACTTGCATGACAGCTCATGACTTTGACTCACCACTCCCTGATTTGTTCATTTTTAATCAGTAACACACACACGGCACACTGTGTTTGTGTAACCATTACTTAGAGTCTTCAATATGTCACATGCACTTATTGAAGTCTTTAAATAATGTCACGTGTGCTCCCTCTCTGGTCTCTAGGTCACCAGGCTGCTCGTTAGGGCGCACACCTGTCACCAGCGTTACGCGCATTATAACACACCTGGACTCCCATCACCTCCTTGATTACCTGCCCTTTATATACATTTTTTTATTTTACCTTTATTTAACTAGGCAAGTCAGTTAAGAACAAATTCTTATTTTCAATGACGGCCTAGGAACAGTGGGTTAACTGCCTGTGTCACTCCCTTTGGTTTCTTCCTCAATTGTCATTGTTCCTGTTTCATGTCGGTGCGCTGTTTGTGTTTCCTGTTTTGTCATTTATTTATTAAATGTATTCACTCCCTGAACTTGCTTCCCGATTCTCAGCGTACATCGTTACAAATACTAACATTGGCAGTATTCAAGATCACACAACAGAGCACTTCAACTGGAACAAGACTCAGTAGCGGGTGCACAAAAATAACTGCGTGCAAACCACGGCCCAAAATATTCAAATGAGCCCCATCACTAAATTATGAGGTAGCTGTAAGCTTGCCGGTGCTGGGCTTGGTGTCGGCCTGCCCATGCTGGGCTAGTCTGTGTTGGGCTGGTCTGGGCTAGCCCATGCTGAGCTTGGTGTGGGCTAGCCAGTGCTTGGCTAGACATGTTTGGCTAACCTTTGTTGAGCTGATGTGGGATTGGTGTTGGGCTTGTTGTGGGCTAGCCCATGCCCACCTTGCGCACCGAATACCTACATGGGGTCATGTTTGCTGGGATACTGCTACCATCGGCATTCACACATTGAAATAAGATAATCCTCTAGTTACACAGCAGCAGGCGTCTTCCACAAGAGCTGTCCCATCTCATGAGTGCCCACAATCCATCATAATATTCCAGAGGCTCTGCAGTGCAGTTGCTTAAATGTAGTTTGTTTTTTATCCATTCCAGGCAAACTAAGAATATCCTATCATGTTGGGGTTATTATCTCATTGTGTCTCTTGTTTTGAAGTCTCAATTGGTCGACCAAGGGCTCAGGAGACAATCCCTGTATGACACAATCTAATACCGTATCCCACATTGCTATTTTCAGACATTTATATTCTCTTCTTCACACTGCTCTCAGAGCACTTGTGTGATAGTTTTCCTTGTGTTTGATCAATTCAGGTGTTCATATCATCTTATACAGATGTTATGATTGTCGATCATGTTATATTATACATTGTGTAAAATAAGATAAAAAAACTGAAACATTGTCTTTTTGTAGTCCTGAATATGTTTATACCTGGTTGTATGTAACCTTATGCAACAGACATTTAGTTCAAAATATATTATTATGAAATACTGTATATTGTCTGCCACATAGGTTTGACAGTTTATTTTTGGGAATACTGTCAAATTAAGCAGATATTATAAAGCAATATGATTCACAACAGTATGAGGTTTATTCCATATATTTGGAAGTATATATCTCGAAAGCAATTTCTGCAAAGGTGACTATACTGTTTCTAAAGAGGGATATACTGCTTGTGGAGCATGCCTTGCATTGAATGAGGATGGTTTTCTCCCAGCCTCCCGTCTCTTCACTCCCAAATACACAAATCCCAGCGTCCTCGGGTAAGGAGGAGACTGATATAGTTCACCGCTCACCTTCCCTCAAAGTCCCCCTGCAGGGAATGGGCTTCCCCATCTTAAAATGCCTCTACAGCATTATGGGTCATGTTTTTGGCAACCGTATGTAAAGGTTAACCCATTAAAGAAAAGCTGAGATTTGACAGCGAACAAGACTTCTCCGGCCTGAAGATGGATTCTGTAGGACTGTAAGGTTGTCACACAGTTTGTTGGGCAGATTGTGGAGGTGATATACTGTAGATTGTTCTCTCAAAGATAAACTGGTGAATTGAGTCTTAAAACAATTCAAGCATTTATCTCCAATTGTCAGGGAATCTGTGGTAGTGAAGATTATATGTGCTTGCTGTTTACGAGATTGTAACGGCCGTCGAAGGGAGTAGACCAAGGCGCAGCGGGTTGAGTGCTCATTCCTCAATCTACACACAATACCCCATAACTACAAAGCAAAAACAGATTTTTCTAAATATTAGCAAATTTATACAAAAAAATTCAAACAGAAATACCTTATTTATATAAGTATTCAGATCCTTTGCTATGAGACTCGAAATTGAGCTCAGTTGCATCCTGTTTCCATTGATCATCCTTCAGATGTTTATACAACTTGGAGTCCACCTGTGGTAAATTCAATTGATTGGACATTATTTGGAAAGGCTCACACCTGTCTATATAAGGTCTCGGAGTTGACCATGTATGTCAGGTACAAAAACCAAGCCAATTGGTCGAAGGAATTGTCCATAGAGCTCCGAGACAGGATTGTGTCGTGGCATAGATCTGGGGAACGATACCAAACATTTTCTGCAGCATTGAAGGTCCCCAAAACACAGTGCTTTCCATCAGTCTTAAATGGAAGAAGTTTGGAATCATAATGACTCTTCCTAGAGCTGGCCGTCCGGCCAAACTGAGCAATCGGGGGCGAAGGGCCTTGCTGTATTTGGCGCATGTGACAAATAACATTTTATTTTATTTGACATTTGAAAAATCAACACTAGTTAACACTGGCAAATTGGCTGTGTGCTATGAAGGGAACACATCTACAGGCTTCCATACTTTTCAAGAGTTCTCCAAGGAACCTTAAGAGCTGAGAGAGAACCATTTCAGTAATTGTATTTTTTTAATTAATTGACTATGACTGCCTTGGAAGTGAGGGATTTAACATTAAGTAGTCCTATTTTGAGATGTGAGATATTATCACCATCTCTTTCAATAATGACAGGAATGGAGGAGGTCTTTATTCCAGGGAGATTGCTAAGGCGAAACCACAATTTTTAGTTTTGCTCAACCTAGATCGAGGCACTGAAACAGTCTCAATGGGGAAAGCTGAGCTGACTATACTGATTGTGCTAGTGGCAGACTCCACTAAGCTGCCAGGCTGGCTAACATCCTGCTGCCTGGCGTGCACCCTATCTCATTGTGGAGCTAGAGTTAGAGCCCTGTCTATGTTAAATTCTTTGGGATCTGGGGGCAGTATTGAGTAGCTTGGATGAATATTACATTACATTACATTACATTACATTACATTTTTAAGTCATTTAGCAGACGCTCTTATCCAGAGCGACTTACAAATTGGTGCATTCACCTTATGATATCCAGTGGAACAACCACTTTACAATAGTGCATCTAAATCTTTTAAGGGGGGGGTTAGAAGGATTACTTTATCCTATCCTAGGTATTCCTTAAAGAGGTGGGGTTTCAGGTGTCTCCGGAAGGTGGTGATTGACTCCGCTGTCCTGGCGTCGTGAGGGAGCTTGTTCCACCATTGGGGTGCCAGAGCAGCGAACAGTTTTGACTGGGCTGAGCGGGAACTGTGCTTCCTCAGAGGTAGGGGGGCCAGCAGGCCAGAGGTGGATGAACGCAGTGCCCTTGTTTGGGTGTAGGGCCTGATCAGAGCCTGAAGGTTTGGAGGTGCCGTTCCCTTCACAGCTCCATAGGCAAGCACCATGGTCTTGTAGCGGATGCGAGCTTCAACTGGAAGCCAGTGGAGAGAGCGGAGGAGCGGGGTGACGTGAGAGAACTTGGGAAGGTTGAACACCAGACGGGCTGCGGCGTTCTGGATGAGTTGTAGGGGTTTAATGGCACAGGCAGGGAGCCCAGCCAACAGCGAGTTGCAGTAATCCAGACGGGAGATGACAAGTGCCTGGATTAGGACCTGCGCCGCTTCCTGTGTGAGGCAGGGTCGTACTCTGCGAATGTTGTAGAGCATGAACCTACAGGATCGGGTCACCGCCTTGATGTTAGTGGAGAATGACAGGGTGTTGTCCAGGATCACGCCAAGGTTCTTAGCACTCTGGGAGGAGGACACAAGGGATTTGTCAACCGTGATGGCGAGATCATGGAACGGGCAGTCCTTCCCCGGGAGGAAGAGCAGCTCCGTCTTGCCGAGGTTCAGCTTGAGGTGGTGATCCGTCATCCACACTGATATGTCTGACAGACATGCAGAGATGCGATTCGCCGCCTGGTTATCAGAAGGGGGAAAGGAGAAGATTAATTGTGTGTCGTCTGCATAGCAATGATAGGAGAGACCATGTGAGGATATGACAGAGCCAAGTGACTTGGTGTATAGCGAGAATAGGAGAGGGCCTAGAACAGAGCCCTGGGGGACACCAGTGATGAGAGCGCATGGTGCGGAGACAGATTCTCGCCACGCCACCTGGTAGGAGCGACCTGTCAGGTAGGATGCAATCCAAGCGTGGGCCGCGCCGGAGATGCCCAACCCGGAGAGGGTGGAGAGAAGGATCTGATGGGTCACAGTATCAAAGGCAGCAGATAGGTCTAGAAGGATGAGAGCAGAGGAGAGAGAGTTAGCAATAGCAGTGCGGAGAGCCTCCGTGACACAGAGAAGAGCAGTCTCAGTTGAATGCCCATTCTTGAAACCTGACTGATTAGGATCAAGAAGGTCATTCTGAGAGAGATAGCAGGAGAGCTGGCCAAGGACGGCACGTTCAAGAGTTTTGGAGAGAAAAGAAAGAAGGGATACTGGTCTGTAGTTGTTGACATCGGAGGGATCGAGTGTAGGTTTTTTCAGAAGGGGTGCAACTCTCGCTCTCTTGAAGACGGAAGGGACGTAGCCAGCGGTCAAGGATGAGTTGATGAGCGAGGTGAGGTAGGGGAGAAGGTCTACGGAAATGGTCTGGAGAAGAGAGGAGGGGATAGGGTCAAGTGGGCAGGTTGTTGGGCGGCCGGCCGTCACAAGACGAGAGATTTCATCTGGAGAGAGAGGGGAGAAAGAGGTCAAAGCACAGGGTAGGGCAGTGTGAGCAGGACCAGCGGTGTCATTTGACTTAGCAAACGAGGATCGGATATCGTCAACCTTCTTTTCAAAATGGTTGACGAAGTCATCCGCAGAGAGGGAGGAGGGGGGGAGGGGGAGGAGGATTCAGGAGGGAGGAGAAGGTAGCAAAGAGCTTCCTAGGGTTAGAGGCAGATGCTTGGAATTTAGAGTGGTACAAAGTGGCTTTAGCAGCAGAGACAGAAGAGGAGAATGTAGAGAGGAGGGAGTGAAAGGATGCCAGGTCCGCAGGGGAGGCGAGTTTTCCTCCATTTCCGCTCGGCTGCCCGGAGCCCTGTTCTGTGAGCTCGTAGTGAGTCGTCGAGCCACGGAGCAGGAGGGGAGGACCGAGCCGGCCTGGAGGATAGGGGACAGAGAAAATCAAAGGATGCAGAAAGGGAGGAGAGGAGGGTTGAGGAGGCAGAATCAGGAGATAGGTTGGAGAAGGTTTGAGCAGAGGGAAGAGATGATAGGATGGAAGAGGAGAGAGTAAGCGGGAGAGAGAGAGCGAAGGTTGGGACGGCGCAATACCATCCGAGTAGGGGCAGAGTGAGAAGTGTTGGATGAGAGCAAGAGGGAAAAGGATACAAGGTAGTGGTCGGAGATTTGGAGGGGAGTTGCAATGAGATTAGTGGAAGAACAGCATCTAGTAAAGATGAGGTCAAGCGTATTGCCTGCCTTGTGAGTAGGGGGGAAGGTGAGAGGGTGAGGTCAAAAGAGGAGAGGAGTGGTAAAGAAGGAGGCAGAGAGGAATGAGTCAAAGGTAGACGTGGGGAGGTTAAAGTCACCCAGAACTGTGAGAGGTGAGCCATCTTCAGGAAAGGAACTTATCAAGGCGTCAAGCTCATTGATGAACTCTCCAAGGGAACCTGGAGGGCGATAAATGATAAGGATGTTAAGCTTGAAAGGGCTGGTAACTGTGACAGCATGGAATTCAAATGAGGAGATAGACAGATGGGTCAGGGGAGAAAGCGAGAATGTCCACTTGGGAGAGATGAGGATTCCAGTGCCACCACCCCGCTGGCTCGATGCTCTAGGGGTATGCGAGAACACGTGGGCAGACGAAGAGAGAGCAGTAGGAGTAGCAGTGTTATCTGTCGTAATCCATGTTTCCGTCAGCGCCAGGAAGTCTAGGGACTGGAGGGTAGCATAGGCTGAGATGAACTCAGCCTTGTTGGCTGCAGACCGGCAGTTCCAGAGGCTGCCGGAGACCTGGAACTCCACGTGGGTCGTGCACGCTGGGACCACCAGGTTAGAGTGGCAGCGGCCACGCGGTGTGAAGCGTTTGTATGGCCTGTGCAGAGGGGAGAGAACAGGGATAGACAGACACATAGTTGACAAGCTACAGAAGTGTTGTTACTTGTATTATTGTCTCTTGTGTCTTTAGAGAACTGTTTCACTTTGATATCCTTTTTCTTCTGTCCTGGTTTTCTCTTTCTTTTCTTCTGTTAACTAGATATTCTTTGTTGTTCTTCGTTAGCTAGCTAGCTTCTTCCAAAAGAGTCCCTAGCAACTGCTTAGCAACTGGTAAACAATTCAGCTAGCTAAGATAACTACAATTTTATGAAAAATAGTTATTTTTCAAAAGCCTATCTTCTTTGTTTGTTGCTTGTTTTTTCTCCTCTTCAGTCTTGCAGTTTTCTTTTGCTTTTTCCGATGTACTTCACTCTAAAAACCATGTAAATTTCAATATTTGTAGGAGCTCATTTTTCAGCTGCTGCTGCTCAAATTGGAGTTCCGGAACAAGGTGGTGCCCAGAGTAAACTGCCTGCTACTCAGGCCCAGAAGCTAGGATATGC
Source organism: Salmo salar (assembly GCF_905237065.1). NCBI lineage: Eukaryota > Metazoa > Chordata > Actinopteri > Salmoniformes > Salmonidae > Salmo > Salmo salar. Next base: position 33,503,828 of record NC_059448.1, read on the forward strand.
ATATTATTAGTAGATTTGGATAGAAAACACTGATGTTTATAAAACTGTTTGAATGATGTCTGTGTATAACAGAACTCATACGGCAGGCAAAAACCTGAGAAAAATCCAACCAGGAAGAGGGAAATCTGAGGTTTGTAGTTTTCAAGTGATTGCCTATCCAATATAGTGTCTGTGGGGTCATATTGCACTTCCTAAGGCTTCCACTAGATGTCAACAGTCTTTAGAACCTTGTTTCATGCGTCTACTGTGAATGGGGAGAGAATAAGAGCTATTGGAATCAGATGTCTGGAAAAATGGCATGAGCTCAGTCATGCGTGCAGCCGTGAGAGTTAGCCGAGTTCCTTTTACATTTCTAAAGACAAAGGAATTGTCAGGTTGGAATATTATTGAAGATTTATGATAAAAACATCCTAAAGATTGATTCTATACATTGTTTGACATGTTTCTACAAACTGTAATGCAACTCTTTTGACTTTTGGTCTCGACTCAGTGCATGCGCCTACTGCATTTGGAATAGTGAACTGAACGCGTGAACAAAAAGGAGGTATTTGGACATAAATATGGACTTTATTGAAACAAAACTAACATTTATTGTGGAACTGGGATTCCTGGGAGTGCATTCCGATGAAGATCATCAAAGGTAAGTGAATATTTATAAAGTTATTTCTGACTTTTGTTGACTCCAACATGGCGGGTATCTGTATGGCTTGTTTTGGTGTCTGAGCGCTGTACTCAGATTATCGCATGGTGTGCTTTTGCCGTAAAGCATTTTTTAAATCTGACACAGCGGTTGCATTAACCTCTATGGGCTAGGTGGGACGCTTGCGTCCCACCTACGTAACAGCCACTGGCAGCCTGTGGCGCGATTTTCAAAACGTTAAAAATCCTATTACTTCAATTTCTCAAACATATGACTATTTTACAGCTATTTAAAGACAAGACTCTCGTTAATCTAACCACACTGTCCGATTTCAAAAAGGCTTTACAACGAAAGCAAAACATTAGATTATGTCAGCAGAGTACCCAGCCAGAAATAATCAGACACCCATTTTTCAAGCTAGCATATAATGTCACATAAACCCAAACCACAGCTAAATGTAGCACTAACCTTTGATCTTCATCAGATGACAACCCTAGGACATTATGTTATACAATACATGCATGTTTTGTTCAATCAAGTTCATATTTATATCAAAAAACAGCTTTTTACATTAGCATGTGACGTTCAGAACTAGCATTCCCACCGAACACTTCCGGTGAATTTACTAAATTACTCACGATAAACGTTCACAAAAAACATAATTATTTTAAGAATTATAGATACAGAACTCCTTTGTGCAATCGAGGTGTCCGATTTTAAAATAGCTTTTCGGTGAAAGCACATTTTGCAATATTCTGAGTAGATAGCCCAGCCATCACGGCTAGCTATTTTGACACCCACCAAGTTTAGCCCTGACCAAACTTCGATTTACTATTAGAAAAGTTTGATTACCTTTTGTGTTCTTCGTCAGAATGCACTCCCAGGACTTCTACTTCAATAACAAATGTTGGTTTGGTTCAAAATAATCCATAGTTATATCCAAATAGCGGCGTTTTGTTCGTGCATTCAAGACACTATCCAAGGGTGACGAAGGGTCACGCGCACAACGCATTTCGTGACAAAAAAAAAATCGAAACATTCCATTACCGTTCTTCGAAGCATGTTAACCGCTGTTTAAAATCAATTTTTATGCCATTTTTCTCGTAAAAAAGCGATAATATTCCGACCGGGAGTGGTGGTTTTCGTTCAAAGACGAAAGAATAAAAACATGGAGTCGACTCGTGCACGAGCCTGAGTCTCATAGTACTCTGACCGGCCACTATCCAAACGCGCTACTGTTTTTCAGCCAAAGCCTGCAAAGCCACGATTCAGCTTTTTGCCGCCTTTTGAGAGGCCATGGGAGCCGTAGGAAGTGTCACGTAACAGCAGAGATCCCCTGTATAGGATAGAGATAATCAAGAAGGCCAAGAAATGGTCAGACAGGGTACTTCCTGTACAGAATCTTCTCAGGTTTTGGCCTGCCAAATGAGTTCTGTTATTCTCACAGACACCATTCAAACAGTTTTAGAAACTTTGGTGTGTTTTCTATCCAAAGCTAATAATTATATGCATATTCTAGTTTCTGGGCAGGAGTAATAATCAGATTAAATCGGGTACGTTTTTTATCTGGCCGTGAAAATACTGCCCCCTAGCCATAACAGGTTAACACCATTTACGTCATTTAGCAGACGCTCTTATGAGAATCTCTCCCATAGCTGAACTATATACCTGCAAGTTTATTTCCTTAATGGTATATCCACCAATTTTTCACCAATGTATTTTCATCAGATATGATGGCTTACCTTTGTGTGTAAAATATTACAGTTCTCAGATTCTTTTGAACAGATAAAAAAAAGGTTACTGTAAGTCGCTCTGGATAAGAGCATCTGCGTTGTCTCCACACTGTGTTGTCTCCGTATTGCTGTACTGTTTGTTGTTACTTGGCTACCTACCAAACTTCTTTGCTTTTTAGTCTTAATAACTATTTAATCAAACTATGTATTTAAGGCCAGATCATTCTTCAAGATGTTCAAAGGTTCATACAGTGGATGCTCCACTAATGGTTTTGCGATTATGCTGCAGGACTTATAGGTCATTTGTGGTTTAGTACGGTACCGTGCATCACCACTTCATGGCTCCAGATCAGCGCAAGGGGAAGTTAGAGCACTGATTATGCTTTTGGGTAATTACTGCGTCTCTAACTGACAATGAATGGGCGACAAAAACCTAAGTAGAAACTGATAATTGTGCACGACTTCAGAATTACAGTTGAAGTCGGAAGTTTACAAACACTTAGGTTGGAGTCATTAAAATTCGTTTTTCAACCACTCCAGAAATGTCTTGTTAACAAACGATAGTTTTGGCAAGTTTTGGCAAATCTACTTTGTGCATGACAAGAAATGTTTCCAACAATTGTTTACAGACAGATTATTTCACTTATTATTCACTGTATCCCAATTCCAGTGGGTCAGAAGTCTACATGCACTAAGTTGACTGTGCATTTGAACAGCTTGGAAAATTCCAGAAAATGATGTCATGGCTTTAGAAGCTTCTGATAGGCTAATTGACATCATTTGAGTCAATTTGAGGTGTACCTGTGGATGTATTTCAAAGCCTACCTTCAAACCCAGTGCCTCTTTGCTTGACATCATGGGAAAATGAAAAGAAATCAGCCAAGACCTCAGAATACTAATTGTAGACCACCAAGTCTGGTTCATCCTTGGGAGCAATTTCCAAAAGCCTGAAGGTACCATGTTCATCTGTACAAACAATAGTACGCAAGTAGAAACACCATGGGACCACGCAGCCGTCATACTGCTCAGGGTGGAGACGCATTCTGTCTCCTAGAAATTAAGGTACTTTGGTGCAAAAAGTGCAAATCAATCACAGAACAACAGCAAAGGACCTTGTGAAGATACTTTTGTACCCGTTTCCTCCAGTATCTATATCCAGTAAAACGAGTCCTATATCGACATTCCGCTCAGCAAGGAAGAAGCCATTGCTCCAAAACCTCCATAAAAATGTTTTGCAACTACGGTTTGCAACTGCACATGGGGACAAATATTGTACTTTTTGGATAAATGTCCTCTGGTCTGATGAAACAAAAATAGAACTGTTTGGCCATAATGGCCATCGTTATCTTTGGAGGAAAAAGGGGGAGGCTTGCAAGCCGAAGAACACCATCCCAACGGTTGAAGCACGGGGGTGGCAGCATCATGTTGTGGGGGTGCTTTGCTGCAGGAGGGACTGGTGAACTTCACAAAATAGATGGCATCATGAGGTAGGAAAATTATGTGGATATATTGAAGCAACATCTCAAGACATCAGTCAGGAAGTTAAAGCTTGGTCGCAGATGTGTCTTCCAAATGGACAATGACCCCAAGCATACTTCCAAAGTTGTGGCAAGGTGGCCTAAGGACAACAAAGTCAAGGTATTGGAGTGGCCATCACAAAGCCCTGACCTCAATCCCATAGATAATGTGTGGGCAGAACTGAAAAAGCGTGTGCGAGCAAGGAGGCCTACAAACCTGACTCAGTTACACCAGCTCTGTCAGGAGGACAGTGGGAAGCTTGTGGAAGGCTACCCAAAACATTTGACCCAAGTTAAAGAATGCTACAAAATACTAATTGAGTGTATGTAAACTTCTGACCTACTGGGAATGTGATGAAAGAAATCAAATCTGAAATAAATCAATCATTCTCTCTACTATTATTCTGACATTTCACATTCTTAGGATTATTTTGCTCTTACTGTAGTACTGTAGGCCACTCCCGACCAATCACATTGTACAGCGCCTTAGTGACACAACGGTCTAAGACACTGTGTTGTTACAGATGCTGGTTCAATACCTGTGCTGGCCTCGACTGGGAGACCCATGAGATGACTGTAGGTTTTTGGTTTCTATCCCTCTAAAAACAGAAAAAAAAACATTCTAAATAACAAACTGGTTTTATTTATCTATATTTAGAAGTTAGTAACAATGTCTCACCCCATGTTCAAGAATGCCGTTTTTCCTCGCTCATTTTACATTATTTGAAAACAAACAATCTCCATGATATTACTTTCTTAAACAAAGTGATTGTTATTATTAATTTAGATTTATATAAAGCCCATTGGATAATCTCAGATATATTATTAACCCTGTCATTAGCAGGACAATATTTATTGTTCATGGCTCTATGGGATTGCTTTGCTGCATCCACTGAAAGCGCGTGAGGTTCAAGGTACGAGGGCAGGGGCCACGGGATGGGCCACAGAGCCGTGCACAGAAGATTGACCTAGCCCATGGGGAGGGGAGGAGGAGAGAGGGTGGACCCCCAGCCCGCCACACTGGCAACAATTTAAGGGGCATTGCATTAATAATGTATTAATTTAACTAGGCAAGTCTGTTAAGAACAAATTCTTATTTTCAATTATGGCCTAGGAACAGTGGGTTAACTGCATTGTTCGGGGCAGAACGATAGATTTTCACCTTGTCGGCTTGGGGATTCAATTTGCAACCTTTCGGTTACAAGTCCAACACTAACCGCTAGGCTACCTGCCGCCCCAATAATAACACTGACAAGGGAAACGTTCCTGCTGTTCTGTTCTTAGTGCCAGTCTGCACATTCAAACTAAAACAATGTAACTAATAATGGCATCTTTTGCTTTCGTTAATAAAATAACGATCAAAATACTCTTTCAAAATGCCTATGTTTATTTAGATATGGATCCATAACAAATTACTATGGGAAGAAATATCACTGAACAACAGAAATATCCTCCAATCCTCTATATGTAATTACTGTCACGTCATATTTTTTGATATACTGTAGTTCTACCGTAGGTGACTTGAGTCTCACTAGTGTTGAGTAGTGTGCTGTTAAAATGTGGTGTAAGTCTTATTTATTTAAAGAGCATATTAAAGTTAGAAGCGATAGGATTTGAAGCAATAGCCTACAACTATTTTAGTACCGTTTCGCGCTGCTCTGAGACAAGCATGGGGACTGGTCTTGATAAATCAATGAGAATTTTATTTTCACTGAATCTCCATTTGGGTATTGGTTAGACTAGAATTAGAAACTTAGGGTGTAGAAATGTTATGCTCTTCGTGTAACCTTTATTTAACTCACAAATAAAATATATTATTCACAAGTGATAGGCTAATATACCCATCAGATTATTATTGACTTAATCGTGTCTTTACATATACTAAATAATATATGTGGGAAATCTAGTTTTGATTTAGAATGGACCAGCAAATGGAGGATGCTTTTCCCATGGTTCATTTTCATGCCAGATAAAAAAAGAGAAGCAATGTGCATAATAATAGGAAAGTTGAGAAATAAATATGGTAGGCCTAGCCTATAGAAAGCTGATGGGATCCTCCTCTTTTTATTAGAAGCCATCACTCTGTTTTCTCATGCAATTTTATATCCTATAGCAATGTTGCCCAACATGAGTTAATTGGCTCTCATGATTGATTAGATTTTCGATTACATTTGCATTGATGTCAGAGTGATTAGAGGGACAACAGAGTGTTGAGTACCAGGCAGTTAGCACATTTGGTAGGCTACTAATGACATCAGTGTCATCAGAGACTAAACAGTCAAGTGGAATTTGATTGCCATCATGACTCATGTGTGGAGGCAATACATTCACCATAAAAGCCCTAGTCATGGCCTCTAAACCTTCCAGCTGCCTACTGGAACCTATTCCAACTAAACTACTGAAATACCTACTTCTTGTGTTTGGCACTCCTATGTTGAACATAATAATCGTCTCCCTATCCTCCGGAGGTGCACCAAGCTCACTAAAAGTGGCAGTAATAAAGTATTTCCTGAAAAGTCCTAACCTTGACCTAAAAAAAAAGTTGAAAGCTGTTGCACAGCAACTCGGTGCTTTGCTGAAGACACATAATGTATACGAAACGCTCCAGTCTGGTTTTACAACCCATCATTGTACTTAGACTGCACTCGTGGTGGTAAATTACCTTTTAACCTGTCTGGGAAATGTGGGACGTTTGCGTCCCACCCTAGTCAACAGCCAGTGGAATCGCGTCGCGCGAAATACAAATACCTCAAATGCTATAACTTCAATTTCTCAAACATATGACTATTTTACACCATTTTATAGATACACCTCTCCTGAATCGAACCACGTTGTCTGATTTCAAAAAGGCTTTACAGCAAAAGCAAAACATTAGATTATGTTAGGAGAGTACCCAGCCAAAAATAATCACACTGCCATTTTCAAAGCAACTAGCATGCATCACAAATACCCAAAACACAGCTAAATGCAGCACTAACCTTTGACAATCTTCATCAGATGACACTCCTAGGACATCATGTTACACAATACATGCATTTTTTTGTTTGATAAAGTTCATATTTATATATAAAAACAGCATTTTACATCGGCGCGTGACGTTCAGATAATATTTTCCCTCAAATGCTTCCGGTGAATCAGCACTACAATTTACAAAATTACTATTCGAAAACATTGGTTAAAATATAATATTGTCATTCAAAGAATTATAAATTAACATCTCGTGAATGCAACCACATAGCCAGATTTAAAAATAACTTTACTGGGAAATCTCACTTTGCAATAAATGAGGTGCTATGCTCAGAAAAATAGGCTAGGCGATACAGGTTAGCGCCATCTTGGACTCATCTAAAATCTAATATACTATTGTAAATATTCACTTACCTTTGATTATCTTCATCAGAAGGCACTTCCAGGAAACCCAGGTCCACAACAAATGTAGTTTTGTTCGAAAAAGTTCATTTATGTCCCAATAGTTCCATCTTGTTAGCGTGTTCCGAAGGCTACTCATAATGTACGAAGCGCACGGTATGTGCAAAATGTGCAAAAAAAAATGTATTTACGTTCGTTCAAACATGTCAAACGTTGTATAACATAAATCTTTAGGGCCTTTTTCAATCAGAACTTCAATAATATTCAAGGCGGACGATTGCATTGTCTTACAAAACGTTTCGGAACGAAAGAGTACCCACGGGCATGCGCGTCATAGTAGTAATGGCCCTCCCTCTATGACAAACTTTCCAGGCCTCTCGTTCGGTCAGTTTTTACCGGAGAAGACTCAAACCACTTCGTAAAGACTGTTGACATCTAGTGGAAGCCTTAGGAAGCTAAATGAATCCTAACTCACGGTGTGTTTCATAGGCAAAGGGTTGAAAGTGATTCCACAAATCAGATTTCCACTTCCTGTTAGGATTTGCCTCAGGGTTTTGACTGCCATATGAGTTCTGTTATACTCAGACACCATTCAAACAGTTTTAGAAACTTCAGAGTGTTTTCTATCCAAATCTAATAATTACATTTACATTTAAGTCATTTAGCAGACGCTCTTATCCAGAGCGACTTACAAATTGGTGCATTCACCTTATGATATCCAGTGGAACAACCACTTTACAATAGTGCATCTAAATCTTTTAAGGGGGGGGGTTAGAAGGATTACTTTATCCTATCCTAGGTATTCCTTAAAGAGGTGGGGTTTCAGGTGTCTCCGGAAGGTGGTGATTGACTCCGCTGTCCTGGCATCGTGAGGGAGCTTGTTCCACCATTGGGGTGCCAGAGCAGCGAACAGTTTTGACTGGGCTGAGCGGGAACTGTGCTTCCTCAGAGGTAGGGGGGCCAGCAGGCCAGATGTGGATGAACGCAGTGCCCTTGTTTGGGTGTAGGGCCTGATCAGAGCCTGAAGGTATGGAGGTGCCGTTCCCGTCACAGCTCCGTAGGCAATCACCATGGTCTTGTAGCGGATGCGAGCTTCAACTGGAAGCCAGTGGAGAGAGCGGAGGAGCGGGGTGACGTGAGAGAACTTGGGAAGGTTGAACACCAGACGGGCTGCGGCGTTCTGGATGAGTTGTAGGGGTTTAATGGCACAGGCAGGGAGCCCAGCCAACAGCGAGTTGCAGTAATCCAGACGGGAGATGACAAGTGCCTGGATTTGGACCTGCGCTGCTTCCTGTGTGAGGCAGGGTCGTACTCTGCGAATGTTGTAACGTTAGCTATATGACACCAAATCCTCCGTTTTAGGTAAACAACATAACTTATGATTTAGTTTTGTTCATAGATATCAGGATGTCTGGTGTGCCCCTTTCTGTTTAATGAGGTCATTTTTGGACAGGATTTCTGTCAATTTTGGAACCCCTTTTTGTCTCAAGAGCCCAGAGGCAAACGTGCCTGGCCTGGTGACTTACTTAGTGAACTCAATGGAGTTGAGTTTATTAAGCTAGTGGCCATGTTAACTAACGTTAACTAGCTAGCTAAAGTTAGCTAGTAAGCATAAACGTTAGCTACACTAAGTCGAACCATATATTTGGTCGATCACATTCACTAACGTTACTGTAGACAGGTAGCTAAGTTACATGTGCTAGCTTCTAACGTTAGCTACCTAGGTACAGTACAGTGCACGCTGTAAAAAGCAAAACACTTACTAATAATATGCATATTCTCGTTTCTGGGTAAGAGTAGTAACCAGTTTAAATAGGGTACGTTTTTTATCCGGCCGTGAAAATACTGCCCCCTATCCCCAACAGGTTTTAACCTGTTGGGGATTGCAAAGTGTGATTTCCCAGTAAAGTTATTTTTAAATCTGGCAATGTGGTTGCATTCACGAGATGTTAATCTATAATTCTTTGAATGACAATATTATATTTTACCAATGTTTTCGAATAGTAATTTTGTAAATTGTAGTGCTGATTCACCGGAAGCATTTGAGGGAAAATATTTTCTGAACGTCACGCGCCGATGTAAAATGCTGTTTTTATATATACATATGAACTTTATCAAACAAAAAATGCATGTATTGTGTAACATGATGTCCTAGGAGTGTCATCTGATGAAGATTGTCAAAGGTTAGTGCTGCATTTAGCTGAGCTCAAAATTGCCTACCTTGGAAGCCTGTGTTTCAGATACAGATATTTTTGTTTATTTTTAACCTCCGACAAAAAGTTCTAGGTCCCAAGAAACAAAGATATCTGCTGTTTGATTTGACAATTAATCTTGATGGTTGTACAGTCGTCTCAAATAAAAAACTGGGAAAGACCTTTGTTACTCTGGACCCTGATCTCTCTTTTGACAAACATATCAAGAATATTTCAAGAGCAGCTTTTTCCATCTTTATAACATTGCAAAAATCTGAAACTTTTTATCCAAAAATGATGCAGAAAAGCTCATCCATGCTTTTGACCATTCTGGATTAGACTACTGCAATACTCTACTCTTCAGCTACCCGGATAAAGCATTAAATAAACTTCAGTTTGTGCTAAATACAGCTGCAAGAATCTTGACTAGAACCAAAAAATATATACATCTTATTCCAGCGCTAGCCTCTCTACACTGGCTTCCTGAAAAGGCTAGGGCTAATTTCAAGATTATAATTCTAACCTACAAAGCATTACATGGAGGGCTTTCTCCCATAGAGCTACATTTTTATGAAATGGTCTGCCTATCCATGTGAGAGATTATCTCAACATTTGTCTTTACTGAAGACTCATCTCTTCAGTAGGTCCTATGATTGAGTGTAGTCTGGCCCAGGGGTGTGAAGGTGAACGGCAAGGCACTGGCGTGATGAACCACCCTTGGCTCTGAATCGCTGGCTTGCTAGTGCTCTCCCATGCCGTCCCTAGGAGGGGGCAGCATGTCGTGCCAGGTTATTTTATCGCTATACTCCTCTTGAGGGGGTTGAGTCACTGACGTGATCTTCCTGTCCGGTGTGGCGCCCCCTCGGGCTCATGCGGTGGGCTATACTCAGCCTTGTCTCAGGGTAGTATGTTGGTGGTCTGTTCATACAGTGGGGCAAAAAAGTATTTAGTCAGCCACCAATTGTGCAAGTTCTCCCACTTAAAAGATGAGAGGCCTGTAATTTTCATCATAGGTACACGTCAACTATGACAGACAAAATGAGAAAAAGAAATCCAGAAAAACACATTGTAGGATTTTTAATGAATTTATTTGCAAATTATGGTGGAAAATAAGTATTTGGTCAATAACAAAAGTTTCTCAATACTTTGTTATATACCCTTTGTTGGCAATGACACAGGTCAAACGTTTTCTGTAAGTCTTCACAAGGTTTTCACACACTGTTGCTGGTATTTTGGCCCATTCCTCCATGCAGATCTCCTCTAGAGCAGTGATGTTTTGGGGCTGTCGCTGGGCAACACGGACTTTCAACTCCCTCCAAAGATTTTCTATGGGGTTGAGATCTGGAGACTGGCTAGGCCACTCCAGGACCTTCAAATGCTTCTTACGAAGCCACTCCTTCGTTGCCAAGGTGGTGTGTTTGGGATCATTGTCATGCTGAAAGACCCAGCCACGTTTCATCTTCAATGCCCTTGCTGATGGAAGGAGGTTTTCACTCAAAATCTCACGATACATGGCTCCATTCATTCTTTCCTTTATCAGTCGTCCTGGTCCCTTTGCAGAAAAACAGCCCCAAAGCATGATGTTTCCACCCCCATGCTTCACAGAAGGTATGGTGTTCTTTGGATGCAACTCAGCATTCTTTGTCCTCCAAACACGACAAGTTGAGTTTTTACCAAAAAGTTCTATCTTGGTTTCATCTGACCATATGACATTCTCCCAATCCTCTTCTGGATCATCCAAATGCTCTCTAGTAAACTTCAGACGGGCCTGGACATGTACTGGCTTAAGCAGGGGGACACGTCTGGCACTGCAGGATTTGGGTCCCTGGCGGCGTAGTGCGTTACTGATGGTAGGCTTTGTTACTTTGGTCCCAGCTCTCTGCAGGTCATTCACTAGGTCCCCCCGTGTGGTTCTGGGATTTTTGCTCACCGTTCTTGTAATCATTTTGACCCCATGGGGTGAGATCTTGCGTGGAGCCCCAGATCGAGGGAGATTATCAGTGGTCTTGTATGTCTTCCATTTCCTAATAATTGCTCCCACAGTTGATTTCTTCAAACCAAGCTGCATACCTATTGCAGATTCAGTCTTCCTAGCCTGGTGCAGGTCTACAATTTTGTTTCTGGTGTCCTTTGACAGCACTTTGGTCTTGGCCATAGTGGAGTTTAGAGTGTGACTGTTTGAGGTTGTGGACAGGTGTCTTTTATACTGATAACAAGTTCAAACAGGTGCCATTAACCTGTTATGGCTAGGGGGCAGTATTTTCACGGCTGGATAACCCGATTTAATCTGGTTACTACTCCTGCCCAGTAACTAGAATATGCATACAATTATTGGCTTTGGATAGAAAACACTCCAAAGTTTCTAAAACTGTTTGAATGGTGTCTGTGAGTATAACAGAACTCAAATGGCAGGTCAAAACCTGAGAGATTCCTTTACAGGAAGTGGCCTGTCTGACCATTTCTTGAACATCTTTGCCATCTCTATCTTTTACAAAGGATCTCTGCTCTAACGTCACACTTTCTACATCTTCCATAGGCGCTCAGAGCCCGGGAAAAAACAGAATGTCGTCATCCAGCCCCAGGCTGAAACACATTATCGCCTTTCTCAAGTGGCCGATCAAGGGACTGTGGGCTTAGGCGCGTGCCCCCGTCTTTGTGATTTTTCCTCTGTTTGCCGAAAAGGAGATTCCCGGTCAGAATATTATCGTTTTTTTACGAGATAAATTGCATAAAAATTGATTTTAAACAGCGGTTGACATGCTTCGAAGTACGGTAATGGAATATTTAGAATTTTTTTGTCACGAATTGCGCCATGCGCACGACCCTGATTTACCATTTCGGATAGTGTCTGGGACGCACGAACAAAACGCCGCTATTCGGATATAACGATGGATTATTTTGGACCAAACCAACATTTGTTATTGAAGTAGCAGTCCTGGGAGTGCATTCTGACGAAGACAACAAAAGGTAATCAAACTTTTATAATAGTAAATCTGATATTGGTGAGTGCTAAACTTGCCGGGTGTCTAAATAGCTAGCCCGTGATGGCTGGGCTACGTACTTAGAATCTTGCAAAATGTGCTTTCACCAAAAAGCCATTTTAAAATCGGACATATCGAGTGCATAGAGGAGTTCTGTATCTATAATTCTTAAAATAATTGTTATGCTTTTTGTGAACGTTTATCGTGAGTAATTTAGTAAATTGTTAGCAAATTCCCCGTAAGTTTGCGGGGGGTATGCTAGTTCTGAACGTCACATGCTAATGTAAAAAGCTGTTTTTTGATATAAATATGAACTTGATTGAACAAAACATGCATGTATTGTATAACATAATGTCCTAGGTGTGTCATCTGATGAAGATCATCAAAGGTTAGTGCTGCATTTAGCTGTCTTCTGGGTTTTTGTGACATTATATGCTAGCTTGAAAAATGGGTGTCTGATTATTTCTGGCTTGGTACTCTGCTGACATAATCTAATGTTTTGCTTTCGCTGTAAAGCCTTTTTGAAATCGGACAGTGTGGTTAGATAAAGGAGAGTCTTGTCTTTAAAATGCTGTGAAATAGTCATATGTTTGAAAAATTGAAGTTTTTGTATTTTTGAGGAATTTGTAATTCGCGCCACGCCTATCATTGGATATTGGAGCAGGTGTTCCGCTAGCGGAACGTCTAGATGTAAGAGGTTAATACAGGTAACGAGTGGAGGACAGAGGAGCCTCTTAAAGAAGAAGTTACAGGTCTGTGAGAGCCAGAAATCTTGCTTGTTTGTAGGTGACCAAATACTTATTTTCCACCATAATTTGCAAATAAATTCATTAAAAATCCTACAATGTGATTTTCTGGATTTTTTTTCCTCATTTTGTCTGTCATAGTTGACGTGTACCTATGATGAAAATGACAGGCCTGTCTCATCTTTTTAAGTGGGAGAACTTGCACAACTGGTGGCTGACTAAATACTTTTTTGCCCCACTGTATGTAGGGGCTGTGCTTTGGTAAAGTGGGTGGGGTTATATCCTGCCTGGTTGGCCCTGTCCGGGGTTATCATTGGATGGGGCCACAGTGACCCCCCCCCATCTCAGTCTCCAGTACCTATGCTGCAATAGCTTATGTGCCAGGGGGCTAGGGTCAGTCTGTCCTATCTGGTGTAATTCTCCTGTCCTATCTGGAGTCCTGTGTGAACTTAGGTATGCTCCCTCTAATGCTCCCATCTCTCGCTCTCTCTCCCCTCTCGGAGGACCTGAGCCCTAGACCTATGTTCCCTCAAATTTTGGGGGGCACTGAGAACATTTTAGGTCTTGTGAGCGGAAACTTGAGCATTGTGAGAATTCTGTGCAACTTCCAGCGCACGTTTACAGTGAACACTGAGGCTGTACCCTTACAGTTTTAGACAGTAGCCAATAGGCAATTGTGGCTATTTGAGCATAATGTAGGACTACCAACAAAACCAATGGAGCAAATCCAATTTTTCCCAACATTTTCACATATAAATCAAAAGCTATTTCCATGATATACTAGCCTACAATAACCTATATGTGGTGTTCAATACAGGCCTACATTGCATGACACTTTTAAAAAGTTTTTACATTATGAAGGGCTTGACATTAATTAATGATTTTTTAATTGGTCTGTAACACCATGGGCCAAATAGGTGACTGTAAATTGCATTGTATTGTTTGATGCAAGAAACCCCTTTACAAAATCGAATGAATAATTATTACAATACAGAGAATTAGACAATGTAGGCCTATTGACTTATTTGTCCCTAAAATGGCACAAAAGAAGGGGCAGCAGTTTTACGGGTGCCCAACCAATTGTGCTATTATGTAGTTTTTTTGCTGTATTTGTAACTTATTTTGTACATACTGTTTCTGCAACCACATCTTATGGCAAATAAGAGCTTCTGGATATCAGGACAGCGATCACACCTCGGATTAGACAAATATATTTTCTTCAACAAGCAGGATGCCCAGGACATTCTCTGAAACCCCGACAAGGCCAACATCCCAGTTATTTGCAAGAGGAAGAGACGCAGGTACAGAGGACACAGAGCGGGGTGCCTCGTAAGGATCTGCAGAAGGCGAGTGGGAAAGCTGCCGTTACCGTCAATATTACTTGCCAACATGCAATCATTAGACAATAAATTAGACGAGGTACGATCACCAATGGGTCATAAAAACTGTAATATCTCATGTTTCACGGAATCGTGGCTGAATGATGACATGGATATTCAGCTAGCGGGATATACGCTGCACCGGCAAGATAGAATAGCACACTCCGGTAAGATGAGGGGGAGCGGCCTGTGCATATTTGTAAACACCAGCAGGTGCACAAAATCTAAGGAAGTCTCTAGATTTTGACTGCCTGAATTAGAGTATCTTGTGATAAAATGCAGACCACACTATTTGCCTAGAGAGTTTTCAGCTATACTTTTCATGGCTGTTTATTTACCACCACAGATGGATGATGGCACTAAGACCGCACTCAGTCAGCTGTATAAGGAAATAAGCAAACAACCACAATTCTATCCTCCTGATTCCTGCCTACAAGCTAAAATTAAAGCAGGAAGCACCAGTGACTCGGTCTATAGAAAAGTGGTCAGATGAATCAGATGCTAAACTACAGGATTGTTTTGATATCACAGACTGAAACATGTTCCGGTATTCTTCCGATGGCATTGAGGAGTACATCACATCAGTCACTGGCTTTATCAATAAGGTGTCTATATGATATTTGCATTGCTACTAGGTAAACCTCCAATTGGTCCCCACTATTCCACCCGCTAAAACCCCTCCTCATCCTGAGTTGGGTTGTCATCCCAGTGACCAGCAGATCAACCCCGACCCCCGGATCCCATGGCCCCCGAAAACAGCACACAAGTTGTTATGCATGTTAAAACAAATGTTGTTATCTGATGACTTTATTATTTCATTCCAAGTCATCTCTATAGGGCTGCTGCATTTGCTGTCACTATTTTGTTGTTCTTCAAAGTAAATAAGCCATACTTTTATGACTGCCAAATACCAACTATCAATCACTTAGATCATGTAGGTACAGTAGAGATACTTTGCAAAGCAACAGCTCTATATCCCCTCATGATCGAGCATGCTTCTGACGCTTCCGTAGCAGGCCTAAAAAAACTGACCGGACAAGTAGATGCACAATGGATTATGGTCATTGCCGTTAATTACCACGTTTTAGACACTAAATTATGTAGAATATTGGCCTATTGGAAACTACATTGCACAGTTCAGGCTGGAATTGATTTAACTCTAGAGAAACTGTGCAATGTGTGAATTGATCTCAAAGAAAGAAAACTGACAAAATTCAAAACCGAAAAATAACCAATGTTGGTTATCTGCTCAGCAATACATAACTGACAGCCTTCTGTGCATAGCCAGAGAGAGACAGAGAGAGGTGGGACGAAATATATAAAAATAGAGTAAGCAAGAGTAAATTGAGTGGGAGGTGAGATGTGCATGATGGTAAAAGTCAAAGTCTACTTTTTTGTAGAGATTCTCAAAAGCAAAGTGGATTTCTGGAAAAAGTCAGGTCATCTGGTGTATAATGCAGTGTTTAATATGTTTTTTGTGCACGTTGAGTGTGAAAGTGTCTGACATACATACATACATACATACATACATCTTCTTCTATTTGTTGGGAAATTGATCTAAAAAGCCTACTACTCACGGGCAGTAGTGCCGAGCAACATGTATGGATTATATAACTCATAAGTTCACTGTTAACTGCATGAATGAAATGTTTTATCAGTTAGAACAGCCTCTACTGTGAGTGTCTGCTTCCCCAGCATTTGGCATAATGTAGGTAAATTGAATAGCCACATTTTCTGCTGCCTGGAAAGGAATTATACAGTCTTTGAAAAATAAGGTTTAGATTTGTTCCTAAAGGGGTACAAATGCTTGTTACTGGGGTGGTATCCTGTAAGGTACATCCCTTGTACCTTTAGTTACATCTACATAATTGTACCCCAGTTCATATCTCCAGTTCATACCTCAGATAGCACAATTCAAATATATACACTACCAGTCAAAAGTTGTCACACCTACTCAAGGGTTTTTCTTTATTTTTGTATTTTCTACATTGTA
The DNA here is from genome assembly GCF_905237065.1 of Salmo salar. NCBI lineage: Eukaryota > Metazoa > Chordata > Actinopteri > Salmoniformes > Salmonidae > Salmo > Salmo salar. The sequence continues at coordinate 33,520,378 of NC_059448.1, forward strand.
GAATAATAGTGAAGACATCAAAACTATGAAATAACACATATGGAATCATGTATTAACCAAAAAAAAAGTGTTAAATAAATCTAAATATATTTTATATTTGAGATTCTTAAAAGTAGCCACCTTGATGACAGCTTTGCACACTCTTGGCATTTTCTCAACCAGCTTCACCTGGAATATTTTTCAAACAGTCTTGAAAGAATGCCAAGAGTGTGCGAAGCTGTCATCAAGGCAAAGTGTGGCTACTTTGAAGAATCCAAAATATATTTTGATTTGTTTAATACTGTTTTGGTTACTACATGATTCCATATGTTTTATTTCATAGTTTTGACACCTTCACTATTATTCTACAATGTAGAAAATAGTATCACGTCCTGACCATAGAGAGCTCTTATTTTCTATGGTAGAGTAGGTCAGGGCGTGACTGGGGGGGGGGTTTATCTAGTTTATTTAGTTATATGTTGTTTCACATTAAAAAAGTTTCACATTAAAATAAAAGATGTGGAACGATACCTACAATGCACTCTGGTCTCCTTCCTACGACGAACGTGACTAATATATATATAAAGCTTTGGGGCACCTTAAATGACATTTTGGGGAAAAAGCCAACTCGGCTCCTTCATTCATTGAATCAGATGGTTCATTCATCACAAAGCACACTGATATTGCAAACTACTTTAATTACTTTTTCATTGGCAAGATAAGCAAACTTAGGGATGACATGCCAGCAACAAACGCTGACACTACACATCCAAGTTTTTCGAACCAAATTATGAAAGACAAGAATTGTACTTTTGAATTCCGTAAAGTCAGTGTGGAAGAGGTGAGAATTATTGTTGTCTATCAACAATGACAAGCCACCGGGGCCTGACAATCTGGATGGAAAATTACTGAGGATAATAGCAGACGATATTGCCACTCCTATTTGCCACATGTTCCATTTAAGCCTACTAGAGAGTGTGTGCCCTCAGGCCTGGAGGGAAGCTAAAGTAATTCCCCTACCCAAGAATAGTAAAGCCCCCTTTACTGGCTCAAATAGCCGACCAATCAGCTTGTTACCAACCCATAGTAAACATCTGGAAAAAATATTTTGACCAGATACAATGCTAGTATTTCAGCATGTTGTATAGGGAAGAACACTCAACAAGCACAGCACTTACACAAATCTGGTGATTGGCTGAGAGAAATTGATGATAAAATGATTGTGGGTGTTGTCTTGTTAGAATAGCGCAGGTTTTGACATTATTGATCATAGTCTGCTGCTGGAAAAACTTGTGTTCTGGCTTTACACCCCCTGCTATAATGTGGATAAAGAGTTACTTGTCTGACAGGACAGAGGATGTTCTTTAATGGAAGCCTCTTAAATATAATCCAGCTAGAATCAGGAATTCCCCAGCGTAGCTGTTTAGGCCCCTTGCTTTATTCAATTTTTACTAACGACATGCCACTGACTTTTGAGTAAAGCTAGAGTGTCTATGTATGTGAATGACTCAACACGTCAGCTACTACAGTGACTGAAATGACTGCAACATTCAACAAAGAGCTGCAGTTAGTTTCAGAGTGGATGGCAAGGAATAAGTTAGCCCAAAATATTTCTAAAAATAAAAGCATTGTATTTGGAACAAAACACTCACTAAACCCTAAACCTCAACTAAATCTTGTAATAAATAATGTGTTTGGAGTAACCCTAGATTGTAAACTGTCATGGTCAAAACATATTGATGCAGTAGTAGCTAAGATGGTAGCTAAGTCTGTCTATAATAAAGCGATGCTCTACCTTCTTAACAACACTGTCAACAAGGCAGGTCCTACAGGCCCTAGTTTTGTCTTACCTTGACTGCTGTTCAGTCATGTGGTCAGGTGCGACAAAAAAGGACTTAGGAAAACTGCAATTGGCTACAAATTGGGCAGCATGGCTGGCCCTTGGATGTACACAGAGCTAATATTAATAATATGCATGTCAATCTCTCCTGGCTGAAAGTGGAGGAGAGATTGACTTCATCACTACTTATATTTATGAGAGGTATTGACATATTGAATGCACCCGAGCTGTCTGTCTAAACTACTGGCACACACCTCGGACACCCATGCATACACCACAAGACATGCCAGCAGAGGTCTCTTCACAGTCCCCAAGTCCAGAACAGACTTGATGTGGAACTCTATTCCACATCAAGTAACTGACGGAAGCAGTAACATTTGATTTAAAAAAACACCTTACGTAACAGCGGGGACTGAATCAACACAAACATTGGCACAGACACATGCATACACACACACATGATATCATACGTACTATACATGGATTTAGTGCTGTAAATATGTGGTAGTGGTAGAGTAGGGGCCTGAGGGCGCACAGTGTGTTGTGAAATCTGGGTATGTATTGTAATGTTTTTAAAATTGTATTAACCTCTATGGGCTAGGTGGGACGCTAGCGTCCCCCCCGTGGTGAACTCAATTTGCCTAGGGTGAGAATTATTGAAATGGTTATCATGCAGGCAACTGCCACCTTTGCTGATATTCGAATGATCTTCTAAATCCAATTTGTTTTCAATTCTGGGGTGTCTTCATAAACGCATTTCCAGGTGGATATTTTACCTTGTCTTGATGTGACTGTGTGCACCACTTCCTATGGTACCTCCATTAACCTCTATGGGCTAGGTGGGACGCAAGCGTCTCACCCGTGGTGCACTCCATCAACAGCAGGTGCATTTCAAGAGCGGCAAATTTGAATCCAAATAAATGTCAAAATTCAAATTTTTCAAACATACAACTATTTTACACCCTTTGAAAGATAAACATCTCCTTAATCTAACCACGTTTTACGATTTCAAAAAGGTTTTACGGCGAAAGCATAAATTTAGAGTATGTTAGGACAGTACATTTACAAGAGTTGTGTGTAATGTTTTGTCAATTCAAAGACAGGGTCACCAAAACCATAAAACCAGCTAAAATGATGCACTAACCTTTTACAATCTCCATCAGATGACACTCCTAGGACATTATGTTAGACAATGCATGCATTTTTAGTTCTATCAAGTTCATATTTATATCCAAAAACAGCGTTTTACTATGGCATTGATGTTGAGGAAATCGTTTCCCTCCAATAACCGGCAGTCAAGTCAGCACCACAAATTAAATAATTAAAATTAGAAAACATTGGTAAAATATTATATTGTCATTTAAAGAATTATAGATTTACATCTCTTGAACGCAATCAACTTGCCAGATTTAAAAATAACCTTACTGGGAAATCACACTTTGCAATAATCTGAGCACTGCGCCCAGAAAAATACGCGTTGCGATACAGACTAGCCGTCATGTTGGGGAGATCTAAAATCGAAAATACTATGTAAATAATCCATTACCTTTGTAGTTTTGTTCAAAAAAGCTCATCATTTATGTCCAAAAATCTCCGTCTTGTTAGCACATGATCTAAGCCCGCCGGACTTCACTTCATGAACGAGGGGAAAAAATATATTTACGTTCGTTCAAACATGTCAAACGTTGTATAGCATAAATCATTAGGGCCTTTTTTAACCAGAACATGAATAATATTCAAGGTGGACGAATGCATTCTCTTTTATAACGTATTGGAACGAGGGTACCCAACATGAACTCGCGCGCCAGGTGTCTAATGGGCCATCATCGTTCCATGGCTCTTGTTCGGTCAGATCTCACAGTAAAAGACTCAAAACACTTTGTAAAGGCTGGTGACATCTAGTGGAAGCAATAGGAAGTGCCAAAACATTAATCAACCCCTGTGTGTTTCAATGGCATAGGCTTAAAGGTAATTCAACACATCAGGTATCCACTTCCTGTCAGAAAATGTCTCAGGGTTTTGCCTGCCAAATGAGTTCTGTTATACTCACAGACACCATTCAAACAGTTTTAGAAACTTTAGGGTGTTTTCTATCCATATATAATAAGTATATGCATATTCTAGTTACTGGGTAGGATTAGTAACCAGATTAAATCAGGTATGTTTTTTTATCCAGCCGTGAAAATACTGCCCCCTAGCCCCAACAGGTTAACTGCCTTAATTTTGGTAGCTGCTGCTTTGGCTGCAGCTAATGGGGATCCATAATAAATACATCTGTACTGTGGTTTTGCCTCTTTGATTGCCTTAGAGGGCATAGCTAGTCTGTTTGTAAACGTCCATGTTCCCAGTCATTCTGAGCTAGCCAATTAAAGTATTTTCCACAGCTATAATTGAAGCTAAACAACCCTGTAACCAGTAATCCGAACTGTCAATTTATACATGAAACATTTGTTCACAGGCTGTATTTAACACCAAGGAAATGTTTTACAATGACAAGGGCCCCAACTGTTCACTGAATCCCCCTAAATCAGGTAGGCACATTCCTTCATATGATGTGGGAGTGCCCTGCAGTTAAATGCTTCTGAGGCAAAGTTACTAAATTCCTTTTGAAGTGTATGAATTTCAATATTCAATGCTTTGCATCTATTTTACTTAACATTGATAGCCCCTTGAATCTCTGTCAGAAAAGATTAATGCTGGCAGTCATGAAAAATGAAATTGTTTTTGGCCCTAAGACGGCAACCACCTCTCTCCCATTGGATACAGTTACTATTAGAAGTTATAACATTATAATTATCGACAGCAAAACTGATTGGTAGTAGATAACAGAGGTGGGACCAAGTCATTGTTTTACAAGTCACAAGTAAGTCTCAAGTCTCAGCACTCACATCCCAAGTCAAGACAGGCAAGTCCGAGTCAAGTCTCAAGTCAAGACCGACAAGTCCTAAACAAGTCATAATGTGCTCTTCACCAAATGTAATACCATTTCATATTTTTAATAAGAGTATCGAGGATCGATACTATCGAGGATCGCTATGGGGTGTAATCGGGCGACGTAGGCTTGTACACAATCGTCCAACCTTAACACACACACACACACACACGCACACACACACACACACACACACACACACACGCACACACGCACACACACACACACACACACAACATATGTCAATGGCCAATGGCTTTAGGAACAGCAGTAACATCAGGCAGGATTTAGGCTACCAACTGCCTAGCCAGTTGTAGCGCAATCTTGGGTACAATGATCACGTTCCCGCACTGACTGACTGTGCGGAGGCTCATTGATTTAACGTTACGTTAGCCAACATGCTACACTGGCAAAGTTATGAATGATATAGCTGTCGGCTATATTAGCCATGACTTACCGTTCTTTGTGCAGCTTCAAATGTCGAACAAAGTTGGAAGTTGTTGCGCCTCCGTCTGTCATTTTCTTCCCGCATGGTTTGCAAGTTGGAATCAGTTTTTTTGTTGATACAGCATAGTCTTTATATCCTAAATAATAATTTTGGGTATCATCTTTACAAGGGCTCCATCTGAATTCACTCGCCGACGTTCCTCTGCACTGCCACGCGCAACTTTTTCTCAGCTGGAACAGTGTGATTGGCTGATGTCCGATTGAAACTGTAATCCGTTAAATTAAGAGTTGATGCGCTGCACACTTTTTGTAAAGCATAATTTTTTATATTTGGGCTTGGGGAGGGTATCAAGTCAGTTCGAGTTAAAAGGCTCAAGTCCAAATTAAGTCACAAGTCATTGGTGTTAAAGTCAAAGTTGAGTTGCAAGTCATAATATTTGTGACTCGATTCCAAGTCATGTGACTCGAGTCCACACCTCTGTAAGGTACAATTGAATTCTGGACAAATATACTTCACTCTTTAAAGAATAATCTTAGATAAAGCCCTACACATATAAACCAATATTTATTTAGACTTTTGTTACTTTTTTTGCTTTCAGGTCCATGGGGAAGGGGTGGTAAGGGGTTGGGGATTCTCTGGTCATTGTGGGGGAAATGTAAGGGGAGACTCAGGGGATGGATGTTGGGAGAAGTTATTTTTATAAAATAAGGCACAGCTCTCAGCCTTCAAGTAAAACAATACTTTATTTACGACTGTTTTCATACAAAAATAATAGGTTCAAACATGAATGCTTTCATCTTAAAGTGAACTTTACATTTCGGCTGCACCTCAACTACAGGTCGGCTTTGACCACTGTCTTTCCCTACGGATGAAGCAGTAACAGAAAAGGAGTCCCATTTTCTTTGGTTATCATACCAAGGACAGAGTATTTTATGGTCAGTTTGTATCCAGCCGGCAAGGTATGAAGTCTATGGACTAAATCACTGGTCCTTTTGCATAGAGTATTCCGTAATAGAAAGCATGAAGGTAACTTTGCCAACAGAGCCCAGAACTATACTGAACAAAAACATAAACACAACATGTAAAGTGTTGGTCCCATGTTTCATGAGCTAAAATAAATAAATCCCAGAAATGTTCCTTGTGCTCATGAGTATTTCTGTCTGTAATAAAGCCCTTTTGTGGGCAAAAACTAATTCTGATTGGCTGGGCCTGGCTGCCAAGTGGGTGGGCCTATGCCCTCTAAGGCCTGCCCATTCATGTGAAATCCATAGATTAGGGCCTAATGAATGTATTTCAATTGACAGATTTTCTTATATGAATTAACTCAGTAAAATCTTTTAAATTATTGCATTTCTATTACAACATCTACCACTCTTTTTTTATTTTTTTTTAACAGCCAAAATATATTTTTTCCACATTAATTACAACAAAAAGTACAAAACAGATGAGCATGATTAGTAATGTTTCTTGAACAAGGAATGTATTACTAGTAATACGTTTCTTGTTTTCAACGCGATGTTTTGTGACCTGAGTCTTTTAACCAAAATATCACAGATGAGACTAAAGTTCAGCTGCCCATTTTAAGGTTACCGTGGTAACGGCCACTCAGGTCCTCACATGTGCCTGTGATCTTTTAACTGGAGGCAGTTGACGCTTGAAAACCCACAAATGTTGCTGAGTTACAGTAGTTCTACTTGAAAGATTGGTTCAAAATGCCTCCACAGCGACATGAGAGACAGAACAATAACTACAAGAAGCATTTGCTTAGAGACATTGCAGCTAAAGGTGGCACAACCAGTTATTGCATGTAAGGGGGCAATTACTTGTTCTCAACAGGGGCATTGGGTGTTGCATAACTTTGTTTATGAAATAAATTAAATGGGTATAATTGTGTTATTTGTTCACTCAGGTTCCCTTTATCTAATATTATATTGAAGATCTGATAACATTCAATATAAAAAAATATGCAAAAGTTGAGAATTAGAAAGGGGGCAAATACTTTTTCACCGCACGATCTCTTCGTTAGTGGACTCAAACATTGTTTTGTTCACAAGTTAGGTTGTCTTTAAATGTAAATATCCAAGAAACACAAGGAAGTCTCACTATAGTAGACAGAAGCAATGATCACAGGTATAGAAGTTGGTCCTGTGTGGCTCAGTTGGTAGAGCATGGTGTTTGCAAAGCCAGGGTTGTGGGTTTGATACCCACGGGGGACCCGTATGGAAAAAAATGTATGAAATGTATGCATTCACTACTGTAAGTCGCTCTGGATAAGAGCGTCTGCTTAAATGTACAAATGTCTAAAACGGACTCTTTTCAGCTTCACTCAGTGCGCATAGTCCCCCAGGCAGAAGGTGTTGCTGCGTGAGGTGGGATAAAACGCTAGAATTCATATGTCTTTGTGCATTACCAGATATGAAACAAAACTGCAGAAATACTTAAACAGCTACAGCAGCATTTTTTAAAATATAAATCACAACTTCCACATGGGCCTAGACTTGACTTTTGCTTGCACTGTAGAGCCCCAAGTGTGACCACCCACCAACGTGGCTGGTTAATTAGTCATTCTTACCCGCCAATGCCAAAATATATCGCATTTGGCGGGTGTTCGTTTTTCTGCCAAGATTAGTTCTTAGAGCTCTGCTCTTGGATGAACAGTGAATTATTTTCAACTCAGGGCAGAGTAGACCATAATAAGGAAGTATGAAGAAACTATGTTCTTATTAAAATAAGTTAACATTGATGGATGGTGTAAAGAGAATTTGACAACAGATAAAAAGTAAGCAGTTCCTACAGCTTTGCTTGTACATTTCAGTATTCCTGTCTTTGTTCGGCAACAGCGACACACGTTGCGTCAGAAATCATGTGGCACCATTGATTATCCAACTCCCAGAGGTATCTCCTTGATATGGTAGATGGCAGGAGATATTTCTTCATCGTCTACATGGCATGGCTACTGTTAAAACGTGTGACTCATCAGTGCATGGGAAGACGATATGAGGGAGTAATGGTGACAACACTGCAGCATTCTGGGTTTGCACCCAACGGAGTGCGCTGCATTATATGGCTAGGGGTTTAGCCATACGATGTGTCGTCGGGGTTCTCATGTAAGATGTCATCCCAGACAATTTGATCCAGGAATGTAGATGTATTAGCATTCCACACAGAAAGTCTAATTGAGTTGACGTCACTTCATTTCAAATCCATGTCGCTGCACCATGCTTGGCAAGAGTGACTCCTTTTATGCGTAGTAAGCTAGATTTGGTTCACTCCCCTGACTTTGACTAGAGGTTTCCTTGCTGTACACAGCACGATCACCTGCCGAGCTGAGTCACACTAAATAAAACGGTGCTATTGAGAGCCACATCACCTGCCTCAGTGCGAAGGGGTGAGAACCTGTGTATGCTGCCCACGTCCTCTTTCCCTCATATCGCTCTGTGGAGGTGGTGAAGTGGTCCCCACAATGCCGCATTTCTGTAGTAACCAGGCAACAGCCGTGGCGTGTCATTGGAGATGTGTTTACCAGAGTGCTGAGGACAAAGAAGGATCTTCTCAGAGGCTTTTGCTATACAGCCTTGGCTTCACCAGCAGAATGGATTTCAGCTTGTGATTTCCTTTCTAAAGCAATTTCCAGCTATTTCACAGCTTGCTGTTTCTCTGATGCCCTCCACTCCCACCTCTCCAGAATCTAGGCTGTCATGAAAATGACTGGGTTGGGAGTTGGACTCTTGCGTTCTTCTGTATTCAGTCAGTATCTGTATCTTGTATTTCAGACTTTAAAAGAATAAAACATGTTTATCCCTACCCAGTGGATAATAGCCATATTGGGTCACTTGGCTTAGGATGAGAGGTGCAGTGTGATACTGCTAGAGTGTGTGTGTTTGTGTACATGCATAAGAGTCAAGTCTTTACACAAGCTAAATACCAGAGGATTTCCCCATGACAGCGCTTCAATCCATGCCTGTGGTTAAGGTGATACCAGCTGGATGTGTAAAGAGGCATATCAATGATCTGTGATGCTCTGTTCAGGAATAGGCAGACTCATGCTCTAAACGTGGAACAAATGACGACAAATTCAACAATTTAGCCATGGTGCAACAATTTAAGTTTTTCTTTCACAATTAGAGATCCCATGCCTGGCTGAGGACGCACCCGGTGTTAAGAAACATTCTCAAATTTCAAAGCTGTAATTGTCTAATTTCACAATGCACCCAATTTTCTTATCCACAGTAGTCAAATCATATCCAGTTTTATTGGTCACATACACGTGTTTAGCAGATGTTATTGCGGGTGTAGCGAAATGCTTGTGCTTCTAGTTCCGACAGTGCAGCAATATCTAACAAGTAATATCTAACATTCGCAACAAATACCTAATACACACATCTAAGTAAAGGAATGGAATTAAGAATATATAAATATATGGATGAGCAATGTCAGAGTGGCATAGACTAAGATACAGTAGAATAGTACAGAATACAGTATACACATCACATTTTATAAGTCACATGCACCAAATACACCAGGTGTAGACCTTACAGTGAAATGCTTACTTACGAGCCCCTAACCAACAATGCAGTTAAAAAATATATATATTGTATTTCTTATTCTTATCCGTAACAAGTAATTAATGAGTAGCAGTAAAATAACAATAGAGAGACTATATACGGGGGGGTGTACCGGTACAGAGTCAATGTGCAGGGGCACCGGTTAGTTGAGGTAATATGTACGTGAAGGTAGAATTAATAAAGCGACTATGCATAGATGATAACAACAGAGAGTGTCAGCGGTGTAAAAGAGGGGGCAATGCAAATAGTCTGGGTAGCCATTTGATTAGGTGTTCAGGAGTCTTATGGCATGGGGGTAGAAGCTGTTTAGAAGCCTCTTGGACCTAGACTTGGCGCTCCGGTAGCGCTTGCCGTGTGGTAGCAGAAAGCACAGTCTATTACTAGGGTCTTTGACAACTTTTAGGGCCTTCCTCTGACACCACCTGGTATAGAGGTCCTAGATGGCAGGAAGCTTGGCCCCAGTGATGTACTGGGCCATTCGCACTACCCTCTGTAGTGCCTTGCGGTCGGAGGCCGAGCAGTTGCCATACCAGGCAGTGATGCAACCAGTCAGGATGCTCTCGATGATGCAGCTATAGAAGCTTTTGAGGATCTGAGGACCCATGCCAAATCTTTTCAGTCTCCTGAGGGGGAATAGGTTGTGTCATCCCCACGTCACGACTTGTCTTGGTGTGCTTGGACCATGTTAGTTGTTGGTGATGTGGACACCAAGGAACTTGAAGCTCTCAACCAGCTCCACTGCAGCCCTGTCGATGAGGATGGGGGCGTACTCGATCCTCTTTTTCCTGTAGTCCACAATCATCTCCTTTGTCTTGATGAGTAATGCAAGACATGTAAACATTATTAAAGTGGAAAATGATTTCAAGTCTGTATATACAGTTGAAGTCGGAAGTTTAACACCTTAGCCAAATACATTTAAACTCAGTTTTTCACAATTCCTAACATTTAATCCTTGTAAAAATGTACTTTCTTTTGTCAATTAGGATCACCATTTTATTTTAAGAATGTAAAACGTCAGAATAATAGCGGAGAGAATGACTTATTTCAGATGTATTTCTCTCATCACAACCCCAGTTGAGTCAGAAGTTTACATACACAATTTGTTTTTGGTAGCATTGCCTTTAAATTGTTTAACTTGGGTCAAATGTTTTGAGAGGTCTTCCACAAGCTTCCCACAATACGTTGAGTGAACTTTGTCCCATTCCTCCTGACAGAGCTGGGGTAACTGAGTTGGGTTTGTAAGCTTCCTTGCTCGCATACTTTTTTTCAGTTCTGCCCACAGATTTTCTATAGGATGAGGTCAAGGGCTTTGTTATGGCCACTCCAATACCTTGACTTTGTTGTCCTTATTAAGCCATTTTGCCACAACTTTGGAAGTATGCTTGGGGTCATTGTCCATTTGGAAGACCCATTTGCGACCAAGCTTTAACTTCCTGACTGATGTCTTGAGATGTTGCTTCAATATATCCACATAATATTCCTACCTCATGATGCCATCTATTTTGTGAAGTGCACCAGTTCATCCAGCAGCAAAGCACCCCCCACAACATGATGCTGCCATCCCCGTGCTTCACGGTTGGGATGGTGTTCTTCAGCTTGCAAGCCTCCCCCTTTTTCCTCCAAACATAACGATGGTCATTATGGCCGAACAGTTCTATTTTTGATTCATCAGACCAGAGGATATTTCTCCAAAAACTACGATCTTTGTCCCTATGTGCAGTTGCAAACCATAGTCTGGCTTATTTGTGGCAGGTTTGGAGCAGTGGCTTCTTCCTTGCTGAGCGGTATGACGGCTGCGTGGTCCCATGGTGTTTATACTTGCGTATTATTGTTTGTACAGATGAACAGGCGTTTGGAAATGGCTCCCAAGGATGAACCAAACTTGTGGACTTCTACAATTTTCTTTTAAGGTCTTAGCTGATTTCTTTTGATTTTCCCATGATGTCAAGCAAAGAGGCACTGAGTTTGAAGGTAGGTCTTGAAATACATCCCCAGGTACTTTCAAATTGACTCAAATGTTGTCAATTAGCCTTTCAGAAGCTTCTAAAGCCGTGACATCATTTTATGACATTTTCCAAGCTGTTTAAAGGCACAGTCAACTTAGTGTATGTAAACTTCTGACCCACTGGAATTGTGATACAGTGAATTAGAAGTGAAATAATCTGTCTGTAAACAATTGTTAGAAAAATTACTTGTGTCATGCACAAAGTAGATGCTCTAACCGACTTGGCAAAACTATAGTTTGCTAACAAGAAATTTGAGAAGTAATTGAAAAACAGGTTTTAACATCTATGGGCTAGGTACTCAACAGTCAGTGTAATCCCGTGGCGTGTTATTCAAATACCGTAGAAATGCAAAACCTTCAATTTTTCAAAAATATGACTATTTTACACCATTTTAAAGATAAGACTCTCGTTAATCTAACCACACTGTCCGATTTCAAAAAGGCTTTACAACGCAAGCAAAACATTAGATTATGTCAGCAGAGTACCCAGCCAGAAATAATCAGACACCCATTTTTCAAGCTAGCATATAGTGTCACATAAACCCAAACCACAGCTAAATGTAGCACTAACCTTTGATGATCTTCATCAGATGACAACCCTAGGACATTATGTTATCCAATACATGCATGTTTTGTTCAATCAAGTTCATATTTATATCAAAAACCAGCTTTTTACATTAGCATGTGACTAGCATGTGACTAGCATTCCCACCGAACACTGCCGGTGAATTTACTAAATTACTCACGATAAACGTTCACAAAAAGCATAACAATTATTTTAAGAATTATAGATACAGAACTCCTCTATGCACTCGATATGTCCGATTTTAAAATAGCTTTTCGGTGAAAGCACATTTTGCAATATTCTCAGTAGATAGCCCGGCATCACAGGGCTAGCTATTTAGACACCCAGCAAGTTTAGCACTCATCAAAGTCAGATTTACTATAAGAAAAATGTTATTACCTTTGCTGTCTTCGTCAGAATGCACTCCCAGGACTTCTACTTCAATAACAAATGTTGGTTTGGTCCAAAATAATCCATCGTTATATCCAAACAGCGGCGTTTTGTTTGTGCGTTCAAGACACTATCCGAAATGGTAAATAAGGGTGACGAGCATGGCGCAATTCGAAATATTCCATTACCGTACTTCGAAGCATGTCAACCGCTGTTTAAAATCAATTTTTATGCCATTTTTCTCATAAAAAAGCGATAATATTCCGACCGGGAATCTGCGTTTAGGTAAACAGACGAAAGAAAATAAAGCATGGGGTTGACTCGGGCACGCGCCTAAGCCCATAGTACTCTGATCGGCCACTTGCCAAAAGCGATAATGTGTTTCAGCCAGAGGCTGCCTCGATATCGTTCAGCTTTTTCCCGGGCTCTGAGAGCCTATGGGAGCCGTAGGAAGTGTCACGTTAGAGCAAAGATCCTCAGTCTTCAATAACAAGAGCCAAGATGAAACACAACTTGTCAGACAGGCCACTTCCTGCATGGAATCTTCTCAGGTTTTGGCCTGCCATTTGAGTTCTGTTATACTCACAGACACCATTCAAACAGTTTTAGAAACTTGAGGGTGTTTTCTATCCAAAGCCAATAATTATTTGCATATTCTAGTTACTGGGCAGGAGTAGTAACCAGATTAAATCGGGTACGTTTTTTATCCGGCCGTGTCAATACTGCACCTAACAGGTTAATGACTCCAATCTAAGTGTATGTAAACTTCCGACTTCAACTGTAGACAGCAGTCTCTGTTCCAGTGATGGCTATTTAACCTGTTGGGTCTAGGGGGCAGCATTTGCACGTCTGGATAAAAAAAATGTACCCGATTTAATCTGGTTACTAATCCTACCCAGTAACTAGAATATGCATATACTTATTATATATGGATAGAAAACACTCTAAAGTTTCCAAAACTGTTTGAATGGTCTCACCCGTGGTGCACTCCATCAACAGCAGGTGCATTTCAAGAGCGGCAAATTTGAATCCAAATAAATGTCAAAATTCAAATTTTTCAAACATACAACTATTTTACACCCTTTGAAAGATAAACATCTCCTTAATCTAACCACGTTTTACGATTTCAAAAAGGTTTTACGGCGAAAGCATAAATTTAGAGTATGTTAGGACAGTACATTTACAAGAGTTGTGTGTAATGTTTTGTCAATTCAAAGACAGGGTCACCAAAACCATAAAACCAGCTAAAATGATGCACTAACCTTTTACAATCTCCATCAGATGACACTCCTAGGACATTATGTTAGACAATGCATGCATTTTTAGTTCTATCAAGTTCATATTTATATCCAAAAACAGCGTTTTACTATGGCATTGATGTTGAGGAAATCGTTTCCCTCCAATAACCGGCAGTCAAGTCAGCACCACAAATTAAATAATTAAAATTAGAAAACATTGGTAAAATATTATATTGTCATTTAAAGAATTATAGATTTACATCTCTTGAACGCAATCAACTTGCCAGATTTAAAAATAACCTTACTGGGAAATCACACTTTGCAATAATCTGAGCACTGCGCCCAGAAAAATACGCGTTGCGATACAGACTAGCCGTCATGTTGGGGAGATCTAAAATCGAAAATACTATGTAAATAATCCATTACCTTTGATTCTCTTCATCAGATGTCACTTCCAGGTATCACAGGTCCATAACGAATGTAGTTTTGTTCAAAAAAGCTCATCATTTATGTCCAAAAATCTCCGTCTTGTTAGCACATGATCTAAGCCCGCCGGACTTCACTTCATGAACGAGGGGAAAAAATATATTTACGTTCGTTCAAACATGTCAAACGTTGTATAGCATAAATCATTAGGGCCTTTTTTAACCAGAACATGAATAATATTCAAGGTGGACGAATGCATTCTCTTTTATAACGTATTGGAACGAGGGTACCCAACATGAACTCGCGCGCCAGGTGTCTAATGGGCCATCATCGTTCCATGGCTCTTGTTCGGTCAGATCTCCCTCCAGAAGACTCAAAACACTTTGTAAAGGCTGGTGACATCTAGTAAGCAATAGGAAGTGCCAAAATATTCCTCAGCCCCTGTGTTTTTCAATGGCATTGGTTTAAAGGTAATACAACACATCAGGTATCCACTTCCTGTCAGAAAATGTCTCAGGGTTTTGCCTGCCAAATGAGTTCTGTTATACTCACAGACACCATTCAAACAGTTTTAGAAACTTTAGAGTGTTTTCTATCCATATATAATAAGTATATGCATATTCTAGTTACTGGGTAGGATTAGTAACCAGATTAAATCGGGTACATTTTTTTTATCCAGCCGTGCAAATACTGCCCCCTAGCCCTAACAGGTTAATGAGTGATAGTAGAGGTCAAGAGAAATGCACCCCTTTTTCATGGTTGTGAATACACAATTGGCATCTTGCCCTGTCACCCATAAAGCCTATGGGGTGTCTTGCATGGACAGTGAGTGGCAGAGGAGGATAGTGACCTAAACCCACACCAGCTGAAGCACCGACCCAGACACTCCTGGCCCTGTCTCCCTCTCTTCAAGAGACAGCATGCCCTGTCACTAACTGCTCAGCAACTTAAAAGTGGTGCTGGGTTTGTTTTTCCTCTGTAATTCTGTGTGATATCTCATGCTTCCAGGGAAAAGCAAGGGGAGACTCAATGACTGTATCAGGATGTTTTAAAAAAAAGATGAGCTGTTGCCCTGTTGTATCAATGTGCAAGATGTAATTGATAAATGACACTAAAATACTAGATAGAGAATGGTACTTTTGTTTTATAAACAGCAAATGATCCAGTGTTAAACACAAAACAGTGTTACAAATTATTTTTATCGTATTGGTACTATTTTCACAAGTATGTGGTTAATTTTCAAAACTCATATGGTAACACTTGTAACGCAGCCCCTGTCTTACATTCAAAACCTTTTATTCATCTTTCACACCACAACCATTGATCCAAAATATACATACGTTTACTGTGGAATGAAATAAATACAAGTACTTCACACTGTTTTCACATTAGACAATACACTTGCACTATCCATGCAAATTGACTGAACATCCAATTTCTATCCCATTTCTGATCAAAGATGTGATCATTGAAGACCTCTTTCCAGAATGTAATCAAATGAAAGAAAAGAAAGAAACAATGTTTAGCAGGCACTAGTTTGCATCAAGCCTGTCTTGAGCATTTGGCAATAGGTTCTCATCAAAACTGCAGTAAATATCCACATTGTTCATGCACCTGGGGAAAGACCTTTTGGCATGGCAAATCCAAGCCTGACATACAGTCTCAGTCAAACGTTTGGACACCTACTCATTCCATGGTTTTTCTTAGTTTTTACTATTTTCTACATTGTGGAATAATAGTGAAGACATCAGAACTATGAAATGATACGCATTGAATCATGTAGTAACCAAAAAGTGTTCAAGAAATCAAAATATATTTCAGATTCTTCAAAGTAGCCACCCTTTTGCCTTGATGACAGCTTTGCGCACTCTTGGCATTCTCTCAACCAGCTTCATGAGGTAGTCACCTGGAATGCATTTAAATTAACAGGTGTGCGTTGTTAATTTGTGGAATTTCTTTCCTTCTTACTGCGTTTGAGCCAATCAGTTGTGTTGTGACAAGGTAAGGGTGGTATACAGAAGATGTATTTGGTAAGACTAAGTCCATATTATGGCAAGAACAGCTCAAATAAGCAGAGAAACGACAGTCCATCATTACTTTAAGACATGAAGGTCAGTCAATCTGGAAAATTTCAAGAACTTTGAACGTTTCTTCAAGTGCATTAGCAAAAAACATCAAGCGCAATGATGAAACTGGCTCTCATGAGGACGCAGTGTTACCGCTGTTGTAGAGGATAAGTTCATTAGTTACCAGCTTCAGAAATTGCAGCCCAAAGAAACGCTTCAGAGTTCAAGTAGCAGACACCTCATCAATTGTTGAGGAGACAGCCTGAGTCAGGCCTTCATGGTCAAATTGCTGCAAAGAAACCACTACTAAAGGACCCCAATAGGAAAAGTCTTGCTTGGGCCAAGAAACACAAGCAATGGACATTAGACAGAGTACAAATTTGTGATTTTTGGTTCTGACCGCGTCTTTGTGAGACTCGAGTAGTTGAACGGATCTCCGCATGTGTGGTTCCCACCGTGAAGCATGGAAGTGGTGTGGGGGTGCTTTGCTGGTGACACTGTCTGTGATTTATTTAGAATTCAAGGCACACAACCAGGATGGCTACCGCAGCGATACGCCATCCCATCTGGTTTGGGGTTAGTCCCACTATCATTTGTTTTTCAACAGGACAATGACCCAACACACCTCCAGGCTGTGTAAGGGCTATTTGACCAAGAAGGAGAGCGATGGAGTGCTGCATCTGTCACGATTCCCACCGACGGTGGCGCCCCCTCCTGCCTATTAGCTGCCACCGATTCCCTTTTGCTTTTCCCTTTTTTTATTTTGTGACACCTGTGGTCAATTAGCCATTAGAGGGGCTATTTAGTTTAGCTGGCCCGCTCCTGTTCGTGCGGGATTAATGATTGTTTCTTGTTAGACAGCTTATGTTCGTGTCGACGTTGTTGGACGCCGTATGTATTTTCTCCCCTGTGTGTGGGAACATTTGTTTTTGTGTGAGTGTATATTAAAAACACCACTACCCTGTGTTCGCTGCTTCCTGCGCCTCATTCCTCCTCCACGATTACCAAGCCGTAACAGAATCCCGCACCACGATAGAAGGCATGGAATCAGCGGGAGCAGCGGCCACTCCTCTGCCCTCGATGGAGGAACGCGTACTCCACCACACGACAGTCCTCCATCGCATCGGATCGGCAATGGACCAGATGATGGAGAGGATGGACAGATGGGAGAGAAGTGGTATCCTCTCTCCACCTCCACCTCCCCCGATACAGCCATCTTCGCCTCCCATGATGTCTGGCTCTGGCGCGCTTCGTCTGGCGCTCCCGAGGGAGTAGAATGGGGCGGCGGCTGGGTGCCAGGGGTTTTTGCTCCAGCTTGAGCTGACCTGGCCACCGTCAGACCTGCTCCCATGGGGGAGGAGAGCGTGAGTGCCCTCGTTTCCTGCCTGACGGGCCGAGCTCTGGAGTGGGCTAATGCGGTCTGGAACGGTCCAGACTCGGCGAGGGACCACTACCCGGAGTTCACCCGCCGCTTTCGGGCCGTGTTCGACCACCCTCCGGAAGGAAGAGCGGCGGGTGAACGGCTGTTCCACCTCAGGCAGGAGACGAGGAGTGCCCAGGACTTCGCGCTGGACTTCAGGACCTTGGCTGCTGGGGCGGGGTGGAACGACAGGGCCCTCATAGACCACTACCGCTGCAGTCTCCGGGCGGACGTCCGCAGAGAGCTGGCCTGTCGGGACACAGCTCTGTCCCTGGACGAGCTGATAGATATTTCCATACGACTGGACAATTTGCTGGCTGCCCGCAGCGTTCGGAGAGGGTCCTGCCCGTTCCACCCCCGTGCACCCCCGCCCCTACCCCTATGGAGGTGGGGGGGGGCCGTGCCAAGGGGCACCGGAGGAGGTGGCTCCTCCTGCACCAGCTGTGGTCGGAGAGGACACACGGCCGACCGGTGCTGGAGGAGCCAGTCTGGGAGTCGAGATGGTAGGCAGAACACTTCTCGGTCACCTCAGGTGAGTCAGCACCAGATTCACCCAGAACCCCCTGTTGGTCATGTGTTTTTACCTGTTTTGTTTACTAAATTTTTTCCCTCTTCCCAGCATAGGGCGCTAGTCGATTCAGGCGCAGCTGGGAATTTTATGGACCGTGGACTTGCCATTAAGCTGGGCATTCCGCGGGTATGTTTGCGATGGTCGACGGAGGCGGACGGAGCCTTCAAGAAGTTGAAGACGCTGTTCACCGACGCACCCGTGTTGGCGCACCCGGACCCGTCTTTAGCGTTCGTAGTGGAGGTGGACGCATCCGAGGCTGGGGTGGGTGCCGTGCTATCACAGCGCTCGGGTGCGCCATTGAAACTCCGCCCCTGCGCTTCCTTTTCGAAGAAGCTCAGTTCGGCGGAGCGTAACTACGATGTGGGGGACAGGGAGTTGCTAGCAGTGGTTAAAGCTTTGAGGGTGTGGCGGCACTGGGTTGAGGGGGCTAAACACCCCTTTCTCATCTGGACCAACCACCGAAACCTGGAGTACATCCGGGCAGCGAGGAGACTGAATCCACGTCAGGCGAGGTGGGCCATGTTCTTCGCCCGGTTTAGGTTTACCATCTCCTATAGACCGGGTTCCCTGAATACTAAGGCCGACGCGCTGTCCCGTCTCTATGACACGGAGGACCGGCCCATCGATCCAACTCCCATCATTCCAGCGTCTAGGCTGGTGGCACCTGTGGTATGGGAGGTGGACGCGGACATCGAGCGGGCATTGGTGTTGGAACCTGCGCCTGCGCAGGTGCCCGTGGGGCGCATGTATGTGCCGCTCGGTGTTCGTGATCGTTTGATTCGGTGGGCGCACACGCTACCTACTGCGGGTCATCCTGGTGAGGCGAGGACAGTGGGGAGTCTAAGGGGGAAGTACTGGTGGCCCACCTTAGCTAAGGACGTGAGGTCCTATGTCTCTTCCTGTTCGGTGTGTGCCCAGAGTAAGGCTCCTAGGCATCTACCAAGAGGGAAGTTACAGCCCCTCCCCATTCCACAACGACCATGGTCGCACCTGTCCATTGACTTCCTGACAGATCTTCCCCCCTCTCAGGGGAACACGGCGATTCTGGTGGTTGTGGATCGGTTCTCTAAGTCCTGCTGTCTCCTCCCATTGCCCGGTCTCCCTATGGCCCTGCAGACTGCGGAGGCCCTATTTACCCACGTCTTCCGGCACTACGGGGTGCCGGAGGACATTGTCTCTGATCGAGGTTCCCAGTTCACATCCAGGGTTTGGAGAACGTTTATGGAGCGGCTGGGGGTCTCGGTCAGTTTGACCTCCGGTTATCACCCCGAGAGCAATGGGCAGGCGGAGAGGGTGAACCAGGAGGTGGGCAGCTTCCTGAGGTCGTATTACCAGGACCGGCCAGGGGAGTGGGCGAGGTATATTCCCTGGGCTGAGTTAGCCCAGAACTCACTTCGCCACTCCTCTACTAACATATCACCCTTTCAGTGTGTGTTAGGTTACCAGCCGGTCCTGGCACCATGGCACCGGAGTCAGACCGAGGATCCTGCGGTGGAGGACTGGGTCCAGCACTCCAAGGAGACCTGGAGAGCCGTCCAGGACTCACTAAAGGAGGCCAGTGCGCGGCAGAAGAGGAGTGCTGACCGCCACCGCAGTGAGGCGCCCGTGTTCGCACCGGGAGACAGGGTCTGGCTCTCGACCCGGAACCTGCCCCTCCGCGTGCCCTGCCGGAAGCTGGGGCCACAGTGTGTGGGGCCCTTCAAAGTCCTGAGGAGGATAAATGAGGTGTGTTATCGGTTGCAACTCCCTTCCTATTACCGTATTAACCCCTCGTTTCATGTGTCTCTCCTCAGGCCGGTGGTAGCTGGTCCCCTTCACGAAGATGAGGTGCCGGAGGCCCCTCCGCCCCCTCTGGACATCGGGGGGGTCCCCGGCGTACAGCGTACGGGCCATTCTGGACTCGAGACGCCGGGCGAGGGGCCTACAGTACCTCGTGGACTGGGAGGGGTACGGCCCGGAGGAGAGGTGCTGGGTGCCGGCGGCGGACGTCCTGGACCCATCTATGTTGAGGGAGTTCCACCACCTCCGTCTGGATCGCCCTGCGCCTCGCCCTCCGGGTCGACCTCGAGGCCGGTGTCGGCGCGCTGAGGGAGCCGCGCGTCAGGAGGGGTACTGTCACGATTCCCACCGACGGTGGCGCCCCCTCCTGCTCGGGTGGCGCTCGGCGGTCGTCGTCACCGGCCTATTAGCTGCCACCGATTCCCTTTTGCTTTTCCCTTTTTTTATTTTGTGACACCTGTGGTCAATTAGCCATTAGAGGGGCTATTTAGTTTAGCTGGCCCGCTCCTGTTCGTGCGGGATTAATGATTGTTTCTTGTTAGACGGCTTATGTTCGTGTCGACGTTGTTGGACGCCGTATGTATTTTCTCCCCTGTGTGTGGGAACATTTGTTTCTACCCTGTGTTCGCTGCTTCCTGCGCCTCATTCCTCCTCCACGATTACCAAGCCGTAACAGCATCAGATGACCTGGGGCCTCATTTATAAAACTGAGTGGTTACACACAAATATTCTGATAGCAGTGCGCATGCACGTCCCACGCCGGTTTCCCTTTATAAATCACAATCAACTCAAAATTTGGTGCACGTGAGCGAGCTCATAGTTGCCAATAAATAGTCAGTGAAACGCCCCTAATTAATATTCATCCATTCTGACTGCATGACGACAATGACGGCAAATCCCAACAAATGCTAAACAAATAAATTTCACCCAGTGTGAAATGGAAGGTTGAAGCAAGAAAACGTATTGTTTAGTGGACACAGTATGGACATTACAAATACCCCATGTGGCGGACGCTGTGAATGCTGCTGGCTCAGGTCGGATCCTCTCAGATATAAAAAAGACATGGTCCGACATAAGTGGAGGCCAAAAGGCGTATAGCCTTACACAGTGTTTGTGTCACAGGCTGGGGAAAGGGGACACTGGAGCTCAACCCCCTTGATGAGCGACTGGCCAGTATTATAAGGGAATCCCTCCTGAGTGGAGTAGTGACAGAGGTGGAGTGGGACATGGACATGCAAGATGCACAGGATGATCCAGGTATGTAATTAGTATTCCCTCGTTTGAAAAGCGTAAGCCAAATGCATTCAACTTGGGTTTAAACATTTATTTGCACTAACAATTGTGACATTTTTCTATTTTTAGTCGCTGCGTGTTCCAGCGGGGTCGGTGGTGCTGCAGCTGAGCAGGAGCTGAGTGCACCCAGCCCTGGCATCTCCACTGTACCTCCTGCGTCACAACCCTCCAGCAGCCATGTCCTCACAGATGCAGTCCTGCAAACGCAAAGAGACCCCATTGATGCTATTAACGAGGTTTCCAAGGAGTTGAAGTGGGACAGGCACAGCTTGGTTTCCGCAAGTAAAGCTGGGCCCAATACAGCACAGAAATCCAAGAGAACAGCTATGGTAATCAAAACCGGCTCATAAGCCACTCATCATTGGCCAGTAAATCTTGCTGGTCTCTGAAAATTTGCTCTCTCCGAAATCTTCCAATCGCCAAATCTTCCAACAGTGACAAAGCAGCCATTGTGCGTCATTACACATTGTAATTGCATGCCTTTTCATACCCACCCATTTGATTGTCAAAGCTTCCCAATTGCGTAAAACCTTCAGGTGTGGTAATTACCCTGATTATAACTAACAATGACAGGTCCATTATCACATTAAAAGTTCTGCGCAACAAACATGTGATAACAATATATGAAACTGTGTACTCGCATCTACTGTTCTCCTTGTTATTTATGAGAATTAATGTCATAACATGCAAGTAATGTTTAATTTAACCTCTTACATCTAGACGTTCCGCTAGCGGAACACCTGCTCCAATATCCAATGATAGGCGTTGCGCGAATTACAAATTCCTCAAAAATACAAAAACTTCAATTTTTCAAACATATGACTATTTCACAGCATTTTAAAGACAAGACTCTCCTTTATCTAACCACACTGTCCGATTTCAAAAAGGCTTTACAGCGAAAACAAAACATTAGATTATGTCAGCAGAGTACCAAGCCAGAAATAATCAGACACCCATTTTTCAAGCTAGCATATAATGTCACAAAAACCCAGAAGACAGCTAAATGCAGCACTAACCTTTGATGATCTTCATCAGATGACACACCTAGGACATTATGTTATACAATACATGCATGTTTTGTTCAATCAAGTTCATATTTATATCAAAAAACTGCTTTTTACATTAGCATGTGACGTTCAGAACTAGCATACTTCCGGGGAATTTGCTAACAATTTACAAAATTACTCACGATAAACGTTCACAAAAAGCATAACAATTATTTAAAGAATTATAGATACAGAACTCCTCTATGCACTCGATATGTCCGATTTTAAAATAGCTTTTTGGTGAAAGCACATTTTGCAATATTCTAAGTACATAGCCCAGCCATCACGGGCTAGCTATTTAGACACCCGGCAAGTTTAGCCTTCACCAAAATCAGATTTACTATTATAAAAGTTTGATTACCTTTTGTTGTCTTCGTCAGAATGCACTCCCAGGACTGCTACTTCAATAACAAATGTTGGTTTGGTCCAAAATAATCCATCGTTATATCCGAATGGCGGCGTTTTGTTCGTGCGTCCCAGACACTATCCGAAATGGTAAATCAGGGTCGCGCACATGGCGCAATTCGTCACAAAAAAATTCTAAATATTCCATTACCGTACTTCGAAGCATGTCAACCGCTGTTTAAAATCAATTTTTATGCAATTTATCTCATAAAAAAGCGATAATATTCTGACCGGGAATCTCCTTTTCGGCAAACAGAGGAAAAATCACAAAGACGGGGGCGGCCAGGGCACGCGCCTAAGCCCACAGTCCCTTGATCGGCCACTTGAGAAAGGCGATAATGTGTTTCAGCCTGGGGCGGGGATGACGACATTTAGGTTTTTCCCAGGCTCTGAGCGCCCATGGAAGACGTAGGAAGTGTCACGTTAGAGCAGAGATCCTTTGTAAAAGATAGAGATGGCAAAGAAGTTCAAGAAATGGTCAGACAGGCCACTTCCTGTAAAGGAATCTCTCAGGTTTTGACCTGCCATTTGAGTTCTGTTATACTCACAGACACCATTCAAACAGTTTTAGAAACTTTAGGGTGTTTTCTATCCAAAGCCAATAATTATATGCATATTCTAGTTACTGGGCAGGAGTAGTAACCAGATTAAATCGGGTACATTTTTTATCCAGCCGTGAAAATACTGCCCCCTATCCTAAACAGGTTAAAGAGATGGGTGGAGCTAAGAGTTAAAGGGGAATGGAAACACTTTAGGAAGTAAATCTAAGCAAAGATATGCATTTAACATCTAAATGTAATATTTTGATCGCGACAAGGTTTGAGCTATGGTCAGCGGCATTTTAAATTACCTTAGTAATGACTGATGCCAGTGCGCAACTGGCAAGAAACGACAAATTGTTGTCTGTGGTATTGAGTTTTTGAAGAGAATGAGGTTAGGGGCAGTCAACGAAGATGGCAACAGCAAGTAGTAATTCAAGCATGAACTGTATAGCGCCAGGCTGTATTGGCTCCAAAAAAATCCCTCTGTAAACTACAGTACCATCCCAAGGACCTACAACTTTTGTAGTGGCTCCATGTCCTGAAGAGGAAGGACATGCCAGCTTGAGCTAGCATGATCTGCAGACAGCATTTTGCGGTGGCAGACTTCGGGATGAAGGGAGCTTTCGATGCGGCAACCGGGACTTTCCGAAATGGAAAGGAATCATATGCCTTCGTTGAAGCCCTCTGCTTGCATCTCCATTTGACATTTCGAGGGTTATGGTGTAGTGGTTACTGACCGACCAACATCGCTGACTTTGGAGTCAAGCAAAAGCGACTAAACGGAGGAGGCGACGCGGGTGCAATGGAACCTGAGGTAATGTTAACCGTTCATGACTGTTTAGGCTAGTGTTAGACACTGGACCACGTTGTTGCAACTGTAGTTGAATGTAACTAGCGAATTGCGTCTGAAGTGTTTTGTGTAACAACCCCCAGCAAATAACGTCAGCAAGCAACTCAAATTGCAACAGTTTATCCATGTACCCGTTACTAGGTAACGTTAGTTTCTGTAGCTAGCTTCCACCTCATAGTCAAGTACTGTGACATTTTGTTCATTTAATGTTTTAGCTCCACCTCATTTAGCTAGACTGAAGTTGACATAGTTAATGTTTGCTGAAAAATAAATGTCCCTGTAGGTGTGTGTTGACAAAGCATACAACAGGTAGCTTGTTAATGCCAACTTATATATTTGGGTTCAGTTGTCTTAACAAAATATTTGACATCATCATCCTGGAGGAAACTGTGCAGGAGGCAGGTGGTACATGCAAATCAATGTTTCTAAGGCTATTGTTTTATTTCAAGTACATGCAGTGATTCTTGAATATAATAGATGCCTTAATTGTTTTCTACCAACAGGAAAGAATGGTTAGTACAGTGGAGAAGAGGTCCACCGGGACCATCACTAAAGAGCTCAGGGCCCAGCTAGATTACGCTCACAACCATCAGTATACAACCGAGTCCTGCTCCTACACAGAGAGTGAGATCAGTGAAGACCATAACTCGCTGTATGACCCTGAGAGCTCAGAATCACAATCATCACAGTGTGAGCCAAGATATACTATCGATCACTTTGGGGGTGCGGGATGGAGTTCCGAAAATGGAGAAGGAGCAGGCCATTCAACAGCGAATTCAAAGATACATCCATCCATAAAGGGAATCGGAGTGGAATTGTTTTCCCCCATTTCAATGTCTCCCTGCTCCTCTTTCGGTAAAAAGCTGAGAGATGGGGCTTGAGAAATGTAACCACTCTCAAATTCATAGACAGAGCTATAGATGCAAGGACTGACCATCCATGATATCAAAATTGTAATTCTGTTTCCACTACCATGTACCCAGTTCGCTTTGGATAAAGGTGTCTTCCAAATGGCATATATTATTAAAGTCTATGTTGACTCTGACAACTAGCTGCCCAGTGTAGTTACCATTCCTTTCCAATAGATGGCAGCCAAAGCTAGTTGAAGTCACTACTCTAGCGACAGGGACACAGAATTAGTGTGCACTGAAAGTAGTTATTTTCAAAGCCAGTTTATCTGGTTACACTTGAACCTGTTGTTATAGTGGACAAGCTAACTAATACTATTTTTACATAAGGCACAGGCATTAGGCTAGGCTAGATGTACTAAATGAATTGGTTTTATTCAAAGCCTTTTAATTCTGGCTATGCGCACCTTGTGGAAGAAACGACACACGTAGGGATGAGACTGCGTACACATACATTCTCTGCAATAAACTCATTCTCAGACTTGGAGCTACTCGGTAAATTCAGTAATTTTTGGGAGTTCCAAAATGTTCTCTCCTGCCAGTGACACAACAATGCCAATATGGCGATTTACAGTTAGCTGCCGTTCTAAATCATAGTGTTTCCATTCCCCTTTAGAGGGTGTGAACAAAGCTGAATGGGTATAGACAGAGCTGTCCAGTAGGTGTACTAAAACATTCAAGGGCCATTTTCTCCAAAGTGGGTTACATGTTTATCAACTTTCAAAGCAGAATTTCTTTCCCATTGTTCCTCAACTGTAGTGTATGATATACCATTTTGTAGCTCTGAGTCTCTACTTTTATCCAATGTAAAAATCAACATGAAAAATGTTGCTACATAAGACCGAATCGAGCCAATCGGTAACATTTATGCCCATCCCTGCCTGCAAGTCATATTATGCTGGTTTACAAAGTGATATCTAACTCCTATTGGAATCCAGCCAGAGTGAGGATATCCAACAATTGTTGAACTTTTAATCATTTGCAATCTTCATCAAGAATGACTGCCGCGATATTGAATATGAATTATTGAGACTACCTAAATCATAATGGGTGTGGTTTTGAGCAAACACAAATTTGTAATTTTGCACATTAGCTCAAATTCCTGTCCTTTTGAAGTCAATTCAACCCACATAATGCTGATTCAAGCCATGTTGGCTTTTTTACAGTGTTACCTTCCAAAGGCAAACATGAATTTGTAATTTTACTCAAGATTTTTCAAAATCTGCTCACTTTGAGCAGAGTTTGTTGACTAAACAAAGATCAAATTATTGTCCTTTTGAAAACTCACAGAATAATGCTGATAATCATTTTTCCAAGATGGCGTAGCAGTCAGACGTCTTTGTTTTTGTCTTGTTGTGTCCCATGTATATATCTTTTTATATCCTTTTCTTTGCATATCTTTTTTTATATTTTTCTAAACTTCAAAATACTCTCCTGCAACCCGCCTGGATCTGTTTTTCTAAAGTATTTTTATTTACCTCGGAACCGGAATCCCCCAACAGAAGCTAACCTTTAGCTTGGAAAGCTCTCGCGAGTTTGTACAACGCGACTCAAACCAGAGCATACCGGACCTATTTTCTCTCCATATCCCCGGATTCCTACTGCAAGCTCTGAACCTTTCACCGGATCATCACAGCTAGCTAGCTGCAACTCGAGTGACTACTCCTGGCTAACGTCTGTCCCGAAGCAAGCACCAATTAGCCTGGAGCTAGCCCATGCTAGGCCCATTCTCCCGGCTAGCTGAAGAGGACCATCAGCACTCCTGGGCTACAATACCCGGACCCCTTCTACTGCCGGTACGGGGCACGGAACCACGCCGATCCGTCACGACTGGACTATTGATGTAACCTGCTCGAGGGGGTACTCAACTGCCCCCTATGCCGTGACGTTCCCTGAATGCCCATCTGCTAGCCTACTAGCCGCGGCCCACTAGCTGCTAGCCGTGGCCAGCTAGCTGTCTAGAGCATATTGGACTGTTAGTTGAATAGATCCATCGGCCAATTTCTTGGGCCACTATACCTATTTTGCCAATTGGACATGAACCCCTCTGCTACTCGGAACCATACTAATCCATCTCAACTGGTCTATCAACGTCACCGCACACGGAGGCTAAAACAGACTATCCTCTGTTGCGACGTCCTTCTAAGGCCCTTCTGCTAGCTTGCTAGCCCCGGCCTGCTAGCTGTCTGAATCACCGTGTCTGCAGCCAGCCCAACCACTCACTGGACCCCTATGATAACTCGGCTACGCATGCCTCTCCCTAAGATCAATATGCCTTGTCCATTACTGTCCTGGTAAGTGATTATTGTCTTATTTCACTGTAGAGCCTCTAGCCCTGCTCAATATGCCTTAACCAACCATTTAGTTCCACCTCCCACATATGTGGTGACATCACCTGGTTTAAATGTCTCCAGAGACAACATCTCTCTCATCCTTACTCAATGCCTAGATTTACCTCCAATGTACTCACATCCTACCATACCTTTGTCTGTACATTATGCCTTGAACCTATTCTATCACACCCAGAAACCTGCTCCTTTTACTCTCTGTTCCAAATGTACTAGCCTCTTTGGCCAAGGCGGGTCGCTAGCGACCCACCTCGACAAATTCCGGTGAAATCGCAGAGCACCAAATTCAAATGACAGAAATAGTAATAATAAACATTCATGAAAATACAAGTGTTATATATCAGTTAAAAGACTAACTTCTTGTTAATCCAGCCATCACTAACCTTTGAAGATCTTCCTCTGGTTGCAATCACAAGGGTCCCAGACACACAATGAATGGTTGTTTTGTTCGATAAGGTCCTTCTTTATATCCCAAACATTTCCCTTTATTTGGCGCCAATGAACTCAGTAATCCAGTCCTTCAAGATGCATACAAACAAATCCAAAAATGTACCAGCAAAGTTTGTCCAAACGATTCAATCAATGTTTTTTATGAATCCTAAGGTTGTCTAACATCTAAATAAATGATAATATTTCAGATGGAGATTACGATGTTCAATAACAAAGGAAAAGAACGAAGAGCGCGCTCTCGTTCATGCGCGCAAAGTGAATTCTTTTGCCATACTGCTCCTCTTGGATAAACAACTATTACTCGTTGGTTTTTCAAGAAACAAGCCTGAAACCATGTATAACGACTGTTGACATCTAGTGGAAGCCATAGGAACTGCAATATGGGAGGCGGAAGTCATAGTTTCCAATAGCTTCACATTTGAAGTTGATGGTAGCTCAAAAAAATAATAATTAAAGATGGATATCCCTTGGATTTTCGCCTGCCATATCAGTTCTGTTCTACTCACAGACATTGCTTTAACGGTATAAAAACTTGAGTGTTCTCTATCCAATGCTACCAAGTATATGCATATCCTAGCTTCTGGGCCTGAGTAACAGACAGTTTACTTTGGGCACGTCAGTCATCCGAAACTTTGACCAAAAAGCAGTATGCCAAAGCTAGACGACCAGTTCTGTTAGCCTTTAGCCGTACCCTGGTTTCATGCCTGTTAAAACCTCTTGGGGATCCCTGCCCGGTATAGGGATTCATTGTCAAGAGACCATGGCGGGAAATTCAAAACTGCAAGAATCTAATAATTTCAATTTCTCAAACAATCAACTATTTCTCACCATTTGAAAGATAAACATCTCCTAAATCCAACCACATTGTCCGATTTCAAAGAGGCTTTACGGCGAAAGCATAAAGTTAGGTTAGGAGAGTACATTGAAAATAGCTGTGTGTAATGTTTTGTCAATTCAAAGACAGGCGTCACCAAAAGCGGATAACCAGCTAGAATTATGCACTAACCTTTGACAATCTTCCTCAGATGACACTCCTAGGACATTATGTTATACAATACATGCATTTTTTGTTCCATCAAGTTCATATTTATATCCAAAAACAGCATTTTACAGTAGCGGTGAAATTCAGATTTTTTTTTCTCTCAAATGCTTCCGGTGAACAACGTTACAATTTACAAAATTACTATTCGAAAACATTGGTAAATTATAATATTGTCATTCAAATATTTATAGTTTAACATTTCGTAAATGCTACTGCATTGCCAGATTTCAAAATAACTTTACTGGGAAATCACAATTTGCAATAAACCGGGTGCTGTGCTAAGAACAATAGGCTAGGCTATACAGGTTAGCACCATCTTGTAACCATGTAATATCAAAATTACTATTGTCAATAATCCCTTACCTTTGATTATCTTCATCCATTGGCACTTCCAGGCATCCCAGGTCCACAACAAATGTGGTTTCTTTCAACAAAGTTCATAATTGATGTCCAAATAACTCCAAGTTGTTAGCGCTTCGGTAGGCTACTAAAAAGTAGCGCGGGGGGGGGTCACAGCGAAAAGTTTAAAAAATAATCTATTTACGTTCGTTCAAACATGTCAAACGTTGTTTAGCATCAATCTTTAGAGGCATTTTTAACGTGAAACATCAGTAATGTTTCAACCCGACCTCTCCTGTGTCTTGAAAAACGTTTTTGAAAAATGTCTCGCATCACATGATTGCGCAGGTGCAGGCAATAATGAAGTGACGACATCCCAGGGAGGTCAACTTCTCTTCCTTGTCATCCGGTCTCTGTTCATCATAGACGCTTCAAACAACTTTATAAAGATCGTTGACATCTAGTGGAAGCCGTAGGAAGTGCGAAATGAATCCTTTCTCACTGTGTTATCTATTAACAATGACTCAAAAAAAATAGTACTGCCACAAAATAAAAAAAAATTCTCAGGTTTTTGTCTGCCATATGAGTTTTGTTATACTTACAGACACCATTCAAACAGTTTTAGAAAATTCAGAGTGTTTTCTATCCAAATCTGGTAATAATATGCATATCCTAGCTTCTGAGTTGGTGTAGGAGGCAGTTAAAAATGGGCACATATTTTTTTCAAAATTCTCAATACTGCCCCCTAGCCCCAACAGGTTTTAACATTAGAAGCATCCTCCCTAAGTTTGTTTTATTCACTGCTTTCGCACAGTCTGCCAACCCGGATGTCCTAGCCATGTCTGAATCCTGGCTTAGGAAGACCACCAAAAACCTTGAAATTTCCATCCCTAACAACAACATCTTCCAACAAGACAGAACTGGCAAAGGGGGCGGTGTTGCAATCTACTGCAGAGATAGCCAGCAGAGTTCTGTCTTACTATCCAGGTCTGTACCCAAACAATTCAAGCTTCTACTTTTAAAAATCCACCTTTCCAGAAACAAGTCTCTCACTGTTGCCGCTTGCTATAGACCACCCTCTGCCCCCAGCTCTGCCCTGGACACCATGTATGAATTGATTGCCCCCCATCTATCTTCAGAGCTCGTGCTGCTAGGTGACCTAAACTGGGACATGCTTAACTTGTTATGGATAGGGGGCAGTATTTTCACGGCCGGATAAAAAACGTACCCGATTTAATCTGATTATTACTCCTGCCCAGAAACTAGAATATGCATATAATTATTAGCTTTGGATAGAAAATACTCCAAAGTTTCTAAAACTGTTTGAATGGTGTCTGTGAGTATGACAGAACTCATTTGGCAGGCCAAAACCTGAGAAGATTCCAAACAGGTATCGCCCTCTCTGACTATTTCTTGGCCTTCTTGATCATCTCTATCCAAAACAGGGGATCTCTGCTGTAACGTGACATTTTCTAATGCTCCCATAGGCTCTCAGAAGGCGGCAGAACGTTGAATGATGACTTTGCAGGCCATGGCTGAAAAACAGTAGCGCATTTGGATAGTGGTCGATCTGAGAACAATGAGACTGGGGGCGCGTGCACGAGACGACTCCATGTTTTTATTTTTACGTCTTTGAACGAAAACAGGGTTTCCCGGTCGGAATATTATCGCTTTTTTACGAGAAAAATCGCATAAAAATGGATTTTAAACAGCGTTTGACATGTTTCGAAGTACGGTAATGGAATATTTAGAATTTTTTTGTCACGAAACGCGCTGGGCGCTACCCTTCGGATAGTGTCTTGAATGCATGAATAAAACGCTGCTATTTGGATGTAACTAAGGATTATTTGGAACCAAACCAACATTTGTTTTTGAAGTAGAAGTCCTGGGAGTGCATTCTGACGAAGAACTGCAAAGGTAATCCAATTTTTCTTATAGTAAATCTGAGTTTGGTGAGTACCAAACTTGGTGGGTGTCAAAATAGCTAGCCATGATGGCCGGGCTATCTACTCAGAATATTGCAAAATGTGCTTTCACTGAAAAGCTATTTTAAAATCGGACACCGCGATTGCATAAAGGAGTTCTGTATCTATAATTCTTAAAATAATTGTTATGTTTTTTTGTCAACGTTTATTGTGAGTAATTTAGTAAATTCACCGGAAGTTTTCGGTGGGTATGCTAGTTCTGAACAAAACATGCTCATGTAAAAAGCTGGTTTAGGTATAAATATGAACTTGATTGAACAAAACATGCATGTATTGTATAACATAATCTCCTAGGAGTGTCATCTGATGAAGATCATCAAAGGTTAGTGCTGCATTTAGCTGTGGCTTTGGTTTTTGTGACATATATATGCTAGCTTGAAAAATGGGTGTGTGATTATTTCTGGCTGGGTACTCTCCTGACATTATCTAATGTTTTGCTTTCATTGTAAAGCCTTTTTGAAATCGGACAATGTGGTTAGATAAAGGAGAGTCTTGTCTTTAAAATGGTGTAAAATAGTCATATGTTTGAAAAATTGAAGTTTTTGCATTTTTGAGGTATTTGTAATTCGCGCAACTCTATACCATTTGATTTTGGTGAGGCGTTCCGCTAGCGGAACATCTGTCCCTAACAGGATATCGATATAGTTCAAGACTTAGTAAAGGGTTACAACTACAGCTACCATAAGAGTATAAGGATGAAGCCCTCAGAGGTCTCTTCTGAAAACTCTTTTCAAGTCTTTAAAAATCTGTATGGTTTGTTCCCTCTTCGCCGTAAGAAAAAAATTGATTTAAAATTCCTAGTGGGGGACTTGGTACGTATATCCAAGTTGAGGGGTGTTTTCGACAAAAAATATGAGCAAGGTTACAGCGACGAGGTGTTCACCATTACCGAATGTCTACAAGTTACCCGGTCTACAAGTTAAAAGACTATGACAGGGAGCTTATGGAGAGATTGTTTTATGAGAAGAAACTACAGAAGGTACAGATGGGTAAAGACAAAGTCTTTCACGTGGAGGAGATTCTAGATCATAAGAGAGAAAAGGGTAAAAAATGGGTGTTGGTCCGTTGGGAAAAACTGGCCCCAAAAGTTCAACAGTTGGGTTTTAGAGCACAATGTGGTGGAGGCATCGGGGGTTAACTTAAACCCTCATGCATGATAAATACAACATCATTCGAGTGTACACAGGAGTGCATCATGGAACACAGCGGCTTCTACCTGACCCTCCCCAGTAATGCATCTGCACATATATATCGTAATAACCAAAGTTTGAATTATACAACCAATTTTCCAAAGCCTATAGAGTTATCCGAGGCCTGGGAAGTAGGTCTCAACGAGATTACATACCCCCATAGTTGGTATAATATCAAAGATAAGGACCGGGATTTTTATTTCAAAAGGATATCGGAACCTGTGAAATTTATAAAGATTAAAAAATGGTTCTATAGAACCGTCGACAGGATCATCTCAGCGTTGAATGAACTCCTAACCCAGAACAATACGGAAATACTCTCGAGCTACAACCCTATTCATAAACGTGTACAAATCTCAGGGGCTGCGGATAGGAGTATAAAGTAATTTAGCATACATGTTGGGGATGGTTCCCAATAAATAGACTTATGTGAAAGATAAATTATTCCCATTTACAACATATTTGTGTATACCGACATCATATCAGAGGGTAGGAGACAGTTGTGTGCCCCTCATGAGAACAGGTCATATAGAGAGAAAGGATGGATAGTCACTGTCACCTACGACAAGCCACACTACGTACCTGTAAGCAAGAAATACACTGCTCAAAAAAATAAAGGGAACACTTAAACAACACATCCTAGATCTGAATGAAAGAAATAATCTTATTAAATACTTTTTTCTTTACATAGTTGAATGTGCTGACAACAAAATCACACAAAAATAATCAATGGAAATCCAATTTATCAACCCATGGAGGTCTGGATTTGGAGTCACACTCAAAATTAAAGTGGAAAACCACACTACAGGCTGATCCAACTTTGATGTAATGTCCTTAAAACAAGTCAAAATGAGGCTCAGTAGTGTGTGTGGCCTCCACGTGCCTGTATGACCTCCCTACAACGCCTGGGCATGCTCCTCATGAGGTGGCGGATGGTCTCCTGAGGGATCTCCTCCCAGACCTGGACTAAAGCATCTGCCAACTCCTGGACAGTCTGTGGTGCAACTTGGCGTTGGTGGATGGAGCGAGACATGATGTCCCAGGGGAACGGGCGGGCCGGTCCATAGCATCAATGCCTTCCTCTTGCAGGAACTGCTGACACACTCCAGCCAAATGAGGTCTAGCATTGTCTTGCATTAGGAGGAACCTAGGGCCAACCGCACCAGCATATGGTCTCACAAGGGGTCTGAGGCTCTAATCTTGGTACCTAATGGCAGTCAGGCTATCTCTGGCGAGCACATGGAGGGCTGTGCGGCCCCCCAAAGAAATGCCATCCCACACCATGACTGACCCACCGCCAAACCGGTCATGCTGGAGGATGTTGCAGGCAGCAGAATGTTCTCCACGCCGTCTCCAGACTCTGTCATGTCTGTCACGTGCTCAGTGTGAACCTGCTTTCATCTGTGAAGAGCACAGGGCGCCAGTGGCGAATTTGCCAATCTTGGTGTTCTCTGGCAAATGCCAAACGTCCTGCACGGTGTTGGGCTGTAAGCACAACCACCACCTGTGGACGTCGGGCCCTCATACCACCCTCATGGAGTCTGTTTCTGACCGTTTGAACAGACACATGCACATTTGTTGCCTGCTGGAGGTCATTTTGCAGGGCTCTGGCAGTGCTTCTCCTGCTCCTCCTTGCACAAAGGCGGAGGTAGCGGTCCTGCTGCTGGGTTGTTGCCCTCCTACGGCCTCCTCCACTTCTCCTGATGTACTGGCCTGTCTCCTGGTAGCGCCTCCATGCTCTGGACACTACGCTGACAGACACAGCAAACCTTCTTGCCACAGTTCGCATTGATGTGCCATCCTGGATGAGCTGCACTACCTGAGCCACTTGTGTGGGTTGTAGACTCCGTCTCATGCTACCACTAGAGTGAAAGCACCGCCAGCATTCAAAAGTGACCAAAACATCAGCCAGGAAGCATAGGAACTGAGAACTGGTCTGTCGTCCCCACCTGCAGAACCACTCCTTTATTGGGGGTGTCTTGCTAATTGCCTATAATTTCCACCTGTTGTTTATTCCATTTGCACAACAGCATGTGAAATTTATTGTCAATCAGTGTTGCTTCCTAAGTGGACAGTTTGATTTCACAGAAGTGTGATTGACTTGGAGTTACATTGTGTTGTTTAAGTGTTCCCTTTATTTTTTTGTGCTGTGTATATTGAAAACATTCTGGTTGAGCTTAAAATGGATCAGAACGAAAACATCGAATTTACTTACGGTAAAACGATTGTAAAACTCCACTTTAGGCCCTCCAAAGCTTCTCTACATATATAATATATTATTAGTATTTTATATATATTATTATTTTTTAAATATTTTTTAAATATTTTATTTTTTTATAAACATAATACAATAAATTAAAAATGGTTATGGAACACAACCACCATCTGGACCCTTAACCGCTATGTCTCATACTATGTTGATCAAGTGGGTAATGGGTTACTCGGCTACCATGGATCCCCGACCATGTACGGTTCGGGGATAGGCGGTATATTTCGTAACCTCTTTAGGATGGTTTTACCGTTTATGAAGAGAGGCCTCAGCATAGCCAAACCCCATTTAAAATCAGCGGCTAAAAATATAGTAAGTGAGGTTGTAGCCAATGCTATTACCCGAAGGGTGTCACCAGATGCCGAGCATCAAGAAGGCTCCGGGCTTATGATGATGTCTCGAAAACCAAAAAAGAGGCAGGCCAGCCCCTAAAAAGTGGAGGTTAACCGTTAAAAGAAACTCAGTAACTCAAAGAAAACGACAAAAACGACAAAAAGAATACTCGGAAGTATTTTCTAAAAGAACCAAGAAACATGGCTCTTTTACACCGCATGTCCTCTGAAGCTATAAAGACAGAGCTCAATCTTTTCACGGCCCCCTTAACCCAACATTCAATAGATAGGTCCAGTTATGTGGAGATAGCCCCACTCTCTGCCATTACCGACAACGGTCCTATAGATTTTTTTATACCAGGCCATGGTGACAACTATCTGGACCTCAACAACACCTTGGTGCATTTATGTCTAAAAGCGACCAAAAGAGATGGTACTAATATTGCAAACGATGCCAAAGTGAGTCTCATTAATTTCCCCTTGGCGACCATCTTCTCCCAAGTGGATGTGATTTTGGGTGAACGCCTTATCAGTCAAAGCAGTGCCACATACCCCTATAGGGCCATCATAGAGTGTTTACTCAACTACTCCGAAGACACTCTCAAGACACAATTCAGCACTGGGCTGTTTAGCAAGGGTACTGCAGGAGTCTCTATGGAATCGATAGACCCTTCCACCGGTGCAAATAAAGGACTGGAGGAACGCGCTCGCTACTGTGCCGAATCTCGAGAGTTTCATCTGCTAGGGCCTATACACTCTGACATTTTCTTTCAACCACATTTACTCTTAAATTCGGTTGATTTAAGACTAAAATTAACCAGGGCCAAGGATTAATTTTGTCTGATGTCTGCCCAAGACGGTGACTTTAGTTTAAAAGTGTTGGGGGCAACGCTTTTTATTAAAAAAGTGTCTGTATCTCCGGCAGTTCGTCTGGGTCACACAGGCTTTGATGAAAGGAAATGCCCTTTACCCTCTCCAAAGAATTACCATGAAAACCTTTAGCATACCTGTGGGCAGTAGAATCTGCAGTCAAGAAAACCTTTTTCTGGGCCCTTTACCCCGCTACGTGGTTATAGGTTTGGGTGGTCACGCCTCTAATACGGGCAGCTTACATAAAAACCCATTTAATTTTCAACACTTCAATGCAGAGTATGTAGCTCTCTGTCAGGACGGACGTCAGGTCCCTGCTAAGGCTTTCCAACCGCAATTTAATAACAACATATCTGTGCGAGAATTTTGCAATCTATTCCTGGCTACTGGGAGGCAGCTAAAAGATCTCTCTTTACCTATTGACAGAAATGATTTTGCAGAGGGTTACACATTGTATGCTTTCAATTTATCCCCTGATGATGACACCTCAGGAAATCTGTCAGTGGTGTCCCAAGGTAACCTCAGGCTGGAAATGCGTTTCCGTACACCTTTAGCCTGTACAGTTAGCATGATTGTTTATGCATGCTCTGATTCAATCTTGGAAGTGAATGCCCGAAGACAGGTCTTAGTGGATAATTATTAAGGATTGTTGAGCAAAGACATGAATACCCAAGAGTTGGAAGGGCTCATGACCCGCTTGATTGGAAAAAGTTTTATGGAGTGTGGGCTTGTGATGAATTACCTATTGAGAAATGGCCTGAGCGGCCGGCCATGTTTATTGTCAATACCCATCCTAAACACATGCCTGGTGAACATTGGCTTGCTGTGACCTTAGAAGATGAAGGAGGAAGAAAAATCTCAACTTTTTTTTGATTCCTATGGCTTCCCCCCCCGGTTTTTCACATTTTCCCAAACCTATTAAAGAGTTTTTGACCAAAAATGTATCAAAAATCTACTACAGCATCAAACAAGTGCAAGATAACCTTTCCACTACTTGTGGTCAACACTGTGTATTCTACCTATGCCAAAGAGCCCGTGGAGTTTCTTTTGAAGATGTTATGTCTCTTTATAATGATGATTTAAGAAGTAATGATACCGTTGTAGCTTGTTTTGTTAGAAAATATCAAAAGTGTTCAAATATGTGTCCTTTAAGACCGTGTAATCACGGCATATGCTCACGTCAAATGTTTCAAGAATGCCACAAATGTACATTTTTCAAATAACATTTCTTGAATTTAATCATAGTCATTCAAAAGTCATTCAAAAGTCTAACCACCCCAAGGATTGAATATAACACTCGTGTGGCACATCTTGAACCACTTCAGAGTCTCTGCTTTTCAAAGGCCCTTTACAGATTGGGCAATGTATGATTCCACACACATGAGGTTTAGGGCTGTCTATTTTAAGGTTGTAATTGCAATGGCATTTTGGACATTTCTTGTTAATGTCACAACTGCTTACAGATTTACAGGCCTTGGGTTGCCATGTTTCAATTTTGTTTTTTTCATAACAGTAGGCCGAACGACATGTCCTGTGACAATCCTCACAGGGTGTCAGGTTTAAGGGCTGCATCGGACAATTTTCATCCAGACATACGGAACAGTTATAACGGCACAAGTGCCCCCCCTTTCGGGTGTAGCCGGTATGACAGGTTGGACACACATAAGGTGCGCCTAAAAACACGCAGATGTTGGTAACAGCATAATAATGATCGTTTTGCACATAAAAGTACAGAATCTGAGGATGAGGTTGTGGGTTGTTTTGGAATTTCAAGAGAGCTGCATTAGCTCTACTGTGGTACAAAACCACAATCTTGATGTTCAGAAAGTTTTCAAATTTGACTATGTCAGAGAATGCCACAGCATCCTATATGCCCAGACTGAAAGCATTTTGAAGCTCTCTAGCCTTTTGTAACGCCTCTAGATCTGTACATCCAGGGTTGAGTAAATGTGCTAGACCTATTGCAAAGCATAGCTTATTACCGGGATTGTGAACGTTTATGAGGCATGCCCTTTTATTGTTTATCATTTCTGATTGCATTAGGCTATCTAGTTTCCTTCTCTGCCCCCCACCACCCAGGGGTTGACGTATTATTTGCACTACAAGCTCTAAAGTTCTATCGGCTATGACGGATAAATTTGATTGAACAAGTAATTCCAGCAGGGCTATAAATTGTTCAAGATCTGCTTCACCATTGGGTAAAATAAGAGATACAGTGTTTTGCATGCTATCTCCACAAATGTCCAACTGTACGACATCACGAGGTTCGTCATAATCTCTGGCCCTGTCTAACAGTTCGTTCCCAGTATCCAAAATCATCACGTAAAAAAACGTATCATCGAGATTTTGATTCAACCATGTGAAACTGAAAAATTGTCTAATCTCTGTATTGCTGAATTTATTTCTGTACACAATCTCCCTCCTGATTTATTAGACAATTTATGCTCTCGTTCATATGGTTAATTAAACAAACTAGGGCGGCTGGGATTTGGGATAATTGGTTTTCATCGGTCGTCCCGGACTCGTTCATATGTTTAATTATTTCGATGAGGTCGGCGGGATCCTGGGATAACAGCTTTTCGTCTATCGGAATTATGTCCGTTACCCCATCCTCGTTCATCCATTCAATTAAAGCTTGGAGATCGGGCGGTATTTGGGCTAACAGGCTTTCAACTGTCTCAATTATGTCTGTTGGCTCGTCCATTTGGGTAACTAATGATGTATGTTCTTGTGGTATTCTGGAAGGATCCATGCTACATATTGGTTTTTTAGCGCCTGTATTTGCGTTTTTTTAAAGGTTTGTCGCTTAACAAACGAGGCATTGTTCTGCGCCAGAAGGATACATCCTGACTGTATTGCCGCTCTAGTAAAGACCCCATTCATTTGTGTAGCAAGACATTTCTGGATTTTAGAGCCCTGGAAAAGGCGGTAATAAACCTAGCTTGTTCTATTTCAGGTTTGGGTGTTTCTATATAAGAATTGGAGGAATCAAGAAGGTTGGCCAATTCGCAGAGGAGCAAGTCGTCTACCTCGGGAATGTCATTTAAAATGGTGAAATCATCCGGTTTCGTTGTTTTATTGGGAATGTCCGGCGAGCCGAAATCCTCCGCGTGCTCTCGGTGTGTAAGGTCTTCTGTGCCGTTATACGCCGGGGAGGAGTCTGAAAGAAAATAATATATACAAAATAGGTTATTAAAGTCTGCTTGAAATAGCCGCAAACCAAGCTAGGCTGCTAATGTTAGCCATCAAGCTAACAAAGTTAGTCCCAGATGAGTTTTCCAATGGAACCCTCTTTTTCTGGAGAGGTAAATGAACGGTTCCAGCGCTGTAGCAGCTGTATCTATTACACTTTGTTTCAGGAGGAACTGGATCACTCTGAGTTCCAATGCAGCTGTTGTTTGCTTGCCGAGGATTATAGGCTTGAGGTGGCTTCCTTCATCACAGAGGTCGCCAGCCTACATAAGAAACTGGGGAAAACGCAGAGTGGAATGTTTATCTTTTCTAAGCCGGTGGCTGGACGGCGTTCTCATATTGGATGCATCTCCATCTTGTCGTTTGTCGTTATCCCACTGGCCAGTGTTGCCCAGAGTTCGTTCGCCAGGGGAGCCATCTCTGGCCTCTTCTCCCCCATCTGATAATGGAGTCAAAGGATCATAGCAAGTGGAGAATGGTAATCAACAATGGTCGCATGTCACGAGCCGTGGAAGCCTACACTCCCAACGATAGACTCAGCGGATCTTCATCAGATGACACTCCTAGGACATTATGTTATACAATACATGCATGTTTTATTCAATCAAGTTCATATTTATATAAAAAAACAGCTTTTTTACATTAGCATGTGATGTTCAGAACTAGCATACCCATACCCATGAATTTACTTAATTACTCACGATTAACATTCACAAAATACATAACAATTATTTTAAGAATTATAGATACAGAACTCCTTTATGCAATCACGGTGTCAGATTTTAAAATAGCTTTTTGGCGAAAGCACATTTTGTGTCTGAGTAGATAGCCCGGCCATCACGGCTAGCTAATTTGACACCCACCAAGTTTGGCCCTCACCAAACTCAGATTTACTATAAGAAAAATTGGATTACCTTTGCTGTTTTTCGTCAGAATGCACTCCCAGGACTTCTACTTCAACAACAAATGTTGTTTTGGTTCGAAATAATCCATAGTTATATTGAAATAGCTCCATTATGTTCGTGCGTTGAGGTCAGCATTCGAAGAGTGACGCGCGGGCGCATTTCATGACAAGAAATGTCAAAATATTCCATTACCGTACTTCGAAGTATGTCAAACGCTGTTTAAAATCAATATTTATGCGATTTTTCTCATAAAATAGCGATAATATTCCAACCGGGCGACGTTGTATTCGTTCAAAGAGAGAAAGAAAAACATGGAGTCCTCTCGTGCACGCGCGCTCCAGTATCAGTGTTCCCTGCCTGACCACTCACAAAAACTCCTGCTTTTTTTTCGCCCAGAGACTGCAGAGACGTCATTCTGCTTTCTGGCGCCTTCTGAGAGCCAATGGAAGCCTTAGAAAATGTCACGTTACAGCACAGATGCTGTATTTTGATAGAGATGCCCTAGAAGGACAACAAATTGTCAGACAGGGCACTTCCTGCATGGAATCTTCTCAGGTTTTGGCCTGCCATATGAGTTCTGTTATACTCACAGACACCATTCAAACAGTTTTAGAAACTTTAGAGTGTTTTCTATCCGAATCTACTAATTATTTGCATATTCTCGTTTCTGGGTAAGAGTAGTAACCAGTTTAAATCGGTTACGTTTTTTATCCGGCCGTGAAAATACTGCCCCCTAGCCCCAACAGGTTAATCAGGGAACAAGAGGAGACTTAGTTGGAAATGCATATAGCAGATACATTCCATTACAGCAGCACCATCATAGGTTTCAGAAACATGTTTCTCCATGAAGTTAAACTCAGACGTCTCAGAATTCACCAAGTATCTTGCCCACTTGGCACATCAAAGTAGCCCAACAAACTTTCCTGAATGAAGCCCTGATCATCCACATACCTGACGATAACTGACAACTGCGAGCAGACTGGTAGCCCCATATGTCCCTAGAGTGGGGGGTAATTTTTCCTCCCTGGGGCCCAGAGTTTTTCCTTATCTGGTAACCTTACCAGAAACTTTGGAACCAAAAGGTATGACACTGATTAATCAGTTGTAAAAAGATTTTATATGGGCTATGATGGGACCAGGTTTTCCTAATCTGGTCACATGGTTTTAAAGAAAACCCTGTCAAACTGCAGCAATCTAATACTGAATTATATTTTGACTGGACTAACAAGGGGGTTTCCTCTACCCAGACACAGACAACCGATGGACAATATATCAGATCAAAGGGCTGAGCTAGCAGGCCTATGCAACTGTAGGTCTATTAAAAAAAATGTACACAGTCTGTCATCAATATTATGTTGATTGATTCATTCATTTTGGATTGAAAATGAATAGGTAACCTAGCCAGCCCAAGTTTGAAAATAAACCAAATTTGATCACATTCACACGTTCTCCTGACAAGCAAATGGACTACAAATACGTAACATAGGCATAGGCTGTATGCAGCTGCTATTATTAGTAGCCTGCAGTTGATCAGACTGAAAAATTCTCATTTTCATCCCATACAGCATGTCAGATCTCTAATGTTTAGGTGTAGCCTAGGCTGCTTCAACATTTATGGAATTCATTTTTGCTTGTCTGTCTGGAGTGATAATGTGTTATAACCTTTGCTAAATAAATACTGGAGGGAAGTGGAAAGCCTACTTGAGCGCACATGAAAAAATTCTGCGTCAACCTGTTTTTTTTATTTAACTTTTTAATAGATCATGTGATGGAAGCTATCAAATCATTATGAATTGATTTGGACATCCCAGAGAAGACAATAGAAACGTCCATATGCTCAACAAGTAAAGCATCATAACGTGCAATTTCCTCTACAAGCTCCTTGTAATTGCCCTTGTTAGCTGAACTTTCCCTCTTATCGTGCCAATAAGATGCTTTTGACCCTGTTTCTTCTTACCTTCTCGTTGTATTGCGCAGTTTGAATACGCAGATGTTCATCCATTACATGATCGGTGCGACTTTTTCCCAGAAGCTTGATTCTGATTTGGGCAATGAAAGGGGTTTGTCAACAAAACATACAGTACATTGTTGTTAGCATTAGCTAGCCATTCTGGAGGAAACTGCACTCTGATAGCAAGCTAACATTAGCAAGGCAAATTGAAAGAAATTGCACTAACTCGAGACAAAAATAAAGTTATATAACCAAGAAAACAATATCTACCTCCGTCTCCTACAGTTTGAAGAAACTCATTTGAATTGAATAATATCCCCAAAATGCTCGACTATCACTCCTCACTCTCATTCTCCAATATGTCACCAACTCACCAAGAATCTCAACATGTGCTCTGTGGTACAACCCCAATAGACCACTTGTGTTCTCTGATCTTAATCCTTTCATTGGATGGACAATATGTCAGTTTATATTGCAAAAGCTTTGATTGGTTGGAGGATGTCCTCCGGAAGTCGTCATAATTACCTTTTAGGTCTATGGAAGAGGGTAAGGCCTATGAGCCTCCTAGGTTTTGTATTAAAGTCAAAGTCAGAGGATGACTGGGAATAGCTATCCTCCGGCTACACCATGGTAATAACCTAAAGTGTGTTGTTGAGACTACTGTAGACCTTCATTGCAAAACACTGTGTTTATAATCAGGTATTTGGTGACGTGAATATATTTAGTATAGTTATGTAAAAAGGATAACTTTTTTATTTCATTTTATTTTCTGAAATTCACTGAGTAGGATGATGCTCCCCCTTCCTCCTCTGAGGAGCCTCCACTGGTATGAGGATGACTCAACACCATACACATCAGCTACGACAGCGAGTGAAATCACTGAAACATAACAGAGCTGCGGTTAGTTTCAGAATGGATGGCAAAGAATAAGTTAGTCCTAAATATTTCAAAAACTAAAAGCATTGTATTTAGGACAAATCATTCACTAAACCTCAATTTAATCTTGTAATAAATAATTTGGAAATTGAGCAAGTTGAGGTAACTAAACTGCTTGGATTAACCCTGTATTGTAAACAGTCATGGTCAAAACATGTTGATACTTCAGTAGCTAAGATGGGGAGAATGTACTGTAAATATCTCATGGCTCAAAGTGGAGGAGTGACTTCATCATTACTTGGAAGAAGTATAGACATGTTGAATGGACCGAGGTGTCTGTTTAAACTACTAGCACACAGCTCGGACACCCATGCATGCCACCAAAGATCTCTTCAAAATCCCAAAGCCAAGAACAGACTGGCTACATGGAACTCTATTCCACATCAGGTACAGTAACTGATACAAGCAGTAGAATCAGAATTAAAACAAACAGATGCAAATAAACCTTATGGAACAGCGGGGACTGTGAAGAGACACACACAAGCACAGATACACATAAGACGCGTACATATGGATGTTGTATTGTAAATAAAGTTGAAGTCAGAGGTTTACATACACCTTAGCCAAATACATTTAAACTCAGTTTTTCACAATTCCTGACATTTAATCCTAATAAAAA
This sequence comes from Salmo salar, assembly GCF_905237065.1. Classification (NCBI taxonomy): domain Eukaryota; kingdom Metazoa; phylum Chordata; class Actinopteri; order Salmoniformes; family Salmonidae; genus Salmo; species Salmo salar. Next base: position 33,564,074 of record NC_059448.1, read on the forward strand.
TTCTGAGTCTTCGGTCAGTTAGGATCACCACTTTATTTTAAGAATGCGAAATGTCAGAATAATAGTAGAGAGAATTATTTATTTCATCTTCTATTTCTTTCATCACATTCCCAGTGGGTCAGAAGTTTACATACACTCAATTAGTATTTGGTCTTTAAATTGTTTAACTTGGGTCAAACGTTTCGGGTAGCATTCCACAAGCTCCCACGATACGTTGGGTGAATTTTGGCCAATTCCTCCTGACAGAGCTGGTGTAACTGAGTCAGGTTTGTAGGCCTCCTTGCTCGCTTTTTCAATTCTGCCCACAAATGTTCTATAGGATTGAGGTCAGGGCTTTGTGATGGCCACTCCAATACCATGACTTTGTTGTCCTTAAGCCATTTTGCCACAACTTTGGAAGTATGCTTTGGGGTCATTGTGCATTTGGAAGACCGATTTGCGACCAAGCTTTAACTTCCTGACTGATGTCGTGAGATGTTGCTTCAATATATCCAATATATTTTCCTACCTCATGATGCCATCTATTTTGTGAAGTGCACCAGTCCCTCCTGCAGCAAAGCATCCACACAACATGACGCTGCCACCCCCGTGCTTCACGGTTGGGATGGTGTTCTTCTGCTTGCAAGCCTCCCCCTTTTTCCTCCAAACAAAACGATGGTCATTATGGCCAAACAGTTCTATTTTTGTTTTATCAGACCAGAGTACACTTCTCCAAATTGTACGATCTTTGTCCCCATGTGCAGTTGCAAACCATAGTCTGGCTTTTTTTAAAAGCGGTTTTGGAGCAGTGGCTTCTTCCTTGCCGAGCGGCCTTTCAGGTTATGTCAATATAGGACTCGTTTTACTGTGGATATAGATACTTTTGTACTGTTTCCTCTAGCATCTTCACAAGGTCCTTTGCTGTTGTTCTGGGATTGATTTGCACTTTTCGTAACCAAAGTACATTCATCTCGAGGAGACAGAACACGACTCCTTCCTGAGTGGTATGATGGCTGCTTGGTCCCATGGTGTTTATACTTGGGTACTATTGTTTGTACAGATGAACATGGTACCTTCAGGCATTTGGAAATTGCTCCCAAGGATGAACCAGACTTGTGGAGGTCTACAATGTTTTTCTGAGGTCTTGGCTGATTTCTTTTGATTTTCCCCTGATATCAAGCAAAGAGGCACTGATTTGAAGGTAGGCCTTGAAATACATCCACAGGTACACCTCTAATTGACTCAAATGTTGTCAATTAGCCTATCAGAAGCTTCTAAAGCCATTACATTATTTTCTGGAATTTTCCAAGCTGTTTAAAGGCACAGTCAACTTAGTATATGTAAACTTCTGACCCACTGGAATTGTGATACAGTGAATAATAAGTGAAATAATCTGTCTGTAAACAATTGTTGGAAAAATTACTTGTGTCATGCACAAAGTAGATGTCCTAACCGACTTGCCAAAACTATAGTTTGTTATCAAGATGTTGGAAAAGTTTTAAATCACTCCAACCTGTGTATGTAAACTTCCGACTCAACTGTATGTGATAGTGGATTTGTCGCCTGAGGGAGCACACTACATGTATTGGGTAAAGTGTTATAAGTAATTTTAAATGATATATAACCACCTTCATGTTGCTGCATGCCAGGAATAAATGCAAATGCTTGTGGTATATTTAGCACACGGAACAGCAGTGTATAAGGAAAGTACCAAAATACCTTGATACTGGGGAGGTGCATGCAAGCAGATGAGGACATTTTGTATAGGATAGACAAAATTACATAGTAAAACCTGCAAAAGGGCAAATGTAAACCAGGGGGAAAAAAACACTACTTCCCCTGTGCCCCCCAAAAAACACACAACCTTACCCAAAGTTTGACAATCTACCCCTTTTTTGGACAAGGCCTTACTAACCAGAGATAGACATGCCTTTTGCAGTTGGCAAAAGGCTGTAAACTTGGCTGCAAACTTTCCAACTTCTCCAAAAAAAGTTATCATCTAACTTGACAACTGGCCCAATTCACTTTGATGTAAACTGTCAGTCTCATTATTGAAAGTAGCTGTGTCAGAGTTGGTAGAGCAAGCTATTTTTCACACAGAAAGACAACAGTATAGTTTCTCTGAGTATTCAAATGTGGTATTGTAAGTAGAGAGGCTAAGAGGAATATTTCTTTCTGTATTTTCATTGAAGTGAAATGACTTGCTTGCATTTGCATTACATGGACAGATACATTCATTGGTGGTTTATTTATGAGGACTGTCTCTTGTTGGACATTATTACAGGGTGATGGAGTTAGTTCTTGTAGGAATGATGTTACAAGGATGTGCAAGAACATCAACTTTATTTAAGCTGTTGAATGGGTCACTTTTTAATGTCTTTCATATACCGTACAGTGAGATTTTTTTTAAAGTGAGGGTTTTTAGTAGGTGCCATTTGTAATACTGTAGTTGTCCTGGTTTTGAACATCAATTTAACTAATCCTATATATGAAGTACTTAAGAAATTATTGTTTACCTAATGTGTACAGTGATAGATCATGTGAATATCAGTGATTTGGTTGGCCCACTGGGTACCAATGCTAATTCGAATAACGAAAGAAATGTCTGGAATATTGACATCGTTCTCATATTCAGCGTTATAATTATTCAGTTAATCAAAGAATTACAAACAAATTTTAAAAAGTGCTGATCTTCCATGATCTTTTTATTAATTTCTTAGCAATTCTACTGCTGGAACTCCCTTTAGGTGTCATTACAGTATGGAGGGGCAGCACGGCCACCACCGAATAGTTCAACTGTTGCACAGTCTGGACCCTCTGTAGTATCAGTGGCAAAGCTCTCTAACGTTAACCTCTCTAGGGTAGGGGGCAGTATTTGCACGGCCGGATAAAAAACGTACCCGATTTAATCTGGTTAATCCTACTGCCCAGAAACTAGAATATGCATATAATTATTGGCTTTGGATAGAAAACACCCTAAAGTTTGTAAAACTGTTTGAATGGTGTCTGTGAGTATAACAGAACTCATATGGCAGGCAAAAACCTGAGAAGATTCCTTACAGGAAGTGGCCTGTCTGACAAGTTCTTGTTCTTCTTGACTCTCTTTATTGAAAACTGAGGATCTTTGCTGTAACGTGACACTTCCTACGGCTCCCATAGGCTCTCAGAACCCGGGAAAAAGCTGAATGATGTAATTCCAGCCCCTGGCTGAAAAACATTAGTGCCTTTGGTAAGTGGTCTATCAGAGGACAATGAGACTGAGGCATGTGCACAAGGCGACCCCATGTTTTTATTTTGTCTCTCTTTGTACTAAAACACAGATTCCCGGTCGGAATATTATCGCTTTTTTGCGAGAAAAATGGCATAAAAATTGATTTTAAACAGCGGTTACATTTACATTTTTTTTTTTTTACATTTTAGTCATTTAGCAGACGCTCTTATCCAGAGCGACTTACAGTAGTGAATGCATACATTTCATACATTTTTTTTTTTTTTTCTGTGCTGGCCCCCCGTGGGAATCGAACCCACAACCCTGGTGTTGCAAACACCATGCTCTACCAACTGAGCTACAGGGAAGGCTACAGGTTGACATGCTTCGAAGTATGGTAATGGAATATTTAGAATTGTTTTGTCACGAAACACACCCTTCTTTACCCTTTCGGATAGTGTCTTGAACGCACGAACAAAACGCCGCTATTTGGATATAACTATGGATTATTTTGAACCAAACCAACATTTGTTATTGAAGTAGAAGTCCTGGGAGTGCATTCTGACGAAGAACACCAAAGGAAATAACATTTTTCTTATAGTAAATCTGACTTTGGTGAGGGCTAAACTTGGTGGGTGTCTAAATAGCTAGCCCTGTGATGCCGGGCTATCTACTTAGAATATTGCAATATGTGCTTTCACCGAAAAGCTATTTTAAAATCAGACATAGCGAGTGCATAGAGGAGTTCTGTATCTATAATTCTTAAAATAATTGTTATGTTTTTTGTGAACGTTTATCGTGAGTCATTTAGTAAATTCACTGGAAGTTTGCGGGGGGTATGCTAGTTCTGAACGTCACATGCTAATGTAAAAAGCTGGTTTTTGATATAAATATGAACTTGATTGAACAAAACATGCTTATATTGTATAACATAATGTCCTAAGATTGTCATCTGATGAAGATCATCAAAGGTTAGTGGTGCATTTAGCTGTGGTTTGGGTTTATGTGACATTATATGCTAGCTTGAAAAATGGGTGTCTGATTATTTCTGTCTGGGTACTCTGCTGACATAATCTAATGTTTTGCTTTCGTTGTAAAGCCTTTTTGAAATCGGACAGTGTGGTTAGATTAACGAGAGTCTTGTCTTTAAAATGGTGTAAAATAGTCATATGTTTGAAAAATTGAAATGACTGCATTTGAGGAAGGTAGTCCAGGACCCAGTTGCACAGGGTGGGTTCAAGACCCAGGGTCTCGAGCTTAATGACGAGTTTGGAGGGTACTATGGTGTTAAATGCTGAGCTGTAATCGATGAACAGCATTCTTACATGGGTATTCCTCTTGTCCAGATGGGTTAGGGCAGTGTGATGTCAATTGCGTCGTCTGTGGACCTATTGGGTCGGTAAGCAAATTGGAGTGGGTCTAGGGTGACAGGTAGGGTGGAGGTGATATGGTCCTTAACTAGTCTCTCAAAGCACTTCATGATGATGGAAGTGAGTGCTACAGGCCGGTAGTCAGTTAGCTCAGTTACCTTAGCTTTCTTGGGAACAGGAACAATGGTGGCCCTCTTGAAGCATGTGGGGACAGCAGACTGGGATAAGGATTGATTGAATATGTCTGTAAACACACCAGCCAGCTGGTCTGCGCATGCTCTGAGGACGCGACCGGGAATGCCGTCTGGGCCTGCAGCCTTGCGAGGGTTAACACGTTTAAATGTGTTAAGTCAGTCAGTATCTGGATAACATGGGTAAAATGCCTGATAATGTATGTGATATCAACAGAGGTATATTTTCTGGGTGATTTTAAATAGACTGGCTTTCATCAAGTTGCCACTCAAGAAAAAGCTAAAAACTGTAACCAGTGCCTGCAACTTGGTTCAGGTCAACCTACCAGGAAAGTTATAAACGGCACAGGAATGAAAATCAACATGTATTGTTCACATCTGAACTAATGCTTTACTAATGTATCCCAATCCATCAGATGTAGTGATCACAATATAGTAGCTATATCTAGGAAAAGTAAGGGTCAAAGGCTGGGCCTAATATAGTGTATGCGAGGTCATACAATATCTTTTGTAGTTATTCCTATGTTGTTGAGGTAAATAATATTTGTTGGTCTGTGGTGTGTAATGAGGAGCAACCAGACGTTGCACTTGACAAATGTATGGAATTGATTATTCCAGTTACTAATAAGCATGCACCCATTAATAAAATGATTGTAAAAATGGTTAAATCCCCTTAGATTGATGAGGAATTGAAAAATGGTATGGTTGAGAGGGATGAGCAAAAGGAATGACAAATAAGTCTGGCTCCACAACCGATTGGCAAACGTACTGCAAATTGAGAAATCATGTGACTAAACTGAATAAAAAGAAGCAGCAACTGGTAAGATTAGCAAATTTAGGCATGACATGCCAGTAACAAACGGCGACACTACACAAATTACAGATTTTTTTTAAAAAGAAATTGATAACCCCCAAAATATTTTTTATCAGACTTCAGTGAGACTCAACACTATCCTTGTCAGCTACTACAGCAACTAAAATGACTGCAACACTTAACAAAGAGCTACAGTTAGTTTCAGAATGGGTGGTAAGGAATAAGTTAGTCCTGAATATTTCCAAAACATTGTAATTGTGACAAATCATTCACTAAACCCTAAACCTGAACTACATCTCATAATGAATAATGTGGCAATTGAGAAAGTTGAGGTGACTAAACTGCTTGGAGTAACCCTGGATTGTAAACAGTCATCGTCAAAACATATTGATACAAAAGTAGCTAAAATGGGGAAAAGTCTGTCCATAATAAAGCGCTGCTGTGCCTTCTTATCAACAATATAGTAAATAATATAATATATAGTAAATAATATAATACAGACCCTAGTTTTGTCACACCTAGACTACGGTTCAGTGGTGTGGTCAGGTGCCACAAAGAGGGATTTAGGAAAATTGCAGTTTGCTCAGAAAAAGGCAGCACGGAGAGCTAACAATGATATGCATGTCAATCTCTCATGGCTCAGAGTGGAAAAGATTGATGTCATCACTACTTGTTTTTGTAAGAAGTGTTGACAAGCTGAATGTCCCGAGCTGTCTGTTTAACCCTTGTGTGGTGTTCATGTTGGGTTTTTTTCACCCAATGTTTGTGGGTCTGATGGACCCACAACATTATTGGGTTTTTAAAACAATACAGCCATAATGTCACGCCCTGACCTTAGAGCCGTTTTATTTCTCTATTTGGTTAGGTCAGGGTGTGATGTGGGGTGGGCATTCTGTGTTCTATTTCTTTGTTGGCCGGGTATGATTCCCAATCAGAGGCATCTGTCTCATTGTCTCTGATTGGGGATCTGGCAGCCTTTTCCCACCTGTGATTGTGGATCTTGTTTTTGTGTAGCTGCCTGTGAGCAGCACGTCACATGTTTTTTTCTTCTGTTTTGTTGCTTGGTGAGTTTCATCTTCATAAAAAATATGTGGAATTCCATGCACGCTGCGCCTTGGTTTATTCATGATCGGGAGTTTGAAGACAGTGAACGTGACAGAAGATCCCACCACAAAAAGACCAAGCAGCGTGCGCCTACGGGGAAGACGAGTTGGACATGGGAGGACATCCTGGACGGCAAAGGATCCTGGATGTGGGCGGAGATCCAGGCCGGAAGGGATCGCCTCCCATGGGAACAGGTGGAAGCAGCGAGGGAGGAACGGCGACGAGATCGGGAGTCACGGCAACGACGGAAGCCCGAGAGGCAGCTCCCCAAAAAATGGAGGGGGGGGCACACGGGGAGATTGGCAGAGTCAGGGTTGAGACCTGAGCCAACTCCCCGTGCTTACCGTGGGGAGCGTGTGACCAGTCAGGCACCGTGTTATGCGGTGATGCGCACCGTATCTCCGGTGCGCATTCACAGCCCGGTGCGCTCGTTGCCTGCGCCCCGCATTTGCCGGGCTAACATGAGCATTCGGCCAGGACGGGTTGTGCCGGCTCAGCGCTCTTAGTCTCCAGTACGCCTCCTCGGTCCAGGATATCCTGCGCCAGCTCTATGCACTGTGTCACCAGTGTGCCTTCACAGTGCCCAGTGCCCCGCACTTGCCGGGCTAAAGTGACCCTATTCAGCGTACTCATGAGTACCACATTTTTGCCTTTCTTTGGCACATTGGACGTGTCGGCCATGAACACAAACTTTGAGGAATTGACAGGCCTGTTCTGTGTATTCAACAGCTGAAGTGAGAGTTCATGCTTGTTTTTGTACTGTTCTTGCCATCGTCAGCATCCTCTTGAGGAGCTCCTGTCCCAGCTTGTGTGAAGTAAAAACAAAAGTTATTGCATGTGATGTTGTGGCCACGGAGTCCCTGTGTCACATCCAGGACAACCCGCATCCCTTGTTTCTCGGACATCCAGCGAAAAATCATATCGCCATTAGCATAACAAAATTGAATAATTTTTTTTTTCAAATTATCGTTTTATAGATACACCTCTCCTGAATCAAACCACGTTGTCCGATTTCAAAAAGGCTTTACAGCAAAAGCAAAACATTAGATTATGTTAGAGGAGTATATCGTAAAAGTAGCCACATAGCCATTTTCCGACCAACCACATGCATCACAAATAACCAAAAAACAGCTAAATGCAGCACTAACCTTTTACAAACTTCATCAGATGACACTCCTAGGACATCATGTTACACAATACATGCAATCTTTTGTTCGATAAAGTTCATATTTATATATAAAAACAGCATTTTACATCGGCGCGTAACATTGACTAACTATTTTCCCTCAAATGCATCCGGTGAAACAGTGCTACAATTTACTAAATTACTATTCGAATTTTTTTAAATGTAATATTGTCATTCTAAGATTTATAGATGAATATCTCTTGAAAGCACCTGTAATGCCAGATTTAAAAATAACTTTACTGGGTAATCACACTTTGCGATAAAAGGGGATGCGATACTCAGAACAATAGGCTAGCCATCTTGGAACAATCGCATATCACATCTAGTCTTGTATACTATTGTCAATAATCCCTTACCTTTGATTATCTTCATCCTTAGGCACTTCCAGGAATCCCAGGTCCACAACAAATGTATTTTCGTTCGAAAAAGTTCATCCTTTATGTTCCAATAGCTTGTTCTTGTTAGCGCATTCTGAAGGCTGAACCAAAAGTTCCGATGTGCGCGGGGCTACTCGCATTTTTTTCTTATTTAGGTTCGTTCAAACGTTGTATAACATAAATCTGTAGGGCCTTTTTCAACCAGAGCTCCAATAAGATTCGAGAGGGACGACGATTGCATTGTGTTTCAAAACGTTTCGAAAGGGGAGGGTAACCAGGGGCGCTGGCGTCATAATGGTGATGGCCCTCTCATTGTGTGACCATGTTCCACAGCGTGTCATTCTGTCAGTTTTCACAGTAGGAGAGTCAAATCACTTTGTAAAGACTGGGGACATCTAGTGGAAGCAATAGGAAGTGCTCAATGAACCATAGATCACGGTGTGATTAATAGGCAACGTGATGAAGTTGAGTTCGCAATTCAGAATTCCACTTCCTGTTTCGATCTGTCTCTGGGTTTTGACTGCCATATGAGTTCTGTTATACTCACAGACACTATTCAAACAGTTTTAGAAACTTTAGGGTGTTTTCTATCCACAAGTATTAATTATATGCATATCCTAGCTTCTGAGTTTGAGTAGTAGGCCGTTTAAAATGGGCACACATTTTTTTCCAAATGCGCTGTGGCGCCCCCTATCCTAGGCGACCGCCAAGAGGTTAAACAGCAGAGGGAGCCCAGATCTTGATTCCATATTTTGCGGGTTTAGACGGTATGTACTGCCTGAAGGGGCCAGCGGCCCCTAAATGGCATAAGCTGCTCATCAAAAGTAACGTTGGGCCCAGGTTTGTAAAATAGGGGAAGGCGGTCCACGCACTTGTCCCACATTGACCTGACTGCAGCTAGCTTGTCTCTCTGCCGCCGAGCTAGTCTGCTGTCTCGGTTATGGAAGCGGATAATCCTGGAAATAATGTGGAAGTTTTCCAGAGATTGTTGCACATAAGTTCTCTACCAGTTTCCGCATCCCACAGGGATCTGAAAACACCAGCAAGGGTAAGGACACAAGTATGCATGTAAATGAGTCTCCCATCTCTCTCCAAAAACACAGCTTCCCTCCAAATTAGTGCAGTCCAGAATAATTTTCTGGATGGTGTCTGGGATGAACAGTTCAAAAGAAGACTATGTCCTGGACATGAGTAACTGCCATCCGTGTCGGCCCTGGTTGCATCCTTATCACATTGGCAGCCATGCGGGGTGGCTCATTCCTTGGACATGAAGACCCTTCAATTTCACAATTTTTGGACATCAATATTTCTCCTTCTGCAGGCTGCTGATGAGCTGGTTGCTGACTGGCTGGTTGGTCCTGGTTTTGGCTGAGGGTCAATCTCATCCTCTTCTTCCAACTCACTGTCCAACTCTAAATTGACAGACGTGATCCTCATATTCCGAAAATTCTTCATCTTTCAAAGTGGAAGACGCTCCTTCTCGCTCTGCAAAAATTATTTCTAAGGCCCTCTGAGCAGAGATTATTTTTGCCATAATCATTGATTGTGGTAAGGAGTCACACATGCTAAGATATTTAGGGGAAGGCGGTCCACCCACTTGTCCCACATTGTCTGAAGTTTACATTCATCTTAGCCAAATACATTTAAACTCAGTTTTTCACCATTCCTGACATTTAATCATAATAAAAATTCCCTGTCTTAGGTCAATTAGGGTCACCACTTTATTTTAAGAACGTGAAATGTCAGAATAATAGTAGAGAATTATTTCAGCTTTTATTTCTTTCATCACATTCCCTGTGGGTCAGAAGTTTACATGCACTCAATTAGTATTTGGTAGCATTGCCTTTAAATTGTTTAACTTGGGTTTAAACGTTTTGGGTAGCCTTCCACAAGCTTCCTACAAATAAGTTGGGTGAATTTTGGCCCATTCCTCCTGACAGAGCTGCTGTAACTGAGTCAGGTTTGTAGGCCTCCTTGCTCACACGCTTTTTCAGTTCTGCCCACAAATTTTCTATGGAATTGAGGTCAGGGATTTGATGGCCACTCCAATACCTTGACTTTGTTGTCCTTAAGCCATTTTGCCACAATGGCTTAACAACAACTTTGGAAGTATGCTTGGGGTCATTGTCCATTTGGAAGACCCATTTGCGACCAAGCTTTAACTTCCTGACTGATGTCTTGAGATGTTGCTTCAATATATCCACATAATATTCCTACCTCATGATGCCATCTATTTTGTGAACTGCAGCAAAGCACCCCCACAACATGATGCTGCCACCTCCATGCTTCACAGTTGGGATGGTGTTCTTCAGCTTGCAAGCTTCCCTCTTTTTCCTCCAAACATAACTATGGGCGAACAGTTCTATTTTTGTTTCATCAGACCAGAGTACACTTCTCCAAAAAGTCAGATCTTTGTCCAAGTTGCAAACCATAGTCTGGCTTTTTTATGGCGGCTTTGGAGCAGTGGCTTCTTCCTTGCTGAGCGGCCTTTAAGGTTATGTCGATATAGGACTCGTTTTACTGTGGATATAGATACTTTTATACTGTTTCCTCCAGCATCTTCACAAGGTCCTTTGCTGTTATTCTGGGACTGATTTACACTTTTTGCACCAAAGTACGTTCATCTCTAGGAGACAGAACACGACTCCTTCCTGAGTGGTATGATGGCTGTGTGGTCCCATGGTGTTTATAATTGCATACTATTCTTTGTACAGATGAACATGGTACCTTCAGGCGTTTGGAAATTGCTCCCAATGATGAACCAGACTTGGAGGTCTACAATTTCTCTGAGGTCTTGGCTGATTTCTTTTCATTTTCCCATGATGTCAAGCAAAGAGGCACTACGTTTGAAGCTAGGCCTTGAAATGCATCCACAGGTACACCTCAAATGATGTCAATTAGCCTATCAGAAGCTTCTAAAGCCATTTACATTATTTTCTGGAATTTTCCAAGCTGTTTAAAGGCACATTCAATTTAGTGTATGTAAACTTCTGACCCACTGGAATTTTGATACAGTGAAATAATCTGTCTGTACACAATTGTTGGAAAATTTACTTGTGTCATGCACAAAGTAGATGTCCTAACCGACTTGCCAGAAATATATTTTGTTGACAAGAAATGTGTGGAGTGGTTGAAAAACAAGTTTTAATGACACCAACCTAAGTGTATGTAAACTTCCGACTTCAACTGTATGTGTTGTGTCCCTCCCCCAATTTGCACCTGGCTGGGGAAGAGTGTGAGAAAATAGAAATTTTTACAATGTATGGAAATAATCTATTGTAATAACATTGTGCAGGATCCTGCAAGATATTGTGTAGTTTCAAACACTACAAAGGGTAAAGATGCGGGACACACACAGGTTCTTGGTGTTATGTTGAATCAGCAGGCCCAGGGAGGAGGAAAACGGAGTGAAGACACAGCAAACCTTTTTGTTTAATTTTTACTTGTTTTCACACATGCGCACACTTATTACCATTGGGTCCAGTGGACCTGAACACCACATACATAATATATATGTTTAGGGTGGCACAAATGTGTTCTTTTACATGTTCTTTACAGAAAATGAGCCTCGACCAATGAGTCTCACGTTGAAAAAGTATTAATTGTATAATTTCTTTTAGCAAACATTGAAAATGGGTCCCACAGGCCCCGAAAATTACACAAGGATTAAACTACTAGCACACAGCTCGGACACCCATGCATAACCCACAAGACATGCCACCAGAGGTCTCTTCACAATCCCCAAGTCCAAAACAGACTGGGAGGCGCACGGCACTACATAGAGCCGTGACTACATGGAACTATATTCCACATCAGGTAATTGATGCAAGCAATGGAAATGCATACATTATAAACTGGCAAAAATACACCATATGGAGCAATGGGGACTGTGAAGAGACATACACAAAGGTGCAGACACACGCATATGCACACGCACTCTACACACACATGCATTGTAATATTGTTGTATAGTGGTATCATACGTTTTGTGTAATGTAGTGCCATAATGTGTTTGGACCCCAGGAAGAGTAGCTGCTGTATTGGGAGCAGCTATTGGTGATCCCTAATAAATAAACATTGTTTTCCTTACTAATATTTGCTCTGTGCATTCCTATCAAAGTGCCTGTGTCATGATGTGTAATTTCTACTGTAACACCATATTTATGTGTGGAGCATAATGTATTCTGTGTATATCCCTTCATAACCGCAGACACGTGATGCAATTTCATACCCTTTATGGTGTTATACTCAATTGCGCTTATGTAGCAACATTTTCATTAGTTCTGTAAAACAATGCTAATGGCATCAAAATACGTATTGGCTTGTGTTGTGTACTTTGACGCTGCGCTGGTCATGACTAGAATTTGAATTATTTAGCATTTAGGCTAACCCTAACCCTTGAGGATGAAGGAGTGGGGAGGTGGGTGAGATTGTCAGTATAATTGCATACTGGAACTATATTTGAATTGTATGGGAACTTTATGTCCAATAACAAAAACCCGTGTTCAGTAATCATCTCCCTATAAAGCTGGCAGTGGACTATGTGGTCATTGAGGACAGCAGTGTCGATCAGATGGAAAAAGATCTTCATATACCACTTGGTGGGTTTCCGAGTGCATGGCTGCCTTATCCACTGCCACCATATTGCGATTTATAGTTAAGCACACAGTCTGGTTTGATTTTTCTCCCTCCTATCAGGTGATCCAACCTTCCCTGTGGCTCTTTCTTCTCCTGTAGCTACAAGACATAGCAATTGGTCTTCTTGCCCAGTGCAGCTCTCAACAAATACACATGCTCTTACAAAGATTGTAGAACTCAGTGTTCAAAGAGCTGCTCAACCTTTGACAACATAACCATCAACCACTTAAACTGGTACAATACTTCCACTGATGGTTGGCACAAATACACAAAATTCTAGAACTTGTTATTTACCATACTTTCACTGCAACCTGTAGTGTACTGTAAAATTACAGGAACTTTTTAACAGTGCAGCATTTCATGTCATGGTGGAGAGGGAAAGAACAGTATGGTTCTGCACAACCATCACAGCAGTAAAGAACCGTCAACCCTGACAAAGAACAATTCAATACCTTGTTTTCTGTACTCACCCCTGACCTCTAACCTCTGTCATGTGCCCTCACCAGGTGTGCTGAGCTTGCCGGACAATCTGACCCTGCACTGGGATCAGCGGCGCTCTGGGAAGGGTGGCAAGGGCAATGCCAACAATCAGGCCGAACTCCGCAACCTGGAACAGTCCCTACTGGCTACACGTGTGGGAAGCATCGCAGAGCTCAGTAAGTGTGTTTTTGAAAAAATTTTAACTACCATTGCAGTAGACGTTAATCAAGACCTTTGTCGTTCCTCTCGCTAATGGGAGGGATCCATAACTCCACGACATACCCTGTCCGGGAACTATGTTACAGCTGTTCCAACACCTGTTTATGAGTCCTGTGGTGGGCGTTTAATGCAAGGGTCACAGGCTTGATGGTGTTTACCCTTGACTTGAAAGGCTGAACCCCACCTCTAACCTCTGACCCTTTTGTCTTCTCTCTGTTGTATTTCAAATAGATCTATTCTGAACAAAAATATAAATGCAACATGTAAAGTGTTGGTCCAATGTTTCATAAGCTGAAATAAAAGATGCAGACATTTTCCATATGCACAAAAAGCTTATTTCTCTCAAAATGATGCCCAAATTTGTTTACATACCTGTTAGTTAGCATTTCTCCTTTGCCAAGACAATTCATCCACCTGACAGTTGTGGCATACTAAAAAGCTGATTAACCTCTTACATCCAGATGTGCCGCTAGCGGACCGCCTCGCCAATATCCAATGATAGAGCGTGGCGCGAATTACAAACACCTCAGAAATCCCAAAACTTCCATTTTTCAAACATGACTATTTTACACCATTTTAAAGACAAGACTCTCCTTTATCTAACCACACTGTCCGATTTCAAAAAGGCTTTAAAACGAAAGCAAAACATTAGATTATGTCAGAGTACCCAGCCAGAAATAATCCCACACCCATTTTTCAAGCTAGCATATAAATGTCACAAAAACCACAGCTAAATGCAGCACTAACCTTTGATCTTCATCAGATGACACTCCTAGGACATTGTTATACAATACATGCATGTTTTGTTCAATCAAGTTCATATTTATATCAAAAAACAGCTTTTTACATTAGCATGTGATGTTCAGAACTAGCATACCCACCGAAAACTTCCGGTGAATTTACTAAATTACTCAAGATAAACGTTCACAAAAAACATAACAATTATTTTTAAGAATTATAGATACAGAACTCCTTTATGCAATCGCTATGTCCGATTGTTAAAATAGCTTTTCGGTGAAAGCACATTTTGCAATATTCTGAGTAGATGGCCCAGCCATCATGGCTAGCTATTTTGACACCCACCAAGTTTGGCCTTCACCAAACTCAGATTTACTATAAGAAAAATTGGATTACCTTTGCTGTTCTTCGTCAGAATGCACTCCCAGGACTTCTACTTCAACACCCAATGTTGTTTTTGTTCCAAATAATCCATAGTTATATCCAAATAGCTGCGTTTTATTCGTGCGTTCAAGACACTATCCGAAGGGGGATGTGCCGGCGCGTATCGTGACAAATGTCAAAATATTCCATTACTGTACTTCGAAGCATGTCAAACGCTGTTTAAAATCTATTTTTATGCGATTTTTCTCGTAAAATAGCGATAATATTCTGACCGGGAGACCTTATTTTCGTTCAAACACTGAAAATAGAAAATGGAGTCTTCACATGCACGCGCGCACCCGTGTCATTGTTCTCAGAACGACCACTTTCCTAAATCCCTACTGGTTTTCGCCCAGGGACTGCAGAGTCATCATTCCCCATTCTGGTGCCTTCTGAGAGCCTATGGGAGCCTTAGAAAATGTCACGTTACAGCAGAGATCCTCTATTTTTGATAAAGAGGCTATAGAAGGACAAGAAATGGTCAGACAGGGCACTTCCTGTATGGAATCTTCTCAGATTTTGGCCTGCCATATGAATTCTGTTATACTCAGACACCATTCAAACAGTTTTAGAAACTTTAGGGTGTTTTCTATCCAAATCAAATAATTATATGCATATTATAGTTTCTGGGCAGGAGTAATAACCAGATTAAATCAGGTACGTTTTTTATCCGGCCGTGAAAATACTGCCCCCTATCCTAAACAGGTTAAACAGCATCCACATTACACAGGTGCACCTAGTGCTGGGGACAATAAAAAGCCACTCTACACAAAATTCTGCCACACATCTCAAGTTGAGGGAGCGTGCAATTGGCATGGTGACTGCAGGAATGTACACCAGAGCTTTTGCCAGAGAATTGAATGTTCATTTCTCTACCATAAGCCGCCTCCAACATCTTTTTAGAAAAGTTGGTAGTACATCCAACTGGCCTCACAACTGCAGACCACGTGTAACCACGCCAGCCCAGGACCTCCACATCCGGCATCTTAACCTGCGCCATCGTCTGACACTAGTCACCCCAACAGCTGATGAAACTGAGGAGTATTTATGTTTGTAATAATGCCCTTTTATGGGGAAAAACTCATTCTGACTTGCAGGTCCTGGCTCCACAGTGGGTGGGCCTATGCCCTCCCAGGCCCATCCATGGCTGCGCCCCTGCCCAGTCATGTGAAATCCATAGATTAGGGCCTATTTCATTTATTTCAATTGACTGATTTCCTTCTATGAACTAACTCAATACATTGGTGGAAATTGTTGCATTTATATTTTTGTTCAGTATTATTGACTATTGGGGCATGTTTTGGGCATATTTATGTGTATAGAAGAATACTGTTCATTGTTGAACGAAAATGTATATTTTCACTTTTCAACCCAACTCTCCAAGGCTCATACACATACCCTGACAGGTTGGAAGCACAGGGTCAGCCGTAGGGTCAGCAGCAGTGCAGCACCCCCGGAGCAGTTAAGTGCCTTGCTCAAAGCAATTTTGCTACTGATGCCAGAAACCAGTCAGATTTCTCACATCAGATCTGTGTCTGTTGGGGTTCAAAGATTATCCAATAAAAGCAGAGTGCCTAAAATGATCTGTAGTTAATAATGTCGACATTGTCTTATTGAAAGTCATGGGTTCTATAATTAAACAAGCCCAACATGTAAGACCCATAATGAATGAACAGGAAGGAAGGAGAACTTTTACGCTAAATTATGTCTGAATTTGTCAGTTACTATTTAAATGGTTTAAATGCATTTAAATAATGCGGCTTATTAACCATTCTGAGTGGCCAATCCTAATCATGTTGAGTCCTACAGTACATTGCTAGATCAAATCCCCGCGCTGACAAGGTAAAAATCTGTTCTATCCCTGAACTGGGCAGTTAACCCACTGTTCCTAGGCCGTCATTGTAAATAAGAATTTATTCTTAACTGGCTTGCCTAGTTAAATAAAGGTAAAAAAACAACAAACAAAAAAACATGCTGTCTAAGACAGCAAGACATCACATACTGTAGCAGTAGTTAAGATGGTGGCTTTTCAAACCCAGGTCCTACATTTACTATCTTAACTTTCTTCCAACGATGAATGAGAGATCCAAACAGAGTAATGAAAGAAATAGAGTTCTGATGCAAATCTCCCAAATGTTCCTTCATGGCCACTCAAGCCTTTTGAAGATAATCCCCAAGGAGTAGGAAAAGAATGGCTGATACATACATCGTCTGCACTCCTAAAAGATAACAGAAAGTGAAAACAAACTCCACTAAAGGGCACTGAAAATGTTTGAGGGAATGATTAGCAACTCGTTTGTACTGAAGTATACAGACCCATTATTCTAAAATGCATCACCAATGACCTCAATATGCTTTACACCTTTGAAGTTGCCATATGTTGGGAGAAAGGCTTACTGCTCTACACTTTTTGGATGTCTGGAAGTATATTTCCATTAGGTACTGTACATTCATGAAATGTATTGAATTTCACAGTTTCTGTATGTGTTAGCATGATTAGAAGTGCAAAACTCATTTCTTTCTCCTATTCCTGGAGGATTTACAGTCCAAATTCACTGCAGTATTGGAGTATAAGCAATTAAAATGACTAGCTTTGTTTTGAGCCAGCATTTCACCAGATGTCAGGAGTTGTGTGGGTGTGTGAATTAGAAATGTTATTGTGACTGAGAAAGCACTTGAATGAGGGAGTGTGTGAGGGCTTTAGCAAGGGTGTGTGAGCATTTTTGTATTGTAAGGGAATCACGTGCCATAGAAAATGATAGTATCTTATTGTGTTGTAGAGTGAATGTGATGTTAGGTGTCAAGCAATAGGTGGACCAGACACTCTTTTATATATACAGTAGTATCTCTTGACAGATTAACGTATGTCAGCCCTGCTGCTTAATCTGAGTGGATCAATGTAAATTATTATTTTGATATCATGATTTCGTGGAAGGGATAATTGAAGTAGGGCAGGAAAAGTTCTCTAGTGCTGCACATTAAAAGTTGCCAACTTGCAAAATAATTGCATTAAACTCCATATTGTCATTCAGTGCATTGCATGCATTCTGGATTATAAACAAAGGTGGACTTTTCTGACAGGGAGGGGGATAGGCTTTGGCAGAGGCTTTGAGAGGGGTGGTACTTGTCTGCTGATTTTGTTCAGTACATATTTGAACACCTCGACCCCCAGAAAGCAAATTGAGTAGCTGGCCAGAGCACACAAGATTTGATTTGGGTTCTGAGATTAAACAGGTATTATAAACCTATTCTAATCAAATTTTATTGGTCACATACACATGTTTAGCAGATGTTGCGAGTGTAGCGAAATAATTGTGCTTCTAGTTCCGACAGTGCAGCAATATCTAACAATTTCACAACAAATACCTAATACACACAAATCGAAGTAAAAGAATGGAATAAGAATATATAAATATATGGATGAGCAATTTAGAATGGCATAGGCTAAGATGCAATAGATAGTATAGAAAACCGTATATACATATGAGATGAGTAATGCAAGATATGTAAACATTATTAACCTGTTATGGCTAGGGGGCAGTATTTTCACGGCTGGATAAAAAACGTACCCGATTTAATCTGATTATTACTCCTGCCCAGAAACTAGAATATGCATATAATTATTAGCTTTGGATAGAAAACACTCCAAAGTTTCTAAAACTGTTTGAATGGTGTCTGTGTATAACAGAACTCATTTGGCAGGCCAAAACCTGAGAAGATTCTGTACAGGAAGTACCCTGTCTGACCATTTCTTGGCCTTCTTTGTCATCTCTATCCATTACAAAGGATCTCTGCTGTTACGTGACACTTCCTACGGCTCCAATGGGCTCTCAGAGCCTGGGAAAAAGCTGAATGACGTAATTCAAAGCCCTGGCTGAAACACATTATCGCCTTTGTCAAGTGGCCGATCAGGGGACAGTGGGTTTAGGCGCGTACACTGGCCGCCCCCGTCTTTCTTTTTTTCCCTCTATTTACCGAAACGCTTTTTTACGAGAAAAATGGCATTAAAATTGATTTGAAACAGCGGTTGACATGCTTCGAAGTACGGTAATGAAATATTTATAAATCTTTTGTCGCGCCATTCGGATAGTGTCTAGAACGCACGAACAAAACGCCGCTGTTGGACATAACTATGGATTATTTTGGACCAAACCAACATTTGTTATTGAAGTAGAAGTCCTGGGAGTGCATTCTGACGAAGAACATCAAAGGTAATCAAACTTTTCTAATAGTAAATCTGATTTTGGTGAATGCTAAACTTGGTGGGTGTCTAAATAGCTAGCCCTGTGATGCCGGGCTATCTACTGAGAATATTGTAAAATGTGCTTTCACCGAAAAGCTATTTTAAAATCGGACATATCGAGTGCATAGAGGAGTTCTGTATCTATAATTCTTAAAATAATTTATGTTTTTTGTGAACGTTTATCGTGAGTAATTTAGTAAATTCACCGGAGGTTTGCGGGGGGTATGCTAGTTCTGAACGTCACATGCTAATGTAAAAAAGCTGGTTTTTGATATAAATATGAACTTGATTGAACAAAACATGCATGCATTGTATAACATAATGTCCTAGGGTTGTCATCTGATGAAGATCATCAAAGGTTAGTGCTGCATTTAGCTGTGGTTTTGTTTTTTGTGACATTATATGCTGGCTTGAAAAATGGGTAGTCTGATTATTTCTGGCTGGGTACTCTGCTGACATAATCTAATGTTTTGCTTTCGCTGTAAAGCCTTTTTGAAATCGGACAGTGTGGTTAGATTAACGAGAGTCTTGTCTTTAAAATGCTGTAAAATAGTCATATGTTTGAAAAATGGAAGTTTTCGGATTTTAGAGGAATTAGTATTTCGCGCCACGCCCATCATTGGATATTGGAGCAGGTGTTCCGCTAGCGGAACATCTAGATGTAAGAGGTTAAAGTGATTAGTGTTCCCTTTAATAAAGTGGCCAGTGATTTACAGTCTGTATGTAGGCAGCAGTGATGGCTATTTAAGTCTGATGGCCTTGAGACAGAAGCTGTTTTTCAGTCTCTCGGTCCCAGCTTTGACGCACCTGTACTGACCTCGCTTTCTGGATGATAGCAGGCAGTGGGTCGGTTGGTTGCTGTCCTTGATTATCTTTTTGGCCTTCCTGTGACGAAGGCTTCAAAGTTTATACCCGGTGTGAATATACTATACACAATAAATTACGTTTTTTTTTTGTCCTCAAGGTAAACAAATGTACAGTACCCCACCTACTCATTCAAGGGTTTTTCTTTATTTTTACTATTTCTACATTCTAGAATAATAGTAAAGGCATTAACCATTAAATAACACATATGGAATCATGTAGTAACCTAAGTGTTAAATAAATCAAAATATCATTTTATATTTGATGACAGCATTGCACACTCTTGGCATTCTCTCAACCAGCTTCACCTGGAATGCTTTTCCAACAGTCTTGAAGGAGTTCCCAACTATGCAGAGCACTTGTTGGCTAGTTTTCCTTCACTCTGCGGTCCAACTCATCCCAGACCATCTCAATTGGGTGATTGTGGAGGCCAGGTCATCGGATGCAGCACTCCATCTCTCTTCTTCTTGGTAAAATAGCCCTTACACAGCCTGGAGGTGTGTTGGGTCGTTGTCCTGTTGAAAAACAAATGAGAGTCCCACTAAGTGCAAACCAGATGGGATGGCGTATCGCTGCAGAATGTGGTAGCCATGCTGGATTAGTCTGCCTTGAATTAAAAATAAATCACAGATGGTGTCACCAGCAAAGCACCCCCACACGCTTCACGGTGGGAACCACACATCCGGAGATCATCTGTTCACCTACACTGCGTCTCACAAAGACACGGCGGTTGGTACCAAAAACCTCATATTTGGACTCTTCAGACCAAAGGATAGATTTCCACCAGTCTAATGTCCATTGCTCATGTTTCTTGGCCCAAGCAGGTCTCTTCTTCTTATTGGTGTCTTTTTAGTAGTAGTTTCTTTGCAGCAATTTGACCATGAAGGCCTGATTTCATGTAGTCGCCTCTGAACAGGTGATGTTGTGTCTTACTTGAACTCTGATGCATTTATTTGGGCTGCAATTTCTGAGGCTGGTAACTCTAATGATCTTGTCCTCTGCAGCAGAGGTAACTTTGGGTCTTCCTTTCCTGTGGCGGTCCTCAGAGCCAGTTTTCATCATAGCGCTTGATGGGTCTTGCGACTGCACTTGAGAACTTTCAAAGTTCTAGAAATGTTCCAGATTGACTGACCTTCATGTCTTAAACTAATGATGGACTGTCATTTCTCTTTTCTTATTTAAGCCCTATTTGGTAAAATACAGCTATCTTCTGTTTACCACCCCTACCTTGTCACAACAAAACTGATTGGCTCAAACACATTAAGGAGAAAATAAAACCCACAAATGAAATTGACAAGGCACACCTGTTAATTGAAACGCATCCAAGGTGACTACCTCATGAAGATGGTTGAGAGAATGCCAAGAGTGTGAAAAGCTGTCAAGGCAAAAGGTGGTTATTTGAAGAATCTCAAATCTAAAATGTATTTCGATTTGTTTAACACTTTTTTTGGTTACTACATGAATCCATATGGGTTATTTCATAGTGTTGATGTCTTCGCTATTATTCTACAATGTAGAAAACAGTGAAAATTAAGAAAAACCCTTGAATGAGGTGTCCAAACTTTTGACTGCTACTGTACAAACAAAATCCCTTGTTTTTTTTCCATTGTAGGTGATTTGATGTCACGGGCCATGCACCATCTCCAGCCATTGCGCATTAAGAACCCTAGCAACGGCATGCCAGTCCACCAGAAGAGCGGGTCGGTGCACTGGGAGCCTGAGGCACTCTACACTCTCTGCTACTTCATGCAATGTCCCCAGATAGAGTGGGAGAACCCGAATTTGGAGCCCTCCAAAGTCACCCTGCAGATCGAGAGGTGAGTCCAACCTTGCTCCACTACCCATAATACACTCTTAGATGTAAAGGTGCCTGGAAGAACCGTTTGAGTTGCTACACCGGCGGAACCTTTCCAGTTGAAAAAGGTTCCTTGAGGAAATCTGGTGTAAAGGTTCAAACATGAACCTTTTTATGATGGGAGGGTTTCAATTTTGAACTTAATATAAAAAAATTAAGTTATGAATAATCAAAAGATTTAAAGAATATAGAATTAACTAATTCAAAGAATGAAAAAATGTAATAATATATATGCTCAAGCCCACAGACATTCGTTCTGACTGTCTGCTCAGACTAACAGCCTCACCTGTTGTTCCTGTCAATCAGACACGCAGTGTCAACCAAAGATGAGTGAGGGAGGGCCGAGCCAACTAACTCAGTCACACACTTAGCAGCTGTGAAATGAGTCAGAAGTACAGTAGCATTTGGATGCATTTTAATAATGTAGACAATGTTAGAGCACAGTGTAGAATTTGCCAAAACAAAATCTCATATAAAGCCGGTTCTACGCACAACCTACACCGGGATATGTGAACTGTGAACCCAACTGTGAAGATAGCTGTAGCGGCGCTTTGAGAAACTAGCGAGCCTGCTAGTGATAGTGGTGGAGTCAGCACCTCCACACGTGGAAAAGTATCCACTCAGTCAAGTAGGCCTACTCCGCAACCCACAGCAACGCAGTCTTCTATGGACCAGTTTATGTCTGTAGCAAAACAAGGCCAAATTGATATTTTATTGGCTAAAATGATTGCAACCGATTTCCAGGCATTTATTGATTATAGAGAAATTATAGCAATAGTCTAAATCCAAATGTACACAATTCCAAGCAGGAAAACCCTTTCAAAATAACTTATTCCACAACTGTACGAGATCACACAGGCTTCAGTGTGGGAAAGAGTCCAAAAAGCTACTGCAGTTTGCCTTACCACTGACTTCTGGACATCAAGGGTAACCACTTCTTACATGTCACTTCAATGTCTAGCTGTCTTCTGGACTGCTTTGAGTTCAGAGACAGACACACCTCAGATAACTTGGCAGAGGAAGTGTTGAGTGGCCAGAGAATGACAAGTAGATGGAAAAGTGGTCTGTTGTGTTAGCGACAATGCAGCTAACATAACCAAAGCCATGAACATTTTAAAATGGATGCGTCATCCATGTCTTGCCCACACAATCAACCTGATTGTAAGAGATGCTCTGAAGGTAATGAAGCCCACTGTGGACAGAACTTCCACAGGAGCACAGTCCGTGCTGAGAAATTTAAGTCTATACAACGCTAGAAGGGGATGCATTATTTTTCATAACAAACCAATGCATTTTTTAAATATTTTCTTTTTAACCTGTTGGGGCTAGGGGGCAGTATTTTCACGGCTGGATAAAAAAACGTACCCGATTTAATCTGGTTACTACTCCTGCCCAGAAACTAGAATATGCATATAATTAGTAGATTTGGATAGAAAACACTCTAAAGTTTCTAAAACTGTTTGAATGGTGTCTGTGTATAACAGAACTCATATGGCAGGCCAAAATCTGAGAAGATTCCATACAGGAAGTGCCCTGTCTGACAATTTGTTGTCCTTCTGTTGCATCTCTATCGAAATTACAGCATCTGTGCTGTAACGTGACACTTTCTAAGGCTTCCATTGGCTCTCTAAAGCTGCCAGAAAGTGGAATGGGGTGTCTGCTGTCTCTGGGCAAAGTACAGCAGCTCTGTTTGTGAGTGGTCAGCCTGGGAACAGTGAGACTGAGATGCGCATTCACGAGACTTCTCCTTTTTTTTCTTTCAGCCTTTGAATGAATACAACGTTGCCCGGTTGGAATATTATTGCTATTTTAAGAGAAAAATAGCATAAATTGATTTTAAACAGCGTTTGACATGCTTCTAAGTACGGTAATAGAATATTTTTACATTTTGTCACGAAATGCGCTTGCGCGCTACCCTTCAGATAGTGACCTGAACACACAAACAAAATGGCGGTATTTGGATATAACTGGATTATTTGGAACCAAAACATTTGGTGAAGTAGAAGTCATGGGAGTGCATTCTGACGAAGAACAGCAAAGGTAATCCACATTTTCTAATAGTAATTCTGAGTTTAGTGAGCCCCAAACTTGCTGGGTGTCAAATTAGCTAGCCTGTGATGGCTGAGCTATGTACTCAGAATATTGCAAAATGTGCTTTCACCAAAAAGCTATTTTAATATCGGACATAGCGTGTGCATAAAGGAGTTCTGTATCTATAATTCTTAAAATAATTATGTATTTTGTCAACGTTTAGTTAGTTGTGTGCAAATACCTCTGTTTTGTTCGTGCGTTCAGGTCACTATCCAAAGGGTAACGCGCAAGCGCATTTCGAGACACAAAATTTAAAAATGTTCCATTACCGTACTTAGAAGCATGTCAAACGCTGTTTAAAATCAATTTTTGTCATTTTTCTCGTAAAATAGCGATAATATTCCAACCGGACAATGCTGTATTCATTCAAAAAGTAAGAGAAAAAATGGCGGTCTCGTTATGTAGCCTTAAAGTGCTACATAACCCCAAGGGGCACTGTAGTTTTGATAGAGACGCAAATGGAGAACTACAAATTCGCAGACAGGCCACTTCCTGCTTGGAATTTTCTCAGGTTTTGGCCTGCCATATGAGTTCTGTTATACTAGGACACCATTCAAACAGTTTTAGAAACTTCAGTGCTTTCTATCCAAATCTACAAATAATATGCATATTCTCGTTTCTGGGCAAG
The DNA here is from genome assembly GCF_905237065.1 of Salmo salar. Classification (NCBI taxonomy): domain Eukaryota; kingdom Metazoa; phylum Chordata; class Actinopteri; order Salmoniformes; family Salmonidae; genus Salmo; species Salmo salar. Next base: position 33,588,482 of record NC_059448.1, read on the forward strand.
AGTAGTAACCAGTTTAAATCGGGTATGTTTTTTATCCGGCTGTGAAAATACTGCCCCCTAGCCCCAACAGGTTAACTGACTTGCCTAGTTAAATAAAGGTAAAATTACATTTTTAAGTCATTGTCACGGGCTGGCTCGAGGAACAACAGGAGAGGTAGAGTCAGGCGCAGGAGACAGAGAGAGTTCGTGACCACCCTTCTTTATTTGAAGCACTGTACGTGGTCGACAAGGTATAGGGGCGCAGCCCAGAACGATTCTGCGGTGGTGTACACAAAATAAAAGAAACCACTGGCAGAAGGAAAAACTAAATACACGTTCTTACGAACACACAAAACCCGGACAAGCAGCACAATCACGTACAACCACATACATCCTACGCTAACCTAAATAACCCCCCCTTACTAATGACTAACCCAAAACAGGTGTGTGCCTACCTAGACCTAACCAAACGAAAGTGAAACAAAAAGGGATCGATGGTAGCTAGTAGGCCGGGCGACGACGACCGCCGAGCTCCGCCCGGCCGAGGAGGGGCGCCACCATCCGTCACTGTCGTGACAGTACTCCCCCCTGACGCGCGGCTCCCGCAGCGCGCCGACGCCGGCCTCGAGGACGCCCCGGAGGGCGAGGCGCAGGGCGATCCGGATGGAGGCTGTGGAACTCCCGGATGAGCGCTGGGTCCAGTATGTCCTCCACCGGTACCCAGCACCTCTCCTCCGGGCCGTACCCCTCCCAGTCCACGAGGTACTGCAGGCCCCTCGCCCGGCGTCTGGAGTCCAAGATGGACCGGACTGTGTACGCCGGGGGCCCCCCGATGTCCAGGGGGGGTGGAGGGACCTCCCGTACCTCATTTTCCTGCAGCGGACCAGCTACCACCGGCCTGAGGAGAGACACATGAAACGAGGGGTTAATGCGATAATAAGAAGGAAGTTGTAATCTGTAACACACCTCGTTTATTCTCCTCAGGACTTTAAATGGCCCCACAAACCGCGGACCCAGCTTCCGGCAGGGCAGGCGGAGGGGCAGGTTCCGGGTCGAGAGCCAGACTCTCTCCCCTGGAGTGAACACCGGGGCCTCGCTGCGGTGCCGGTCAGCGCTCGCTTTTTGTCGTACCCTGGTTCGTTCCAGGGATTCCTGCACAGCGTTCCAGGTCTCCCTTGAGCGCTGAACCCATTCCTCCACCGCAGGGGCCTCCGTCTGGCTCTGATGCCATGGCCCCAGGACCGGCTGATAACCCAACACACATTGGAATGGTGATATGTTGGTGGAGGAGTGGCGCAAAGAGTTCTGAGCCATTTCGGCCCATGGCACGAACCTTGCCCACTCCCCTGGCCGGTCCTGGCAGTAGGACCCGCAGGAACCTGCCCACCTCCTGGTTTACCCTTTCCACCTGCCCATTACTTTCGGGGTGAAACCCCGAGGTCAGACTGACCGAAACCCCCAGTCGCTCCATAAACGCCCGCCACACTCTGGACGTGAACTGGGGGCCTCGATCTGAGACGATATCCTCGGGCACCCCGTAGTGCCGGAAGACGTGGGTGAATAAGGCTTCTGCGGTCTGCAGGGCCGTAGGAAGACCGGGTAACGGAAGCAGACGGCAGGACTTAGAAAACCGGTCCACAACGACCAGGATCGTAGTGTTGCCCTGAGACGGCGGGAGATCGGTCAAGAAATCCACCTCCAGGTGGGACCATGGTCGTTGTGGAACCGGGAGGGGTTGTAATTTCCCCTCTAGGCAGGTGCCTGGGAGCCTTACTCTGAGCGCACACCGAACAGGAGGAGACATAGTGCCTCACGTCCCTCACCAAGGTGGGCCACCAGTATCTCCCACTAAGACCACGCACTGTCCGCTCAACCCCTGGGTGACCCGAGGAGGGAAGCGTGTGAGCCCACCGAATCAGCCGATCGCGAACATCGAGCGGAACGTACTTACGACCCACTGGACACTGCGGAGGAGTAGGCTCCGTCCGTAACGCCCGCTCGATGTCCGTGTCCACCTCCCAGACCACCGGTGCCACCAGGCAGGAGGCTGGAAGTATGGGAGTGGGTTCGGTGGACCGTTCCTCGGCGTCATGGAGACGAGACAGTGCGTCGGCCTTAGTGTTCCGGGAACCTGGGATATACGAGATGTTAAACCGAAATCTCGTAAAGAACATCGCCCACCTGGCTTGACGCGGGTTCAGTCTCCTCGCCGCCCGGATGTACTCCAGATTGCGGTGGTCAGTCCAGATGAGAAAAGGGTGACGTGCCCCCTCAAGCCAATGTCTCCACACCTTCAGGGCTCTGACCACAGCCAACAGCTCCCTGTCCCCCACATCATAGTTACGCTCCGCCGGACTCAACTTCCTAGAGAAGAAGGCGCAGGGGCGGAGCTTTGGGGGGGCGCCCGAGCGCTGGGACAGCACGGCTCCTACCCCAGCCTCGGACGCGTCCACCTCCACTATGAAGGGCAAAGAGGGGTCCGGGTGCGCCAGCACCGGAGCGTCGGTGAACAAAACCTTCAGACGACTAAAGGCCCTGTCCGCCTCCGCGGACCACTGCAACCGCACCGGGCCCCCCTTCAACAGTGAGGTAATGGGAGCCGCCACCTGACCAAAGCCCCGGATAAACCTCCGGTAGTAATTGGCAAATCCCAAAAACCGCTGCACCTCCTTCACCGTGGTGGGAGTCGGCCAATTACGCACGGCTGAAACGCGGTCACATTCCATCACTACCCCTGATGAGGAAATGCGATACCCCAAGAAAGAGACGGCTGGTTTGGAAAACTCACATTTCTCAGCCTTGACGTATAGGTCATGCTCCACCAGTCGCCCAAGCACTTTACGCACCAGAGACACATGCTCGGCGCGTGTAGTGGAGTAGACCAGAATGTCATCGATGTACACCACTACACCCTGACCGAGCAGGTCCCGTAGAATCTCATCCACAAAGGATTGAAAGACTGCGGGAGCATTCTTTAACCCATACGGCATGACGAGGTACTCATAATGGCCAGATGTGGTACTAAATGCCGTTTTCCACTCGTCCCCTCCTCGGATACGCACCAGATTATATGCGCTCCTGAGATCCAATTTCGTGAAGAAGCGCGCCCCGTGAAATGACTCCATCGCCGAGGCGATGAGAGGTAGTGGGTAACTGAAACCCACTGTGATGGCATTTAGACCTCTATAGTCAATGCACGGGCGCAGACCTCCCTCCTTCTTCTTCACGAAAAAGAAGCTCGAGGAGACGGGTGAGTGAGATGGCCGAATGTATCCCTGCCTCAAGGACTCAGTGACGTATGTCTCCATAGCCGCTGTTTCCTCCTGAGACAGGGGATAAACGTGACTACGAGGAAGGGCAGCGCCCACCTGGAGGTTTATCGCACAGTCTCCTCGTCGATGAGGTGGTAATTGGGTCGCCTTCGTTTTACTGAAGGCGATAGCCAAATCGGCATACTCTGAGGGAATGTGCACGGTGGAGACTTGGTCTGGACTCTCCACCGTAGTCGCACCGATGGAAACTCCTATGCACCTGCCCGAGCACTCATTTGACCACCCCTTAAGAGCCCTCTGTCCCCACGAAATCTTAGGGTTGTGAGTGGCTAGCCAGGGAATCCCTAGAACCACTGGAAATGCTGGGGAATCGATGAGGAAAAGACTAATCCATTCCTCATGACCCCCCGCATTACCATGACCAGAGGCACAGTGACCTCCCTGACCAGCCCTGACCCTAGTGGTCGACTGTCTAGGGCGTGCACGGGGAAGGGTTGGTCCAACTGGACCAGGGGAATCCCTAACTTAGCCGCGACCCCACGGTCCATAAAACTCCCTGCTGCGCCTGAATCGACTAGCGCCTTAAACCGGGAGTGAGGGGAGAAACAAGGAAAGGACACTGACACATACATGTGACGGACAGGGGGCTCTGGGTGAGGCTGGTGCTGACTCACCTGAGGTGTCAAAGGAGCGCTCTGCCTGCCCTCTGGACTCCTAGGGGAGTCTCCCCAGCACCGGTCCACAGTGTGCCCTCTGCGACCACATGAGGTGCAGGAGCGACCTCCCCTCCAGTCTTCCTGGCTGCTGCCCCCCTATCTCCATAGGCGTGGGAGCAGGAGGACTGGAGGGTGGAATGAGCAGGGCCCGGGTCGGACGTCCGCGGGCGGCCAGCAGATTGTCCAGTCGGATGGACAGATCCACCAGTTGGTCCAGTGTGTGGGTCGTGTCCCGACAGGCTAATTCCCGGCGGACGTCCTCCCTCAAACTACAACGGTAGTGATCTATAAGGGCCCTCTCATTCCACCCTGCTCCCGCGGCCAGGGTCCGGAACTCGAGAGCGAAGTCCTGCGCGCTCCTCGTCTCCTGCCTCAGGTGAAACAGCCGCTCACCCGCCGCTCTCCCCTCCGGGGGATGATCGAATACTGCCCGAAAGCGGCGGGTGAACTCTGGGTAGTTGTCCCTGGCTGAGTCCGGACTGTCCCACACGGCGTTTGCCCATTCCAGGGCCTTACCCGTGAGGCAGGAGACGAGGACGCTGACGCTCTCCTCCCCCGAGGGAGAGGGACGAACGGTCGCCAGGTATAACTCCAACTGGAGCAAGAAGCCCTTACACCCAGCGGCCGTTCCATCGTACTCCCTGGGGGGAGCGAGTTTCACCCCACTGGTACTGGGTGCTGTGGGTGCTGGTGGGGGCGCAGGCTGTTGGCCTGCCGAGTTCAGGGGGCCGAGAGCGCGTCGGTCCCAGCTCTCCAGGCGCGCCAACACCTGATCCATGGCGTTCCCCAGCCGGTGGAGCAGGGTGGAGTGTTGGTCGACGGTTTCCTCCATGGACATGGCTGGCGCTGAAGCTCCTGCTGACTCCATTTAGTTACGGTACGTGATTTCTGTCACGGGCTGGCTCGAGGAACAACAGGAGAGGTAGAGTCAGGCGCAGGAGACAGAGAGAGTTCGTGACCACCCTTCTTTATTTGAAGCACTGTACGTGGTCGACAAGGTATAGGGGCGCAGCCCAGAACGATTCTGCGGTGGTGTACACAAAATAAAAGAAACCACTGGCAGAAGGAAAAACTAAATACACGTTCTTACGAACACACAAAACCCGGACAAGCAGCACAATCACGTACAACCACATACATCCTACGCTAACCTAAATAACCCCCCCTTACTAATGACTAACCCAAAACAGGTGTGTGCCTACCTAGACCTAACCAAACGAAAGTGAAACAAAAAGGGATCGATGGTAGCTAGTAGGCCGGCGACGACGACCGCCGAGCTCCGCCCGGCCGAGGAGGGGCGCCACCATCCGTCACTGTCGTGACAGTCATGCACAATTATCAGTTTCTATTTGGTTTATGTCGCCCATTCATTGTCAGTTAGACACATTAGTGTCTTGGGACACAAAAGCAGAATTTGTGCTCTAACTCCCCCTTGCACTGGTCTGGAGTAATGAAGCAGGGTACCGTACTAAACCACAAATTACCTCTATCCTGCAACATAATCTCAACTTTTAGTTGAGCAACCACTGTATGATTAAAATTCTTCTATTGAAATGAAGTTTACTAGCTACCTTGCAAGCTAGGTATCTAACCACCACCAAGTAGCTTGGTGGTGGTTAACTTTATTTGTGAGATTAGCATAGAAACATTGAAATGACAACTATTGTTAGCTTTAAAAACAGAATCATGCAATAAATAAAAAATGCTCACTCACTGTAACTGGTGCTGATCAAATAAAAATGTAATCTCTGCCCTTACATAGCCTCGTTTAGAATCCATAGTGGACTTAAACTCCTGTCTTTAACATGTAGGGTCAGCATTCCTGAACAGTCCTATTACAAGTCAGAATGTTGAATAAACTTCATTTTAAATGAAGATGAATTGCTATGTGTGTGACGTAAGGATGAAACCTGTATAAAAAGTGTCTGCCAAGGCTGGAAAGTCAGTTGCTTCATGAACCAGCTTGGCTTATATTATTTTGTATTAAAGTTTATTTGAGCTCACAGGCTCCGGTATTTGTGAAAAATTATTGACTGAATATTTCCACGACAAGTCATTCCCTTAGCAGCAAGAGCCTCTCGGTGGATGCTGCAGTGTACCCAAGTGACGTCGGGAGCAACTGCTTGCACGTGCGTTACCACTACACTATGTCTCACTGTCTTGGCTTTTGCGCCATCAGTACACATCTTGACCATCCATTTGATGTCACGAAGCTCTCCAGTACTTTAAAAATATCCTCTCCTGTTGTCCTGTTTTCCAGTGGTTTGCAGAAGAGGATGTCTTTCTTAATTGACCCCCCATAAACGTAACGGTCATCTACCAGGAGCTGTGCCAGGTCCGCCAAGCTTGTTGACTCATCCAGCTGTAAAGCGTAGAATTGTATGTGAAGCAGTAATTGTGTCAACATCTCCACGCGTGTCACTGATGCGTCGTGAAACTGTTTTTTGATGTATTTGTTTTTGGGCCTTTTCCCCCAGCACTGTCCCAGCCATATCTGTGGCAGCAGGAAGAATGAAGTCCTCCACAATAGAATGAAGTCCTATCCACTCGGGAGCTCACCATATAAGACGCTTCTAGCCTCTTCTTATTAACGTTATCTGTTGCTTTTATACTACTCGAAAGTCGTCTTAATTCTCGCTCAAACTCCTGTGGTTTATTTTTCAAATTGCCATGTTTTGTTTCTAAATGTCTGCGCAATAGTGAAGGTTTCATCGAGTTGTGAAATACTGTGTTATATGTGCAAAAGTACTGTGGCTGAGGAAAGGCACTACTCCCAATATAAGGGAACCCCAAATCAATGTGGCTCATCATATTTGTGCCTCTTTGATGGTCCAACGTCCCTGTCTGTTCGGTGCTTTCCCAGGTAAGGGGGTAGTAGCTCTTCGGCTGCATCAGATTCCCAACTGTCAGTGTCCATGCTAGCTGGACTGACAACAAATGTAGAATTACTGATGCTAGCATTGGATGTGCTTGTGGAAGCAGAACAACTTGTGTCGTTGACAGGTGCAGTACTGCTGGTAGTAGCAGTACTACCAGTAGAGCTGGTATGTGTCTCTGGACACAGGCCTTACTCAATTTTCGAGCAAACAGAATGAGCAGCAGCTACGTTAGGCTACATATGGACCGTTAGTGTTAATTATTTGACATTGTGTTAATTATTTGACATTGTGTTATTTCGCTGAACACGAGATGGTTTAATTTTATATTTGGCAGTGAAATGAGGCTACACAGGCAAGAAAAAAAACTCACCCAAATGTATAGCCCCATTGGAAAATATAAATGGACTGTTTGAAAATGTGAATAATGAATTTTTAAATATATTTTTAAATGTGAATCACGTTTTTATTTGGCATACCCCTGATGGCATTGGCAATTTTGGGAATACCTGCTGTAGCGTAGCCTTTTTGGTTTGGTAGACAATCTTTGGATGTCATTGCTCACTTGCTTCTGGTAAAGTGATAAAGGCATTGACGTACTGCCTCGAGAAAAGGGTGTGGGGAATGAGTGTCAAATTAGTCAGCTGGCTGCTGAGAAATGGAAAAATCCCTGCAGTTTGTTTTGCCGGAGCAGACTGTCTCATCTTGGGGAGAGGTTATGTCAAATCTGGTGACCTTCAAAAAGTAGGCCAATCAAACACAGTGCACTGATATTCAAAGGATGCATGTTGTTGTAATTAATTATAAACATTCACATGTAAAGGTTTCAGGCTGTAGTAGCTCAGAAAAGTTGTGCAATACGTGGGAATGTGGAACATAATCTATTATAATTTGGCTGCTCTAAATTATTTTGACCAACAGGGGTCACAAGTGTACACTGTTGATCAAAGCAAGAATTTCCCTGTATTTAGCACCATCCATCATTCCTTCAATTCTGACCAGTTTCCCAGTCCCTGCCGATGGAAAAACATCCCCACAGCATGATGCTGCCACTACCATGCTTCACTGTGGGATGGTGTTCTCGGGGTGTTGGGTTTGCATCAGACATAGCATTTTCCTATATGGCCAAAAAGCTACATTTTAGTCTCATCTCAGCAGAATACCTTCTTCCATATCCTGTTGGGGCAGTATTTTCATGGCCGGATGAAAAACGTACCCAATTTGAACAGGTTACTACTCTGGCCCAGAAACTACAATATGCATATTATTAGTAGATTTGGATAGAAAACACTCTGAAGTTTCTAAAACTGTTTGAATGGTGTCTAAGTACAACAGAACTCATATGGCAGGCAACCTGAGAAAAATACAAGCAGGAAATAAATCTTGTGGCTGTACTATTTTCAAGTCATTGCCAATGGAACACACAGTGACAAAGGATTAATTTTGCACTTCCTAAGGCTTCCACTAGATGTCAACAGTCTTTAGAAAGTTGTTAGAGGCGTCTATGATGAACAGAGACCGAATGAGAAGGCTGGGAAGTTGGTAACTCAGGGAATGACATCATTTCATTGGTGCGCGTTCATGAGGGAGGAACCTCTGTTCCAAAACGTTTTTCAAGACACAGGAATGGTTCGGTTGAAATGTTACTGAAGTTTCACGTTAAAATGGACCTAAAGATTGATGCTATACAACGTTTGACATGTTTGAACGAACGTAAATAGATTTTTTTTTTTACTTTTCATCGTGACACTTTCCTCGCGCTTCCTGAGTAGCTTACTGAACGCGCTAACAACATGGCGTTATTTGGACATAAATTATTAACTTTATCGAACAAAACAACATTTGTTGTGGACCTGATGAAGATTATTAAAGGTAAGTGAATATTTCTAACGTTATTTATGCATTTAGATGACTCCAAAATGGCGGCTCTCTGTATTGCCTAGTGTGTTTTTCTGAGCGCAGTACTCAGATTATTGCAAAGTGTACTTTCCCAGTAAAGTTATCTTGAAATCTGTCAATGTGGTTGCATTCAGGAGATGTTAATCTATAATTCTTTGAATAACAGTTTAATATTTTATCAACATTTATAATGAGTATTTTTGTAAATTCACCGGTAGTTTTGGGGGAGAGACATTCTGAACTTCACGCGTCGCTGTAAAATGCTGTTTTTGGATATAAATATGAACTCGATAGAACAGAAAATGCATGTATTGTCTAACAATGTCCTAGAAGTGTCATCTGATGAAGATTGTCAAAGGTTAGTGCATCATTTTAGCTGGTTTTCTGCTTTTGGTGACGCCTGTCCTTGCATTGAAAATGGCTGTGTAATTTTTGTCCATGTACTCTCCTAACATAATCTAACTTTATGCTTTCGCCATAAAGCCTCTTTGAAATCGGACAATGTGGTTGGATTAACCTCTTAAATCTAGACGTTCCGCTAGCGGAACACCTGCTCCAATATCCAATGACGGGCGTGGCGCGAATTACAAATTCCTCAAATACAAAAACGTCCATTTTTCAAATATGACTATTTTACAGCATTTTAACTTCTCCAGGGCCGGCGGGACGAAATCGTCCCCCCTACGTAACAGCCAGTGGAATCCTGTGGCGCGTTATTCAAATACCTTAGTAATGCTATTACTTCAATTTTTCAAACATATGACTATTTTACACCATTTTAAGACAAGACTCTCGTTAATCTAACCACACTGTCCGATTTCAAAAAGGCTTTACAACGAAAGCAAAACATTAGATTATGTCAGCAGAGTACCCAGCCAGAAATAATCCCACACCCATTTTTCAAGCTAGCATATAATGTCACATTAACCCAGAAGACAGCTAAATGCAGCACTAACCTTTGATCTTCATCAGATGACACACCTAGGACATTGTTATACAATACATGCATGTTTTGTTCAATCAAGTTCATATTTATATCAAAAACCAGCTTTTTACATTAGCATGTGACGTTCAGAACTAGCATACCCACCGAACACTTCCGGTGAATTTACTAAATTACTCACGATAAACGTTCACAAAAAACATAACAATTATTTTAAGAATTATAGATACAGAACTCCTTTGTGCAATCGAGGTGTCCGATTTTAAAATAGCTTTTCGGTGAAAGCATATTTTTCAATATTCTGAGTAGATAGCCCAGCCATCATGGCTAGCTATTTAGACACCCACCAAACTCCGATTTTACTATTAGAAAAGTTTGATTACCTTTGGTGTTCTTCGTCAGAATGCACTCCCAGGACTGCTACTTCAATAACAAATGTTGGTTTGGTTCAAAATAATCCATTGTTATATCCAAATAGCGGCGTTTTGTTCATCCTTTCAAGACACTATCCAAGGGTGACGAAGGGTCATGTGCACAACGCATTTCGTGAATAAAAATGTCTAAATATTCCATTACCGTACTTCGAAGCATGTCAACCGCTGTTTAAAATCAATTTTTATGCCATTTTTCTCGTAAAAAAGCGATAATATTCCGACCGGGAGTGGTTTTCGTTCAAAGATAAAACATGGAGTCAACTCGTGCACGAGCCTGAGTCTCACAGTACTGTGACCAGCCACTATCCAAACGCGCTAATGTTTTTCAGCCAGAGCCTGCAAAGCCACGATTCAGCTTTTTGCCACCTTCTGAGAGCCCATGGGAGCCGTAGGAAGTGTCACGTAACAGCAGAGATCCCCTGTATTGGATAGAGATAATCAAGAAGGGCAAGAAATTGTCAGACAGGGCACTTCCTGCATGGAATCTTCTCAGGTTTTGGCCTGCCAAATGAGTTCTGTTATACTCACAGACACCATTCAAACAGTTTTAGAAACTTTGGAGTGTTTTCTATCCAAAGCTAATAATTATATGCATATTCTAGTTTCTGGGCAGGAGTAATAATCAGATTAAATCGGGTACGTTTTTTTATCCAGCCGTGAAAATACTGCCCCCTAGCCATAACAGGTTAGTGTACATTCCCTAACACTGAGAAAGTGTAACAGCATCAGCACTAAGCACATTGTTAATTTAACACTGAAAAGTGGACTCGTATACATAATGGCTTAGTGTTAAATTGAAGACTGTTAGTGTTGATTCAACACTAGAGAATTTGCTGTGTAGTATAACACCTATACCTTTTGAATAAACATCACCCTCAACAGTTTAGAAATAAATGTTTTTTCTTTAACATACAACCGCAAACATAATGAGAGGACCTATGACATGAAAAGCAAGCTTATCTCCCACCTTAAAATGATCGTCCCTTTGGCGATCGTTATATAATTTGAGCTTTTCCTCTCAAATGGTGAATGGGAAGATTTCATCAGCATCCTTTTCGAGAGAGATCAGAAATGTGAAATATGAACATGTCAAACAGGGGAAGTTCCTTAGCAGATTGTGATTGAAGTAACCTTTAACAGCATAGAGGAGCCATTTCTGTACCAACTTATCTCTGGATTAATGTGTCTGTGGAAATGGCATATTCAGTCAATTCTTGAATAATTGGAGTCTGTGTAAACCTTGAAACTGGTCTTGATAGAGTAACTGATTTGATTTGTGATCAAATGAAAATGATACTCTGAGCATACATTATGATCAAGACAGTATACATCATGATTTAACAGGTTCAAAATCAAGATTGTAACTTTTTTCCGCATGGTTTTGCAATGCCAATGCAGGGTCCACAGCGGTGGACAAGCCAAAGTAAATCTCAGTTGTCCATGCTGAAGAGTAACACTGGTTATGAACAGCCTAGTGAGTAGTCTCGGAAATCCCAGACCTAGGGCAACAACACTAGGTCTTCGAAGCAGGAATATAAAATCTTCCTGGGAGGGTGCTCTTCACACAGACAATTCTCCCAACAAATTACAAGTTTGGGTAGGCAGGGCTTAAAATGTGGACAGGAATTGTGCTCTTTGAAAAATAAGAGGCGGACCCAATGACAGACATGGACCCGATGCGGACGCAAATAGCTAGGCTATTTATAGCCACAGCCAGTCAGTGGTAGAATGTTAGCTGTCATGGTGCAAACAAACTACTCACTTGCGAAATAGATACTCATTGAAAATATCCATCTGGCTAGCTTCCAATTTTGTGTCTGGTGGGGATGTTTATCCCATGGCACAAACGGATAAGGCTCTGGGCGGATTTCCTACGTGTCCATTTCTGACCTGTTTCCTACTATACCAAACGGATGTTTGTATCTGTGCAGACGTGTATGCTGGAACATTATTAATGTGGGAGACAACCAGTCTGCCAAGGTAGACTACATAGTGAGAGCTAATGGTGTGTCCCCCTTTCAGGCCCTTCCTTTTACTGCCCCCGCTGATGGAGTGGATTCGGGTGGCGGTGGCACACACAGAACACAGGCGCAGCTTCTCTGTGGACAGCGACGACGTGAGACAAGCTGCCAGGTTGCTCCTGCCAGGGGTGGACTGTGAGCCACGGCAGCTAAAGTAAGACATGACATGGATGAACATACAAGTGTACACACACACACACACACACACACACATAAAAATCTCTCTCAGACAGGCACACACAATTACTGAACACAGGATTGTGCATTTATTCCGACATACAGTGGCAAGAAAAAGTACGTGAACCCTTTGGAATTCTGGTTTTCTGTATAAATTGGTCATAAAATTTGATTTGACCTTCATCTAAGTCACAACAGACAAACACAGTCTACTGAAACTAATAACACACAATTTTTTTTTCTTGTCTATATTGAATACATATTTTGAACACTCAGTGTAGGTTGGAAAAAGTATGTGAATCCCTAGGTTAACCTGTCTGGGCTAGGGGGCAGTATTTTCACGGCCGGATAAAAAACGTACCCGATTTTACACTGGTTACTACTCTTGCCCAGAAACGAGAATATGCATATTATTAGTAGATTTGGATAGAAAACACCCTAAAGTTTCTAAAACTGTTTGAATGGTGTCTGTGAGTATAACAGAACTCATATGGCAGGCAAAAACCTGAGAAGATTCCATGCAGGAAGTGGCCTGTCTGACAATTTGTAGTCCTTCTGTTGCATCTCTATCGAAATTACAGCATCTGTGCGAGTTTGCTATTCACAAGAAGAATTGCCTGATATGAACCATGCCTCAAACAAAAGAGATCTCAGAAAACCTAAGATTAAGAATTGTTGACTTGCATAAAGCTGGAAAGGGTTACAAAAGTATCTCTAAAGGCCTTGATGTTCATCAGTCTACAGTAAGACAAATTGTTTATAAATGGAGAAAGTTCAGCACTGTTGCTACTCTCCCTATGAGTGGCCGTCCTGCAAAGATGACTGCAACTACACAGTGCAGAATGCTCAATGAGGTTAAGAAGAATCTTAGTGTCAGCTAAAGACTTCCAGAAATCCCTGGAACATGCTAACATCTCTGTTGACGAGTCAATGATACGTAAAACACTAAACAAGAATGATGTTCATGGGAGGACACCACAGAAGAAGCCACTGCTGTCCAAAAAAACATTGCTGCACGTCTGAAGTTCGCAGAAGAGCATCTGGCTGTTCCACAGCGCTACTGGCAAAATACACTGCTCCAAAAATAAAGGGAACACTAAAATAACACATCCTAGATCTGAATGAAATGATCTCATTAAATACTTTTTTTTTACATAGTTAAATGTGCTGGCAACAATCACACAAAAATAATCAATGGAAATCCAATTTATCAACCCATGGAGGTCTGGATTTGGAGTCACACTCAAAATTAAAGTGGAAAACAACACTACAGGCTGATCCAACTTTGATGTAATTTCCTTAACAAGTCAAAATGAGGCTCAGTAGTGTGTGTGTGGCCTCCACGTGCCTGTATGACCTCCCTACAATGCATGGGCATGCTCCTGATGAGGTGGCGGAGGGATCTCCTCCCAGACCTGGACTAACGCATCCGCCGACTCCTGGACAGTCTGTGGTGCAACGTGACGTTGGTGGATGGAGTGAGACATGATGTCCCAGATGTGCTCAATTGGATTCAGGTCTGGGGAACGGGCAGGCCAGTCCATAGCATCAATGCCTTCCTCTTGCAGGAACTGCTGACACACTCCAGCCGCATGAGGTCTAGCATTGTCTTGCATTAGGAGGAACCCAGGGCCAACCGCACCAGCATATGGTCTCACAAGGGGTCTGAGGATCTCATCTCGGTACCTAATGGCAGTCAGGCTACCTCTGGCGAGCACATGGAGGGTTGTGCGGCCCCCCTAAGAAATGCCACCCCACACCATGACTGACCCACCGCCAAACCGGTCATGCTGGAGGATGTTGCAGGCAGCAGAACGTTCTCCACGGCGTCTCCAGACTCTGTCACGTCTGTCACATGCTCAGTGTGAACCTGCTTTCATCTGTGAAGAGCACAGGGCGCCAGTGGCGAATTTGCCAATCTTGGTGTTCTCTGGCAAATGCCAAACGTCCTGCACGGTGTTGGGCTGTAAAGTTAGTGTGGGAGAGGTGGAAAAAGTGTTATCGATCAATAATCACAAACCTCCTGGCATTGTTAACTTAGATGGAAAGCTACTGAGGATGGTAACTGACTTTATAGCCAATCCTATCGGTCATATATTCAATCTGATGCTAGAGGAAAGTCTTTGTCCTCAGGCCTGGAGGGAAGCCAATGTCATTCCACTACCCAAGAATGGCAAAGTGGCCTTTACTGGTTCTAACAGCAGACCTATCAGCTTGGTGCCAGCTCTTAGCAAACTGTTGGGAAAAAAATTGGGTTTGACCAATTACAATGCTACAGTATTTATCTATAAACAAATTAACCACAGACTTTCAGGGCACTCAACATATAAAGCACTGACCAAATGACTGATCATTGGTTGAAAGAAACCGATAAAGAAGATTGTGGCAGCTGTACTTTTAGATTTCAGTGCAGCCTTTGATATTATTGACCATAACCAGTTGAGAAAAACATGTTATGGCTTTTCAATCTCAGCTCTAAATCCACAATATGGCAACCTAATAGAACTCAGAAGACTTTCTTTATTGGAAGCTTCTCTAATGTCAAACATGTTAAGTTTTTTTTTTTTACCAATTAACAAAGCATATGTGTCCATGAATGCTGATGATTCAAACATATACACATCAGTAACCACAGCTAATGAAGTCACTGAAACCCTTAACAAAGAGTTGGTCTGTTTTGGAATGGGTGGGCAGCAATAAACTGGCCCTGAACATGTCTAAAACTAAGAGCATTGTATTTGGTACAAATCATTCCCTGAATACTAGACCTCAGCTGAATCTGGTAATGAATGGTGTGGATGTTGAACAAGTTGAGGAGATTCAATTGCTTGGTGTTTCCTTAGATTGCAAACTGTCATGGTCAAAACATAGAGTCAATTGTTGTAGAAATGGGGAGAGGTCGGTCCGTATTAAAGAGATGTGCTGCTTTTTTGAAACCAGACTCCACAGATCAAGTCCTGCAGGCTCTAGTTGTATCTTGATTATTGTCCAGTCATAATGGTCAAGTGCTGCAAAGAAAGACCTAGTTAAGGCTCAAATTTATAAGGCTGTATAAAATGTAAGATGAAACTAATGTCATGTAGCTAGATATCGTTGATCACCGCTCGCAGACAGACAATCAACGGGCTCCTAACCAATTGTGCCATTTTACTTATTTTTCTGCCACCATCACTTATGACCTAAAAGAGCTTCTGGATATCAGAACAGCGATTACTCACCTTGAACTGGATGAAGATTTTTTTTCTTTAACGAATCGGACGCTAAGTATTTACTGCTGATACTGGACCAGAACCAAATCTCTGTAATTCACATGAAGACGGGACCGGGTGCCTTGTGAGAATTAGTCGGCGAGTGGGTAACCCGCCTCTACCATCAGTCCTATTGGCCAACTTGCAATCATTGGAGAATACGCTGGAAGAGCTTTGTTCAAGACTATCCTACCAACGAGACATTAAAAACGAATATCCTATGTTTCACTGAGTCATAGCTAAATGATGACATGGATAATATACAGTTGGCAGGGCTTTCCGTGCATCAGCAAGACGGAACAGCTGCCTCCTGTAAGACGGGGGGTGGAGGTCTGTGTCTATTAGTCAATAATGCAAAATCTAATATTAAGGAAGTCTCTGGGTTTTGTTCGCCTGAGGTAATCTCATGATAAACTGCAGACCACACTATTTACCAAGAGTTTATCTAGGTTTTCCAAGATGGCATAGCAGTAGGACGTGTGTTTGTCTTTGTCTTATCACGTGTAGATAGCCGGTCGTTTTCGTATATATATCTTAATCTCACTTTCTATCTACAAACTAAATATACTTTCTTGCAACCCGCTCACCCAATGTGGTACGGATCTGCAATTTTTATTCCTTATAACTGGAACTTCCATCAGGAGCTAGCCAGCTAACTAGTCTTTGTTAGCCACAGCTAGCAGTCTTCACCTTTTTCTCGGTCACCAGCCAGCCTTAGCTCGGGCATCACCGGCCAGTCTGCACAGCACGATATCAACCCAGAGCATATCGGACTGCTTCTCCCTACCACATCACTGGAATCATGCCGCTCTGGATCATTACACCGGATCATTGCAGCTAGCTAGCTGAAAACGAGAGGCTACTGTTAGCTAACGCCTCTGTCCCGAAGTAAGCACCAGCTAGCCTTGAGCTAGTCTTGAGCTAGGCCCATATACCAGCTAATTTTGGGCTACAATACCTCCTTTGCCAATTGGCCTGGACCCTTTATTGTCGACACGAAGCCCCGCCGATCCATCACGAATGGACTGCTGACGTGATCACCCAATGTGGTCTCAACAGGCTATTCTGTTACGTTGTTGATGAAGAACCATCTACTAGCCCCGGCCTGCTCACTCTTCTGAACGCTGTGTCCCCTGCTCGCCTAGCGTAGTAGTGACTACCGAATGGCACCCTGACTCACCTATTGCTGCTCTTTTGACTCTATGATCACTCGGCTACACAGCTGATGCCCCCTGGACTGTTTCAATAACACGGTACCTCATTTTGTTTACCTGTCGGCCACAGCCTCAACTCAGGTGCTGTATGTACCTAACTGACCCGCTCTGCCTATTCAACGCCATATACCCATTGTTGTGTTAGCTCTCCTGATCAACACCTGTGATTGCTTTATGACTCTCTGTCAATATGCGTTGTCTATTGCTGTCCTGGTTAGTTCTTGTTTTATTTCACTGTAGAGCCCTGAATCCCACTCAAAATGCCTTAGATAACTATTTTACCCCACCCTACACACATGGGGAGACCTCACATGGCTTAACAGGTGCCTCCAGAGTTGAAACCAAACGTCGTCACTCAATGCCTAGGTTTACCTCCACTGTACTCGCATCCTACCATACCATTGTCTGTACATTATGCCCTGAATCTATTCTAACACGCCCAGAAATCTGCTCCTTTTATTCTCTGTCCCCAACGCACTAGATGACCAGTTCTTATAGCCCTTAGCCGTAACCTTATCCTACTCCTCCTCTGGTGATGTAGAGGTTAACCCAGACCCTGTAGCCCCCAGTTCCACTCCTATTCCCCAGGCGTTATCATTTGTTGACTTCTGTAACCGTAAAAGCCTTGGTTTCATGCATGTTATCAGAAGCCTCCTCCCTTAGTTTGTTTTATTCACTGCTTTAGCACACTCCGCCAACACTGATGTCCTAGCCGTGTCTGAATCCTAGCTTAGGAAGGCCACAAAAACAATCTGAAATTTCAATCCCCAACTACAAGTTTTTCCGCTAAGATAGAACTGCCAAACGGGGTGGAGTTGCAATCTATTGCAGAGAGAGCCTGCAGAGTTCTGTCATGCTATCCAGGTCTGTGCCCAAACAGTTTGAGATCATACTTTAAAAAATCCACCTTTCCAGAAAAATAAGTCTCTCACTGTTGCCAATTGTTATAGACCCCCCCTCAGCCCCCAGCTGTGCCCTAGACACCATATGTGAATTAATTGCCCCCCATTTATCTTCAGTTGGTACTGTTAGGTGACCTAACCTGGGATATACTTAACACCCTGGCCGTCCTACAATCTAATCTAGATGCCCTTAATCTCACACAAATTATCAAGGAACCTACCTGGTACAACCCTAAATCTGTAAACACTGGCACCCTCAAAGATATCATCCTGATCAACCTGCCCTATAAATACACCTCTGCTGTTTTCAAACAGGATCTCTGCGATCACTGCCTCATTGCCTGCATCCGCAATGAGTCCGCGGTAAAATGACCACCCCTTATCATTGTCAAACGCTCCCTAAAACACTTCAACGAGCAAGCCTTTCTAATCGACCTGGCCCGGGTATCCTGGAAGGATATTGAACTCATTCTGTCAGTAGAGGATGCCTGGTTATTCTTTAAAAAGTGCTTTCCTCACCATCTTAAATAAGCATGCCCCATTCATTTTTTTTTAAAACTAAGAACATATACAGTGAGGGAAAAAAGTATTTGATCCCCTGCTGATTTTGTACATTTGCCCACTGACAAAGAAATGATCAGTCTATAATGTGAATGGTAGGTTTATTTGAACAGTGAGAGACAGAATAAGAACAAAAAATCCAGATAAACACGTCAAAAATGTTATAAATTGATTTGCATTTTAATGAGGGAAATAAGTATTTGACCCCCTCTCAATCAGAAAGATTTCTGGCTCCCAGTTGTCTTTTATACAGGTAATGAGCTGAGATTAGGAGCACACTCTTAATAAAGGGAGTGCTCCTAATCTCAGCTTGTTACCTGTATAAAAGAAAAATGTCCACAAAAGCAATCAATCAGATTCCAAACTCTCCACCATGGCCAAGACCAAAGAGCTTGCCAAGGATGTCAGGGACAAGCTTGTAGACCTACACAAGACTGGAATGGGCTACAAGACCATCGCCAAGCAGCTTGGTGAGAAGGTGACAACAGTTGGTGCGATTATTCGCAAATGGAAGAAACACAAAAGAACTGTCAATCTCCCTCGGCCTGGGGCTCCATGCAAGATCTCACCTCGTGGAGTTGCAATGATCATGAGAACGGTGAGGAATCAGCCCAGAACTACACGGGAGGATCTTGTCAATGATCTCAAGGCAGCTGGGACCATAGTCACCAAGAAAACAATTGGCAACACACTACGCCGTGAAGGACTAAAATCCTGCAGCGCCCGCAAGGTCCCCCTGCTCAAGAAAGCACATGTACATGCCCGCTGAAGTTTGCCAATGAACATCTGAATGATTCAGAGGACAAATGGGTGAAAGTGTTGTGGTCAGATGAGACAAAATGGAGCTCTTTGGCATCAACTCAACTCGCCGTGTTTGGAGGAGGAGGAATGTTGCCTATGACCCCAAGAACACCATACCCACCGTCAAATATGGAGGTGGAAACATTATGCTTTGGGGGTGTTTTTCTGATAAGGGGACAGGACAACTTCACCGCATCAAAAGGGACGATGGACTGGGCCGTATACCGTCAAATCTTGGGTGAGAACCTCCTTCCCTCAGCCAGGGCATTGAAAATGGGTCGTGTATGGGTATTCCAGCATGACAATGACCCAATACACACAGCCAAGGCAACAAAGGAGTGGCTCAAGAAGAAGCACATTAACCTGTTGAGGACAGACGTTCTGCTAGCGGAACCCCGTTCCGCCTGCGGAACCCCTAGCCAACAGCCAATGGCATCACACGGTGTGAAATACAAAACCAACTAAAATACTACAATTCAATTTTCTCAAACAATCAACTATTTTACACCATTTTAAAGATAAGACTCTCGTTAATCTAACCACATTGTCCGATTTCAAAAAGGCTTACAGCGACAGCAAAACATTAGATTATGTTAGGAGAGTACATAGACACAAATAATCACACAGCCATTTTCAAAGCAAGCATATGTCACATAAATCCAAACCACAGCTAAATGCAGCACTTAACTTTGATCTTCATCAGATGACTCTCCTAGGACATTATGTTATCCAATACATGCATGTTTTGTTCAATCAAGATCATATTTATATCAAAAACCAGCTTTTTACGTTAGCATGTGATGTTCAGAACTAGCATACCCACCGAAAACTTCCAGTGAATTTACTATATTACTCATGATAAACATTGCCAAAATACATAACAATTATTTCAAGAATTATAGATGCAGAACTCCTTTATGCAATTGCTATGTCTGATTTTAACTTCTTTGGGATAGGGGGCAGTATTTTCACGGCCGGATAAAAAACGTATCCGATTTAATCTGGTTAGTACTCCGGCCCAGAAACTAGAATATGCATATAATTAGTAGATTTGGATAGAAAACAGTAAAGTTTCTAAAACTGTTTGAATGGTGTCTGAGTATAACAGAATTCATATGGCAGGCCAAAACCTGAGAAGATTCCATGCAGGAAGTGCCCTGTCTGACAATTTGTTGTCCTTCTGTTACATCTCTATCGCAATTACAGCATCTGTGCTGTAACGTGACACTTTCTAAGGCTTCCATTGGCTCTCTAAAGCCGCCAGAAAGTGGAATGGGGTATCTGCTGTCTCTGGGCAAAGTATAGGAGCAGAGTTTGTAAGTGGTCAGCTTGGGGACAGTGAGATTGGAGATGCGCGGTCACGAGAACTCGCAATGTTTTTCTTTCTCTCTTTGGATGAATACAACGTTGCCCGGTTGGAATATTATCGCTATTTTACGACAAAAATAGCATAAATGTATTTTAAACAGCGTTTGACATGCTTCTATGTACGGTAATGGAATATTTTGAAATTTTGTCACGAAATGCGCTCGCGCGTTACCCTCAGATAGTGAACTGAACGCACGAACAAAACAGAGGTATTTGGATATAACTATAGATTATTTGGAACCAAAACAACATTTGTTGTTGAAGTAGAAGTATTGGGAGTGCATTCTGACGAAGAACAGCAAAGGTAATCCAATTTTTCTAAAGAGGAGTGGGACAAAATCCCTCCTGAGATCTGTGTAAACCTGGTGGCCAACTACAAGAAATGTCTGACCTCTGTGATTGCCAACAAGGGTTTTGCCACCAAGTACTAAGTCATGTTTTGCAGAGGGGTCAAACACTTATTTCCCTCATTAAAATGCAAATCAATTTATAACATTTTTGACATGCTTTTTTCTGGAATTTGTTGTTATTCTGTCTCTCACTGTTCAAATAAACCTACCATTAAAATTCTAGACTGATCATTTCTTTGTCAGTGGGCAAACACGCAAAATCAGCAGGGGATCAAATACTTTTTTCCCTCACTGTATAGCCCTTGGTTCACTCCAGACTTGACTGCCCTTGACCGGCACAAAAACATCCTGTGGTATACTGCATTAGCATCGAATAGCCCCCATGATATGCAACATTTAAGGGAACCAATATACACAGGCAGTTAGGAAAGCATAGGCTAGCTTTTTCAAACAGAAATTTGCATCCTGTAGCACAAACTCCAAAAAATTCTGGGACACTGTAAAGTCCATGGAGAATAAGAGCACCTCCTCCCAGCTGCCCACTGCACTGAGGCTTGGTAACACTGTCACCACCAATTAATCTACAATAATCGAGAATTTCAATAAGCATTTTTCTATGGCTGGCCATGCTTTCCACCTGGCTACCCCTACCCCGGTCAACAGCTCTGCACCCCGCACAGCAATTTGCCCAATTCTCCCCATTTCTTGTTCACCCAAATCCAGATAGCTGATGTTCTTTAAAAGCTGCAATATCTGACCCCTACAAATCAGCTGGGTTAGACAATCTGGAACCTCTCTATCTAAAATTATCCACCTCAATTGTTGCAATCCTTATTACTGGCCTGTTCAACCTCTTTCGTATGGTCTGAGTTCCCCTTTTCAACGGGGGAGGAACTCTAGACCCAAACTGTTACAGACCTATATCTATCTGCTACAAGACCATGGTGCTTGCCTACGGAGCTGTGAGGGGAACGGCACCGCCGTACCTTCAGGCTCTGATCAGGCCCTACACCCAAACAAGGGCACTGCGTTCATCCACCTCTGGCCTGCTGGCCCCCCTACCTCTGCGGAAGCACAGTTCCCGCTCAGCCCAGTCAAAACTGTTCGCTGCTCTGGCACCCCAATGGTGGAACAAGCTCCCTCACGACGCCAGAACAGCGGAGTCAATCACCACCTTCCGTAGACACCTGAAACCCCACCTCTTTAAGGAATACCTGGGATAAGATATAGTAATCTTTCTAACCCCCCCCCCCCAAAAAAAAAGATATAGATGTACTATTGTAAAGTGGTTGTTCCACTGGATATCAGAAGGTGAATGCACCAATTTGTAAGTCGCTCTGGATAAGAGCGTCTGCTGAATGACGTAAATGTATCCTACCCTGCCTTTCTAAAGTCTTCGAAAGCCAAGTTAACGAACAAATCACCAACCATTTCGAATCCCACCGTACCTTCTCTGCTATGCAATCTGGTTTCCGAGCTGGTCATGGGTGCACCTCGGCCACGCTCAAGGTCCTAAATTATATTATAACCGCTATCAATAAAAGACAGTCTGTGCAGCCGTCTTCATCGACCTGGCCAAGGCTTTCGACTCTGTCAATCACCGCATTCTTATCGGCAGACTCAACAGGCTTGGTTTCTCAAATGACTGCCTAGCCTGGTTCACCAGCTACAGTTGAATTCGGAAGTTTACATACACCTTAGCCAAATACATTTAAACTCAGTTTTTCACAATTCCTGACATTTAATCCTAGTACAAATTCCCTGTCTTCGGGTCAGTTAGGATCCCCACTTTATTTTAGGAATGTGAAAGGTCAGAATAATAGTAGAGCATGATTGATTTCATCTTTTATTTCTTTCATCTGGGAGTTTCCTGGCCATGGACCCAAAATATTGATGTTTTGTTCCCCGAGCCACTAAGTTATCACTTTTGCCTTATGGCAAGGTGCTCCATCATGCTGGAAAAGGCATTGTTCATCACTAAACTGTTCCTGAATGGTAGCGCTCACATTGTCTTCTCCGGATATGCTTTTTTCCGGATGCCCCAAACAATCGGAAAGGGGATTCATCAGAGAAAATGACTTTACCCCCGTCCTCAGCAGTCCAATCCCTGTACCTTTTACAGAATATCAGTCTGTCCCTGATGTTTTTCCTGGAGAAAAGTGGATTTTTTGCTGCCCTTCTTGACACCAGGCTATCCTCAAAGTCTTTGCCTCACTGTGCGTGCAGATGCACTCACACCTGCCTGCTGCCACTCCTGAGCAAGCTCTGTACTGGTGGTGCTCCGATCCCTCAGCTTAATCAACTTTAGGAGATGGTCCTGGCACTTGCTGGACTTTCGTGGGCGCCCTGAAGCCTTCTTCAAAACAATTGAATGGCTCTCCTTGAAGGTCTTGATGATCCGATAAATGGTTGATTTAGGTGCAATCTTACTGGCAGCAATATCCTTGCCTATGAAGACCTTTTTGTGCAAAGCAATGATGACGGCACGTGTTTCCTTCCAGGTAACCATGGTTGACAGAGGAAGAACAATGATTCCAAGCACCACCCTCCTTTTGAAGGTTCCTGTCTGTTATTTGAACTCAATCAGCATGACAGAGTGATCTCCAGCCTTGTCCTCGTCAACACCTGTGTTAACGAGAGAATTACTGACATGTCAGCTGGTCCTTTTGTGGCAGGGCTGAAATGCAGTGGAAATGTTTTTGGGGGATTCAGTTCATTTGCATGGCAAAGAGGACCTTTGCAATTATTTGCAAGTCATCTGATCACTCTTCATAACATTCTAGAGTATATGCAAATTTCCATCATAGAAACTGAGGCAGCAGACTTTGTGAAAATGTATATTTGTGTCATTCTCAACTTTTGGCCATGACTGTATGCAGACGACACCATTCTGTATACTTCTGGCCTTTCTTTGGATAATGTGTTAAACTTTTTAGGGATAGGGGGCAGTATTTGGAAGTTTGGATGACTGAAGTGCCCAAAGTAAACTGCCTGTTACTCAGGCCCAGAAGCTAGGATATGCATATGCATGGTAGTATTGGATAGAAAACACTAAAGTTTCCAAAACTGTTAAAATGTCTGAGTATAACAACTGATTTTCCAGGCAAAACCCTGAGGACAATCCATCTAGGACATTCTTTTTTTAGGTCATTTGACTTTCCAATGCCTTTCTATGGGAAAGCTTAATTATTAGGACCCAGATTGCAGTTCCTATGGCTTCCACTAGATGTCAACAATCTTTTGAAATTGTTCGATGTTTTTTTTTTAAATGAAGAAGTTTTCGTATTCTTTCTAAGTGTCACTCAGAAGGACTCTAGTATTTTGGTGCGTGTCTATGACTGCGCGCTCCTCGTTGTTTTTCTCAGAATTTGAAAACCGTTTATTCCGTCTTAAATTTGATCGACTATTTACATATTAGGGTACCTGAGGTTGGATTAGAAATGTTGTTTAAAATGTTTGGACCAAGTTTACAGGTTACGTTTTACATTCATTGTAGGCATGTTGGGCGAGTTAGAACAGGTGTCTTTCTGAATCAAATGGACATTTTGGGGATATAAAGAAGGACTTTATCGAACAAAACATCAATTCATTGTGTAACTGGTACATTTAGGATTGCAAAAAGATGAAGATCTTCAAAGGTAAGCAATTTATTTTATCGCTATTTCTGACTTTCGTAATGCATCTGCTTGGTTGGAAAATGTTTGGTGCGCTCCGATGAGGGTGCGCACTTGGTTATTTCTCCGGTATTGAATATACTATTTTCCGACTTAAATGTTATCGTTTATTTACATATTAGGGTACCTGAGGATTGATTAGGAACGTTGTTTGGCATGTTTGGACTAAGTTTATTGGTAACGTTTGGGATTCATTTTGTATGCATTTTGAACGAGGGGAAACTGGTAGATTATTGAATGAAGCGCACCAAATAAGCGCACCTGTTACTTTTTTGGGATATAAAGGACTTAATCGAACAAAAGGACCATTTGTTATGTAACAGGGACCCCTGTGAATGCAACCAGATGAAGATGTTCAAAGGTGAGGGATTTATTTTATCGCTATTTCGGACTTTCGCGATGCATCTGCTTGGTTGGAAAATGTTTTTAATGCTTTTTTATGCGGGGCGCTGTCCTCAGATAATCGCATGGTGTGCTTTTGCCGTAAAGCCTTTTTGAAATCTGACAACGCGGCTGGATTAACAAGAAGTTAAGATTTTAAATGATGTATGACACTTGTATTTTCCTAAGTTTAATATTACGATTTCTGTCATTTGAATTTGGCGCACAGCAATTTCACTGGATGTTGTCGGTGGGTTGCTTGAGGCACGCCTATCCCAAAGAGGTTTAATTACAAACTTCCAGACGAGCTTCAATGCCATACAACACTCCTTCCGTGGTCTCCAACTGATCTTAAATGCAAGTAAAACAAGATGCATGCTCTTCATCCGATCGCTACCCGCCCGCCTATTTAGCATCCCTTCTCTGGACAGTTCTGACTTAGAATATGTGAACAACTACAAATACCTAGGTGTCTGGTTAGACTGTAAACTCTCCTTCCAGGCTCACATTAATTACGCATCTGCAATCCAAAATTAAATCTACAATCGGCTTCCAATTTTGCAACAAAACATCCTTCACTCATGCTGCCAAACATACCCTCGTAAAACTGACTATCCTACCCATCCTTGACTTCGGCGATGTCATTTACAAAATAGCCTTCAACACGTTATTCAGCAAGTTGGATGTAGTCTACCACAGTGCCATCCGTTTTGTCACCAAAGCCCCATATAATACCCACCACTGCGACCTGTATGCTCTCATTGGCTGGCCCTTGCTTCATATTCGTCGCCAAACCCATTGGCTCCAGGTCATCGATAAGTCTTTGCTAGGTAAAGCCCCGCCTTATCTCCGGTCACCATAGCAGCACCCACCCGTAGCACGCGTTCCAGCAGGTATATTTCACTTGTCATCCCCAAAGCCAACTCCTCATTTGGCCACCTTTCCTTCCAGTTCTCTGCTGCCAATGACTGGAATGAATTGCAAAAAATCACCGAAGTTTTAGTCTTATGTCTCCCTCACTAACTTTAAGCATTAGTTGTCAGAGCAGTTTACCGATCATTGCACCTGTACACAGCCCATCTGAAAATAGCCCACCTAACTGCCTCATCCCCATATTGTTATACATTTTTTGCTCCTTTGCACCCTAGTATCTCTACTTGCACATCTATCACTCCTGCGTTTTTAATTGCTAAATTGTAATTATTTCGCCACTATGGCCTATTTATTGCTTCACCTCCCTAATCTTACTACATTTGCATACACTGTATATAGACTTTTCTATTGTGTTATTGACTGTACGTTTGTTTATCCCATGTGTAACTCTGTTTGTGTTGATCAATGTGGCTCAGCATTCACCCGACTCTACGTCAAGCCTGGTCAATATTCCATTTCATATTTTTATGGTGCACATGCAGGCCAGCAGTATATAATCAAACCGTTCAAAAGTTTGGGGTCACTTAGAAATTCTTGTTTTTGAAAGAAAAGCTATTATTTTGTCCATTAACCTCTCTTGGGTAGGGGGCAGTATTTTCACGGCCGGATGAAAAACGTACCCAAACTAAACTGCCTACTACTCGGGCCCAGTAACTAGAATATGCATATTAGTAGTAGATTTGGATAGAAAACACTCTGACGTTTCTAAAACTGTTTGAATGATGTCTGTGTATAACAGAACTCATATGGCAGGCAAAAACCTGAGAAAAAGCCAACCAGGAAGTTGAAAATCTGAGGCTGTAGTTTAAAAAGAATTTATTCCCTTTCCAAACTACAGTGACTTAAGGGTCATTGTGCACTTCCTAAGGCTTTCACTAGATGTCAACAGTCTTTAGAAAGTTGTTTGAGGCTTCTATGGTGAATTTTGAGGAAATAACAGCCGGTTCAAGCAGTGGACTGTGAGGTCATGTAGTTACTTCATGCGCAATCACGCATGGCTAGCATTTTTTTGTTTTCATTCTGTAATGAATACGCTATTGTCCGGTTGGAATATTATAGATTATTTATGTTAACACCCTAAGGATTGATCGTAAACATCATTTGACATGTTCCTACAAACGGTAATGGAACTTTTGAGCTTTTCGTCTATTGAGTTGCGCTCCCGCATCGTGCCTTTGGAATAGTGTTCTGGACGCGCCAACAAAATGGAGGTATTTGGACAGAAATTATGGACTTTATCGAACAAATTCATATTTCTTGTGGAAGTGGGAGTCCTGCGAATGCATTCTGCTGAGGATCAGCAAAGGTAAGGAAAGATTTATAACACTAATTTAGAGTTTTGTTGATGCCAGAACTTGGCGGGTAACTGTATAGCTTGCTTTGATGGCTGAACTCTTCAATATTCTGAGTACAATATTCTGAGTACAATGTGCTTTCTCCGTAAAGTTATTTTGAAATCTGACACAGCGGTTGCATTAACCTGTTGGGGATAGGGGGCAGTATTTGCACGGCCGGATAAAAAACGTACCCGATCTAATCTGGTTACTACTCCTGCCCAGTAACTAGAATATGCATAATTGTTTGATTTGGATAGAAAACACCCTAAAGTTTCTAAAACTGTTTTAATGGTGTCTGAGTATAACATAACTCATATGGCAGGCAAAAACCTGAGACGATTCCTTACAGGAAGTGCCCTCTCTGATCATTTCTTGGGCTTCTACACTCTCTTTACTGAAAACTGAGGATCTGTGCTGTAACGTGATCCTTCCTACGGCTCCCATAGGCTCTCAGAAGGCGGCAAAACGTTGAATGATGCCATTGCAGGCCCTGGCTGAAAAACAGTAGCGCATTTGGATAGTGGTTGATCAGAGAACAATGAGACTGGGGGCGCGTGCACGAGGCGACACCATATTTTTTTTTTTCGTCTTTGAACGAAAACAGGGTTTCCCGGTCGGAATATTATCGCTTTTTTACGAGAAAAATCGCATAAAAATTGATTTTAAACAGCGGTTGACATGCTTCGAAGTATGGTAATGGAATATTTAGAAATTGTCACGAAACGCGTCGGGCACCCTTCGGATAGTGTCTTGAACGCATGAACAAAACAGAGGATATTTGACCATAACTATGGATTATTTTGAACCAAACCAACATTTGTTATTGAAGTAGAAGTCCTGGGAGTGAATTCTGACGAAGAACAGCAAAGGTAATCCAATTTTTATTATAGTAAATCTGAGTTTGGTGAGGGCCAAACTTGGTGGGGTTCAAAATAGCTAGCCCGTGATGGCCGGGCTATCTACTCAGAATATGTGCTTTTGCCGAAAAGCTATTTTAAAATCGGACATAGCGATTGCATAAAGGAGTTCTGTATCTATAATACTTAAAATAATTATGTTTTTTTGTGAACATTTATCGTAATTTAGTAAATTCACCGGAAGTATGCGGTGGATATGCTAGTTCTGAACGTCACATGCTAATGTAAAAAGCTGTTTTTTGATATAAATATGAACTTGATTGAACAAAACATGCATGTATTGTATAACATGATGTCCTAGGAGTGTCATCTGATGAAGCTCATCAAAGGTTAGTGCTGCATTTAGCTGTGGTTTGGGTTTATGTGACATATGCTAGCTTGAAAAATGGGTGTCTGATTATTTCTGGCTGGATACTCTGCTGACATAATCTAATGTTTTTTTGCTTTCGTTGTAAAGCCTTTTTGAAATCGGACAGTGTGGTTAGATTAACGAGAGTCTTGTCTTTAAAATGGTGTAAAATAGTCATATGTTTGAGAAATTGAAGTAATAGCATTTCTAAGGTATTTGAATATCGCGCCACGGGATTCCACTGGCTGTTGAGTAGGTGGGACGATTTCGTCCCACATACCCTAGAGAGGTTTTAAGAAGTAGTATGTCTATAATTCTTTAAATAATTGTTCTGTATTTTGTCAATGTTTATGATGAGTATTTCTGTAAATTAATGTGCACATTCACAGGAAATTGTGGGAGGCAAACATTTTCTGAACATCACGCACCAATGTAAAATGCTGTTTTTGGATATAAATATGAACTTGATCGAACAAAACATACATGTATTGTGTAACATGATGTCCTGAGTGTCATCTGATGAAGATCGTCAAAGGTTAGTACTTAATTTTAGCTGTATTTCTGGTTTTTGTGATGCCTCTCCATGCTAGGAAAATGGTTGTGTGGCTTTTCTTGTTTAGGTGGTGTCCTAACATAATCTAATGTTTTGCTTTCTCTGTAAAGCCTTTTTGAAATCGGACAATGTGGTTGGATTAAGGAGAAGTGTATGTTTGAGAAATTTGAATTATGAGATTTTGGTCGTTTTGAATTTGCCGCCCTGCTATTTCACTGGCTGTTGGGAGTGTGTCCCGCAGGTGGGACGGTCACGTCCCACATACCCAAGAGAAGTTAAAATAACATCAAATTGATCAGAAAAAAATCTCACAAGTCCTCAACTGGCAGCTTCATTAAATTTTCCCGCAAAACACCAGTCTCAACGTCAACAGTGAAGAGGCGACTCTGGGATGCTGGCCTTCTAGGCAGAGTTGCAAAGAAGGAGACATATCTCAGACTGGCCAATAAAAATAAAAGATTAAGATGGGGGGGAAAAAGAACAGACACTGGACAGAGGAACTCTGCCTAGAAGGTCAGCATCCCAGAGTCGCCTCTTCACTGTTGCCGTTGAGACTGGTACTATTTAATGAAGCTGCCAGTTGAGAACTTGTGAGGCGTTTGTTTCTCAAACTAGACACTCTACCGTACTTGTCCTCTTGCTCAGTTGTGCACTGTGGCCTCCTACTCATCTTTCTATTCTGGTTAGAGCCAGTTTGCGCTGTTCTGTGAAGTGAGTAGTACACAGTGTTGTACGAGATCTTCAGTTTCTTGGCAATTTCTCGCATGGAATAGCCTTCATTTCTCAGAACAAGAATAGACTGACGAGTTTCAGGAGAAAGTATTTGTTTCTGGCCATTGTGAGCCTGTAATCGAACCAACAAATGCTGATGCTCCAGATACTCAACTAGTCTAAAGAAGGCCAGTTTTATTGCCTCTTTAATCAGAACAACAGTTTTCAGCTGTGCTAACATAATTGCAAAACGGTTTTCTAATGCTCAAATAGCCTTTTTAAAATTAAACTTGGATTAGCTAACATGCCATTGGAACACAGGAGTGATGGTTGTTGA
This sequence comes from Salmo salar, assembly GCF_905237065.1. Lineage (NCBI taxonomy): Eukaryota > Metazoa > Chordata > Actinopteri > Salmoniformes > Salmonidae > Salmo > Salmo salar. Next base: position 33,618,435 of record NC_059448.1, read on the forward strand.
TAATGGGCCTCTGTATGCCTATGTGTATATATTCCATTTTTTTTTTTTTGGGCTGTTTCCAGCTACAATAGTCATTTACAACATTAACAATGTCTACACTGTATTTCTGATCAATTTGATGTTATTTTAAAATGGACAAATAATTAGCTTTTCTTTCAAAAACAAAGACATTTCTAAGTGACCCCAAACTTTTGAACAGTAGTGTATATTTTTTAAATTACATTTCAGATGTATACATACAGTACCAGTCAAAAGTTTAAAAAAGTGTTAAATCAAAATATTTTAGATTCTTCAAAGTAGCTCCACTTTGCCTTGATGACAGCTTTGCACACTCTTGGCATTCTCTCAACCAGCTTCACCTGGAATGCTTTTCCAACGGTCTTGAATGAGTTCCCACCTATGCTGAGCACTTGTTGGCTGCTTTTCCTTCACTCGGCAGTCCATCTCAATTGGGTCGAAGTCGGATGATTGGAGGTCAGGTCATCTGGCGATGCACTCTATCACTGTCCTTCTTGGTCAAATAGCCCTTACACATCCTGGAAGTGTGTTGGGTCATTGTCCTGTTGAAAAACAAAATGATAGTCCCATTAAGCGCAAACCAGATGGGATGGCGTATTGCTGCAGAATGCTGTGGTAGCCATGCTGGTTAAGTGTGCCTTGAATTTTAAATAAATCATAGACAGGGTCACCAGCAAAGCACCATCACAACTTCTCCATGCTTAACTGTGGGATCCACACATGCTGAAATCATTTGTTCACCTACTCTGCTTCTCACAAAGACACAGCGGTTGGAACCAAAAATCTCCCATATGGACACAAAACATACATGTATTGTGTAACATGAAGTCCTATGAGTGCCATCTGAAGATCATCAAAAGGTTAGTGATTAATTTTATCTCTTTCTGCTTTTTGTGACTCCTCTCTTTGGCTGGAAAATGGCTGTATGATTTTTTGTGACTAGGTCGCTGACCTAACATAATCATATGGTATGCTCTCGGCGTAAAGCCTTTTTGAAATCAGACACTGGATTAACAAGAAGTTTATCTTTAAAATGGTGTATAATACTTGTATGTTTGAGGAATTTTAATTATGAGATTTCTGTTGTTTTGAATTTGGCGCCCTGCAATTTCACTGCCTGTTGTCGAGGTGGGACGCTAGTGTCCCACATATCCCAGAGAGGTTAATTAAGGACAACAAAGTCAAGGTATTGGAGTGGCCATCACAAAGCCCTGACCTCAATCCTATAGAACATTTGTGGGCAGAACTGAAAAAGCATGTGCGAGCAAGGAGGTCTACAAACCTGAGTCAATTACACCAGCTCTGTCAGGAGGAATGGGCCAAAATTCATCCAATATGTTGTGGAAGGCTTCCCGACACGTTTGACCGAAGAAACATTTTAAAGGCAATGCTTACAAATACTAATTGAGTATGTATACTTCTAACCCACTGGGAATGTGATGAAAGAAATGAAAGCTGGAAAAAATAATTCTCTATTCTGACATTTCCCATTCTTAAAATAAAGTGGTGATCCTAACTGACCTAAGGCAACTTTTACTAGGATTGTATGTCTTGAATTGTGAAACTGAGTTTAAATGTATTTGGCTAAGGTGTATGTAAACTTCCGACTTCAACTGTGACATTTTTATTTTAACACTTTCTTGGTTACTACATGATTCCATATGTGTTATTTCATAGTTTTGATGTCTTCACTATTATTCTACAATGTTGAAAATAGTAAAAAAAAAAGAAAAACCCTTGAATGAGTAGGTGTTTTAACTTTTGACTGGTACTGTATATGCACTAATCATTATTGTTTGGGTTGTTTTAATGTTAAGCATAGCCTTTAAAAGCACAGCTTGAGTGGATATAAAAAAACATGAATAACTATTACTGACGTGTTAAAACTGCCTTGGGAAATGCACAAAGCAAGTGTAGCATTATATACCAGATCACCACATGAGATCTTTAGAATCCATCATCATTTGTGGCAGATACCCTCTTGATGTAGAAGTTTGCAATTTGATATTTATGGTAGCATTCAACATGCTTTATGGATGTGTACTTACATTATTCCTTCAATTTGTTGAAGGAATCATGAGTATTAATCATCCTTATCCCTCCCTCAGGGCAGACGATTGCATCTGTACCCGGAAGCTGGATGCGGCGTCCACAGAGGCTAAGTTTCTGCAGGACCTGGGTTTCCGCATGCTCAACTGTGGCCGGACAGACCTCGTGAAACAGGCGGCCAACCTACTGGGGCCTGATGGTATCAACAGCATGAGTGAGCAGGTCCGAGAGATACACATATTAGACACACAAGCTCGACATGCACTTACAGTACGTACAGTAAAAACCTTTACACATGTGACCAGATTTCTCTGTGAGCTTAAGTCAAATGATAATCTTTTTTATAGAAGTACAGACTCAGAGATTCAAAATGGTCTATCATTTTTTTTTTTGAAATCTTTATTTTAACAGGGAAAACAGACTGAGACCTGGATCTCTTTTACGGCTGTGCCCTGTGTAAACATGTTGACATGTACAGTTTTAGGCATACAGACAAGAACATTTCAAACATACAAAACAAAGACACAATTCAACAGAAACAATCACAGACAACATCATATTGATCCTCCATAACATTTTAAAATGGGCAAGGGACACCAGAGTGTCAAACTTAAGTTGGATCTGCAGTTTGTTCCATAAATAAGGCGCAAAGGAACTAAAGGCAGTCCTACCCAACTCTGTGGAGACTGCAGGAGTCTCTAATGTAATCCACATCTGTGATCTGGTTTTAAAATTGGTATATCTAGTGGAAATTAATGATGATATATATGGAGGTAGTTTTAACCTCTTACATCTAGACGTTCCGCTAGCGGAACACCTGCTCCAATATCCAATGATGGGCGTGGCGCGAAATACAAATTCCTCTAAAATCCGAAAACTTCCATTTTTCAAACATATGACTATTTTACAGCATTTTAAAGACAAGACTCTCGTTAATCTAACCACACTGTCCGATTTCAAAAAGGCTTTACAGCGAAAGCAAAACATTAGATTATGTCAGCAGAGTACCCAGCCAGAAATAATCAGACACCGATTTTTCAAGCTAGCATATAATGTCACAAAAACCCAGAAGACAGCTAAATGCAGCACTAACCTTTGATCTTCATCAGATGACACACCTAGGACATTATGTTATACAATACATGCATGTTTTGTTCAATCAAGTTCATATTTATATCAAAAACCAGCTTTTTACATTAGCATGTGACGTTCAGAACTAGCAAACTTCCGGGGAATTTACTAACAATTTACTAAATTACTCACGATAAACGTTCACAAAAAGCATAACAATTATTTTAAGAATTATAGATACAGAACTCCTCTATGCACTCGATATGTCCGATTTTAAAATAGCTTTTTGGTGAAAGCACATTTTGCAATATTCTAAGTACATAGCCCAGCCATCACGGGCTAGCTATTTAGACACCCGGCAAGTTTAGCCTTCACCAAAATCAGATTTACTATAAGAAAAATGTTAATACCTTTCCTGTTCTTCGTCAGAATGCACTCCCAGGACTTCTACTTCAATAACAAATGTTGGTTTGGTCCCAAATAATCCATCGTTATATCCAAATAGCGGCGTTTTGCTCGTGCTTTCTAGACACTATCCGAAATGGTAAATCAGGGTCGCGCGCATGGCGCATTTCGTGACAAAAAAATTCTAAATATTCCATTACTGTACTTCGAAGCATGTCAACTGCTGTTTAAAATCAATTTTTATGCAATTTATCTCGTAAAAAAGCGATAATATTCTGACCGGGAATCTGCTTTTCGGTAAATAGAGGGAAAAACAGAAAGACGGGGGCGGCCAGTGCACGCGCCTAAGCCCTTTGTCCTCTGATAAAGCGCTCGTGTGTTTCAGCCAGGGCTTTGAATTACGTCATTCAGCTTTTTCCCAGGCTCTGAGCGCCCATGGAAGCCGTAGGAAGTGTCACGTAACAGCAGAGATCCTTTGTAATGGATAGAGATGACAAAAGGCCAAGAAATGGTCAGACAGGGTACTTCCTGTACAGAATCTTCTCAGGTTTTGGCCTGCCAAATGAGTTCTGTTATAGTCAGACACCATTCAAACAGTTTTAGAAACGTTGGAGTGTTTTCTATCCAAAGCTAATAATTATATGCATATTCTAGTTTCTGGGCAGGAGTAATAATCAGATTAAATCGGGTACGTTTTTTTATCCAGCCGTGAAAATACTGCCCCCTAGCCATAACAGGTTAAAAGAAGCGCTTTATAAATAAACAAGAGAGCATGTTGCTCTCGCCTCACAGATAGAGGCCCAACCCACATGTTGATATAGGATACAGTGATGAGTTTTGTAACTATCACCCGTGATAAACCTGAGTGCACAATGGTAAATAGCATGTAGTGGTTTTAATGTGTTTGTGATGCATGCATATAGATAATATCACCATAATCTAAAACGGACATAAAAGTAGCCTGCACAATTTGTTTTCTATTTACAAAGGACAGACAAGCCCTGTTTCTGTAAAGGAACCCTATCTTGAATTTGAGCTTTTTTCCCAATTCAGTAACATGTTTTTTAAAAGAAAGCTTATCTAACCATACCCCTAAATATTTATATGCAGAGACCTGTTTGATTTGAGTACCATCCAAGCTAGTGATTACAAAAGTGTTTCTAACTGAGAGTTTAGACCTAGAAAAAAACATGACATTTGTTTTCTTAGCGTTTAAAACAAGTTTAAGCTGTAAAAGAGACCCCTGTAGTATCCTAAAATCAGACTCCAACTGCATTAAAGCTTGGTCTGCTGTTGGAGCAATAGAGTACATCACTGTGTCATCTGCATATAAATGGAATTTACAATATTTGACATCATCACCAATGTTGTTTATATAAAGTGAGAACAATAGTGGGCCAATTATTGAACCCTGAGGCACCCCTTTAAGTAACTGTAAGGAGTCAGACTTGACCCCGTCGACCATGACACCCTGAGTTCTATCTTTAAGATAGTCATAAAACCATCGGCAGGCATCAGTGCCCACTCCTATAGATGACAGCTTACTCAAAAGGATAGCATGGTCTACAGTGTCAAAAGCTTTTGACAAATCTACCAACGCAGCACAGTGCTTTCTATCATCTAAGGCATTTGCAATATCATTTACAACAAGCATAGTGGCTGATGTGGTACTGTGTTTAGATCTAAAACCAGATTGATTGTCTGTTTGTTGACTATAGATTCTAGGATCTTTGCCAGACAAGGGAGCCTAGAGATGGGTCGATAGTTATCCAAATCACTACCGTCACCTCCCTTATGTAATGGCAGAACAAAAGCTGCTTTCCACACCTTAGGGATAATTCCTGTGCTTAATGTTAGATTAAAAATGTGTGTCACTGAACCAGCAATGATAGGTGCAGCACACTTAAGTAAGAACGGGTCTAAATTGTCAGCGCCTAAGGATTTCTTAGTATCAATGGCACACAGGGCAGCTAGAACCTCTGCTTTGGTTATTTTCTGGAAACTAAAAACAGGGTTACCATTTTTCAGAGTAACGGTTGAAAAGCAAGACGAAAAATCAACTAACTGGCCAGTGCCACAATGGCCACTTTTCCTTTCAAATAAAAAACCAGCAGAGATGAAATGCTTATTAAAAGCATCACAAATATCATTTTTTTCACTTAGGATACAGGAATCTGAGGTAATTTGCTTAGGAAGAGAAACAGCAGAATTCCCCCGTTTCAGTGAATTAACGGTTTTCCAGAATTTTGCAGGATCTCCTGCAGAATCTGTCATAGCATTAAGGAAGTAATTTGATTTTGCCTTTTTGACAGCTGCAGTACATTTATTTCTCAATTGCCTAAAAAACAGCCAATCAGCTGGAGTACCTGTTTTCCTCGCCAAGGCCCAGGCCCGATTCTTTTGCAGGAAAAGACCTGACAATTCAGGAGAGAACCAAGAACTGGTTCGGTTTCTTACTCTGTGATTCTTAAGCGGGGCATGTTTATCAGACATAGAGGTAACAATAGAAGAGAAAAAAGCAAGGGTTAAAACCGGGTCCAGAAAGCAGCAAGTGGATAAATACTCAGAGTGAGTCAGAGTCAAGGGTAAAAGCTTGCTGTGAGAAATGTTTATAATTTCTCTTAGAGATTATACAGGGATCAGAGTGTTTCAGCCTGGTATCTCTAATACAAGCAATAGGGCAGTGGTCACTGATATCATTTGCAAAAACCCCACTGGCTGTGTATTTATGGGGGGTGTTTGTTAGAATAATGTCTAGTAGAGTAGATTTTACTGGGTTCTTAAACTTGGGACGGGTTGGTTTAGTTATCAGCTGAGTTAGATTTAGCTCAGTACAAATTACTTTTAATTTATCGGATACTGGTGAAAGCCAATCCAGGTTAAAATCTCCCAAAATCAGTAATTCAGAGTTTGCATAATTAGACAGTATATCAGATAATTTGCATAGAGTACAAGGAGGAGCTGAGGGGGGGCGATATACCCCTCCTAGAGTTAAACGAGCATTATTACCAAGTACCAAATTTAAAACTAGACATTCATATTGCTTTGGGACAGAGGTTGATATGGACACAGAAACATTTAAGCAGCATTTTACATAAATCGCGATACCACCACCTCTACCAACTCTATCAGCTCTATAAATATTGTACCCAATCAACTGAACATCTGAATCAGGCACAGAATCACACAGCCACGATTCAGATACAACCAATACGTCAACATTTGATTGTGAGACCAAAATTTCAATAAAGTCCAACTTTTGTATCAGGCTTCTAGCATTCAAATGAATTATTCCAATGCCATTGCTACAGGAATTCATATCAGATGGAGTATCCAAGGTAGCACCCGAAGCTGCACTGGATGAGCAATAAACCATTTTCGAGCTATTGACAGAGCTCAATTTTATGGGGACAAGATTACTACTAACAATACCTCTCTGCATGTGAGTATCATACACTGTAGTTGGAGGAATCATGGGAATGTTATGCTGCTTCGACAGTTTATAGACTTTCAGCATACTGCAAGTGGGTGTATGGAAAACTGAGAGCTAACTGGGCACGTTTTGCATAGCTGCTTTCTTGTAAAATAGCTTAGAGGTTAAGCACATTAGGCCAATAACTGAAAGGTCGCTGGTGTGAATCCCCGAGCGGTATACCGGCCGTCGAAGGGAGTAGACCAAGGCACAGCAGGTTGAGTGCTCATTTTTAACTTTTATTGAACACGACAAAACAAAAAAACGAACGACAGCTTAACAGTTCTGTCAGGTACAAAACACTAGACTGAAAACAACCACCCACAAACACAAGCTGAAAACCCTCTACTAAATAGGACCTCCAATCAGAGGCAACAAGAAACAGCTGCCTCCAATTGAAGGTCAAACAAAAACTCTAAACATAGAAATAGAAAAACTAGACACGGACATAGAAATATACTAACATAGAACATATACCAAAACCCCCGAAACACATAAAACAAACACCCCCTGCCATGCCCTGACCAAACTACAAAAACAAACAACCTCTTTTACTGGTCAGGACGTGACAAGCAGACAAGTTGAAAAATCTGTCAATATGCCCTTTAGCAAGGCACTAAATCCTAATTGCCCCTGTCAGTCGCTCTGTATACTATGAAAGTGTCTGCTAAATGATTCAAGTTTATTTAGTTAAAAAATTATCCCAAGTAGGAGAAAATGCCCTTGAAAGATTTTGCTTAGATTTTCACACTTGCTAGTGAGCTCTTATTTGTTAATGCCCACTCACCGAAAGACTCAGAATGCCTATCACTAGTTGTGTGTGTGTGTATGTATATAGATATATGTATATATGTGTGTGTGTGTATGTATATGTATATGTGTATGTACGGAACACTTAAACAACACATCCTAGATCTGAATGAAAGAAATAATCTTATTAAATACTTTTTTCTTTACATAGTTGAATGTGCTGACAACAAAATCACACAAAAATAATCAATGGAAATCCAATTTATCAACCCATGGAGGTCTGGATTTGGAGTCACACTCAAAATTGAAGTGGAAAACCACACTACAGGCTGATCCAACTTTGATGTAATGTCCTTAAAACAAGTCAAAATGAGGCTCAGTAGTGTGTGTGGCCTCAACGTGCCTGTATGACCTCCCTACAATGCCTGGGCATGCTCCTGATGAGGTGGCGGATGGTCTCCTGAGGGATCTCCTCCCAGACCTGGACTAAAGCAGCCGCCAACTCCTGGACAGTCTGTGGTGCAACGTGGCGTTGGTGGATGGAGAGAGACATGATGTGCTCAATTGGATTCAGGTCTGGGGAACGGGCGGGCCAGTCCATAGCATCAATGCCTTCCTCTTGCAGGAACTGCTGACACACTCCAGCCACATGAGGTCTAGCATTGTCTTGCATTAGGAGGAACCCAGGGCCAACCGCACCAGCATATGGTCTCACAAGGGGTCTGAGGATCTCATCTCGGTACCTAATGGCAGTCAGGCTACCTCTGGCGAGCACATGGAGGGCAGTGCGGCCCCCCAAAGAAATGACACCCCACACCATGACTGACCCACCGCCAAACCGGTCATGCTGGAGGATGTTGCAGGCAGCAGAACGTTCTCCACGGCATCTCCAGACTGTCACATGTGCTCAGTATGAACCTACTTTCATCTGTGAAGAGCACAGGGCGCCAGTGGCGAATTTGCCAATATTGGTGTTCTCTGGCAAATGCCAAACGTCCTGCACGGTGTTGGGCTGTAAGCACAACCCCCACCTGTGGACCCTCATGGAGTGTGTTTCTGACCGTTTGAGCAGACACATGCACATTTGTGGCCTGCTGGAGGTCATTTTGCAGGGCTCTGGCAGTGCTCCTTCTGCTCCTCCTTGCACAAAGGCGGAGGTAGCGGTCCTGCTGCTGGGTTGTTGCCCTCCCACGGCCTCCTCCACGTCTCCTGATGTACTGGCCTGTCTCCTGGTAGCGCCTCCATGCTCTGGACACTACGCTGACAGACACAGCAAACCTTCTTGCCACAGCTCGCATTGATGTGCCATCCTGGATGAGCTGCACTACCTGAGCCACTTGTGTGGGTTGTAGACTCCGTCTCATGCTACCACTAGAGTGAAAGCACCGCCAGCATTCTAAAGTGACCAAAACATCAGCCAGGAAGCATAGGAACTGAGAAGTGGTCTGGTCCCCACCTGCAGAACCACTCCTTTATTGGGGGTGTCTTGCTAATTGCCTATAATTTCCACCTGTTGTCTATTCCATTTGCACAACAGCATGTGAAATGTATTGTCAATCAGTGTTGCTTCCTAAGTGGACAGTTTGATTTCACAGAAGTGTGATTGACTTGGAGTTACATTGTGTTGTTTAAGTGTTCCCTTTATTTTTTTGAGCAGTGTATACACACACACACACACACACACACACGTGTTTAGGGTCTCACTTGGTGAACTCCATAAGATCGAAAATGGATGAATGCAACAACAACGTCTCTGACATTAACATATACAGTCATTGCTCGTTAGCAGGCAAGGCACTCTGAATAAAGCTTTACATTAAAATGCAACACTGTTCTGGTGTCTACAGTGGTTCTGCTTTTAAAAGTTGCGAGCTTGCACCGCGGGATATAGAGGTACCCAGCGTCACGGCTTCATTGCTCGAGACCACCACAAGGGGGAGTTAGAGCACTCATTTTTCATTTTGGGTCCCAAGGTTTTTATATGACCAATCATATCGAGTGGTTCCAATGACGAATTTTGACGAGAGCCACCCTTGCCTTGTGGCGTTCTTCAACAAAAATGGCTGACAAAGCATTACGGGGGAACCAGATGTAAGTTGCTATAACATCATAACGAGTCAAGCAAAAAATGTACAATTGAGAGGAATGTTAGTTAATGAAAACACACATTTGTGAATATTTTTTTGTCAAGTTTATTCACGAAAATCGCTATTTAGCAAGTTTTGACTAGCTAACATTAGCCAGCTAGCTAGTGTTAGAATTAATTTGTACTTTGTTTAAATGTTTTAGGGACTCCTGAGAAAACCAACACACCAGGCTGTCTTCTTGTGAAAGTGTATGTAAAGAATCTAGCTAGCTAAAGCATTTATTACAAATTGAATGTACAATTGTGTAAGCTTGCAGCTGAAGTAACATAGCTAGCTAACTATTTACTTATTGTGTAGCGGAGGATAAAAATAACTGCCTATGGATGTGTAGCTAGTTACAGTATGTAGCCGATCTGTGTATGGACCCTAAAACGTTAGATTGGTATGAATATTAGTTCAGAACCTATGAACCTCAGCTGATATAGTTGTCGTATCAACTTCAAGTCTGAATGGCATTAACCTGTTAGGGCTAGGGGGCAGTATTGACATGGCCGGATAAAAAACGTACCCAATTTAATCTGGTTACTACTCCTGCCCAGTAACTAGAATATGCATATAATTATTGGCTTTGGATAGAAAACACCCTAAAGTTTCTAAAACTGTTTGAATGGTGTCTGAGTATAACAGAACTCATATGGCAGGCAAAAACCTGAGAAGATTCCATACAGGAAGCGCCCTCTGACAAGTTGTTAATCTTGGCTCTTTTTATTGAAGACTGAGGATCTTTGCCGTAACGTGACATTTCCTACGGCTCCCATAGGCTCTCAGAACCCGGGAAAAAGCTGAACGATATCGAGGCAGCCTCTGGCTGAAACACATTATCGCGTTTGGATAGTGGCTGGTCAGAGTACTCTGAGACTCACGCTCGTGCACGAGGGCACGAGATGTATTTATTTTCTCTCTCTTTGTACGTATACAGGCTTTCCCGGTCGGAATAGTATCGCTTTTTTACGAGAAAAATGGCATAAACATTTTTAAACAGCGGTTGACATGCTTCGAAGTACGGTAATGGAATATTTACAATTTTTTTGTCACGAAATGCGCCATGCTCGCCACCCTTATTTACCCTTTCGGATAGTGTCTTGAACGCACGAACAAAACGCCGCAGTTTGGATATAACAATGGATTATTTGGGACCAAACCAACATTTGTTATTGAAGTAGCAGTCCTGGGAGTGCATTCTGACGAAGAACACCAAAGGTAATCAAACTTTTCTAATAGTAAATCGGAGTTTAGTGAAGGCTAAACTTGCTGGGTGTCTAAATAGCTAGCCCTGTGATGCCGGGCTATCTACTGAGAATATTGCAAAATGTGCTTTCACCGAAAAGCTATTTTAAAATCGGACATCTCGAGTGCATAGAGGAGTTCTGTATCTATAATTCTTAAAATTGTTTTTTGTGAACGTTTATCGTGAGTAATTTAGTAAATTCACCGGCAGTGTTCAGTGGGAATGCTAGTCACATGCTAGTCACATGCTAATGTAAAAAGCTGGTTTTTGATATAAATATGAACTTGATTGAACAAAACATGCATGTATTGTATAACATAATGTCCTAGGGTTGTCATCTGATGAAGATCAAAGGTTAGTGCTGCATTTAGCTGTGGTTTGGGTTTATGTGACATATGCTAGCTTGAAAAATGGGTGTCTGATTATTTCTGGCTGGGTACTCTGCTGACATAATTTAATGTTTTGCTTTCGTTGTAAAGCCTTTTTGAAATCGGACAGTGTGGTTAGATTAACGAGAGTCTTGTCTTTAAAATTTTGTAAAATAGTCATATTTTAGAGGTATTTGAATAACGCGCCACGGGTTTACACTGGCTGTTGAGTAGCAAGCGTCCCACCTAGCCCATAGAGGTTAATGAAGCCTACTGATAGAGTAGAATATAATAACTTTATTGTGCCAAGGATTCAAGTCCTATATACACATGCACTGTAGTTATTACCATGCATGAGATTCCCATATTGTAGCCTGTATACTGAATATATTCACTGAACTCTTTCTTGGCAAATAAGGTGCGGTTCAGGTATGAATCTGAGGCATTCTTTAAGTCATAGCAAACTCCATTATTTGAATGATGCCGTGTCTGCGTGTATGTATTACAATTATACACTTCAGTGTTTACCACTCCTGCTCCTGGGACATCAATGATTACACATTGTAATAAACTGGAAACATGATCGATTTGTAATTCATATATACAGAAAATATGCATATCTAACTCCCTTCATCTGCATTAATCTGAGGACACAGAATAGTATTTCAATGAGACTTAATTTCAACCAGTGGAGAAAGTGAAACGCTTTATTCAAAAGTTAATTATCCAGGTATTATAAATGCATGCATTATAATTGATAATTTTTATATTATAAATACAAGTTCAATCTGTACTTCAATGCCCATATGGTGTGCATTATAAAACAAGGAAGAAAGATGAGGTGGGGATAGAGGTGTAGAAGACAAAGGGAAAGAGGTAAGAACAGCAGCAGACAGCATATGATTCATGAATTACAGTGCTACCCTAATATTCTCTCAGTTCGTCACAATTGTGGTGTCTCCTAACCAGCCTCGGCCCCCCAGTTGGCCCGAAGGTTATCTTAAGAGCGGATGAGGTGGCGATGACGTCTCACATCAAAACATACCTGCAGACGAGTGACAAATGGATAGAGAGCATGATTAAGCCTTTTTTATTCTAACATGGTCAGTCATCTTAAATCAGGAGGTGAAATGCAAAACTGACCTTGGGTCATTAACTCTGGGACTACTACATCTGTATTTCAATGTAAAGCATCTTTAATAATACTTCCTGTTGACTCGACCAACTGACATCTCACCTATGATCATGCTGCACCCTCTGTCAGCCAGTTCAGATGCAGGAGGGATTCACCAAAACAGCTTATATAACCTAGAGGATTTAGGGAGAAAGGAAGAAGTGAAGGAGAGACTTATTGTGTGTGTGGTGTCCACAATAAGTGGCTACAGAGTACATTATGCTGAAAAAGACGAGGACAAATGGAAGATAATGTCAATAGAAGATACTGTATGTGATGCAGACACCTATCGGAGTGTACCTGAAAGATTTAAATAGACGCCTATGCATCTCACCACTTGATTATTGCAAGGCTAACCCCCAGGGTAATCATGACTTGGCAACAGAGTCCAGTGAAAATGACTGTGTTTGGTGTAAATCTGAAAATTAGCAGCTGACATCTTAATTTTTTTTTTTTAAATCTAATGCATGTGAGACAGGTTCCATGTACAACAAGACAGGCAGACATGGAGAAAAAGAACACAGAACAGTGTAATTACATCTGGTTATGGACACTTGCCAGCAATAAAGCTTCCACGGCCTGTTCCTCGGACAGTGAAAATCTGGCAATATCTACATTTTCGACCCCTTGGTCAGCTCGCTCTCTGAAAGTAAAGAAAACAGCTTTATTTTTTATAGATATGTGAACAACTACTGAGATATGACCGTTCAATCTAAAGCAGCAGATGTTAATTTAGGATACGTCAATACAGCCCAGTGCTGCTTCCCTGAGATGCCATCTTCGTAGGTGTCCGTTGACTTCCTTTGTGTCAGAAAAAAGTTGCTTTAAGAATTATTTGAATGAAAATAAAGGTTTTGCTCTCGACAAAAAGACAAATGTACCTCCATAGCAATTTGCCTGTGAATATAACCACAACTTCCTACAAATATGCTACTGTATGCAGAATTCTTGACACAACCGAAGATGCTGCCATATCCTGCCAGCACGCCCACAAGCGAGCCACTCAGGCACAGAATGATGATGCGTGGAACAGGGAAAGGAATGAGATGGGAACAACAATTTGTTGCAAGTTGGGGAGGAGGGCTAATAGCCGAACAATAGACTATTCAACCTTAACTAAAGAATAGTCTGATAGCCGAGCTAGGTGTAAAAAAAAAACCCAGACCAGATTTGCCCTAACGACCAAGGGATAGCTTGCTACTCAATGTAATAAAGTAATGCCTTTTCAAATAAGTTACCTTAAAGTTATGTTGGCTGACAATTTGTTAGCAATGCTGTCCTTACGAACCACATAGCATATCATTATAGCAGTATGTACCGGTATGTTAGCTAGGTTAGTTGTTATACAAACTTGCCAGTATATTAACTATAGGCTATCTTTTGATTATTCTCGGCATTCTTAGCTAAATGGTATACTCGTTGTGCTTTCAACGGACATTCGAGTGCTTTCGTAAATTTGCTCTGGCTATCTATAGGCTGGACAATAGAACGTTTCAAAATTCACCCAAGGCTGAATAAACGGCTGGCTAAACTGGAACACTAGCATGAGCCCATAGCAAATTAATGGAATCGAATGTTCGCAGAGCTTGTTTTGACTGGAGGGATGCTTAGAATTACATAAATATCTATTTTACCACTACAATCTGTTCATCGGACGAAACTGAAAAAAAAAACATCTTGTGTAGAAAGTAAACATCCGCACCACGATGGTGTCAACTGTGCTTATGTCTGCATAATGAAAAAGTAGGGGAAAAAAATTCAAATTTCGGACTATTTCTGGTCTAGTGATTGACAAATGAGCTCGCTGCCCAGACTTACATAACTACAAAGAGGAGATTCTCCTGATTAAAATGGTGCCCATGTAACAGTTTTGCTTCCGTCCCTCTCCTCGCCCCTACCTGGGCTCAAACCAGGGACCCTCTGCACACAGACAACAGCCACCCTCGAATGCCGGAAGACCTGCTGGAAGTGCCTCAGCAACCTGGAGAGAAGTAGGGAGACCAGAGAGAGGGATAAAAGACAGGATTTAGAGAATTTATCCATAACCACCAAAATGGTGGTAAACCCGTCAGAGGGCGAGATTAGTGACAATATTAATGGATAGATGAGACCAGGGATGCTGAGGAACAGGAAGGGGAAGGAGTTTCCCTGCTGGACCGTGCCGGAGGGACTTAGTTCTTAGTTTGCCCAAACACAGAACAGGAGTTGATGTAGCAAAGGTGGGCCACCAATACTTTCGGAGAGAGATTGATTAGTATGGGTGATCCCAGGATGTCCAGCGACAACGGCTGTGTGTGCCCAGGTCAACAGCCGCACCCTTATCCCCATGGGAACGTAGATGCGCTCAGGAGGACATGTAGTGGGTGCAGGTTGCCTCTTCAGAGCCTGGCGAATGTCCACATCTACATCCCAGACCACAGATGCAAAGACTCGAGAGGGAACGGGAAAGGAGGTCCTCCGGCATTAGGGTGACTAGTCCGTGATTCTCATCCTCGACCATGAGATGGTGGGGTTATGGCATTGAAGCCATGGGAGGCCGAGGATGATCTTGTGAGCTGGTGCACTAGTGATGAAGAAGGGAATGTTCTCCTGATGAATGGACTCCATGGTGAGGGTGAGTGGTGTGGTGATGGTTCCGGATCCTAGTGGCCGATTATCAAGGGCTTGAAACGGAGAGGCACAGGTGCGCGTAAAGATGGTGCCAGGTTTGCGTAATGATGATAGTTAGAGCCAGTGATTAGTAAACCGGAGACGTTGAGCATATTACCCGTAAGACATTTATCATCCTCCCTCTCTGGAAGGATTTCCTCCTCCACCAAAGCAGTACCGATCAACTCTGACTACTGCTTTTGGATCGCCAGAACACCTTGACTTGATAATGCTTTGCAATGATGAGTAGATTCGCCTTTGTACATTTATCTAGCGTAGGGTTTTCCACAAATGCTTCCAACTTAGTCAATGGCTTTATTGATATTTATAAGACTGTTTATGCAACTTTCAAATCTTATAACCCCTCAAGGTGGATGTCAGTGACAGAAACTCTACCACAAAAGTGTATTTTGAACACTCAAATATCTGTGCACAGCAGAGCTTCAGAGTAGGCGATTAAAGCAACTACCATACTCATGGGAAACAAGATCCCGGACGAGCCCCCATTTTGTTACGTTCCCAATCATGAATGTCGCTCAAACAGAAGAGAGAACTAACAAAGTCACTAACCAACAGCCAAAACAACAGGTGGGGTTTTGGGAGTAGTTCTAGAAGACAGCCATATGTGTGTCCACTGAAAGTTTTCTAGCAACAACTAGAACCCAAAAAGACATCCACTAAATTTGCCCAAGAAGAGGCAAATAAATGCAAAATCCACAACAAACCTAAAGACAGGAAGCAAACCAAAAAGGTGGAGCAAAACTAAATCAGGGAACTCAGATATAGGACTGTTTAGTCTAGAAATCAACACAGGGAGAGCACTTGGCCAGCCACTCTTAAATAGCACCTGGGCCAGCATAGGTGAAACACTTTCCCACTAACGAGATCGCAACCAGCACAGGTATAACATATACTGACTGAGGTGACACCAATCGGTGTGCCCTACACGCTAATGAGCTATATTTGCTAAGGTTCAACCTCAAATCATAATAAAAAGAGTAAAAACTGAAGGACATTTTATCTAAATTGGTAGTGATAGAAGGAATCTTGAGTTACCTTACAGGCTCACAGTTATGGCCATCATACTTCTGTAGGTTACTAGTGTCACGGCTGTCGAAAGGAGCGGACCAAAGTGCAGCGTGGTTTTAGTTCCACATTTTATTAAATCCGTGAAACTTTGCAATACATAAATAACTGGATTGACAAAACAACAAACCGTGACGCAGAGAGAAACAAACATCACTCACAAATATAATAATAACCCACAAAAACAGAAAAAAAAACCTTACTTAAATATGATCTCCAATCAGAGGTAACGAGGACCAGCTGCCTCCAATTGGAGATCAACCCAAACAACCCCAACATAGAAATAGAAAAACTACAACTTAAACATAGAAATAGAAAACATAGAAAACACAAAACACTCCCTGTCACGCCCTGACCTACTCTACTATAGAAAATAACATCTTACTAGGGTCAGGACGTGATAACTAGCAATGAGGTAATACGTGAGTTTTTGTATAAGAGCTTTGAAAAATTAATAGGATACTGTTTTGATTTCTGTGGCACCTTAATAAGCTCCCAAGTGGCACAGTGGTCTAAGACCCTGCATCTTAGTGCAAGAGGCGTCACTGCAGTACCTTCAAATCCAGGCTGCATCACATCTGGCTGTGATTGGAGTCCCATAGCGTGGCACACAATTGGCCCAGCGTTGCCAGGGTAGGCCGTCATTGTAAATAAGAATTTGTTCTTAACTGACTTGCCTGGTTAAATAAAATAGAGTGCTTTCATCAGAAGTTTAGTTTTTTTCTGAGGAACCAATATAAAGTGCATATATAATGTGAATAGTATGGACCCTTGACGTACACATTTACTGACCTCAAGGAATTGTGAATTGATAGTCAGCAACAATACATTGAGATCTGCCCATAAGGTAATTTCTGGTTGCTGTCATGTCCAACCGAGACAGTTTGTTCAATAACAATAAGTGCCTTTGACAGGTCAATAAACAAGGCAAAAGAATGCTGATTTTTATCTAGCAAGCATACAATATCATTGACATCAATGGATGCAGCTGAGATGGTACTTTGACCTTGTCAAAATCCTTATTAATATGTATTTAGGATATATTTGCTGGTTAAGAAGGAGCGAAGTAGAGAGTTTATCAATGATTCGAAAAGCTTTAATATATGGCAGTAGTTATTTAGGTCGCTAGGGTTTCCGACCTTGTGATGAAGAAGTACAGTGTCCACACTTTAGGAATACTGACATCCCTGAAATTGGGACCATATGCTCATGTAAGTGTCACCTCTGCAAGTGACTGTGAATCTGTCGCCATTTTTCTCTCCATCTCTCCCCTCTAGGGGATGACACCACTCATGTATGCCTGTGTGCGAGGAGACGAGGCCATGGTTAAGATGCTGCTGGACACTGGGGCCGACATCAACAGTGAGGTCAGTGCTGCTGTGCACACAGTGTTAAATAAATAGTTGGGATAGTGTGGAGAGAAGCAGACAACCCCTGTCTTGTGTTTATCAACGTTCCTTGTTTCATTTTTCTTGCATTCTTTTACCTGCATTTGACATGCGTGTGTAGTGTTGGTAGCATGTTACATTAAATGCATACATCCTGCAAATAAACCTGTTTGTGCTATCTGTAAGGCGTCTAGGTGTAGCAGGTAAGGCGGAGTGAGGCGCAGGACACAGAGATGAGTAATTCACGTAACTTTACTCAAAACAGCAAATATTCCAAGAAGGAAAATAAACAAGCTCACAAACACAGACCAACTTACAATGAACAAACACGCACAAAACCATGGGGGGGGAACCAGAGGGTTAAATAAGGAACATAATTATGGGAATGGAAACCAGGTGTGTACAATGAAGACAAAACAAATGGAAAATGAAAAGTGGATCGGTGGTGGCTAGAAAACTGGTGACGTCGACCGCCGAACGCCACCCGAACAAGGAGAGGGACCAACTTCGGCGGAAATCGTGACACTATCGTACAATTGCCAACTCTTTGTCTCGTTGTCATGCCAAATATCTTTGGATTTACAGTCAGAGATGAGCATAGTACTATCTTGTTACAATCACAAAATACTCTAAAGACCAATGTATCAAAATAAAATACAAAATACTTTAGCAATGTATTGTATTAATCCAAATAGTTATTGTATGAATTTTGTATTTTCAAAATACATAATCAATTTGCAAGTACACGCTTTCCCTACAACAACATTCTCAGTAATGGTAACACATGTTAGGTTTTACTTGCTACGACTGTGATATGTGGTTGTTTATCTGCCATAGTTGAATGAAATGACTGTAATTAAATCAGATCAAGTGTTAACCTCTCTGGGCTAGGCGGGACGAATTCGTCCCACCTACGCAACAGCCAGTTGAATCCCGTGGCGCGATTTTCAAATACCTTAGAAATGCTATTACTTCAATTTCTCAAACATATGACTATTTTACACCATTTTAAAGACAAGACTCTCCTTTATCTAACCACACTGTCCGATTTCAAAAAGGCTTTACAACGAAAGCAAAACATTAGATTATGTCAGCAGAGTACCCAGCCAGAAATAATCAGACACCCATTTTTCAAGCTAGCATATAATGTCACAAAAACCCAGAAGACAGCTAAATGCAGCACTAACCTTTGATCTTCATCAGATGACACACCTAGGACATTATGTTATACAATACATGCATGTTTTGTTCAATCAAGTTCATATTTATATCAAAAAACAGCTTTTTACATTAGCATGTGACGTTCAGAACTAGCATACCCCCCCGCAAACTTCCGGGGAATTTACTAACAATTTACTAAATTACTCACGATAAACGTTCACAAAAAACATAATTATTTTAAGAATTATAGATACAGAACTCCTTTGTGCAATCGAGGTGTCCGATTTTAAAATAGCTTTTCGGTGAAAGCACATTTTGCAATATTCTCAGTAGATAGCCCAGCCATCACGGCTAGCCATTTAGACACCCACCAAGTTTAGCCCTAACCAAAGTCAGATTTACTATTACAAAAGTTTGATTACCTTTGTTGTCTTCGTCAGAATGCACTCCCAGGACTGCTACTTCAATAACAAATGTTGGTTTGGTCCAAAATAATCCATCGTTATATCCAAATAGCGGTGTTTTGTTCGTGCGTTCCAGACACTATCCTAAAGGGTAAATAAGGGTGGCGAGCATGGTGCAATTCGTGACAAATTCTAAATATTCCATTACCGTACTTCGAAGCATGTCAACCGCTGTTTAAAATCAATTTTTATGCCATTTTTCTCATAAAAAAGCGATAATATTCCGACCGGGAATCTCCGTTTAGGTAAACAGAGGAAAGAAAACAAAGCATTCGGTCGACGCGGGCACGCGCCTGAGTCTCACAGTACTGTAACCAGCCACTACCCAAACGCGCTACTTTTTCAGCCAGAGCCTGCAAAGCCACGATTCAGCTTTTTGCCGCCTTCTGAGAGCCCATGTGAGCTGTAGGAAGTGTCACGTAACAGCAGAGATCCTTTGTAATGGATAGAGATGGCAAAGAAGGCCAAGAAATGGTCAGACAGGGTACTTCCTGTACAGAATCTTCTCAGGTTTTGACCTGCCATTTGAGTTCTGTTATACTCACAGACACCATTCAAACAGTTTTAGAAACTTTGGAGTGTTTTCTATCCAAAGCCAATTATATGCATATTCTAGTTACTGGGCAGGAGTAGTAACCAGATTAAATCGGGTACGTTTTTTTATCCAGCCGTGAAAATACTGCCCCTATCCCAAACAGGTTAACTCAAAAAGCGTTGAGGCCTCGATGCCATCTTGTTCGGGGCTAACTGCCCATTATGCCAAACCTATGCACACCAAGTTTCGTCTTCGAAGTCTTTTCCATTTAGGAGAAATGGCCATGTCGTGATTGATGTTTTGTACATTTGCAATATGATTCCATTCGCCATCTGCTGGAATTTACCGGGACAGCGGAAAAATGACCAGAATTTGAAAATTTTATAAAACGGAAACCAAATGTCCGAGAGACTTTGTTTGACTTCCCGGAGGATCTGGCCCTGGTGCACGACCCGCCGCCGTCCGCAAATTTTAGAAGCATTCGCGGACATCTAGTAAGGACCGTACATTTGTAATATGGAGTTTCTCATCAATCATACAGCAAATGCCAAAATGTGCCCTTTATGTATGTAATGTTTTGTGTGCTGGGTGCTGTCCTCAGATAATTGCATGGTATGCTTTTGCCGTAAAGCCTTTTTGAAATCTGACATAGCGGCTGGATTAACAAGAAGTTAAGCTTTATTTTGATGTATAACATATTTTCAAGAATGTTAAATATTTGAATTGAGTATTTTTGAATTTCACTCTCTGCAATTTCACTTGATGTTGGCCAGGTGAGACGCTACCATCCCAGGTACCCAGAAGAATTAAGCATCTCCAATCCAAAATTAAATCTAGAATCGGCTTCCTATTTCACAAAACAAAGCTTTCTTCACTCATGCTTCCAAACATACCCTCGTAAACTGACTATCCTACCCATCCTTGACTTCGGTGATGCCATTTACAAGTTAACCTCCAACACTCTACTCAGCAAACTAGATGTAGTCTATCACAGTGCCATCCGTTTTGTCACCAAAGCCCCATATACTACCCACCACCGTGACCTGTATGCTCTTGTTGGCTGGCCCTCACTACATATTTGTCTGCAAACCCACTGGCTCCAGGGCATCTATAAGTCTTTGCTAGGTAAAGCCCCGCCTTATCTCAACTCACTGGTCACCATAGCAACACCCACCCGTAGCACGCACTCCAGCAGGTACATTTCACTGGTCATCCCCAAAGCCAACACTTCCTTTGGCCGCCTTTCCTTCCAGTTCTCTGCTGCCAATGACAGGAACGAATAACAAAAATCAATGAAGCTGGAGTCTTATATCTCCATCTCTAACTTTAAGCATCAGCTGTCAGAGCAGCTTACCGATCACTGTACCTGTACACAGCCAATCTGTATATAGCACACCCAACTACCTCATTCCCATATTATTACTTACACTCTTGCTCTACATACACCCCAGTATCTCTACTTGCCCATCATCATCTGCCTCTCTAGGGTAGGTGGCACCAAATCGTCCCACCTACGCAACAGCCAGTCTAATCCCGTGGCGCGATATTCAAATACCTTAGAAATGCTATTACTTCAATTTCTCAAACATATGACTATTTTACACCATTTTAAAGACAAGACTCTCCTTTATCTAACCACACTGTCCGATTTCAAAAAGGCTTTACAACGAAAGCAAAACATTAGATTATGTCAGCAGAGTACCCAGCCAGAAATAATCAGACACCCATTTTTCAAGCTAGCATATAATGTCACATAAACCCAAACCACAGCTAAATGTAGCACTAACCTTTGATGATCTTCATCAGATGACAACCCTTGGACATTATGTTATACAATACATGCATGTTTTGTTCAATCAAGTTCATATTTATATCAAAAAACAGCTTTTTACATTAGCATGTGACGTTCAGAACTAGCAAACTTCCGGGGAATTTACTAACAATTTACTAAATTACTCACGATAAACGTTCACAAAAAGCATAACAATTATTTTAAGAATTATAGATACAGAATTCCTCTATGCACTCACTATGTCCGATTTTAAAATTGCTTTTTGGTGAAAGCACATTTTGCAATATTCTAAGTACATAGCCCAGCCATCACGGGCTAGCTATTTAGACACCCGGCAAGTTTAGCCTTCACCAAAATCAGATTTACTATTACAAAAGTTTGATTACCTTTGGTGTTCTTCGTCAGAATGCACTCCCAGGACTTCTACTTCAATAACAAATGTTGGTTTGATCCCAAATAATCCATCGTTATATCCAAACAGCGGCGTTTTGTTCGTGCGTTCAAGAAACTATCTGAAATGGTAAATCAGGGTTACGAGCATGGCGCATTTCGTGACAAAAAAATTCTAAATATTCCATTACAGTACTTAGAAGCATGTCAACCGCTGTTTAAAATCAATTTTTATGCAATTTATCTCGTAAAAAAGCGATAATATTCCGACCGGGAATCTGCGTTTCGGTAAATAGAGGAAAAAAAAGAAAGACGGTGGCGACCAGTGCACGCGCCTAAGCCCACTGTCCCCTGATCGGCCACTTGACAAAGGCGATAATGTGTTTCAGCCTGGGGCTGGAATGACGACATTCAGCTTTTTCCCGGGCTCTGAGAGCCCATGGGAGCCGTGGGAAGTGACACGTTACCGCAGAGATCCTTTGTTTTGGAAAGAGATGTCAAAGAAAGCCAATAAATGGTCAGACAGGCCACTTCCTGTAAAGGAATCTCTCAGGTTTTTGCCTGCCATATGAGTTCTGTTATACTCACAGACACCATTCAAACAGTTTTAGAAACTTTAGGGTGTTTTCTATCCATATCTAATAAGTATATGCATATTCTTGTTACTGGGTAGGAGTAGTCACCAGATTAAATCGGGTACGTTTTTTTTTGTCCGGCCGTGTAAATACTGCCCCCTAGCCATAAGAGGTTAAGAACAGGAAGCATAGAAATACCGCACATAGAAGAAATCTACCGCTTCTTAGACTTGCTTTCAATAAGAATGACAGATCTATAACACACATTTCTAAGTTAATTTGGTCAGGCAGGCCCAAAAAGGCAAGGCCCTCTAGGAAATATCTAAATTAGTCTTTACATTAACTTCTACAGGATCGGTGGGTCCCCCACGGGATGGTTGAGCTAACGTAAGCTAATGCGACTAGCATGAGGTCGTAAGTAACAAGAACATTTTCCAGGACATGGATATATCTGATATTGGCAGAAATCTTAAATTCTTGTTAATCGAACTGCACTGTCCAATTTACAGTAGCTATTACAATGAAATAATACCATGCTATTGTTTGAGGAGAGTGCACAGCTTTGAACTTAAAGTTATTTATAAACCAACTCTGCACATTTGGGCAGTCTTGATACAACATTTTGAAAATAAATGCAATGGTTCATTGGATCAGTCTAAAACTTTGCACATACACTGCCATCTAGTGGGCAAAATCAACATTTTGGATCAGCCATTCCTCCTGCATTTCAAAGATTTTATATTTTTTTTATTTTTATATTTTTTTATATTTTTTAAACTGTTAGTTTTTTTGTTGTATTATCTTTTACCAGATCGATTTGTGTTATTTTCCTACATTCATTTCACATTTCCACAAACTTCAGTGTTCACATGGTATCAAGAATATGCATATCCTTGCTTCAGGTAATGAGATACAGGCAGTTAGATTTGGGTATGTCATTTTAGGCGAAAATGGAAAAAAATGGGTAGGATCCTTGATGTTTTTAAGCGGTGTGTTAATTTAACACTGAAAAGTGTGGACCCGTATAGACACTGGACAAGTGTTAAATGTAACACTGTCAGTGCTGATTTAATACTATATGTAGAGAACAATGGAATGAGTGGTGTAACTGCATTTTAGGTGTCTTACATACCTAATGTTTGTTATGGAATTAGACAAGGGTGTGAAGTACATTCAGGCAAACTCTAACAGACAAATGATCACACAGACTGATACACCCCCCATATACCAGGGGTGCTGAATTTCAAAAAAATTCCTCTACAGTTGTAATGTATTATATATTTAGCATCAAAATCACTAACTGGTTCTTTTTTACCTTAATTTAACTAGACAAGTCAGTTAAGAGCAAATTCTTATTTACAATGACCAAAAAGCCAAAAAGCAAAAGGCCTCCTGCGGGGAAGGGGGCTGTGATTAAAAAAAAAAAAGAATCACTACAAGAGACAACACTACATAAAGAGAGACCTAAGACAACATTGCATGGCAGTAACATATGACAACACAGCACGGTAGCAACACAACATGACAACAACATGGCAGCAGCACAACATGGTAGCAGCACAAAACATGGTATAAACTTAATTGGGCACAGACAACAGCACAAAGGGCAAGAAGGTAGAGACAACAATACATCACATGAAGCGGCCGCAACTGTCAGTAGGAGAGTCCATGATTGAGTCTTTGAATGAAGAGATTGAGATAAAACTGTCCAGTTTGAGTGTTTTTTTGCAGCTTGTTCCAGTCGCTAGCTGCGAACTGAAAAGAGGAGCGACCCAAGGATATGTGTGCTTTGGGTACCTTTTAACAGAATGTGACTGGCAGAACGGGTGTTGTATGTGGAGGATGAGTGCTGCAGTATTTGTATTTTTGTATTTATTATGGTGTTATGGTATTGTAATTTTTTAAATTGTATAAACTGCCTTCATTTTGCTGGACCCCAGGAAGAGTAGCTGCAGTTTATGAAGGCAGTTTATACAATTAAAAAAATTACAATACATTCACAGATTTCACAACACACTGTGTGCCCTCAGGCACCTACTCCATCACTACCACATATCTACAGTACTAAATCCATGTGTATCTATAGTGCATATGTTAGTGTGTGTGTGTGTGTGTGTGTGTGTGTGTGTGTGTGTGTGTGTGTGTGTGTGTGTGTGTGTGTGTGTGTGCATGTGCCTGTACCAATGTTTGTTGCTTCACAGTCCCCGCTGTTTTTTCATCAGTTTTTTTATATCAAATTTTACTGCTTGCATCAGTTACTTGATGTGGAATAGAGTTCCATGTAGTCATGGCTCTCTGTAGTACTGTCTGCCTCACATAGTCTGTTCTGGACTTGGGGACTGTGAAGAGACCTCTTGTGGCATGTCTTATGGAGTATGCATGGGTGTCCGAGCTGTGTGCCAGTAGTTCTGACAGACAGCTCGGTGCATTCAACATGTCATTACCTCTCATAAATAAAGTAGTGATGAAGTAATCTCAACTTGCTCAATTTCCACATTATTTATTACAAGATTTAGTTGAGGTTTAGGGTTTAGTGAGTGTCTTGTTCCAAATACAATGCTTTTAGATATAGAAATATTTAGAGCTAATTTATTCCTTGCCACCCACTCTGAAACTAACTGCAGCTCATTGTTGAGTGTAGCAGTCATTTCAGTCACTGTAGAGGCTGAGATGGGGGTGGAGTGAGGGCTAAGAGGGTTTTATA
Source organism: Salmo salar (assembly GCF_905237065.1). Lineage (NCBI taxonomy): Eukaryota > Metazoa > Chordata > Actinopteri > Salmoniformes > Salmonidae > Salmo > Salmo salar. The sequence continues at coordinate 33,643,861 of NC_059448.1, forward strand.
AATAAGCATCAACCAGTGGGTCTTGCGCCAGGTATACAGAGATGACCAGTTTACAGAGGAGTAGAGAGTGCAGTTATTTGTCTTATAAGGAGCATTGGTGGCAAATCTGATGGCCGAATGGTAAAGAACATCTAGCCGCTCGAGAGCACCTTTACCTGCCGATCTATAAATTACGTCTCCGTAATCTAGCATGGGTAGGCTGGTCATCTGAATCAGGGTTAGAGAAAACCAAGTCTAGATTTAATCTTAGCATGCAGCTTTGATTTGTGCTGAGAGAAGGACAGTATACTGTCTTGCTATACTCCCAAGTACTTGTATGACATGCCTACCTCAAGCTCTAAACCATCAGAGGTTGTAATCACACTTACCAAACCACATGACCTTTGTTTTGGAGGTGTTCTGGCTAAAAGCCAGTTCTTGTTTGTAGTACACCAGAGGAAATGTTTACTAAAATCAGGCATCTTGACAACAAACTAAATCTCAGCTGAAAAACCACAACTCAAAAGTGATAACTTGAATAAAATTATGGCTAGAATCACGGGTATTATAGTTCTGATGAATACCAGCGTCAGGAGGTCATTTTAGAGAGGCATTTGGGCATGTGCCTTGCTGAACTTGTCAGTAACGTGTTTCTTTCACTCACTCCCCTCTCTCGTCCTCCTGGCATCCCTTCCTCCCTCAGTTGCTTCTGGATAGCCGAGACAGCATGGAGGGGGCCCTGCAAGATGGAGCAGATAACAACACTGAGACCCCACTTCAGCTGGCCTCTGCTGCAGGTACTTGTTGACAAAACAGGAATACTCCATTGACAATGTGTGCAGATTTATTGAACCTTTATTTTATACTTTTAAAAGTGTGTGTGTGTGTGTGTATATAATTAGAATTTTCTAAAAACCAGTATTTGCTTTGTCATTATGGGGTATTGTGTGTAGAGGGGGGAAAAAACAATTTGATCAATTTTAGAGTAAGGCCCATAACGTAACAATAACGTAACAAAATGTAGAAAAAGTCAAGGGGTCTGAATACTTTGTATATATAAAGTACCAGTCAAAACGTTGGACAAACTGTCACGGTTATCCTTGGTAGCAGGAAAGGGGCAGAGTCAAGTGCTGGAGACTGAGGTCCGGTAACACAGATGTTTATTAAACACTGTTTGAATAAGGTAGCCGCAAGGAAGGATGCGCACAACACCCGACAGGAGAACAGCTCCAAAAATGAAAACGCACGGGGCACAGCCCGGCAATACAAATGTCTGATCAAAAGTACGCTGTGTCTAAAAGGCAGCGCAAAATACCAACAGCCCTCATACATGACATGAAAATAATCCCGCACGAATTCCCGAACAAAAAGGACAAACTAAATACCCCCCCCCCACTAATGACAAACCAGGAACAGCTGCGGACCTAGACAGACAAAACCAAAACTCACAAACATAGATCGGTGGCAGCTAGTAGGCCGGCGAGGACGACCGCCGAGCACCGCCCGACCGGGGAGGGGCGCCAGCTTCTGTGGATACTGTGAAGGTGCGCAGTGCGCCGACGCCGGCCTCGGGGACGACCCGGAGGGCGAGGTGCAAGTCGATCCGGATGGAGGCGGTGGAATTCCTGTAGCAGGGCTGGATCCAGAATGTCCCCAACCGGGACCCAGTACCTCTCCTCCGGGCCGTACCCCTCCCAGTCCACGAGGTACTGCAGGCCCCCTACCCGACGTCGGGAGTCCAGGATGGCCCGGACTGTGTACCCTGGGGCCCGTCGGGAGTCCAGGATGGCCCGGACTGTGTACGCCGGGGCCCCCCCGATGTCCAGGGGGGGGCGGAGGGACCTCCCGCACCTCAGCGTCCTGCAGCGGACCAGCTACCACCGGCCTGAGGAGAGACACATGAAACGAGGGGTTAATACGGTAATATGAAGGAAGTTGTAACCTATAACACACCTCGTTTATTCTCCTCAGGACTTTGAACGGCCCCACAAATCGCGGACCCAGCTTCCGGCAGGGCAGGCGGAGGGGCAGGTTCCGGGTCGAGAGCCAGACTCTGTCCCCCGGGTTAAACACGGGGGCCTCACTGCGGCGGCGGTCAGCGCTCTCCTTGTGCCGTCCTACCGCTCGCTACAGGCACTCCTGGACAGCACTCCAGGTCTCTTTCGAGCGCTGTACACATTCCTCCACCGCAGGAGCCTCCATCTGGCTCTGATGCCATGGCACCAGGACCGGCTGGTACCCTAACACAACCTGGAAAGGTGACAGGTTAGTAGAGGAGTGGCGCAGAGAGTTCTGTGCCATCTCGGCCCATGGCATGAACCTCGCCCACTCCGCTGGCCGGTCCTGGCAATAGGACCGCAGAAACCTGCCCACATCCTGGTTAATGCATTCCACCTGCCCATTACTCTCTGGGTGAAAACCCGAGGTCAGGCTGACCGAGACCCCCAGCCTCTCCATAAACGACCTCCACACTCTGGACGTGAACTGGGGACCCCGATCAGATACGATGTCCTCGGGCACCCCATAGAGCCGGAAGACGTGTAAATAGGGCCGTAGGAACACCAAGCAAAGGGAGCAGACGGCAGGACTTCGAGATCCAATCCACAACAACCAGGAACGTGGTGTTCCCCTGAGACGGCGTGAGATCCGTGAGGAAATCCACCGAGAGGTGGGACCAAGGTCGCTGTGGAACGGGGAGGGGCTGTAGTTTCCCTCGAGGCAGGTGCCTAGGAGCCTTACACTGGGCGCACACCGAACAGGAAGAGACAGTGTCTAACATCCTTAACCAAAGTGAGCTACCAGTACTTCCCCTTCAGGCCCCACACAGTCCGTTCCATACCAGGATGACCCGAGGAGGGTAGAGTGTGGGACCATCGGATCAGGCGATCGCGAACACCGAGCGGAACGTACTTAAGACCTGCGGGACATTGAGGTGGAGTGGGTTCTGACTGACCCGCCCACTCGATGTCTGCATCCACCTCCCAGACCACCGGTGCCACCAGACAGGAGGCGGGGAGTATGGGAGTAGGATCAATGGTCCGCTCCTCGGTGTCGGGGAGACGCGACAGTGCGTCGGCCTTCCGGTTCCGAGAACCTGGAATGTACGAGAGGGTAAATTGAAACCTCGTAAAGAACATGGCCCACCTGGCTTGACGAGGGTTAAGTCTCCTCGCTGCCAGGATGTACTCCAGGTTACGTTGGTCAGTCCAGATGAGAAAAGGGTGTCGTGCCCCCTCAAGCCAATGTCTCCACACCGTCAAAGCCTTGACCGCAGCTAACAACTCCCTGTCCCCCACATCATAGTTGCGCTCTGCCAGGCTCAGCTTCTTAGAAAAGAATGCGCAGGGGCGAAGCTTCGAAGGCGCGCCCAAACGCTGCGACAGCACCGCTCCTACCCCAGCCTCGGACGCGTCCACCTCCACTATGAATGGCAAAGAGGGGTCCGGATGCGCCAGCACCGGAGCGTTGGTAAACAGAGCCTTCAGACGACGAAAGGCTCCGTCCGTCTCTGCCGACCACCGCAGCCGCACCAGACCCCCCTTCATCAGTGAGGTAATGGGAGCCGCCACCTGGTCAAAACCCCAGATAAACCTCCGGTAGTAATTGGCAAAGCCCAAGAACCGCTGCACCTCCTTCACCGTGGTTGGGGTCGGCCAATTACACACAGCCGTAACGAAATCACATTCCATCACCACCCCTGTGGTGGAAATACGATATCCCAGAAAAAAGACGGCTCGTTTGGAGAACTCACAATTCTCAGCCTTGACGTATAGGTTATGCTCCAGCAGCCGCCCAAGCATTTTACGCACCAGAGACGCATGCGCGGCGCGTGTGGCAGAGTACATCAAAATGTCATCGATGTACACCACCACACCCTGCCCAAGCATGTCTCTGAGAACCTTGTTGACAAAGGATTGGAAGACGGCGGGAGCATTTTTTAACCCATATGGTATGACGAGGTACTCATAATGGCCAGATGTGGTACTAAATGCGGTTTTCCACTCGTCTCGGATTCGCACCAGGTTATACGCGCTCCTGAGATCAAGTTTTGTGAAGAAGCATGCCCCGTGGAATGACTCCACTGCCGTAGCGATGAGAGGTAGCGGGTAACTGAAACCTACCGTGATAGAATTTAGACCTCTATAGTCAATGCACGGGCGCAGACCTCCCTCCTCCTTCACAAAAAAGAAGCTCGAGGAGACGGGTGACTTGGATGGCCGAATGTGTCCCTGTCTCAAGGACTCAGTGACGTATGTCTCCATATCCGCTGTCTCCTCCTGAGACAGAGGATACACGTGACTCCTAGGAAGGGCCGCGTCAGCCTGGAGGTTTATCGCACAATCCCCTCGTCGATGAGGGGGTAATTGAGTCGCCTTCGTTTTACTGAAGGCGATAGCCAAATCGGCATATTCTGAGGGAATGTGCACGGTGGAGACTTGGTCTGGACTTTCCACCGTGGTCGCACCGATGGAAACTCCTATACACCTACCTGAGCACTCCCTCGACCACCCCTTAAGAGCCCTCTGCCTCCACGAAATCTGAGGGTTGTGAGTGGCTAGCCAGGGGATTACCAGTACCACCGGAAACGCCGGGGAGTCAATGAGGAATAGGCTGATACGCTCCTCATGGCCCCCCCACGTCACCATGACCAGTGGCACTGTGACTTCCCCCACTTGGCCGGACCCTAGCGGTCGACTATCTAGGGCGTGCACGGGGAAGGGGTGGTCCAGCTGAACCAGGGGAATCCCTAACTTCTTGGCTACCCCACGGTCCATAAAACTCCCAACTGCACCTGAATCGACTAGTGCTTTATACTGGAAGTGAGGGGAAAACTCGGGAAAACAAACTGAGGTGTACATGTGGTCGACAGGGGGCTCTGGGTGTGGCTGGTGCTGACTCACCTGGGGGGTCGATGTAGTGCTCTGCCTGCCATCCGAACTCCCGGGTGGACCTCTCCAGTACCATTCCGCAGTGTCTTCTACGCCCACAGTGGGTGCAGGAGAGGACCCCCCCTCCGGTCCTCCTCGAAGCAGCCCCTCCTATCTCCATGGGCAGTGGAGCAGGAGGGCTGGGAGGTGGAACAAACAGGCCCGACTGGAACGTCCCCGGGCAGCCAGCAGGTTGTCCAGCCTGATGGACAGATCTATCAGCTGGTCTAGGGCGGTGGTGTTGTCCCGACAAGCCAGCTCCCGGCGGACGTCCTCTCGGAGACTACATCTGTAGTGATCAATCAGGGCCCGCTCATTCCACCCCGATCCTGCGGCGAGAGTCCGGAATTCCAAGGCAAAGTCTTGAGCACTCCTCGTCTCCTGTCTCAGGTGAAATAATTGCTCACCCGCCTCCTTGCCCTCCGGCGGATGATCGAATACCGCCCAGAAGCGGCGGGCAAACTCCGGGTAGTCGCCCCTAGCCGAGTCTGGGCCACCCCAGACTGCGTTGGCCCATTCCAGGGCTCTACCCGTGAGACATGAGACGAGGACGCTCACCCTCTCTTCATCAGAGGGAGAGGTGCAGACGGTCGCCAGGTAGTTCTAACTGGAGTAAAAACCCCTTGCACCCCGCGGCCGTCCCATCGAACTCCCTGGGAGGCGTAATCCTGATCCCAGTTGAGCTTGCTTCAGTGGGGGCCGGTAGGGGCGCAGGATGGGGAACCGGGGCTGATGTGGCTGGGGAAGCACCTCTCTCCCAGCTCTCCAACCGGGCTAGCACCTGATCCATCGCCGAGCCCAGGCGGTGGAGGAGGCTGGCGTGTTGCGACACCTGTTCTTCCATGGACGGCGCTTCTGCTCCTGCTGACTCCATCTGTAGTGGTGCGGGATTCTGTCACGGTTATCCTTGGTAGCAGGAAAGGGGCAGTCAAGTGCAGGAGACTGAGGTCCGGTAACACAGATGTTTATTAACTTCCCTGGGCTAGGTCTAGTCAACAGCCAGTGGAATCGCGTGGCGCGAAATACAAATACCTCAAAAATGCTATAACTTCAATTTCTCAAACATATGACTATTTTACACCATTTTAAAGACAAGACTCTCGTTAACCTGTTGGGTCTAGGGGGCAGCATTTGCACGTCTGGATAAAAAAAATGTACCCGATTTAATCTGGTTACTAATCCTACCCAGTAACTAGAATATGCATATACTTATTATATATGGATAGAAAACACTCTAAAGTTTCCAAAACTGTTTGAATGGTGTCTGTGAGTATAACAGAACTCATTTGGCAGGCAAAACCCTGAGACATTTTCTGACAGGAAGTGGATACCTGATGTGTTGTATTGACTTTAAACCTATCCCATTGAAAAACACAGGGGTTTAGGAATATTTTGGCACTTCCTATTGCTTCCACTAGATGTCACCAGCCTTTACAAAGTGTTTTGAGTCTTCTGGAGGGAGATCTGACCGAACAAGAGCCATGGAACGGTGATGTCCCATTAGACACCTGGCGCGCTACTTCATGTTGGGTACCCTCGTTCCAATACGTTATAAAAGAGTATGCATTCGTCCACCTTGAATATTATTCATGTTCTGGTTAAAAAGGCCCTAATGATTTATGCTATACAACGTTTGACATGTTTGAACGAACGGAAATATATTTTTTCCCCTCGTTCATGACGAGAAGTCCGGCTGGCTTAGATCATGTGCTAACGAGACGGAGATTTTTGGACATAAATGATGAGCTTTTTTGAACAAAACTACATTCGTTATGGACCTGTGATACCTGGAAGTGACATCTGATGAAGAGAATCAAAGGTAATGGATTATTTACATAGTATTTTCGATTTTAGATCTCCCCAACATGACGTCTAGTCTGTATCGCAACGCCGTATTTTTCTGGGCACAGTGCTCAGATTATTGCAAAGTGTGATTTCCCAGTAAGGTTATTTTTAAATCTGGCAAGTTGATTGCGTTCAAAAGATGTAAATCTATAATTCTTTAAATGACAATATAATATTTTACCAATGTTTTCTAATTTTAATTATTTAATTTGTGACGCTGACTTGACTGCCGGTTATTGGAGGGAAACGATTTCCTCAACATCAATGCCATAGTAAAACGCTGTTTTTGGATATAAATATCAACTTGATAGAACTAAAAATGCATGCATTGTCTAACATAATGTCCTAGGAGTGTCATCTGATGGAGATTGTAAAAGGTTAGTGTATCATTTTAGCTGGTTTTATGGTTTTGGTGACCCTGTCTTTGACTTGACAAAACATTACACACAACTCTTGTAAATGTACTGTCCTAACATACTCTAAATTTATGCTTTCGCCGTAAAACCTTTTTGAAATCGTAAAACGTGGTTAGATTAAGGAGATGTTTATCTTTCAAATGGTGTAACATAGTTGTATTTTTGAAAAATTTGAATTTTGACATTTATTTGGATTCAAATTTGCCGCTCTTGAAATGCACCTGCTGTTGATGGAGTGCACCACGGGTGGCACGCTAGCGTCCCACCTAGCCCCAAGAGGTTAATCTAACCACATTGTCCGATTTCAAAAAGGCTTTACAGCGAAAGCAAAACATTAGATTATGTCAGGAGAGTACCCTGCCAAAAATAATCACACAGCCATTTTCAAAGCAAGCATATATGTCACAAAAACCAAAACCACAGCTAAATGCAGCACTAACCTTTGATCTTCATCAGATGACACTCCTAGGACATTATGTTATACAATACATGCATGTTTTGTTCAATCAAGTTCATATTAATATCAAATACCAGCTTTTTACATTAGCATGTGATGTTCAGAACTAGCATACCCACCGCAAACTTCCGGTGAATTTACTAAATTACTCAAGATTAACGTTCACAAAATACATAATTATTTTAAGAATTATAGATACAGAACTCCTTTATGCAATCGCGGTGTCAGATTTTAAAATAGCTTTTCGGCGAAAACACATTTTGCAATATTCTGAGTACATAGCCCGGCCATCATGGCTAGCTAATTTGAAACCCACCAAGTTTGGCCTTCACCAAACTCAGATTTACTATAAGAAAAATTGGATTACCTTTGCTGTTCTTCGTCAGAATGCACTCCCAGGACTTCTACTTCAACAACAAATGTTATTTTGGTTCCAAATAATCCATAGTTATATCCAAATAGCTCCGTTTTGTTTGTGCGTTCTAGTTACTATCCGAAGGGTGATGCGCGAGCGCTTTTCGTGACAAAAAAATTCAAAATATTCCATTACCGTACTTCGAAGCATGTCAAACGCTGTTTAAAATCAATTTTTTATGCTATTTTTCTCGTAAAATAGCGATAATATTACAACCGGGTGACGTTGTATTCATTCAAAGGCTGAATTGTTTTTTTTTTTAATTCTCATGAACGCGCATCTCCAGTGTCACTGTTCCCAGCCTGACCACTCACAAAATCTCCTGCTGTTCTTCGTCCAGAGACAGGAGACACGTCATTCCACTTTCTGGCGCCTTCTGAGAGCCAATGGAAGCCTTAAATGTCACATTACAGCAGAGATGCTGTATTTTCGATAGAGATGCAACAGAAGGATAACAAATTGTCACAGGGCACTTCCTGTATGGAATCTTCTCAGGTTTTGGCCTGCCATATGAGTTCTGTTGTACTCACAGACACCATTCAAAGAGTTTTAGAAACTTTGGGGTGTTTTCTATCCAAATCTACTAATTATATGCATATTCTCGTTTCTGGGCAAGCGTAGTAACCAGTTTAAATCGTATGTTTTTTTTATCCGGCCGTGCAAATACTGCCCCCTAGCCCCAATATAGGTTAAACACTGTTTGAATAAGGTAGCCGCAAGGCAGGGTGCGCACAACACCCGACAGGAGAACAGCTCCAAAAATGAAAACGCATGGAGCGCAGCCCGGCAATACAAATGTCTGATCAAAAGTACGCTGTGTCTAAAAGGCAGCGCAAAATACCAACAGCCCTCATACATGACATGAAAATAATCCCGCGCGAATTCCCGAACAAAAAGGACAAACTAAATACCCCCCCACTAATGACAAACCAGGAACGGGTGCGGACCTAGACAGACAAAACCAAAAGACACAGAAACATAGATCGGTGGCAGCTAGTAGGTCGGTGACGACGACCGCCGAGCACCGACCGACCGGGGAGGGGCGCCACCTTCTGTGGATACTGTGACACACACCTACTCATTCAAGGGATTTTCTTTATTTTTACCATTTTCTACTTTGTATGAAATTACACATATGGAATCATGTAGTAATCAAAAAAGTGTTAAACAAATCAAAATATATTTACATTTTGAGTTCTTCAAAGTAGCCACCCTTTGCCTTGATGACAGCTTTGCACACTCTTGGCATTCTATCAACCAGCTTCACCTGGAATGCATTCTTGAAGTTCCCACATATGCTGAGCACTTGTTGGCTGCTTTTCCTTCACTCTGCGATCCAACTCATCCAAAAGCATCTCAATTTGGTTGAGGTTGGGTAATTGTGGAGGCCAGGTCATCTGATGCAGCACTCCATCACTCTCCTTTTTGGTCAAATAGCCTTTAAACAGCCTGTGCTGGTTCATTGTCATGCTGAAAAATAAATGATAGTCCCACTAAGTGCAAACCAGATGGGAATGGTGTATTGCTGCAGAATGCTGTGGTGGCCATGCTGGTTAAGTGTGCCTTGAATTCTAAAGTAATAACCGACAGTGTCACCAGCAAAGCACCCCAACACCATCACACGTTCTCATCCATGCTTAACTTCTTACATCTATACGTTCCGCTAGCGGAACACCGCTCCAATATCCAATGATAGGGCGTGGAGCGAAATACAAACTCCTCGAAAATCCGATTTTTTTTTTTTTCAAACATATGACTATTTTACACAATTTTAAAGACAAGACTCTCCTTTATCTAACCACACTGTAAGATTTCGAAAAGGCTTTACAACGAAAGCAAAACATTAGATTATGTCAGGAGAGTACCCAGACACCCATTTTTCAAGCTAGCATATAATGTCACAAAAATCTACACCACAGCTAAATGCAGCACTAACCTTTGATCTTCATCAGATGACAATCTTAGGACATTATGTTATACAATACATGCATGTTTTGTTCAATCAAGTTCATATTTATATCAAAAACCAGCTTTTTACATTAGCATGTGACGTTCAGAACTAGCATACCCACCGAACAATTCCGGTGAATTTACTAAATTACTCACGATAAACGTTCACAAAATACATAATTATTTTAAGAATTATAGATACAGAACTCCTTTATGCAATCGCGGTGTCCGATTTTAAAATAGCTTTTCGGTGAAAGCACATTTCGCAATATTCTGATTAGATAGCCCGGCCATCACAGGCTAGCTATTTTGACACCCACCATCTTTGGCACTCACCAAACTCAGATTTACTATAAGAAAAATTGGATTACCTTTGCTTCAAAAACAAATGTTGGTTTGGTTCCAAATAATCCGTAGTTATATCCAAATAGCGGCGTTTGGTTTGTGCGTTCAAGACACTATCCGAAGGGTGACGCGCCGGCGCATATCGTGACAAAAAATGTCAATATTCCATTACCGTACTTCGAAGCATGTCAAACGCTGTTTAAAATCAATTTTTATGCGATTTTTCTCGTAAAATAGCGATAATATTCCGACCGGGAGACATCGTTTTCGTTCAAAGACTGAAAATGTAAAATGGACTCTTCACGTGCACGCGTGCTCCCGTCTCATTGTTCTCAGATCGACCATCCAAATGCGCTACTGTTTTTCAGCCAGAGACAGCAGAGTCATCATTTAACGTTCTGGCGCCTTCTGAGAGCCTATGGGAGCCTTATAAAGTGTCACGTTACAGCAGAGATCCTCTGTGTTCAATAAAGAGGCTAAAGAAGGCCAAGAAATGGTCAGAGAGGGCACTTCCTGTTTGGAATCTTCTCAGGTTTTGGCCTGCCATATAAGTTCTGTTATACTCACAGACACCATTCAAACAGTTTTTTAGAAACTTTAGGGTGTTTTCTATCCAAATCAAACATTTATATGCATATTCTAGTTTCTGGGCAGGAGTAATAAACAGATTAAATCGGGTACGTTTTTTATCCGGCCGTGAAAATACTGCCCCCTATCCATAACAGGTTAATGGAGGGAACCACACATGTGGAGATCATCCGTTCACCTATCCTGCGTCTCATATAGACAAGGCAGTTGGAACCAAAAATCTAAAATTTGGACTCATCAGACAAAAGTACAGATTTCCACCTGTCTAATGGCCATTGCTTGTGTTTCTTGGCCCAAGCAAGTGTCTTCCTATTGGTGTCTTTTAGTAGTGGTTTCTTTGCAGCAATTCGACCACGAATGCCTGATTCACGCAGTCTCCTTTGAACAGTTGATGTTGAGATGTGTCTGCTACTTGAACTCTGTGAAACATTTATTTGTGATGTAATTTCTGAGGCTGGTAATTCTAATGAACTTATCCTCTGCAGCAGAGGTAACTCTGGGTCTTCCTTTCCTGTGGCGGTCCTCATGAGAGCCAGTTTCATCATAGCGCTTGATGATTTTTGCGACTGCACTTGTCTTAACCTCTATGGGCTAGGTGGGACGCTAGCGTGCCACCCGTGGTGCACTCCATCAACAGCAGGTGCATTTCAAGAGTGGCAAATTTGAATCCAAATAAATGTCAAAATTCAAATTTTTCAAACATACAACTATTTTACACCCTTTGAAAGATAAACATCTCCTTAATCTAACCACGTTTTACGATTTCAAAAAGGTTTTACGGCGAAAGCATAAATTTAGAGTATGTTAGGACAGTACATTTACAAGAGTTGTGTGTAATGTTTTGTCAATTCAAAGACAGGGTCACCAAAACCATAAAACCAGCTAAAATGATGCACTAACCTTTTACAATCTCCATCAGATGACACTCCTAGGACATTATGTTAGACAATGCATGCATTTTTAGTTCTATCAAGTTCATATTTATATCCAAAAACAGCGTTTTACTATGGCATTGATGTTGAGGAAATCGTTTCCCTCCAATAACCGGCAGTCAAGTCAGCGCCACAAATTAAATAATTAAAATTAGAAAACATTGGTAAAATATTATATTGTCATTTAAAGAATTATAGATTTACATCTCTTGAACGCAATCAACTTGCCAGATTTAAAAATAACCTTACTGGGAAATCACACTTTGCAATAATCTGAGCACTGCGCCCAGAAAAATACGCGTTGCGATACAGACTAGACGTCATGTTGGGGAGATCTAAAATCGAAAATACTATGTAAATAATCCATTACCTTTGATTCTCTTCATCAGATGTCACTTCCAGGTATCACAGGTCCATAACGAATGTAGTTTTGTTCAAAAAAGCTCATCATTTATGTCCAAAAATCTCCGTCTTGTTAGCACATGATCTAAGCCAGCCGGACTTCTCGTCATGAACGAGGGGAAAAAATATATTTACGTTCGTTCAAACATGTCAAACGTTGTATAGCATAAATCATTAGGGCCTTTTTTAACCAGAACATGAATAATATTCAAGGTGGACGAATGCATACTCTTTTATAACGTATTGGAACGAGGGTACCCAACATGAACTCGCGCGCCAGGTGTCTAATGGGCCATCATCGTTCCATGGCTCTTGTTCGGTCAGATCTCCCTCCAGAAGACTCAAAACACTTTGTAAAGGCTGGTGACATCTAGTGGAAGCAATAGGAAGTGCCAAAATATTCCTCAGCCCCTGTGTTTTTCAATGGGATAGGTTTAAAGGTAATACAACACATCAGGTATCCACTTCCTGTCAGAAAATGTCTCAGGGTTTTGCCTGCCAAATGAGTTCTGTTATACTCACAGACACCATTCAAACAGTTTTAGAAAATTTAGGGTGTTTTCTATCCATATGTAATAAGTATATGCATATTCTAGTTACTGGGTAGGAGTGTTAACCAGATTAAATCGGGTATGTTTTTTTATCCAGCCGTGTCAATACTGCCCCCTAGCCCTAATTAAAGTAATGATGGACTGTCGTTTCTATTTGCTTATTTGAGCTGTTCTTGCCATAATATGGACTTGGTCTTTCACCAAATAGGGATGTGTTCTACCTTGTCACAACACAACTGATTGGTTCAAATGCCTTAAGAAGGAAATAAATTCCACAAATTAACATTAAACAAGGCACACCTATTAATTTAAATGCATTCCAGGTGACTACCTCAATAAGCTGGATGAGAGAATGCCAAGAGTGTACAAAGCTGTCATCAAGGCAAAGGGTGGCAACTTTGAAGAATCTCAAATATAAAATATATTTTGATTTGTTTAGCACTTTTTTGGTTACTACATGATTCCAAGCGTTATTTCATAGTTTTGATGTCTTCACTATCATTTTACAATGTAGAAAATAGTAAAAATAAAGAAAAACCCTTGGTACTGTATATACAGTGCATTCAGGAATTATTCAGACACCTTGACTTTACCCACATTTTGTAAACTTACAGCCTTTTTCTAAAATGGATGAAATCGTTTTTTTTCCTCATCAATCTAGACACAAAACCAGATAATGAGAAAGCAAAAACAGGTTTTTAGAAATGTTTGCAAATGTTTTTAAAATAATAAACTGAAACATCACTTTTGACTGGCACTGTACATACATTTATACAGTTGAAGTCGGACATTTATGTACACTTAGGTTGGAGTCATTAAAACTTGTTTTTCAACCACTCCACAAATTTCTTGTTATCAAACTATAGTTTTGGCAATTCGGTTAGGACATCTACTTGTGCATGACACAATTCATTTTCCAACAATTGTTTACAGATTATTTAATTTATAACTCACTGTATGACAATTCCAGTGGGTCAGAAGTCTACATACACTAAGTTGACTGTTCCTTTAAACAGCTTGGAAAATTCCAGAAAATTATGTTCATGGCTTTAGAAGCTTCTGATAGGCTAATTGACATCATTTGAGTCAATTGGAGGTGTACATGTCGAAGTATTTCAAGGCCTACCGTCAAACTCAGTGCCTCTTTGCTTGACATCATGGGAAAATCTAAAGAAATCAGCGAAGACCTCAGAAAAAGAATTGTGGACTTCCACAAGTCTGGTTCAACCTTGGGAGCAATTTCCAAACGCCTGAAGGTACCACGTTCATCTGTATAAACAATAGTACTCAAGTATAAACACCATGGGACCATGCAGCCGTCGTTACAGCTCAGGAAGGAGACGTATTCTGTCTCCTAGAGATGAACATACTTTGGTTCCAAAAAGTTCAAATCAATCCCAGAACAACAGCAAAGGAACTTGTGAAAATGCTGGAGAAAACAGGTACAAAAGTATCTATATCCACAGTAAAACGAGTCCTATATCGCCATAACCTGAAAGGCCGCTCAGCAAGGAAGAAGCCACTGCTCCAAAACCTCCATAAAAATGCCAGACTACGGTTTGCAACCGCACATGGGGACAAAGATTGTACTTCTTGGAGAAATGTCATCTGGTCTGATGAAACAAAAATAGAACTGTTTGGCCATAATGACCATCATTATGTTTGGAGGGAAAAGGGGGAGGCTTGCAAGCCAAAGACACCATCCCAACCTTGAAGCACAGGGCTGTCAGCATCATGTTGTGGGGGTGCTTTGCTGCAGGAGGGACTGGTGCACTTCACAAAATAGATGGCATCATGAGGTAGGAAAATTGTGGATATATTGAAGCAACATCTCAAGACATCAGTCAGGAAGGTAAAGCTTGTGGGTCTTCCAAATGGACAATGACCCCAAGCATACTTCAAAAGTTGGCAAAATGGCTTAAGGATGGCTTAAGGACAACAAAGTAAAGGTATCGGATTGGCCATCACAAAGCCCTGACCTCAAACCTATAGAAAATTTGTGGGCAGAACTGAAAAAGCGTGTGCAAGCAAAGAGGCCTACAAACCTGACTCAGTTACACCAGCTCTGTCAGGAGGAATGGGCCAAAATTAACCTAACGTATAGTGGGAAGCTTGTGGAAGGCTACCCGAAACGTTTGACCCAAGTTAAACAATTTAAAGGCAATGCTACCAAATACTAATTCAGTGTATGTAAACGTTTGACCCACTGGGAATGTGATGAAAAAAATAAAAGCTGAAATAAATCATTCTCTCTACTACTATTCTGACATTTCACATTCTTAAAATAAAGTGATGATCCTAACTGACCTAAGACAGGGAATTTCTATTAGCATTAAATGTCAGGAATTGCGAAAAACTGAGTTTAAATGTATTTGGCTAAGATGTATGTAAACTTCCGACTTCAACTGTATATACACACACGAACATACATGCATGCCGGACTCCAACTTTGCTCGTCGTAATATCTTATTTACATTCTTTTACTTTTAATAGTGTGTGTATTGTTAGATATTACTGCACTGTTACAGTGAGGGGCAAAAAGTAGTTGATCCCCTGCTGATTTTGTACATTTGCCCACTGACAAAGAAATGATCAGTCTATAATTTTAATAGTAGGTTTATTTGAAAAAAAATCAGAAAACGCATGTCAAAAATGTTATAAATTGATTTGCATTTCAATGAGGGAAATAAGTATTTGACCCCCTCTCAATCAGAAAGATTTCTGGCTCCCAGGGGTCTTTTATACAGGTAACGAGCTGATATTAGGAGCACACCCTTAAAGGGAGTGCTCCTAATCTCAGCTTGTTACCTGTATAAAAGACAAATGTCCACAGAAGCAATCAATCAGATTCCAAACTCTCCACCATGGCCAAGACCAAAGAGCTCTCCAAGGATGTCAGGGACAAGATTGTAGACCTACACAAGGCTGGAATGGGCTACAAGACCATCGCCAAGCAGCTTGGTGAGAAGGTGAAAACAGTTGGTGCGATTATTCGCAAATGGAAGAAACACAAAAGAACTGTCAATATCCCTCAGCCTGGGGCTCCATGCAAGATCTCACCTCGTGGAGTTGCAATGATCTGGCGAGGAATCAGCCCAGAACTACACGGGAGGATCTTGTCAATGATCTCAAGGCAGCTGGGACCATAGTCACCAAGAAAACAATTGGTAACACACTACACCGTGAATGACTGAAATCCTGCAGCGCCCGCAAGGTCCTGTTGCTCAAGAAAGCACATATACATGCCCGGCTGAAGTTTGCCAATGAAAAAACTGAATGATTCATAGGACAACTGGGTGAAGTGTTCTTTGGCATCAACTCAACTCGCCGTGTTTGGAGGAATGCTGCCTATGACCAAGAACATCATCCCCACCATCAAATATGGAGGTGGAAACATTATGCTTTGGGGGCGTTTTTCTGCTAAGGGGACAGGACAACTTCACCGCATCAAAGGGACGATGGATGGGGCCGTGTACCATCAAATCTTGGGGGAGAACCTCCTTCCCTCAGCCAGGGCATTGAAAATGGGTCGTGGATGGGTATTCCAGCATGACAATGACCCAAAACACACAGCCAAGGCAACAAAGGAGTGGCTCAAGAAGAAGCACATTAAGGTCCTGGAGTGGCCTAGCCAGTCTCCAGACCTTAATCCCATAGAAAATCTGTGGAGGGAGCTGAAGGTTCGAGTTGCCAAACGTCAGCCTCGAAACCTTAATGACTTGGAGAAGATCTGCAAAGAGGAGTGGGACAAAATCCCTCCTGAGATGTGTGCAAACCTGGTGGCCAACTACAAGAAACATCTGACTTCTGATTGCCAACAAGGATTTTGCCACCAAGTACTAAGTCATGTTTTGCAGAGGGGTCAAATACTTATTTCTCTCATTAACCGTTTGGGGATGGGGGGCAGTATTTACACGGCCGGATAAAAAAACGTACCCGATTTAATCTGGTTGCTACTCCTGCCCAGTAACAAGAATATGCATATAATTACTGGCTTTGGATAGAAAACACCCTAAAGTTTCTAAAACTGTTTGAATGGTGTCTGTGAGTATAACAGAACTCATATGAGAAGATTCCTTACAGGAAGTGGCCTGTCTGACAAGTTCTTGTTCATCTTGGCTCTTTTTATTGAAGACTGAGGATCTTTGCTGTAACGTGACACTTTCTACGGCTCCCATAGGCGCTCAGAACCCGGGAAAAAGCTGAACGATATCGAGGCAGCCCCTGGCTGAAATACATTAGCACATTTGGATAGTGGCCTGTCAGAGGACCATCAGACTGGTGCTCGTGCACGAGACGTTTTTATTTTCTCTCTCTTTGAACGAAAACCACCACTCCCGGTCGGAATATTATAGCTTTTTTACGAGAAATGGCATAAAAATTGATTTTAAACAGCGGTTGACATGCTTCGAAGTACGGTAATGGAATATTTAGAATTTTTTTGTCACGAAATGCGTCGTGCTCATCACACTTCTTTACCATTCGGATAGTGTCTTGAACGCACGAACAAAACGCCGCTATTTGGATATAACTATGGATTATTTGGGACCAAACCAACATTTGTTATTGAAGTAGAAGTCCTGGGAGTGCATTCTGACGAAGAACAGCAAAGGTAATAACATTTTTCTTATAGTAAATCTGACTTTGGTGAGTGCTAAACTTGCTGGGTGTCTAAATAGCTACTGAGAATATTGCAAAATGTGCCTTCACCGAAAAGCTATTTTAAAATCGGACATAGCGAGTGCATAGAGGAGTTCTGTATCTATAATTCTTAAAATAATTTATGTTTTTTGTGAAAGTTTATCGTGAGTAATTTAGTAAATTCATCGGAAGTGTTCGGTGGGAATGCTAGTCACATGCTAGTCACATGCTAATGTAAAAAGCTGCTTTTTGATATAAATATTAACTTGATGAACAAAACATGCATGTATTGTATAACATAATGTCCTAGGGGTGTCATCTGATGAAGATCATCAAAGGTTAGTGCTGCATTTAGCTGTGGTTTGGGTTTATGTGACATTATATGCTAGCTTGAAAAATGGGTGTCTGATTATTTCTGGCTGGGTACTCTGCTGACATAATCTAATGTTTTGCTTTCATTGTAAAGCCTTCTTGAAATCTGACAGTCTGGTTAGATTAACGAGAGTCTTGTCTTTAAAATGATGGAAAATAGTCATATGTTTGAGAAATTGAAGTAATAGCATTTCTAAGGTATTTGAATATCGCGCCACGGGATTACACTGGCTGTTGAGTAGGTGGGACGCAAGCGTCCCACCTAGCCCATAGAGGTTAAAATGCAAATCAATTTATAACATTTTTGACATGCATTTTTCTGGATTTTTTTGTTGTTATTCTGTCTCTCACTGTTCAAATAAACCTACCATTAAAATTATAGACTGATCATTTATTTGTCAGTGGGCAAACGTACAAAATCAGCAGGGGATCAAATACTTTTTTCCCTCACTGTAGCTAGGAACACAAGTATTTCGCTACACCCACAATAACGTCTGCTAAATATTTGTAAGTGACCAATAAAATTTCATTTTGTATTGATTTAGTTCATGTAAAACGTTTGGGGTAAGCAGTCATTGCAGATGGCAAAACATATGTTGGTAAGCTTATACACATAATCATTCTTTTTTTTAACATGAGTTTGTTCATTTGAGTTCATAACGTTGCTTTTTCTCCTCAGGGAACTTTGAGCTGGTCAGTCTATTGTTGGAGAGAGGGGCAGATCCCATGACTGGGACCATGTACAGAAATGGCATCTCATCTGCCCAACTGGGGGACATGAACTCATATAGCCTGGCAGCATCACATGGGCACAGGTAACACACACTCATGCCAGTGGAGGCTCCTCAGAGAAGGAAGGGGAGAATCATCCGACCCAGTGAATTACATTTTTTTTTTTATATTGAAAAACATTTTTTTAAAGTGAGCATTTTTAGATAAAACTAAATATATTAACGTCACCAAATAACTGATTGAAACATTTGTTTTTGCAATGAAGGTCTACAGTAGCCTCAACAGCATCCTCTAAGGTAGCACCACGGTGTAGCTGGAGGACAGATATTTTCTGTCCTCCTCTGGGTACATTAACTTCAATATAAAACCTAGGAGGCTCATGGTTCTCACCCACTTCCATAGACTTACTCAGTAATTATGACTTCCGGAGGACTTCCTCCAACCTATCAGAGCTCTTACAGTATGAACTAACATCTTTTCCATCCAATCAAAGGATCAGAGAATGAATCTAGTAGTGAACACATAAGCTACAGCTAGCTAGCACTACAGTGCATAAAGTGTTGTGAGTAGTTGACTCAAAGAGAGAGAAAGACAATAGTTTCTTCAAAAATGAAAGAGAAGCAGCGAGTATATTTAGTAATTTTTTTCTCGTTAATGTACCTTTTACTTAGGTAATGCAGCCAATTTGTGACCCGACTCAGGAAACTAGGTGTATGTCACAAGTCAAGACTTCACAGGAGAGCCGTTTGAACTGATATTTTTTTAATTAAAATGCTACACTACAGGACGGTTTTGCTTGCACAGACTGGAATATGTCCCCGGGATTCATCCAATGACATTGAGGAATACAACACCTCAGTCATCGGCTTCATCAATAAGTGCATCGATGACTTCGTCCGCACAGTGACTGTACGTACATATCCCAACCAGAAGCCATGGATTACAGGCAACATCCGCATCGAGCTAAAGGCTAGAGCTACCGCTTTTAACCTGTTGGGGATAGGGGGCAGTATTTGCACGGCCGGATAAAAAACGTACCCGATTTAATCTGGTTACTACTCCTGCCCAGTAACTAGAATATGCATATAATTATTGGCTTTGGATAGAAAACACCCTAAAGTTTCTAAAACTGTTTGAATGGTGTCTGTGAGTATAACAGAACTCATTTGGCAGGCCAAAACCTGAGAAGATTCCTTACAGGAAGTGGCCTGTCTGACCATTTCTTGCCCTCCTTGATCATCTCTAACAAATACAGGGGATCTCTGGCATGACGTGACACTTCCTACGGCTCCCATGGGCTCTCAGAAGGCGGGAAAAAGCTGAACGATGTAATTCCATCCCCAGGCTGAAACACATTAGCGCGTTTGGCAAGTGCTCTATCAGAGGGCCATCAGACTGAGGCTCGTGCATGAGGGGATAGCATGCTTTTACTTTCACTCTCTTTGTATTAAAAACTATTTCCCAGTCGGAATATTATCGCTTTTTTACGAGAAAAATGGCATAAAAATGTATTTTCAACAGCGGTTGACATGCTTCGAAGTACAGTAATGGAATATTTAGATTTTTTGTCATGAAACGCGTCGTGCTCGTCACCCTTATTTACCCTTTCGGATAGTGTCTTGAACGCACGAACAAAACGCCGCTATTTGGATATAACAATGGATTATTTTGAACCAAACCAACATTTGTTATTGAAGTAGAAGTCCTGGGAGTGCATTCTGACGAAGAACAGCAAAGGTAATAAAATTTTTCTTATAGTAAATCTGACTTTGGTGAGTGCTAAACTTGCTGGGTGTCTAAATAGCTAGCCCTGTGATGCCGGGCTATCTACTTAGAATATTGCAAAATGTCCTTTCACCGAAAAGCTATTTTAAAATCGGACATATCGAGTGCATAGAGGAGTTCTGTATCTATAATTCTTAAAAAAATTGTGAACGTTTATCGTGAGTAATTTAGTAAATTCACCGGAAGTGTTCGGTGGGAATGCTAGTCACATGCTAGTCACCTGCTAATGTAAAAAGCTGGTTTTTGATATAAATATGAACTTGATTGAACAGACATGCATGTATTGTATAACATAATGTCCTAAGATTGTCATCTGATGAAGATCATCAAAGGTTAGTGCTGCATTTAGCTGTGGTTTGGGTTTATGTGACATTATATGCTAGCTTGAAAAATGGGTGTCTGATTATTTCTGGCTGGGTACTCTGCTGACATAATCTAATGTTTTGCTTTCGTTGTAAAGCCTTTTTGAAATCGGACAGTGTGGTTAGATACACGAGAGTCTTGTCTTTAAAATGGTGTAAAATAGTCATATGTTTGAGAAATTGAAGTAATAGCATTTCTAAGGTATTTGAATATCGCGCCACGGGATTACACTGGCTGTTGAGTCGGAAGCAAGCGTCCCACCTAGCCCAGAGAGGTTAAGGAGCGGGAGACTAATCCCGCTATGCCCTTCAGACGAACCATCAAACAAGCAAAGCGTCAATACAGGATTAAGATTGAATCCTACTACACCAGCTCCGGCGCTCATTGGCTGTGGCAGGGCTTAAACTATTATCGACTACAAAGGGAAACCCAGACGCAAGCTGCCCAGTGACGCGAGCCTACCAGACAAGCTAAATGCCTTTTATGCTCGCTTCGAGGCAAGCAACACTGAAGCATGCATGAGAGCACCAGCTGTTCTGGATGACTGTGTGATAATGCTCTCGGTAGCCGATGTGAACAAAACCTTGAAACTGGTCAACATTCACAAAGCCGCTGGGCCAGACGGATTACCAGGACGTGTACTCAAAGCCTGCGTGGACCAACTGTCAAGTGTCTTCACTGACATTTTCAACCTCTCCCTGACCGAGTCTGCAATACCTACATGTTTCAAGCAGACCACCATATTCCCTGTGCCCATGGAAGCCAAGCTAACCTGCCTAAATGATTACCGCCCCGTGGCACTCATGTCGGTAGCCATGAAGTGCTTTGAAAGGCTGGTCAGAGCTCACAACAGCATCCTCCCGGACACCCTAGACCCACTCCAATTCGCATACCGCCCCAACAGATCCACAGATGACGCCATCTCAATCGCACTCCACACCGCCCTTTCTTACCTGGACAAAAGGAACACCTATGTGAGAATGCTGTTCAGCTCAGTGTTCAACACCATAGTGCCCACGAAGCTCATCACTATGCTAAGGACTTTGGGACTAAACACCTCCCTCTGCAACTGGATCCTGGACTTCCTGACAGGCTGCCCCAGGTGGTAAGAGTAGGCAACAATACGTCTGCCATGCGGATCCTTAACACTGGGGCCCCTCAGGGGTGTGTACTTAGTCCCCTCCTGTATTCCCTGTTCACCCATGACTGCGTGGCCAAACACGTCTCCAACACCATCATTAACTTCACTAGGGTAGGGGGCAGTATTTCCAGGGCCAGATGAAAACCTGATGGGGACCCTTTTGAGATAGGATGCCGTTAACGGGATTGCTTGACAAGATAGCATGGTGCGAAATTTAAAACAGCAACAATCTAATAATTTAAATTACTCAAATATACGACTATTTTACACCATTTTAAAGATGCACTTCTCCTTGATGTAACCACGTTGTCTGATTTCAAAAAGGCTTTACAGCGAAAGCAAAACATTAGATTATGTTAGGAGAATACATAGACAAATTAATCACACAGCCATTTTCCAAGCAAGCATATATGTCAATAAAACCCAAAACACAGCTAAATGAAGCACTAACCTTTGATGATCGTCATCAGATGACACTCCTAGGACATTATGTTATACAATACATGTATGTTTTGTTCGATAAAGTTCATATTTATATCCAAAAACCCCATTTTACATTGGCGCGTGACGTTCAGAAATTCTTTTGCCTCCAGAACTACCGGTGAATGAGCACAATGAGCACACATATAACAGAGATACTCATCATAAACCTTGACAAAATACATAACATTATTTTAAGAATTATAGATACAGAACTCCTCTATGCACTCGATATGTCCGATTTTAAAATAGCTTTTCGGTGAAAGCACATTTTGCAATATTGAAGTAGATAGCCCCGCATCATAGGGCTAGCTATTTAGACACCCAGCAAGTTTAGCACTCAGAAAAGTCACATTTACTATAAGAAAAATGTTATTACCTTTGCTGTCTTCATCAGAATGCACTCCCAGGACTTCTACTTCAGTAACAAATGTTGTTTTGGTTCAAAATAATCCATAGTTATATCCAAACAGCAGCGTTTTGTTCGTGCGTTCAAGACACTATCCGAAAGGGTAAATAAGGGTGACGAGCATGGCGCAATTCGTGACCAAAAAATTCTATATATTCCATTACCGTACTTCGAAGCATGTCAACCGCTGTTTAAAATCAATTTTTATGCCATTTTTCTCATAAAAAAGCAATAATATTCCGACCGGGAATCTGCGTTTAGGTAAACAGACAAAAGAAAATAAAGCATTCGGTCGACTCGGGCACGCGCCTAAGCCCATAGTACTCTGATCGGCCACTTGCCAAAAGCGATAATGTGTTTCAGCCAGAGCCTGCCTCGATATCGTTCAGCTTTTTCCCGGGCTCTGAGAGCCTATGGGAGCCGTAGGAAGTGTCACGTTAGAGCAAAGATCATCAGTCTTCAATAAAAAGAGCCAAGATGAAACACCACTTGTCAGACAGGCCACTTCCTGCATGGAATCTTCTCAGGTTTTGGCCTGCCATTTGAGTTCTGTTATACCCACAGACACCATTCAAACAGTTTTAGAACCTTTAGGGTGTTTTCTATCCAAAGCCAATAATTATATGCATATTGTAGTTACTGGGCAGGAGTAGTAACCAGATTAAATCGGGTACTTTTTTTATCCGGCCGTGTAAATACTGCCCCCTAGCCATAACAGGTTAATTTCAGAAGAAAAATAAGGAAAGGTGCGCTCACGTGACCACGCATTTCCAATCCCTTTGTCCTCCAGCAGTCCACTCAGGAACTGAGCTCCTATATTCTGCCCGGTTACTGGATACGTATGAAACAACTTTCGGAGGGCTTTTGACAGCCAATGGAAGCCTTGGGAAGTGCAACGTGACCCCTAAGTATTTTAAGTTTCTCTAGGGATTCAAAAGTAGAACTACAGTTCTCAGACCTTGCACTTCCTGGTTGAAATTTTCTCAGGTTTTTGCCTGCCATATGAGTTCTGTTATACTCACAGACACCAATCAAACAGTTTTAGAAACTTCAGTGTTTTCTATCCAAATCTACTAATAATATGCATATTCTCGTTTCTGGGCAAGCGTGGGAACCAGTTTAAATTGGGTACGTTTTTCATCCGGCCGTGAAAATACTGCCCCCTAGCCCCAAGAGGATTTATTAAATAGTGTGTCCCGTGGGTGGGACGGTAGCGTCCCACCTGCCCAAGAGGTTACCTTCTCAGGGCTACGTGGGACGCTACCGTCCTACCTGCGGGACACACTATTCAACAACCAGTGAAATAGCATGGCGCGAAATACAAAACAGCAAAAATCTCAGAATTTCATTATCTCATACAATCAACTATTTTACACCAATTTGAAGATAAACTTCTCATTAATCTAACCACATTGTCCAATTTCAATAAGGCTTCATGGCAAAAGCATAAAATTAGATTATGTTAGGACATAAACTTCACAAGAAAAACCACACAGCCATTTTCCAAGCAAGGACATGCATCACAAAGATACAGCTAAAATATTCACAAACTTTTGATGATCTTCATCAGATGACACTCATAGGACTTCATGTTACACAATACATGTATGTTTTGCTCGATAAAGTTCATATTTATATCCAAAAACCCCATTCTACATTGGCGCGTGATGTTCAGAAAATATTTTCCCACCAAAACCCCCGGTGAATGTGCACATCAATTTACAAAAATACTCATCATAAACGTTGATAAATTTTACAACAGTTATTGAAAGAATTATAAATATACTTCTCCTTAACGCAACCGCTGTGTCAGATTTTAAAATAGCTTTACGGAGAAAGCACATTTTTCAATATTTTGAGTACATAGCTCGCCATCAAAGCAAGCTATACAGATACCCGCCAAGTTCTGGGGTCAAAAACTCAGAATTAGTATTATACATATTATTTTACCTTTGCTGATCTTCGTCAGAATGCACTCACAGGACTCCTACTTCCACAAGAAATGTTATTTTTGTTGGAAATACTCCATATTTATGTCCAAATACCTCCGTTTTGTTTGTGCGTTCAGATCACTATCCAAAGGCATAACGCGCGAGCGTAAATCCAGACACGAAAAGTCAAATAGTTCCATTACTGTTCGTAGAAACATGTCAAACGTTGTTTACAATCAATCCTTAGGGTATTTTTAAGATAAAACGTTGATAATATTCCAACCGGACAATAGCGTATTCATTCAAGAAGAAAAAGAAGGAACGGCACGCAGGCGGGCTCGCCTATCACCAAGTCCTTTGTCCATAGGCAGTCCACTCATTGACTGAGCTCCTATTTTCTGCCCAGTAACAGGAGAAGGATGAAACACATTTCTAAAGGCTGTTGACAGCCAATGGAAGCCTTAGGAAGTGCAACGTGACCCCACAGACACTAGTTTTGATAGGGATTCAAAAGAACTACAATTCTCAGATTTCCCACTTCCTGGTTGGATTTTTCTCAGGTTTTTGCCTGCCATATGAGTTCTGTTATACTCACAGACATCATTCAAACAGTTGTAGAAACTTCAGAGTGTTTTCTATCCAAATCTACTAATAATATGCACATATTTCACTCTGGGCCCAAGTATTAGGCAGTTTACTCTGGGCACGATTTTCATCCAAAAATGAAAATTCTGCCCCCTATACCTTAAAAAGTTAACTTGGCTTTCGAAGACCTTAGAAAGGCAGGGTAGGATAGATATAGGTCTATAGCAGTTTGGGTCTAGAGTGTCTCCCCCCTTGAATGAGGGCGACGACAGTGGCAGCTTTCCAATCTTTGGGGATCTCAGATGATACGAAAGAGGTTGAACAGGCTAGTAATAAGGGTTGCAACAATTTCGGCAGATCATTTTAGAAAGAGAGGGTCCAGATGGTCTAGCCCGGCTGATTTGTAGGGGTCCAGATTTTGCAGCTGTTTCAGAACATCAGCAGTCTGGATTTGGGTGAAGGAGAAATGGGGGAGGCTAGGGCGAGTTGCTGTGGGGGGTGCAGGGCAGTTGACCGTGGTAGGGGTAGCCAGGTGGAAAGCATAGCCAGCCGTAGAAAAATGCTTATTGAAATTCTCAACTATCGTGGATTTATCTGTGGTGACAGTGTTTCCTAGCCTCAGTGCAGTGGGCAGCTGGGAGGAGGTGCTCTTATTCTCCATGGTTAGGGATGGAAATTTCAGGGGTTTTGGTGGTCTTCCTAAGCCAGGATTCAGACACTGTTAGCACACTCTGCCAACCCGGATGTCCTAAGTCAATAATGAACACCTTGTGAAACAGCTGTGAAAAACAACCTGGCAATATTTAATACATAAACTGATATTTTTTGGTACAGTTGTGTCATTATTTAAATTTTCAGATTTTTTGTACACTCACATAACAGTCATAGACTAAAATACTGAATTCTGGTGTGTGGAATATAGAGGAGGTGGTTGTTGTGTGTGTGGGAGGTTATGCCGGTCACTGCTGCTATCTTTGTTCTGAGTGTTTGCAGTGCTAGTGTTTTTAGTTAATCTGTGTATCTCACATATTATGTGCCCAGTAGATAAAGCAAGAAAGCTGTCTTAGCAGAAAATGACATCATGTAGCTGTAGATGATATAATGAAAAGTTGGAGGGGGGTTTGTAATGCAGGATATCAGGTGGATCCATGTCTGGGTGTTGGGCAGAACGCCTAGGTCCTGGAGAACAGGAGCATAGTTAAAGGGAACCAGCTAGGAGACAGACTTAGACAAACAAACACACAGGTTACACTTTACTGTGAGAAAATTGTATGGATTTGTGCAGTGTTATAAATGGGATATATGTACTTTTCAACACTTTTGAAAGGTATAGCCTACCTCAACTCAGAGCACAGAGACTCAGACTGAGCCAAACTCGCTGGTTCTGGGGGATGGGGTGCCTATTGGGGGGCCTGGACAGTCATTGGTCTTAAGTCATTTGGAGAGGTAAATTGAAGAGGTACATTTCTATAAACTCAGCATAACTACAATTTCTTGCTTCCTCAAATGTCAACCAAAGCTTACCATACTTTGTCTATTGGGCTTCATCGAAGTGTAGGGCGTTAGTGCTTTCAGTGGTCGACCGTCCAACTGCTCCAACTGGAGAATATTTTACCTCATTTGCACACACTATATATAGATTTTTTTTGTGTTATTGTGTTATTGGCTGTACGTTTGTTTATTGCATGTGTAACTCTGTTGTTCGTGTCGCACTGCTTTTTTAAAATCTTGGCCAGGTCACAGTTGTAAATGAGAACTTGTTCTCAACTGGCTAACCTGGTTAAATAAAGGTGAAATCATTTTTTTATTAAAAAAAAGACAGTAGGCATTTAAGGTCACAGTTATGAAAAATTAAGACTCTAAAGAGGCCTTTCTGCTGACTCTGAAAAACACCAAAAGAAAGATGTCCAGAGTCCCTGCTCATCTGCGTGAACGTGCCTTAGGCATGCTGCAAGGAGGCATGAGGACTGCAGATGTGGCCAGGGCAATAAATTGCAATGTCCGTACTGTGAGACGCTTAAGGTCCTGGAATTGCTAGCAAGTCTCCAGACCTTAATCCCATAGAAAATCTGTGGAGGGAGCTGAAGGTTCGAGTTGCCAAACATCAGCCTCGAAACCTTAATGACTTGGAGAAGATCTGCAAAGAGGAGTGGGACAAAATCCCTCCTGAGATGTGTGCAAACCTGGTGGCCAACTACAAGAAACATCTGACGTCTGTGATTGCCAAAGTGACAAAACCAGGCGGAAGAGGTGGAAGCTAGCTAGCATAGCATAAAATCAACATCAGAAAAAAATGCTCAACGGTCTATGTCGACATGAGATGGAAGGGAAGCTAGTGGGAACTTTGGAAAAATCATGAATGCCTGTTCAATGAATCTTCTGAGTTTCATCACAAACGGATTGAAAAAAGAAAAGAGGTGGACAGCCAGGTGAGCAAAATAGCTTGATAACTAGCTAAAGTTAGGTTGCTTTCTCTTTTTTCTTTTTACAACTTCATGCCATGAAAAAGGAAGAACAGCTTGTCAAATAGGACACTTTCAGGCATTTTAATAACTTTTATGTATGTAGTTAGCTGAAGGCTTTAATGTCACGGTCAATGCCACTCTTATCATGGGCCATATGAATAGTTACATGAAAATATTTGTGCCACAACTGCTCACCCTTTGCCTTGAATTGAGCACTTAACAACACGGAGGGAACATAATAGGAAACGTATCCATATAATTTTCTTTTTTTTGGTAATGTGTAAATATACACTGCTCAAAAAAATAAAGGGACCACTAAAATAACACATCCTAGATCTGAATGAATGAAATAATCTTATTAAATACTTTTTTATTTACATAGTTGAATGTGCTGACAACAAAATCACACAAAAATAATCAATGGAAATCCAATTTATCAACCCATGGAGGTCTGGATTTGGAGTCACACTCAAAATTAAAGTGGAAAACCACACTACAGGCTGATCCAACTTTGATGTAATGTCCTTAAAACAAGTCAAAATGAGGCTCAGTAGTGTGTGTGGCCTCCACGTGCCTGTATGACCTCCCTACAACGCCTGGGCATGCTCCTGATGAGGTGGCGGATGGTCTCCTGAGGGATCTCCTCCCAGACCTGGACTAAAGCATCCGCAAACTCCTGGACAGTCTGTGGTGCAACGTGGCGTTGGTGGATGGAGAGAGACATGATGTCCCAGATGTGCTCAATTGGATTCAGGTCTGGGGAACGGGCGGGCCAGTCCATAGCATCAATGCCTTCCTCTTGCAGGAACTGCTGACACTCCAGCCACATGAGGTCTAGCATTGTCTTGCATTAGGAGGAACCCAGGGCCAACCGCACCAGCATATGGTCTCACAAGGGGTCTGAGGATCTCATCTCGGTACCTAATGGCAATCAGGCTACCTCTGGCGAGCACATGGAGGGCTGTGCGGCCCCTAAAAGAAATGCCACCCCACACCATGACTGACCCACCGCCAAACCGGTCATGCTGGAGGATGTTGCAGGCAGCAGAATGTTCTCCACGGCGTCTCCAGACTCTGTCATGTCTGTCACGTGCTCAGTGTGAACCTGCTTTCATCTGTGAAGAGCACAGGGCGCCAGTGGCGAATTTGCCAATCTTGGTGTTCTCTGGCAAATGCCAAACGTCCTGCACGGTGTTGGGCTGTAAGCACAACCACCACCTGTGGACGTCGGGCCCTCATACTACCCTCATGGAGTCTGTTTCTGACCGTTTGAGCAGACACATGCACATTTGTGGCCTGCTGGAGGTCATTTTGCAGGGCTCTGGCAGTGCTCCTCCTGCTCCTCCTTGCACAAAGGCGGAGGTAGCGGTCCTGCTGCTGGGTTGTTGCCCTCCTATGGCCTCCATGTCTCCTGATGTACTGGCCTGTCTCCTGGGTGCGCCCCCATGCTCTGGACACTACGCTGACAGACACAGCAAACCTTCTTGCCACAGCTCGCATTGATCTGCCATCCTGGATGAGCTGCACTACCTGAGCCACTTGTGTGGGTTGTAGACTCCGTCTCATGCTACCACTAGAGTGAAAACACCGCCAGCATTCAAAAGTGACCAAAACATCAGCCAGGAAGCATAGGAACTGAGAAGTGGTCTGTGGTCACCACCTGCAGAACCAGTCCTTTATTGGGGGTGTCTTGCTAATTGCCTATAATTTCCACCTGTTGTCTATTCCATTTGCACAATAGCATGTGAAATGTATTGTCAATAAGTGTTGCTTCCTAAGTGGACAGTTTGATTTCTCAGAAGTGTGATTGACTTGGAGTTACATTGTGTTTAACTGTTCCCTTTATTTTTTTGAGCAGTGTATATACAGTTCATGTCAAAAGTTTGGACACACCTACTCAGGGTTGTTCTCTATTTTACTATGTTCTAAATTGTAGAATAATAGTGAAGCCATCAAAACTATGAAATAACACATGGAATCATGTAGTAACCAAAAAAGTGTTAAACAAATCAAAATATGTTATTTGAGATTCTTCAGAGTAGCCACCCTTTGCCTTGATGACAGCTTTGCACACTCTTGGCATTCTCTCAACCAGCGTCATGAGATAGTCACCTGGAATGCATTTCAAGTAACAGGTGTGTCTTGTGAATTTGTGGAATTTCTTTCTTTCTTAACTTCTCTAGGGCCAGTGGGACAACTTCGTCCCACCTACGTAACAGCCAGTGGAATCCCGTGGCGCGTTATTCAAATACCTTAGAAATGCTATTACTTCAATTTCTCAAACATATGACTATTTTACACCATTTTAAAGACAAGACTCTCGTTAATCTAACCACACTGTCCGATTTCAAAAAGGCTTTACAACGAAAGAAAAACATTAGATTATGTCAACAGAGTACCCAGCCAGAAATAATCAGACACCCATTTTTCAAGCTAGCATATAATGTCACATAAACCCAAACCACAGCTAAATGCAGCACTAACCTTTGATCTTCATCAGATGACAATCTTAGGACATTATGTTATACAATACATGCATGTTTTGTTCAATCAAGTTCATATTTATATCAAAACCAGCTTTTTACATTAGCATGTGACGTTCAGAACTAGCATACTGGTGAACTTCTGGTGAATTTACTAAATTGTTCACAAAAAACATAATTATTTTAAGAATTATAGATACAGAACTCCTCTATGCACTCGCTATGTCCGATTTTAAAATAGCTTTTAGGTGAAAGCACATTTTGCAATATTCTAAGTAGATAGCCCGGCATCACAGGGCTAGCTATTTAGACACCCACCAAGTTTAGCCCTTACCAAAGTCAGATTTACTATAAGAAAAATGTTATTACCTTTGCTGTTCTTCGTCAGAATGCACTCCCAGGACTTCTACTTCAATAACAAATGTTGGTTTGGTTCAAAATAATCCATAGTTATATCCAAATAGCGGCGTTTTGTTCGTGCGTTCAAGACACTATCCGAAAGGGTAAAGAAGGATGACGCGCCCGACGCGTTTCATGACAAAACATTTCTAAATATTCCATTACCGTACTTCGAAGCATGTCAACCGCTGTTTAAAATAAATTTTTATGCCATTTTTCTCGTAAAAAGCGATAATATTCCGACCGGGAATCTGTGTTTTAGTACAAAGAGAGAGAAAATAAAAACATGGGGTCGCCTCGTGCACGCGCCTCAGTGTCATTGTCCTCTGATAGACCACTTACCAAAGGCGCTAATGTTTTTCAGCCAGGGGCTGCCTCGACATCATTCAGCTTTTTCCCGCCTTCTGAGAGCCTATGGGAGCCGTAGGAAGTGTCACGTTACAGCAGAGATCCTACGTTTTCAATAAAGAGAGTCAAGAAGTTGTCAGACAGGCCACTTCCTGTAAGGAATCTTCTCAGGTTTTTGCCTGCCATATGAGTTGTGTTATACTCACAGACACCATTCCAACAGTTTTAGAAACTTTAGGGTCTTTTCTATCCAAAGCCAATAATTATATGCATATTCTAGTTTCTGGGCAGTAGTAATAACCAGATTAAATCGGGTACGTTTTCTATCCGGCCATGCAAATACTGCCCCCTACCCCCAACAGGTTAACAATGTGGAGTAAGTCCAGTGGTCTGAATACTTTTCGAATGTACTGTACATAGTAAGACATGGTTGACTTCAAACAGAATATTAACTAAACATGGAACCTGACCTGCAGGTGATACAAAATAATCCCTAAGCAGGTTGCGTTGTTCTTTTGCACTGATTGTGTGGTTACGTCCCCTTCTAGGTTCCACTAGCTGCAGAATACCCAGTTATGTCTCCTCCAGGCTCTCTTGATGACCCTGTGGTCAGCATCCTCCCAGTCTGCAAATGCAGGTGGCATGAATGCCTCAGACCTACGCTCTATGAGGAAGTTGTGTATGCAGAGGGAGGCCATGGTGATCTTTGTAACCTTGTCTGGTTCAAGGTAAATGGTGGCCCTAAACACTCTCAGCCTGTTAGCGAGAATGCTAAAGGCATTTTCCATTACTCTCCGTGCCCTTGAGAGGCGGAAGTTAAGGATTCTCTGGTCATGGTCCTTCTGTCGAAATGGATAGGGCTTCATCAGGTCAGTCCATAGGGGTTACGCCTCATCCCCCACAAACATGTACGAAACCACAACATTTGAGTTGGGCAGTGGCTCAGGTGGCGGAACATTTAGAAGGCCCCATTGCTTTTCTGAGGTCAGAGTGGGTAAACAGCCCAGCACCCTGCCCCGTTCCCCACATTGGTATAAATGAACTTATAGTTTGCATCTGTAGCAGCCATTATGAAGACAGAACCTAGACTTGCAGTTGTGATACATACTGCCACTGTTGGCTGGGGGGTGTATGTAAATGTACTTGCCATCGAAGGCACCAAGGCAATGAAACTGCCATTTGTCTTCAAAGTCTTTGGCAATAGCCTGCCATTCAGCCGCCGATGCTGGTGTCTGAAAAAAATAGAGAGGAGAATAATTAGTACATTTCATTTAAATGAAAAACAGATGTTTGTTGTCGGATTTAAAATACAGCTTAATGTCTACAGTCCTGTGTTGTCAGCAAGGCCTACCTTCAGGAATTCTTCCTTCATGACCCGATGGAGGGCTTCACAGGTCTCCATAACAATCTTGGACACAGTGCACACAATCCTATATTGGAAGCTGAGGGATTCTTCATGAAAAAGACAAACATTTAGAAAACATTAAATGTACAGTGAGGGAAAAAAGTATTTGATCCCCTGCTGATTTTGTACATTTGCCCACTGATCAGTCTATACTTTTAATGGTAGATTTATTTGAACAGTGAGAGACATAATAACAACAAAAAAATTCAGAAAACGCATGTCAAAAATGTTATAAATTGATTTGCATTTTAATGAGGGAAATAAGTATTTGACCCCCTCTCAATCAGAAAGAGTTCTGGCTCCCAGTTGTCTATTATACAGGTAACGAGCTTAGATTAGGAGCACACTTTTAAGGGGAGTGCTCCTAATCTCAGCTTGTTACCTGTATAAAAGACACCTGTCCACAGAAGCAATCAATCAATCAGATTCCAAACTCTCCACCATGGCCAAGACTAAAGAGCTCTCCAAGGATGTCAGGGACAAGATTGTAGACCTACACACGGCTGAAATGGGCTACAAGACCATCGCCATGCAGCTTGGTGAGAAGGTGATAACAGTTGGTGCGATTACTCGCAAATGGAAAAAACACAAAAGAACTGTCAATCTCCCTCGGCCTGGGGCTCCATGCAAGATCTCACCTCGTGGAGTTGCAATGATCATGAGAACGGTGAGGAATCAGCCCAGAACTACACGGGAGGATCTTGTCAATGATCTCAAGGCAGCTGGGACCATAGTCACCAAGAAAACAATTGGTAACACATTACACCGTGAAGGACTGAAATCCTGCAGCGCCTGCAAGGTCCCCCTGCTCAAGAAAGCACATATATATGCCCGTCTGAAGTTTGCCAATGAACATCTGAATGATTCAGAGGACAACTGGGTGAAAGTGTTGTGGTCAGATGAGACCAAAACGGAGCTCTTTGGCATCAACTCAACCCACCGTGTTTGGAGGAGGAGGAATGCTGCCTATGACCCCAAGAACACCATCCCCACCGTCAAACATGGAGGTGGAAACATTATGCTTTGGGGGTGTTTTTCTGCTATGGGGACAGGACAACTTCTCCGCATCAAAGGGACGATGGACGGGGCCATGTACCGTCAAATCTTGGTTGAGAACCTCCTTCCCTCAGCCAGGGGATTGAAAATGGGTCGTGGATGGGTATTCCAGCATGACAATGACCCAAAACACACGGCCAAGGCAACAAAGGAGTGGCTCAAGAAGAAGCCCATTAAGGTCCTGGAGTGGCCTAGCCAGTCTCCAGACCTTAATCCCATGGAAAATCTGTGGAGGGAGCTTAAGGTTCGAGTTGCCAAACATCAGCCTCGAAACCTTAATGACTTGGAGAAGATCTGCAAAGAGGAGTGGGACATAATCCCTCCTGAGATGTGTGCAAACCTGGTGGCCAACTACAAGAAACGTCTGACCTCTGTGATTGCCAACAAGGGTTTTGCCACCAAGTACTAAGTCATGTTTTGCAGAGGGGTCAAATACTTATTTCCCTCATTAAAATTCAAATCAATTTATAACATTTATGACATGCGTTTTTCTGGATTTTTTTTGTTATTCTGTCTCTCACTGTTCAAATAAACCTACCATTAAAATTATAGACTGATCATTTCTTTGTCAGTGGGCCAACGTACAAAATCAGCAGGGGATCAAATACTTTTTTCCCTCACTGTATATACAATAGACAACAATAATGTAAAATTATGATATAGGCCTACCCACCCATTGCCAAAAATGGAACTGTCAAAGACAGCCGCTCCCTCGCAGTGATTGTCCATCTCATCTTGGAGTCCTGCTTTCTGATGAGGAGTCTCACCATCCCCAGCAGGAATTCAAATTTGTCTGAGGTCATCCGCTGCAGGGGGGGGAATAGATGAAGGCAGAGCACAATGTAGTCCTATTGGAGCTAAATATCCTGAATCAGATCATTCTATTTCCATGCAACAATAATCTTTAGGAATTTGTATTGGTGCTACAGCCATAACAACAACAACAAAACAATAACAACCCTTCATTGGTTATGTAAGTGATATTAGGACAAAGTACATGCATTGTATGAAAGACATCAGTTAGTAAGCTAGCTAGCTGTGTTGATTGGGCTTTACTTACCTCCAACTCTCTCTGCAGAACAAACAACCCAAACTGTCCTCGTCTCACCAACCACAGCCTAACCCAAATTTGGAATCTTCTCTTCTTTTCTTCTTTTTCTGGCCAGCTGCTGTTCACAGTCAAACTCCATATTTGTTTTGCCACTGTGTGGCTCGTGACAAACTCCTGTTTTGTTTTCGTGCAATAGCATGGTATCGAGAATCCTCATGACCAAGTGAAGAATCTTGTAGTGTGTGACCAATCTGTGACAGATCGATTAGTGTGCGCACCACTATGTTGGCAAGACAAAAAATTACAGGAAAGACAGTCGTTTACTGAGAGGCTCAGCGATATTTTGTGTAGTGTTCACCCGGCTTTAGAAGGGTTCTATGTAGAACCCTTCTTGCCTTCAAAAGAATCCTTCTTGCCTTCCAAACTATAGTCCTACTTAACTACCCTTTCTTCCAAAAGCGTTTTTTCAGATGAAAACTATTCTTGGTAGAACTCTATCCTTCTGCAAAGAACCCTTTTGGAACCCTTTTTTCTAAGAGTGTACAGGCCATACATACCGGCCATACCTCTAAACCAGGATTGTAACTAATTGTAGGGTGTTTTTCGAATGTTGTTGATCATAGCGGTACAAATTCTCATTAAGTCTACAGTATATAATTTGTATCCCAATATGAAGAGAATGTTGAAATTTCCACGTCCCAGGTAGCTGGATTTATACTGTAGTGATCACTTGACCTGTGTTTACTCTATGTTTGCGTTTGACAGCTAACACATGCAGAATGTGATTGTTTAGCTCTGGTGTTCTGAAGGGTGAGACAGGGGCGGAACGGGTGGTTCGATCTCGTCACGCATCCTCAGCCTAGAAAAGAAACTCCAACACACTGGAGTGTACCTGAAGAAGTTCTATTGGGACTGAAACATTGGAGAAAAGATCCATTAAATCTGTGGAGCATTAAGATCACCAGTGTGTTGGGGTTTCTTTTCTACTCAGCTTACCGTTTTTCTCCATGCATCTGGTAGAACGATAGGTGTGTGAGTTATAATGTAAATCCGACATTACAAACCTCCCCCTTTTAGGAATGTGTTCCGGAAGCTTCTGTCCCATGGAGAGAAAGAAAAGGGTGACGTCCTCTCTCTGGAGGAGATCCTGGCCGAGAGCTCGGTGCCCGGGGAGAAGAAACCTCCCCAGGCCGTCGGAACCCTCCAACGAACAGGAAAGGCCAAACTGAGGGCCCTGAGAGAGGCCATGTACCATAGCACTGAGCATGGCCATTTGGACATCACCATAGACATCCGCAGTTTAGGTCAGAGTTAACATGCACACCACCCCGCGCCAAACACTATGTCAAACACTTTCAAAAACAAAGTGCACTAGACTTGGTTTGGTACAATGGAGCGAATGGAACAGTCCCAAAAATGCAGCTTAATCAGGTGTACATCAAGTATTTGATGTATGGATTTGACCCAGGTCTGATACCGCATTCAAGTGCTAGTCGGAACTAGGAAACTCTGACATTTTCGACTTG
Source organism: Salmo salar (assembly GCF_905237065.1). Classification (NCBI taxonomy): domain Eukaryota; kingdom Metazoa; phylum Chordata; class Actinopteri; order Salmoniformes; family Salmonidae; genus Salmo; species Salmo salar. The sequence goes on from NC_059448.1 coordinate 33,679,841, forward strand.
CTAACTGGTTGTAATTATACGTGTGCCGGTTTCAACCAGTTAGCAAGTCATAAAATGCTGCGTTTTCTAGTTACGACTAGCACGTGAACATGGTATTACGCAGACATGCCTCACTGTAGACGCCCACCGCTGGGAGCTGTGTTTATGCTGCGCGCGGCAATCATCACCGATCAAAATAATGCTAATGCACTGCCATCATACAGTATAGTAGACATTCACTGATTAGGTGAGTCCATGAACTGTACAAGACCACCATAGATATCCACAACTGAGGGCCAATGCAAAAACTGCACCACCACTCCATATACACCACAGACAGCAACAGCTGCACTTTAAGCTCATCCATCACCATTATAGAGTGAGGCAGGCATGGTCAGTGCTTTAGCCATTTTTGAGCTAATTGCTTTTCCTGCTGGTGTAGTAGTTAGCAGCTACAGTATTTACTATTTTGTTATTTATTGACTGCTGCTGGTCTTCCCAGGTGTCCCCTGGACCCTGCACACTTGGCTGGAGTCTCTGCGCACCTGTTTCCTGCAGCACCGGCGCTCACTGATCCAGGGTCTGCTCAAGGACTTCATCTGCATCCAGGAGGAGGAGTACACTGAGGAGCTCATCACCCATGGCCTGCCACTTATGTTCCAGATCCTCCATGCCAGCAAGGTGATGTGATTGTGTGTCCTCCCCAATTTAAAGCTCTGGAATTCCCTGTCCACTGTGGTCATGTTCATTAGGGACCAAACAGAAGAAAACAGACTGAAACAGGGAAGGACTACGTGGACTTTTCCAATAAGAAACATTCCTTTTAATTTTTAGTTTCCAAAACGTTTTTTTTTAATTCCCGTTGTCTGCCCATGTGACCAGGAAAAATTCCAGTCACTAGTTCTGTGCAGTCTGACTTTTTCCTGTAGGTCACGTGGCCAGGAAAAACGTAGGGCCCTACCTCCTTTCATGGCACATGTTTCTATTAACATTTCTTGTTTTTCTAACCCATCACTTGCTTTTTTACAGTACAAATTCCTATCTTGTCCTGATGCAAGTCTGTCTCAATCATTTACTTTCTGACTTTTGTTAATATGCATCTTCGTATGATGTACTTTTTCGATTTTTTTTTTCTTCCCCATGTACATTACCAGTCAAAAGTTTACACACTTACTCATTCAAGGGTTTTTCTTTCTTTTTACTATTTTCTACATTGTAGAATAATAGTGAAGACATCAAAACTATGAAATAACGCACATGGAATCATGTAGTAAGCAAAAAAGTGTAACAAATTCAAAACATTTTATATTTCACATTCTTCAAAGTAGCCACCCTTTGCCTTGATGACAGCTTTGAACACTCTTGGCACTCTCTCAACCAGCTTCATGAGGTTGTCACTTGGAATGCATTTCAATTAACAGGTGTGCCTTGTTAAAAGTTAATTTTATGAATTTCTTTCTTTCTTTCTTAATGCGTTTGAGCCAATCAGTTGTGTTGTGACAAGGTAGTGGTGGTATACAGAAGACAGCTCTATTTGGTAAAAGACCAAGTCCATATTTTGTCAAGAACTGCTCAAATAAGCAAAGAGAAAAGACAGCCTAATTGAGATGGTTTGGGATGAGTTGGACCGTAGAGTGAAGGAAAAGCAGCCAACAGGTACTCAGCATATGTGGGCATTCCAGGTGAAGCTGGTTGAGAGAATGCCAAGAGTGTGCAATGCTGTCATCAAGGCAAAGGTTAGCTACTTTGAAGAATGTCAAATATAAAATATGTTTTGATTTGTTTAGCCCTTTTTTGGTTACTACATGATTCCATGTGTGTTATTTCATAGTTTTGATGTCTTCACTCATATTCTACAATGTAGAAAATAGTAAAAAATAAAGAAAAACCCTTGAGTGAGTAGGTGTGTCCAAACATTTGACTGGTATTGTATGTAGCAGCTTTGCGTTTTAGTAAAAGCACTTACACAATAAAATGTATTTTTCAATCTGTATCATTATATTCATGCATGAATTGCAAAACATTCACCTCTATGGCCTTCTATTTAATAACTCTTCTTACAGCAGTAAGTAACTGCTCTTTTTCCAAACATTTCCCATGTCCATTTATGTCTTCTCATCTCCCTCTTTGCCTGGCCTGCAGAATGAGGTGATCAGCCAGCTGTCTGTGATTTTCTCCCAGTGCTATGGGCCCTTCCCTATCCCCAAACTCACTGAGATCAGGAGGAAGCAGACCTCGCGACTTGGTGAGCAAAGGAAGGTGTTGCTCCCGAGTGGAAATGGTTTGCACCCACGCCATGCATGTTCAGAAAGGCAGCAGAAGCAGCCGTTACTTGCCTCCCTCTGTGTTTGTGGTGCCTCTGAAATGTGCTTAAATGTGATGGGATGGAGGAGTGGCCCTATAGAAATTACAATAATAATTTATCATCATCATTAACTTCTATGGGCTAGGTGGGACACAGCCAGTGAAATATCAGGGCGGCAAATTCAAAAACAACAAAATGTCATAATTCAACTTTCTCAAACATACAACTATTTTACACCATTTTAAAAATACACTTCTCCTTGATGTAACCACATTGTCCGATTTCAAAAAGGCTTTACAGCGAAAGCCAAACATTAGATTAAGTTAGGAGAGTAGATTTTCCAAGCAAGGACATGTGTCAATAAAACACAAAAACACAGCTAAATGAAGCACTAACCTTTGACGATCTTCATCAGATGACACTCCTAGGACATTATGTTACACAATACATGTATGTTTTGTTCGATAAAGTTCATATTTATATCCAAAAACAGCATTTTATATTGGTGCGTGATGTTCAGAAAATGTATTCCCACCAAAACTTGAATGTGCACATCAATTTACAAAAATACTCATCATAAACATTGACAAAATACATAACAATTATTTAAAGAATTATAGATGGACTACCCCTGGATGCAACCGCTATGTCAGATTTTAAAATAGCTTTATGGAGAAAGCACATTTTTCAATATTCTGAGTACATAGCTCAGCCATCACGGCGAGCTATTCAGACACCCGCCAAGTTCGGGGTAACCTAAACTCAGAATTAGTATTAGAAATATTCTCTTACCTTTGCTGATCTTCATCAGAATGCGCTCCCAGGACTGCTACTTCCACAAGAAATGTTGTTTTTGTTCCAAATAATCTATATTTATGTACAAATACCTCTGTTCGTGCGTACAGATCACTTATCCAAAGGCATAACGCGCGAGTGCGGAATGAGAGACAAAGTCAAAATGTTCCATTACCGTACTTAGAAGCATGTCAAACGCTGTTTAAAATCAATCTTTATGGTATTTTTTACGTAGAATTGCGATAATATTCCAACCGGACAATAGCGTATTCATTCAAGAAGAAAAAGAAGGAACGGCGCACTCAAGTGACCGTGCATATCCAATCCCTTTGTTGCCAGGCAGTCCACTCAGAAACTGAGCTCCTATTATCAGCCCAGTGACAGGAAAATGCTCAAACCACTTTCTGAAGGCTTTAGACAACCAAAGGAAGCCTTAGGAAGTGCAACGTCACCCTACAGACACTGTAGCTTCGATAGAGAATCAAAAGAAGAACTCCAATTCTCAGACTTTCCACTTCCTGCTTGAATGTTTCTCAGGTTTTTGCCTGCCATATGAGTTCTGTTATACTCACAGACACCATTCAAACAGTTTTAGAAACTTCAGAGTGTTTTCTATCCAAATCTACTAATCATATACATATTCTAGTTTGTGGGCCAGAGTAGTAACCTGTTTAAAACGTTTTTCATCCGGCCGTGAAAATACTGCCCCCTAGCCCCAAGAGGTTAAGAATTATAGATACAGAACTCCTTTGTGCAATCGAGGTGTCCGATTTTAAAATAGCTTTTCGGTGAAAGCACATTTTGCAATATTCTGAGTAGATAGCCCAGCCATCACGGCTAGCTATTTAGACACCCACCAAGTTTAGCCCTGACCAAACTCCGATTTACTATTAGAAAAGTTTGATTACCTTTGGTGTTCTTCGTCAGAATGCACTCCCAGGACTGCTACTTCAATAACAAATGTTGGTTTGGTTCAAAATAATCCATTGTTATATCCAAATAGCGGCGTTTTGTTCGTGCGTTCAAGACACTATCCGAATGGTAAAGAAGGGTCACGAGCACGATGCATTTCGTGACAAAAAATGTCTAAATATTCCATTACCGTACTTCGAAGCATGTCAACCGCTGTTTAAAATCAATTTTTATGCAATTTTTCTCGTAAAAAAGTGATAATATTCCGTCCGGGAAAGCGTGTATACATACAAAGAGAGAGAAAATAAAAGCATGGGATCCCCTCGTGCACGAGCCTGAGTTTCTTAGTACTGTGACCGGCCACTATCCAAACGCGCTACTTTTTTTCAGCCAGAGCCTGCAAAGCCACGATTCAGCTTTTTGCCGCCTTCTGAGAGCCCATGGGAGCCGTAGGAAGTGTCACGTAACAGCAGAGATCCCCTGTATTGGATAGAGATAATCAAGAAGGGCAAGAAATGGTCAGACAGGGCACTTCCTGTAAGGAATCTTCTCAGGTTTTGGCCTGCCAAATGAGTTCTGTTATACTCACAGACACCATTCAAACAGTTTTAGAAACATTGGAGTGTTTTCTATCCAAAGCCAATAATTATATGCATATTCTAGTTTCTGGGCAGGAGTAGTAACCAGATTAAATCGGGTACGTTTTTTATCCGACCGTGAAAATACTGCCCCCTAGCCATAACAGGATAACATCTGTTCGATTCATATGAACACAGGAGGCTTCAATCCAGTAAAGCTTTGTAGTCATAGAGATGCTTAGTTAGCAATGTTTACATTTTAGAATACTCTCTACGGGAGATTACATGGGATGCCATTTAATTATCCTGCTAGCATATCTGTCCAGCCTATGCCATTCTGCGTAATTTGCAAAAGGTCACATGCAGGTCAAAATGGACAAGTAGTCAAGATGGATGAATACACAAGTCAAATGTATTTCACAAATGTCTCTACATTTTCTTTATTAAACACTAACTGAGTAACAATAGAGATAAATATAACAGTGTTAGAAGTGGACAAATATAGTAATTATCCTTCACTTCTTTCAGACCCCCACTTCCTCAACAACAAGGAGATGTCTGATGTAACGTTCCTGGTGGAAGGAAAACCCTTCTATGCACATAAAGTCCTGTTATTTACTGCTTCAGCCAGGTGAGCCACAGAAAGCTAAGAAATTGAGTGATTGATGAAAAATGCTTGAACATGATAATCTGTGAAATACTTGTACTGCATGTTGGAATTGAAAAATAAAACATTTTTATACAAAAAAAATTTGAAAAATAATGCTTGAACAATTAGAATGGCCCCAAACTATTTTTTCTAACAAAATTGTCAGAGGTGGTTATAAATAAATTATTTCACCCCCCGTGTATGTTAGGTTACATATGTTCATAAGAGTGACAAAGACATGTCATATACAAAACTTGGTGGATCGCTGTTGGCGGTGAATAAAGTAACGCTCACTATACTTTCAATGCATTTTTCAGCAAAAGATGCTCATGAAAAATAATAGAAGGCGTTTACCAATACAGCACTGGTCACATGTCACTAATGCAGACTACGACATGCTCCTTTTGTTTTCTGACAACCTGTCTTCCCCACCTTTTCTTTCATTATTTCATACAGGTTTAAATCCCTGCTACAAAACAGACCAGCAGCAGAGAACACCTACATTGAGATCAGTCATGTCAAGTACAACATATTCCAGGTAGCCTACTGTATGTACTACTGTATCTAGGTTGCAGTAAATGGGTTAATGGTAATGTGTTCATAGTTCAACTGGGATTCGCACCACAGCAATGTAGTATCTTAAACCTTCAAAGGGGGGCAGTCATGCTTATCATTGAGAGCAGATTACTACCCTCTGCTCAAGCACCCTAAAAAAACAAATGTAAAACTCCTGAGCTTTCTATATTATTTAAATGCTATAGGGTGACATACTGTATAAAAGTCAGTAATCATTAAATTGTACTCTTTAAGTACTCTCTCATTATGTCAAAACAGGTACAGTATTACCCTACCAGTACCAGTAATTCATTTAGGCTGTTTCTAATGTGTTGAGAGGCTTGAGTCATAACAACATTCCTCTTTTACAGCTGGTCATGCAGTACCTGTATTGTGGAGGCACTGAGTCCTTGCACATCATGAATACTGAGATTATGGAGGTAAGAATTACTTTTTTTTTGAATATATTTTATTTCAATGACAACGCAGCCATACTTGTCACACAATCATTCTCAAACAATTACACTGACAGAGCAGGTTTGCAAATCATACATACCGTCCCATGATTATTATCTATGCGTGTAAAATTACATTTTGTTTTGTGCTTTGTATAACTTCAAGAAATGTGTTTTATAAGCTCTTATGTGGTGGGGGACCGATTTGTGAATGACACTTAAATAAAATACACTATATATACAAAAGTATGTGGACACCCGATCAAATTAGTGGATTCGGCTATTTCAGCCACACCAGTTGCTGACAGGTGTATAAAATCAAGCACACAGTCATGCATTCTCCATAGACAAACATTAGCAGTAGAATGGCCTTACTGAAAAGCTCTGTGACTTTCAACGTGGCACCGTCATAGGATGCCACCTTTCCAACAAGTCTTTTCGTAAAATGTTTGCCCTGCACCGGTCAACTGTATGTGCGGTTATTTTAAAGTGGAAACGTCTAGGAGCAACAACGGCTCAGCCGCATAGTAGTAGGCCACACAAGCTCACAGAATGGGACTGAAGTGCGTAGTGTGTAAAAATCATCTGTCCTCGTTGCAACACTCACTACAGAGTTCCAAACTATCTCTGGACGCAACGTCAGCACAAGAACTATTCGTCTGGAGCTTCATGAAATGGGTTTCCATGGGAGAGCAGCCACACACAAGCCTAAGATCACCATGCGCAATGCCAAGCGTCGGCTGGAGTGGTGTAAATCTGGGTTTGCCGGATGCAAGGAGAACGCTACCTGCCCCAATGCATAGTGCCAACTGTAAAGTTTGGTGGAGGAGGAATAATAGCCTAGGCCCCATAGTTCCAGTGAAGGGAAATACAATGGCATTCTAGACGATTCTATGCTTCCAACATTGTAGCAACAGTTTGGGGAAGGCGCTTTCCTGTTTCAGCATGGCAACACCCCGTGCACAAAGCGAGTTTCATACAGAAATGTTTTTCAAGATCGGTGTGGAAGAACTTGACTGGCCTGCACAGAGCTCTGACCTCAGCCCCATCAAACACTTTTTTATTTCATTACCCAGAAAGTCTTCCCCACTTACCCACTTCTCACTGTGTGTGTTTCTGCTCTCTTTTCCCTCTCTTCCACAGCTCCTGTCTGCAGCAAAATTCTTTCAACTAGAGGCCCTTCAGCGACACTGTGAGATCATCTGCTCCAAGAACATTGCCGTGGAAACCTGTGTGGACATCTACAAACACGCTAAGGTGAGAGGCAACGGGAACAAGCCAAACGTATACAGTTCAAAATGTTTTCTAAAATGAGTTGAAATTGAAAAAACATTTGGTGTTCACAGGTGTATTTGTTTGTTTTTAAAACTGCACAGGACCAAGGGAAACAATTTAAATTGAGATTTTTCACTTCAAAGTCATAAATGTCACAATTAATGTGGTTGGAGGCAAGTGATTCTTTAATCTCACCTGTGATAAGTTGTAGGTGCCTACAGGATAAAAATTGCCATTCAACCAGTTGTGAAAAGAGAAGACAGAATATTTTGCTCCATTGCACATTTTAAAATTGTACATTTGTAACACATGAAGCTGTGGAAGAAAAAAAGGTGCTAAGTTGAACCATAAAGGGTTCTTCTTAGGGGAACCCTTTTTGGTGCAATGTAGAACTCTTTGTAGAGGGTTCGAGCTAGAGCCCCCTTGTAGGTTTCTTCATAGAACCCCCTTTATCCTCTAAAGGTTCTTCCTAGCAGGACCAGCCTTATTAGCCATTAAATTGTAACTCTTAATGTCTTTCTTTGAGGGCCTAGTTTTGTATTCTAACAGTTGTATTAGCAAACTCTAGGTCTACAGGCCACATCAGGCCTAAAAATCACTTTGTGGGCTTGCAAAATGGTGTGTAAATCCAATTGAAACTTTGAATTATTCAGAATGACTGCCAGGGTAGGTACAATAAATTCTTCTTCTTTTTTGGGATCGGGTTAGCAGATCGCATCCAACTTCAAGGTGCTGTCACGCCCTGACCATAGAGAGCCCTTGGTTCTCTATGGTGTTTAGGTCAGTGCGTGACTAGGGGGGTGTTCTAGTCAGTTTATTTCTGTGTTGGTGAGTTGTATGGTTCCCAATTAGAGGCAGCTGGTAATCGTTGCCTCTAATTGGAGATCATATTTAGGAAGCCCTTTCTCCCACCTGCATTTGTGGGATATTGTTTCAGTTAGTGCCTATGTGTGCGCTGTACTTCACGTTCGTTGGATGTTTTGTTGTTTTTGTTGTTTCACTGTGAATTAAAATGATGTGCAACTCAACTCACGCTGTGCCTTGGTCCGCTCATTACGACGATCGTGACAGAATATCCCGCCAACGCAGGACCAAGCAGCGTGTTAGAGGTTAACTTTTTAAGCTATAGGGGGCAGTATTTTTGATTTCGGATGAAAAGCGTGGAAGGACATAAACAACAAGGAAGGTGTAAGGACAGCGACGACGTCGGGGTCCGCGGCCACAGAAACCCCAAGATTGTTTTGGGGGGGGCACAAGGAGCTGTCAGTCGAGCCGCGGAGAGAGCAAGAGACCGTCGGGGAGGTGATGGAGCTGTTGGAGGAGAGAACTGAGATATGTTGGCTAGGTGTATTCTGCACGGAATACAACCTGAAGAGCCTGTCAGCAGTCTGGTGAGTCCTGTGCCAGCTCCCCGCACTCACCCTGAAGTGCGTGTCCCCAGTCCGGTGAAACCTGTGCCGGCTCCACGCACCAAGCCCCCAGTGCGCCTCCCCAGTCTGGTACATCCTGTACCAGCTTCCCGCTCTCGCCCTGAAGTGCGTGTCACCAGTCCGGTGCCACCTGTGCTGGCTCCACACATCAGGCCTCCAGTGCGCCTCCCCAGTCCGGTACGTCCCGTGCCAGCTCCCCGCACTCGGCCTGAAGTGCGTGTCACCAGTCCGGTGCCACCTGTGCCGGCTCCATGTACTAGGCCTCCAGTGTGCCTCCCCAGTCCGGTACGTCCTGTGCCAGCTCCGCGCACTCGCCCTGAAGTGCGTGTCACCAGTCTGGTGCCACCTGTACCGACTCCAGGCCTCAGGCCTCCAGTGTGCCTCCCCAGTCCGGAGCGTCCTGTGCCGCCCCCACACACTCGACCTGAGGAGCGTGTCATCAGTCCGGTGCAACCTGCGCTGATGCCCAGTCCAGGCACGGTGTCCTGTCCAGCTCCAAGGCTGGAGCCCTCCTCTGCGTCGGTGCCCAGTCCAGGCATGGCATCCAGTACCGCTCCAAGGCCGGAGCCTTACTCTGCGCTGATGCCCAGTCCAGGCAAGGCGTTCAGCCCAGCGCCATGGCCGGATCCGGGGTTTGGGCGGGGCGACGACTCGCACCGGAGCCGCCACCGACACAAGTCACCCCCCCTACCCTCCCCATCTGGTTTAAGGTTTTGCCGCCAGAGTCCGCACCTTTGGGGGGGGTACTGTCATGCCCTGACCATAGGGAGCCATTGGTTCTCTATGGTGTTTAGGTCAGAGCGTGACTAGGGGGGTATTCTAGTCAGTTTATTTCTATGTTGGTGGTGTATGGTTCCCAATTAGAGGCAGCTGGTAATTGTTGCCTCTAATTGGGGATCATATTTAGGAAGCCCTTTCTCCCACCTGCATTTGTGGGATATTGTTTCAGTTAGTGCCTATGTGCGCGCTGTACTTGACGTTCGTTGGATGTTTTGTTGTTTTTGTTTCACTGTGAATTAAAATTATGTGGAACTCAACTCATGCTGCGCCTTGGTCCGCTCATTACGACGATCGTGACAGGTGAATACACCACCACCTAATGTACTGAAGTGTGAGGCCAGTCACGGCCTACCTACATTAAATTCTCTTAATTATTCCTGTTCCTAAAAGTATAAAAATTCACCACCTAAATTCACCACCTATTTACCAAATTCACCACCTATTTACGACGGCCTGGGAGGACGGGACTCGTTTAACCTCTTACATCTAGACGTTCCGCTAGCGGAACACCTGCTCCAATATCCAATGATAGGCGTGGCGCGAATTACAAATTCCTCAAAAATACAAAAACTTCCATTTTTCAAACATATGACTATTTTACAGCATTTTAAAGACAAGACTCTCCTTTATCTAACCACACTGTCCGATTTCAAAAAGGCTTTACAGCGAAAGCAAAACATTAGATTATGTCAGCAGAGTACCTAGCCAGAAATAATCAGACACCCATTTTTCAAGCTAGCATATAATGTCACAAAAAACAAAACCACAGCTAAATGCAGCACTAACCTTTGATGATCTTCATCAGATGACAACCCTAGGACATTATGTTATACAATACATGCATGTTTTGTTCAATCAAGTTCATATTTATATCAAAAAACAGCTTTTTACATTAGCATGTGACGTTCAGAACTAGCATTCCCACCGAACACTTCCGGTGAATTTACTAAATTACTCACGATAAACGTTCACAAAAAACATAACAATTATTTTAAGAATTATAGATACAGAACTCCTTTGTGCAATCGAGGTGTCCGATTTTAAAATAGCTTTTCGGTGAAAGCACATTTTGCAATATTCTGAGTACATAGCCCGGCATCACAGGGCTAGCTATTTAGACACCCACCAAGTTTAGCCTTCACCAAACTCCGATTTACTATTAGAAAAGTTTGATTACCTTTGGTGTTCTTTGTCAGAATGCACTCCCACGACTGCTACTTCAATAACAAATGTTGGTTTGGTTCAAAATAATCCATTGTTATATCCAAATAGCGGCGTTTTGTTCGTGCGTTCAAGACACTATCCAAGGGTAAAGAAGCGTCATGCGCACGAAGCATTTCGTGACGAAAAATGTCTAAATATTCCATTACCGTACTTCGAAGCATGTCAACCGCTGTTTAAAATCTATTTTTATGCCATTTTTCTCGTAAAAAAGCCATAATATTCCGACCGGGAGTGGTGGTTTTCGTTCAAAGATAAAACATGGAGTCAACTTGTGCACGAGCCTGAGTCTCACAGTACTGTGACCAGCCACTATCCAAACGCGCTAATGTTTTTCAGCCAGAGCCTGCAAAGCCACCATTCAGCTTTTTGCCGCCTTCTGAGAGCCCATGGGAGCCGTAGGAAGTGTCACGTAACAGCAGAGATCCCCTGTAATGGATAGAGATAATCAAGAAGGCCAAGAAATTGTCAGACAGGGCACTTCCTGCATGGAATCTTCTCAGGTTTTGGCCTGCCAAATGAGTTCTGTTATACTCACAGACACCATTCAAACAGTTTTAGAAACTTTGGAGTGTTTTCTATCCAAAGCTAATAATTATATGCATATTCTAGTTTCTGGGCAGGAGTAATAATCAGATTAAATCGGGTACGTTTTTTATCCGGCTGTGAAAATACTGCCCCCTAGCCATAACAGGTTAATTTAGCCCTAATACCTTGCCCCGAACTGCCACTCTTATAGGTAATAAGTCATGCATGTATTTACGTGTTGAAGGTATTGGTCGGGTATCTCTGTTGGGCCCAGGCCTTTGTGGGCCGGGTTCCACTTGGTAATAAGGGTTCGATGGAGGCCTTGTTCTTTGTATGGCCCTCTCTTTCGTTGTCGGTGTAAGTCTCTGATTGTCCACAAGATGTCACACTGTCCTTCTTAGTTGTCTGTTTACTTGCATTCGTTCTGGAAGAGTGGTCTCCTGAGGATGGCTAATCAGCTGTGTCGATGGTCCCAGAGTGGTGATGAAAGCCGTGTAGACAAATGATGATTTGAAGTGAATAACCGGATGGTCTTGCTTAACCTGTTTAGGATAGGGGGCAGTATTTTCACGGCCGGATAAAAAACGTACCCGATTTAATCTGGTTATTACTCCTGCCCAGAAACTAGAATATGCATATAATTTGGATAGAAAACACTCCAAAGTTTCTAAAACTGTTTGAATGGTGTCTGTGAGTTTAACCTCTCTAGGCTAGGCGGGACGAATTCGTCCCACCTACATAACAGCCAGTGGCGCGATTTTCAAAACCTTAAAAATCCTATTACTTCAATTTCTCAAACATATGACTATTTTACAGCTATTTAAAGACAAGACTCTCGTTAATCTAACCACACTGTCCGATTTCAAAAAGGCTTTACAACGAAAGCAAAACATTAGATTATGTCAGCAGAGTACCAAGCCAGAAATAATCAGACACCCATTTTTCAAGCCAGCATATAATGTCACCAAAACCCAGAAGACAGCTAAATGCAGCACTCACCTTTGATGATCTTCATCAGATGACAACCCTAGGACATTATGTTATACAATACATGCATGTTTTGTTCAATCAAGTTCATATTTATATCAAAAAACAGCTTTTTACATTAGCATGTGACGTTCAGAACTAGCATACCCCCCGCAAACTTCCGGGGAATTCGCTAACATTTTACTAAATTACTCACGATAAACGTTCACAAAAAGCATAACAATTATTTTAAGAATTGTAGATACAGACCTCCTCTATGCACTCGATATGTCCGATTTTAAAATAGCTTTTTGGTGAAAGCACATTTTGCAATATTCTAAGTACATAGCCCAGGCATCACGGGCTCGCTATTTAGACACCCGGCAAGTTTAGCACTCACCATAGTCATATTTAATATTATAAAAGTTTGATTACCTTTTGTTGTCTTCGTCAGAATGCACTCCCAGGACTGCTACTTCAATAACAAATGTTGGTTTGGTCCAAAATAATCCATCGTTATATCTGAATAGCGGCGTTTTGTTCGTGCGTTCCAGACACTATCCGAAATGGTAAAGAAGTGTCGCGCGCATGGCGCAATTCGTGACAATAAAATTCTAAATATTCCATTACCGTACTTCGAAGCATGTCAACCGCTGTTTAAAATCAATTTTTACGCCATTTTTCTCGTAGAAAAGCGATAATATTCCGACAGGGAATCTCCTTTTCGGCAAACAGAGGAAAAAAATCACAAAGGCGGGGGCGGTCGGGTCACGCGCATAAGCCCAGAGTCCCTTGATCGGCCACTTGAGAAAGGCGATAATGTGTTTCAGCCTGGGGCTGGAATGACGACATTCTGTTTTTTCCCGGGCTCTGAGAGCCTATGGAAGACGTGGGAAGTGTCACGTTAGAGCAGAGATCCTTAGTAAAAGATAGAGATGGAAAAGAAGTTCAAGAAATGGTCAGACAGGCCACTTCCTGTAAAGGAATCTCTCAGGTTTTGACCTGCCATTTGAGTTCTGTTATACTCACAGACACCATTCAAACAGGTTTAGAAACTTTAGGGTGTTTTCTATCCATATGTAATAAGTATATGCATATTCTAGTTACTGGGTAGGAGTGGTAACCAGATTAAATCGGGTATGTTTTTTATCCAGCCGTGTCAATACTGCCCCCTAGCCCTAACAGGTTAAGTGTTCCCTTTATTTTTTTTGAGCAGTATATATATGAAAGTGACATTCATTAATGTCGTTATAGGACAGATGTTTTGACAGTCTTTGCGTTCAATGATCCCGAATTCCTAGCTGCAGACTAGTAATTAATATCAAAGACTTGTTATTATTCTGTCGGTATCAATAGTCTAACCACGTGGAATGGTTAAAGTTCAGAATGAGGAATGCATGGTCAAACCTTGGCCCTCTCATTATCGAGGTAAGCTGGTCTCCAACCTTTAGCCACTCGTAATGGAGGTAAGCTCGGTCTGGTGATAGAAACCCTGTGCCGATGACTTGGTGAAACTTTAAATAGAAATACAATTCTCTCACATTAACATCTTACAAGCATCCCAACATATTCCAAATAGCTTTATCCTTGTTAATTCATTTTATACAACGATTAGATGTAAGTCTCACAACTGAGGCTTTTATATAAACAGCGCCATTGTAATGTGCCCGTATTGTCTCTCATCAGCTTCACAAAATTGTACCAAACGGACCAGTTCGTAGCTGGATTCTTCACCGATATTTTATACCTTCTCCAGAACATAAATGTCATTCGCTTCTCCAGTCCTGTGAGGTGGAATAATTCCGGGTTTTTTTCTATGAAACCCACTCTCTCTTTATACTGTGGCCATGAGACACCTGAAACCCCACCTTTTTAAGGAATATCTGGGATAGGATAAAGTAATCCTTCAAACCCCCCCCCCCCCCCAAAAAAAAGATATAGATGTACTATTGTAAAGTGGTTGTTCCACTGGATATCATGAGGTGAATAAAGCAATTTGTAAGTCGCTCTGGATAAGAGCGTCTGCTAAATGACGTAAATGTAATGAGGCAGGACATTTTCTTAGGAATTTACGACCACTCTCACAGAGCCTGGGTGGGGGAGGCAGAGGTAGGGGATGGTGCATAGAAAACCCAAAGAGGGCAACGTCATGACAGGTGTCATTAAACCCCCACATCCATCCCTCTTCCCCTCTGCGGGAGACAGAGCTCTGTAGAGCCGATACATTGTAACCTGATCCTTTGGATCCTCACAGGATAGTCATGACAACCAACACGGGCTATTTTACACTACTGGCCCTCTCCAGTGAGGTAAAATTGTTAACATAATTTAACTCCTTAATCAACACTAGAAATGTTACAATGAAAAATCAACACTGGGTAAAACTTGTCAGTTTGTTGTGTACCATATGATACACTGCTAATTCTGTTCTTCTACTCTCTGCTTCAATTCGTTGTGGCATGGACTTTACATGGTGTCGAAAGCATTCCATAGGGATGCTGGCTCATATTGACTCCAATGCTTCCCACAGTTGCGTCAAACTCGCTGGATGTCCTTTGGGTGGTGGACCATTCTTTATACACAAGGGAAAATGTTGAGCGTAAAAAAAACATCAGCATTGCAGTTCTTGACATAAACCGGTGCACCTGGCACCTACTAGCATACCCCGTTCAAAGGCACTTAGTTATTTTGTCTTACACATTCACCCTCTGAATGGCACAAATACACAATCCATGTGTCAGTTGTCTCAAGGCTTACAAATCCTTCTTTAACCTTTCTCCTCCCCTTTACCTACACTTATTTTAAGTGTATTTAATAAGTGACATCAATGAGGGATCATACTTTAGCTTTCAACTGGGTTCACCTGGTCAGTCTGTCAGAGTATATTCCCATATAAATTCAGTTTAACCTCTCTTGGGTAAGGGGCAGTATTTTGAATTTTGGATGAATGAGGTGCCTAATGTAAACTGCCTGTTACTCAGGCCCAGAAGCTAGGATATGCATATGCTGTATTAGATAGAAAACACTCTAAAGTTTCCAAAACTGTTAAAATAATGTCTGTGAGTATAACATAACTGATATGGCAGGCGAAAACCTGAGGAAAATCCATCGAGGAAGTGGGACATTTTTGATGTGGATACTTTTCTATTGAATGCCTATACAGTATCTGTTGGGTTAGGGCCCAGATTGCAGTTCCTATGGCTTCCACTAGATGTCAACAGTCTTTAGACATTGTTTCAGGATTGTATTCTGGAAAACGAGGAAGAATGAGACCATTTTCTATGTGGCATGCAGAATGAACCAGAGCTGTTTGGCACGTGTGACCGATTGCGCGCCGTTCGTTGTTTTTCCTTTCTATTGAAGACGCTATTGTCCGGTTGAAATATTATCGATTATTTAGACAATAGACAACCTGAGGATTCATTATAAACATCGTTTGACATGTTTCGATTAACTTTACAGGTACTATTAGGATGTGTTCGTCTGCATGTCGTGACCGCCTTTGAGCCAATGGATTACTGAACAAAATGCGTCGACAAAACTGAGTTTTTGGGACATAAAGAGGGAATGTATCAAATAAAACAAACATTTATTGTGTAACAGGGACTCTTGAGAGTGCAAACATAAGAAGATCATCAAAGGTAAGTGATTACTATTTCTCACTTTTGTAATTCCTTTACTTGGTTGTAAAATGTTTGTACGCTTTTGTAAGCGAGGCGCTGTCCTCAGATAATCGCATGTTATGCTTTCACGGTAAAAGCCTTTTTGAAATCTGACACGGTGGCTGGATTAACAAGAAGTTAATCTTTAAGCCGATGTATAACACTTCTATTTTTATGAATGTTTAATTTGACTATTTCTGTATTTTGAATTTGGCGCTCTGCAATTTCACCGCATGTTTGCCAGGTGGGACGGTAGCATCCCACCTGCCCATAAGAAGTTAAAACATGCTCACATATATCTTTTTAAATTCATCAGAATACTTTAACACCCCTAATGTTAAAGTTTAAACACTGAGGTAAACACTAATGCTTACTACTTAAAAGAAAGAAAAACATTTGTAATAAAAAGCTTATTCAGATGCAGAAGGGTTCTATGTAGAACCCTTCTTGCCTTTCAAATAGTCCTTCATGCCTTCCAATAATCATCAAAGAACCCTTTCTTCCAAAAAAGGCTCTTAGGATGAAAAATATTCTATGTAGAACTCATAGAATCATTGTCTTCCTAATATGATTCTTCAGATAAACAGTTCTTGGTAGAACCCTATCCCTCTGCAAAGATTTTGTAACCCTTTTTTCTAAGAGTGTACAGTAAAAGAGGATAAAACATAAGTAGGCAAGATACCCATGCATGATACAATGTGTATGTATCAGACATTAAAAAAAAACAGTGAGAGAGGGCATTGTGACAGAGTGAGTTAAGGTTCTGACTGTATCCTTATGCCCTGTTTAGTTCCTCTGTGCCAATGAGCTGGCGACTTTCATCGAAGGCTACTTCCTGAAGAACATGGTGCTGCTGATAGAGGTGGAGGCTTTCAAACAACTACTGTACGAGATGCCTGTTACAGTGAGCCCCGGACCCTGCCTGAGCCCCATCTCCGATGTCCTCCATGACCTGGAGAATACTCTAGCCACCCGCATCCAGTCAATTCACCTCTCCTCCTCCAAGGGCTCCATCGTTTAACCTCTCTGGGTTATTGAAACAAACTTACAACCACCCAGTAACGTTACTGCAACATCCACCACCCCAGTTCATCCACCTGTCCCCTGATGTAAACATTTTCATAACATCCCTTTAATGTTACTGTTATATCAAACCCTGTCCATCTACCTGTCCATGCTAGGGAGTGCTGTTGGTTAATGTGACAGGTCTGGGTGCTAACGCTTTCACAACATTGCTGCAGCGTTACACTGCAGCGTCCAGCCATCTGACAGCGCCATTGTCTTCTCTTTGTTACAGGTTTGAACATTGTTGTAATACTCCTCTAACGTCACTGCACCATCTAATACATAAAGGAAACATAAAAAAAATGTATGACTTGTTACAGGCATATAATATGCCCATGATAATAAAATGTACAATTGTATTTCATATGAGATGCATACGTAGAATAGGTCCCTTTTGCTGAAAGAGTGGAATAACTTGTAGAATAAAAACTCTACTTTGAAAAATGAACTCTTCATTCAGTGGTTAGTATCTGGTATGAGAGTTTACTTGGCTATGTAATATATATTTTTTTGTAGAATTGGGATGCAAATCTGTTTGGTGACAGAGCAGGTGACTAAAGTAAAGGAAAAAATGTCTAACTTTAACAAAACCAACCACAAAAACTTCACTGTAAAAGAAATCTGGTTGTTTTTATGGTAACTTAGTGGCAGCCAGTTACTGTAAAAAAAGATACAGTATGTTACTGTAAATTCCAAAGAAACTTTGGTTTAACAGTATGTTACTTTACATTACAATAATTTACTGTTAAATCAAAGTTTTTTTAAATTAACGGAAAGTTACCATAAGTTGTTTTTAAAAACAACTTAATTTTTTTTACAGTGTATTGTTTGGAAGTGCGTTGTAGCAATGATTTGAGAGTGATTTGAGAATGTAAACACATATGCCAACTAATTCTCTTCATGTGTTGGACAGCATCTCGCTCAGTCGTCGATAAAGTATGCACTGATGGAAAATTTATCAGAGGAACTTCCACAACTGACCAATACTTCAGTGCTCCTTGAACTGTACTCCCAACAATCATTATCCATTTATGTTTGAAACATAGATGTTCAACTTGGACCAAACTTATGATATATTTATGAACAATGTCAATAATTTGCATGACACCTCTCAACTGTACTACCCTACTGTTGCATTTCAGCAGAGCCAACCTCAGACTACTTTGGAGGGAAGTGAAGAGTTCTCTCTGACGAGTCATAGACTCATAATGGCAGTCTTGAGAAGGAAGGGTCTTCAGGCTGTAATTGGGGGAAACAAAGTAAATATGTCATGGAAGTCAATTCTGTTGGTCGTTCTTTCTACAAACTAATGTACAGTATATTTAATTAACCTACAGTTGCTTGGCTAACAGCATTGCTCTTGTTGGATGTGTTACCTGCACAAACATTGTTCCTGTTGGGGCTAGGGGGCAGTATTGAGAATTTGGAAAATAATATGTGCCCATTTTTAACTGCCTCCTACACCAACTCAGAAGCTAGGATATGCATATTATTAACACATTTGGATATAAAACACTGTTTGAATGGTGTCTGTAAGTATAACAAAACTCATATGGCAGGCAAAAACCTGAGAAAAATACAACCAGGAAATTAGAATTTTGTGGCTGTACTATTTTCGAGTCATTGCTAATAGATCACACAGTGACAAAGGATTCATTTCGCACTTCCTACGGCTTCCACTAGATGTCAACGATCTTTATAAAGTTGTTTGAAGCGTCTACGATGAACAGAGACCGGATGACAAGGAAAAGAAGTTGTCACTTCATTATTGCGCGCACCTGTGAGTTCATGTGAGGCGAGACGTTTTTCAAGACACAGGAGAGGTCGGGTTGAAACATTACTGATGTTTCACATTAAAAATGGCCCTAAAGATTGATGCTAAACAACATTTGACATGTTTGAACGAACGTAAATAGATAATTTTTTTTACTTTTCGTCGGGACTTCCCCCCCCCGCCCTACTTTTGAGTAGCCTACCGAAGCGCTAACAACATGGAACAACTTGGAGTTATTTGGACATAAGTTATGAACTTTGTTGAAAGAAACCACATTTGTTGTGGACCTGGGATTCCTGGAAGTGCCAATGGATAAAGATAATCAAAGGTAAGGGATTATTGACAATAGTGTTATTGATATTAGATGGTTACAAGATGGTGCTAACCTGTATATCCTAGCCTATTGTTCTTAGCACAGCACCCCGTTTATTGCAAAGTGTGATTTCCCAGTAAAGTTATTTTGAAATCTGGCAATGCAGTAGCATTTACGAAATGTTAAACTATAATTCTTTGAATGACAATATTATAATTTACCAATGTTTTCGATTAGTAATTTTGTAAATTGTAATGTTGATTCACCGGAAGCATTTGAGGGGAAAAAAATTCTGAATTTCACCGCTACTGTAAAATGCTGTTTTTGGATATAAATATGAACTTGATGGAACAAAAAATGCATGTATTGTATAACATAATGTCCTAGGAGTGTCATCTGAGGAAGATTGTCAAAGGTTAGTGTATAATTTTAGCTGGTTATCTGCTTTTGGTGACGCCTGTCTTTGAATTGACAAAACATTACACAAAGCTATTTTCAATGTACTCTCCTAACATAACCTAACTTTATGCTTTTGCCGTAAAGCCTCTTTGAAATCGGACAATGTGGTTGGATTTAGGAGATGTTTATCTTTCAAATGGTGAAAAATAGTTGATTGTTTGAGAAATTGAAATTATTAGAATCTTGCAGTTTTGAATTTCCCGCCATGGTCTCTTGACAATAAATCCCAATACCGGGATCAGATCCCCAACAGGTTTTAACCTAATGCAAAGTTGCATGTTAAATGTCTTTAGATTTTTCTGTGTAAGACTTTTTTTCTAAATGTGCGTGTCATGCAGATTGGTATAAGTGAGTAAGGTATTAGTCTCTGATATATGTAGAATTTCAAGCAAGGGATGTTTTCCTTCTACACTGTGCAACTACTGATGCATTCCAAATAATTAAGGTTAAAAGGTAACACGGTAGTTCTTAGGTGATCCCCAAAATAGTTGATTGCCATGATAAGACATTGTCAAATCACATGTAGATATTGAGATATACTGTATGTATAATATGCATAAGGTTTTATGGTGTATGAAGAGGTCACACTTTTTTGGGGTAGTCCATCTGTAGATGCTGTACAGATGGTCATACTATCTGTTGATAAGCAAGTCCTTGCTAAGGTTACGGTTAGGGTAAGGTTTAGAGTTAGGGCTAGGGTTAGTAGACAGTAATTTGAAACATTGCTGATTGTCTGTAGATGGTCTGTAGAGCATCTACAGATGGACTATCAAAATAAAGTGTTACCCATTAAGCAACATCCATCTATTAGATATCTATTTTCAATATAATTCCAGGGACATAGATTAATAAAATAGTTGCTAAGGTCTTCAGATTCTAATATTTAAGAGCCACTGCAATAGGGCAGTATTATGTCCCTGCAAAAATAGGGCTATTATTTAAAAAGGCCTACTGTGACAAATTATGGCATATTTAGTGCACACGCAAACCCCATCTACAGGGCCGTAAACCTCTGATTTGAGTAGCTTTGATGTATCTTATACTAAACAAGTCAAAGTAACACTCTGGGAGGGGTATGTGACTTTTATACTATGTTTATAACTTCTGACATTCTGTTAAACTTTCAAGGGATTTCCACATTCCCTAACACACCTGTACGTTCCAACTGACACAATGTTTTATGTCAAAGTGCCATTGCATTTTCAAACAAATTCTAAGCTAAACTTTTTTTCAACCATTTTATTTCAAAACAATTACAGTAATGTACTTAATTGTTACCCAGAAATTATTTGATATTGAAATCAAAATGGCTGTATTGGATCTTTAATCAATGTGTCGTGCACTGTGTGTGCAATTGTTACGACTAGATGGGCTCCTCACATGCTCATACCTGACTCAGACTTGGGGCTGGATTCAATCCGTATCGCGGAAGATCTACATTATAGCTTGATTTAAATTAAAGGCAGTGTTCACCTTTAAATTTTAACGCAGATCTACCGTGATACGGATTAAATTCAGGCCTTGGTATGTGAGAAAAAGCAAAGACAATGCATGATTCTTCCATTGTTTTGTGACACTTGCTATTCTTTCATTCGATTAAGCCAAGTATATTGTATATATATTTATATTATATATATAAAATATATATATATATAAAATAAAATATATATATATATAATATAAATATATATAATATAAATATATATAATATAAATATATATAATATATATAATATATATATATAATATAAATATATAAATATATATATATATATATATATATATATATATATATATATATATATATATATATATATATATATATTATATATATATATATATATATAT